>NC_133449.1:36975055-37624430 GCF_048565385.1 Saimiri boliviensis | reverse complement strand
TACTTCAAGATACCCAGAGGTTCTATAACAATGAGGCTGGGTCATGTCCTGGGCTGACATTTTGTAAAGTGCTCCAGATGACTGCAGTGCAGCCAAGGTGGAGAACCACTGCTTTAGGGAATCATGCCAGAATTTTGGATGAGGTGGAAAGCATGCTATAGTTTGCAATAATTTCCCCAGGGGATTCACAGATGACTCCTACAGGTGTCTAAAACTACCTCCCTAGATGCTTTGAGGCTGTGAAGGACCAATTTTCTCCTGCTATAATAGCAAAATAATAGTAGTTAACATTGATTTTTAGTTAGAACATTTAACATGTTAGACCCTGGGCCAAGAATATCAAATGTATTCTTTATGTAACCTTCAAAAAAACTGTACAAAGTAGGTATTATTATGGCAATTTCACAGATGAAGAATTTGAGAGTGTGAGAACTAAGGAAATGTGTCCAGGTCATACAGACAGGAAAGGCTCAGGTCTCAACTTCACTCATCTGACTCTAAAGTCAGCGCTCTCAACGTCTACGGGACCCAGCTGGATGGCTCTAGAGACACATTCCTGGCCCCTGTGAATGCTCTTTGGAGGGGTGGATTTGGAGCAGGAGTCCTACAGTCTGGGTCCCATCGACACGGCCTCCTGTGTTGTAGGACCCAGGGGGTTGCAGACTCTCCTGGGTGTGGCAGCCGGGGTCGTTGCTGTTTCCTTTTCCTCGCCTCCACCTCCCAGATTTCTTAGCTCCACCACAGCCTTAGCCTCAGCACTCCACGCCCCTCAGTCCCCTGTCATTCTAGTAAATATGGCGAGATGCATTCCTGATGCCTCCTCTCTTTCCTTTGACAAACACCATGGAATGTATTTTCAGACTATGTATGTCAGCCACTGGACACAGCCTTATCTATATTTTTATAAACTTGAAATAAGTAGGTTGGGAAGGAAAACACATTTAGTAACTATAAGATTTTGAAGGTGGTTCAAGAGAAAGGCTTATTACCCCAACAGGAAGTTGATTATATGGGTGGCTATATTATATATTTACATGTGTGTTCATACACACACATATTACTGCTTAGAGATGTATTAGTATAGCGATTATACATTTTCAGACAGAATTGAGAATACTGATTTGGTCTGATGCCCCAAGAATCTTCCAGAGAAGTGTCTGCAAAAAAAAGTCTAAGTCATGATTTAATGTGGGGCTCCCCAAGATGGTTTTCCAAGGGGTTTAAATTTTAATGAAATTAAAATTCTGTGACTTTTTACTGAGAACTTACTGGGCACCAGGCATACTCTAGGTAATTTACTTGTAGGAATGTAGATAATCCTCACAATACCACTGTGAAGTAAGTACTATTATCTTCATGTTATTGATTAAATTGAGAGAGAAGTTAAGTGAATTGCCCAGTGTTACTCAACTGGTAAGTGGTAGAGCTGAGATTTAACCAGGTAGTCTGATTCTGGAATTTGCATTCTTTACCTTAACATTATTGGGCTACTTATCATTTTGATTTTATCTGTGTATTATTTTAGAAATATTAGAATCTTAACTTTTCTACAGTGTTCTGAAACCTGCTTCTCAATTACAACTTTGATATTATGAGGAAATGAGTTTTGAGTACAGATAACATTTTTGCTGGTTAACGTGGCATCTTTTATATAAATCTTTTATCTCAGATATATCATAATATACATTTGTATACAACTTAAAATGAGGAAATTAATTTTCAGTGGTAAGAAAAAAGTGAAGAAATGGGAGTGAAAGAGTTTTAGCCTTCGCTCATATTTAAATCAAATCTTTGCTTGCCATTGCGTGAAATGAAACAAATTAAGTTCCTGAGGTCTTGACTCCATTTTAAAAAAACATACAAAAAAGGGATCACATTACATAAAAATTAAGAAATGTACAGCCCTTTTCTTTTTATTTTTTAAACTCTTTTCTGCTGGGCTTGTGCTTGATTTCAGAACACTTATGTTTTCACTTGAGGCAGCCACTGGCCATTGTGGTGAGAGAAAGTGAGAAGAAACCTACTTGCCATCTTAGACTACATGATCTATAAATTCCCTCTTAGTTCTACAAAATCGATCCCTGAAATACAGCACAAATATTAGCATGTATAAGACATTTATTTTATTTTATTTTATTTTTGAGAAAAAGTCAAGCTCTTTTGGTTAGGCTGGAGTGCAGTGGTGCGAGCATGGCTCACTGCAGCCTTGAACTACCGGGCTCAAGTGATCCTGCTGCCTCAGCCTCCTAAGTAGCTGGGACTACAGGTGCATGCCACCACGTCCAGCAAATTTTTCATGTCTTGTAGAGATGGGGTGTTGCTATGTTGTTCAGGCTGGTCTCAAACTCCTGGACTCAAGCAATGCTCCCATCTTAGCCTTCTAAACTGTTGGGATTACGGAAGTGAGCCACTAGACACAGCCTTATCTATATTTTTATAAACTTGAAATAAGTAGGTTGGGAAGGAAAACACATTTAGTAACTATAAGATTTTGAAGGTGGTTCAAGAGAAAGGATTATTATCCCAACAGGAAGTTGATTATATGGGTGGCTATATTATATATTTACATGTGTGTTCATACACACACATATTACTGCTTAGAGATGTATTAGTATAGCGATTATACATTTTAAGACAGAATTGAGAATACTGATTTGGTCTGATGCCCCAAGAATCTTCTAGAGAAGTGTCTGCAAAATAACTCTTCCTTTTGGCACTTCCATTTCTTTAAGATTAAACTGGTTCTATGTTAGGCTAATCAGGAGGAGTACTGGGACTATGTCTAACCATCAGGGCATGACTGCTTCTGCATGTGCTCATGTGACTTGGAGAGCTGTTCTTGGTCTTAGTAGTAAACTTTCATACCTAAACTTTCATTTAGACTGCTGAGTTATTTTTTAAAAGTAGCTTGTAATTCCTAGGACCTAGGGCATAACTTGCTGTTCTAGGAGGTTTAGATTTAAAACATATTAATAACTTTTATTATGAGAGGCTTAAAACAGAACATGCCAACACTAGGATTCAAACTAAGGCTTTGCGTGGAGAAAAGATTTCTTTGACAATGGTAGCAGGGATTGGTGCAGATGGTAATCAGTCTGACACTAAAATAACGGATAGACAAAATGTACCTTAAGGAAACTGTGTAAAGCTTCTTGTACAGTTGAAGATGGTACTTTTCCAAACAGAGTAGCAGCCATTTTTTTCTCAATCCAGCTCAGTTTGGAGACCTGCAAATGCACAACAACATCACTGTTAGAAGTTGTTCACCTTTTGAAGGGATTATCTCTCCCTGGTTAGACATGTGTGTAGGTGTGTGTGTGTCTGTATATAAATATACACAAATGTAAATATATAGCCATAAATAACATATATTAGCAACATCACCCTCATGGTATTAATGTTAATATGTTACCTCCCTTTTTCACAATTCTAAGGAACCATGGGCTCCAGAAGCACTGGTTTCAAAACCAACTTGAAATATTCTTGATAAGAAGATTTGTGTTGAATCAGAGGAAAAAGGAATGGAGTGGGAAATAACGCTGATCCTGTTTGTTCATCTGATTCCACATTCTGAGGTGACTATGGCATATTTCTTCGTACAGCACATAGGAGCTACAAGACTCTTGCCTTTGCTTTCCTCTTGCCTACCCATGCTGCCAACAGACCTCCTGACCCAGAGGAGCATCTCAGGTATGTAAATAGAATAAGAATCCTTAAGCCAGGAGTGTAGAATGGGGGTTCAGTATACATATTTACAAACCAGAAGATTTTTAAAAAAACAATAACCACCAAAACTAAATTTCATGTTACCATTGATTTTTTGCTTTCTTCTAAAAAGTTTTCTTTTTTCTCCAAATATAAATATTAGATGTTCATTATAAAAGATTAAACTGGCTCAAAATGAATACTTAAAAGGGTATTGCTCTGTCCAACCCCATTAAGTATCTTCATTCTCAGTCCAATCATCTAGATTCTACGTAGCCAATATCCTCTTTTTTTTTTTTTTTTTTTTACAGTGCCTGACCTTGTTGCCCAGGCTGGAGTGCGGTGGCACAATTATGGCACACTGTAGCCTCGACCCCCTGGGCTTAACAATCCTCCCACCTCAGCTGCCTGAGTAGTTGGGTGGGACTACAGGTGTGCATCACATGCTCAATTCATTTTTAAAATCTTTTGTAAAGACAGCGTCTTCCTGTATGGTCCAGGCTGGTTCTGAACTCCTGGGCTCATGAGATCCTCCTGCCACAGCCTCTCAAACTGCTAGTATAATAGGCGCAAGCCACCTTGCCCAGTCCATTATCCTCTACTAAAAAATTATTTCCTTATTTTTTGACATAATTTTTCTTATTGGTATGCTTATTTTTGTTTTGTTTTGAACTTCGTAAAAAATAATATATTGCTTATTTCCTTGTATGACTTGCTTTTTCACATAATGGTATGGTTCTAAGATTTCATCCAGGATAATGAGTATGACAGAAGTTCCGTCATTTAAATGACTGAAATATTTCATCATTTCAACAGACATCAGCAATGTTTTTACCCACTCTTTTGTCAATAGACAATTGGGTCTTTTTCATTTTTTTGCTCTTAGGACCAAGGGCGCTATAGCCATTCTCGCACATGCCTTCCGGAGCACATTTGTCAGTCTCTGTAGGGTAGGCACGATCATATGGCAGGCACAGAGTCAAATTTAAAAGATAATACTCAACGGTTTCCAAGGTGGCCATGCTGAGTTATGTTTCCATGCAAAGTAATAATTCCTGCTGCTCCACGTCCTTGCAACACCTCATACTGAGATTTAAAAATTTTTATTAAATGAGTAGGAATAAAATGGCATCTAATTGGAGTTTTCATTATCATTTTCTATAATTTTGTTTTTTAAATTTTTAGTTTAATTGCATTATGGTCAGAAAAACTGCATGACATCAATTCTTTGAAATTAATTAAGACTTGGTACATGGCCTCATATATGGTCCATTTTAGTATACATTCTGCATATGCTTGAAAAGATGTCTATTCTACAGTGGTTAGCAACATGGCTTCATATTTATTAGATCCAGCTTATTAAATGTGAGGCTTCAATGTTTTACAAACTAATACTTTTTTGTTTTCTTATTACATTAATTACCAAAAGTGGGGGTGAAAATACCAGTGCATGGTTGGTCTGTACATTTATCCTTACAATTTGGTCAATTTTTACTTTATAGTTTTGAGGCTGTTATTAGAAGCACATTAGTTTATAAATAGTTTCCTTGTGAAGTGTAATTACTATATAGTTACACTCTTTATCACTAGATATACTTCTGTCTTAAAATTTATGTGTGTGTGTGTGTGTGTGTGTACAGTAGTACTCCTGTTTTCTTCATAGGGTATATTCCAAGACTCCCTTCAGATGCCTGAAACCATATGTATGTTTTAGTTTGATTATTATTTATTTGGTTACTATTTGATATAACTTTTCTACATGTTTACTTTCTAGGTTTCTTGGTCATTGGGTATTTTTTAAATTGGCTTTACTGAGGTATAATTTATGTAAAATAAAATTTCCTCCATTAGAGTGTATGGTTCAATGAGTTTTGATAAATGCATACAATCCTGTAACTGCCACAACGATCAGTATATAGTACATTTTCATCATCCTAAAAAGTTCTCGCATATCCCTTTGCCGTCATATCCCTAACCTGCTGCTAGCCCTAGATAACTACTGATCTGACTATAATTTGCCTTTTCTAGAATTTCATATGAATGCAATTAGGTAGTCTTTTGTGAGCTTTCTTGGCATAATGCTTTGAAGAGTCATGCATGTTGCTATGCTGCTAAAGCTGCTATGAACATTCATATATAGTATTGAATGTGTGAGCATATATTTTTATTTCTCTTGGTGAATACTTAGGAATTGATCATATATTTATTTATTATTTACATATTTCCATCGAAACATATGAGTTTCAATTGCTCTATATCTTTGCCAGTACCTGGTATTGTCATCTTTTTAATTTTAGCTCTTTTGGTGAATATACAGCAGTCTTTCTCTGCGGTTTTAATTCACATTTTTCTAATGACTACTGATGATTAATATCTTTTCATATGCTTGCTTGCCACTCACAGACTTGCTTTTGTTAAGTAATTGATATATTTGATCTGGAAAACAGTCAAACATATGTGGAAACACTTCTACTTTTCAACTTAATTTTACACTATAATTGGTGTTGGACAAAATGCTTTAATTAGCATAGGTAATGTAATAAAGACTGCCTGGCATCCTGGAGAAAGAGAAAAGCTCCATCAAGTCCTTTCCAAAGTCCCAGCATGTCTTGTTGCACGGTCATAACTAACAGTTCATTTTCAGAAAGCAGCACTGAATTTTGCTCATGCTGCTCATCCATTCCCTGCCAATTCCTCTTATTTTAAAAAGCACATTATATGTAGCTATTTAATATTCTGAATCTCATAGTTCCTTTTAGATCCACTGCTGTTTTTTGTTTGTTTGTTTGTTTGTTTGTTTGTTTTTTTCTGCTGGCAGTCATTACTGTTGGCTTGTTTCTTGGTATAGTTTGTAATTTTTGACTGTGAACTTACCATTGTTGGGACACTTTCTGTGAATGTTTTACAAAGTCTATCTAAAGGTACTTTCCTCTACAGAGGATTAGCATGTGCTTTTGCCACTTTCCTATGGCATGAAGATCAGAGTTCATTTTGAATTAAAATTTCTTTCCTGGGCCTTTAAGCCTAGGTAGGTAATGCACATTCAAGCTCCACACACTTGTGAGGTTGGGTAAATGAAATGGCTTTTAAATCTTAGGAGCGTTTCCTCCTTTCCGCTCTATCTTCCCAATGGTTAAGGCCGAGGATGAATTTTCACTGCTACAAGCTTCTGCTGAATACATTTCATTTAAGTTCATCATCTTCCCCCCTGGGCACTGTGCTTTTTGAGTCCTAGATATATCGTGGCAGTCTTCAAGCTGCTCTCTGCTCTGCTCAGGTCTGTAGTCCCCCACCTCCAACAAAGGTCTACAGACCTAAGCTTTAGGTTACCAGCCTTGGTAAATACCTCTGACTATCAGGTGGTTTCAAGGCTGTTTTACCAGTCCTTGGAACTGGTATTCTTGCTTTGTTTCTGGCCTTTGGCTATTCTCCTTATCTTTTTTTTCTATAGGTTATTCCATTGATCTGATTAGAAACAGACATACATACTTCAAACTAACACACACTTTAAGATATTGTGTGGCCAGAAAATTTTGAGTTCTTTAGTCTGCATATGCTGGAAACAATCTTTACACATTTGCTCATACTTGCTTTATTACCTTTGGGGAAGCTGATTCCCCCTGACGGAAAGAGTTTCAACTTCCTCTTCCACAATTCATATTTGTTATTGAGACTTATAATTTGTAGGCAGTAGAGCATACTAGTTAAGAGCAAAGATTTTAGAAGCAAACTGCCTGGGCTAAGTGTGGTGGCCCATGCCTGTAATCCCAGCACTTTGGGAGGCCGAGGCGGGTGGATCATTAGAGGTCAGGAGTGTGAGACCAGCCTGGTCAACATGGCGAAAACCTGTCTCTATTAAAAATGCAAAAACACAAAAACAAAAACAAAAACAAAAAAATACCCAGAAACAAAAACTAGCTGTGGTGGCACATGCCTGTAATCCCAGCTACTTGGGAGGTTGAGGCAGGAGAATAACTTGAACCCAGTAGATGGAGGCTGCAGTGAACTGAGATCACACCACTCCACTCCAGCCTGGGTAACAGAGCAAGACTTGGTCTTAAAAAGAAAATGAAAAAGAAAAGAATAATGAAAAAAACTACCTGTGTTTGAATCCTGTTCCACTACTTATTAGCTGAGTCACCCTGGGCAAATTATTAACCTTAGAGGGTTTCTGAAAAAGTGAGTGAGCTACAATATATAAAATGTTTACAGCTATATAAAATGCTTACAGGAGCCATGTACATGTTAGTCATTATTACTACTGCTTTTCATATTCTTTGTAGTTTTTCTCTACTTTTAGTGAATCAATCATTTAAGCAACAAATACCTGTCAAAGCAGCTTATTTTAAGTGCAAAAAAACCTGAGCTAGATGTTAAAAAATACCAAGAAGTATAAAATGTGGACTCTTTCCTTGAAGAGCTTTCAGATAACTTGGGATCAACAGAAAATAAACAGTAAGTAAAACGTGAGTTGTTGTAAGGTAATACAACCTTAGCAACTAGTGTGCTCCACAGTGCAATATTCAGAAAATGAAGACATCATTGTGTATTTTACAACATTAAGTAGATCATAAAAATTTGAGTGTTGTAACCATTCTATTATTTGACTTTGCAATCTTACAACTAGAAAAAAATGAGAAAAACAGATGGTATACTGTTATACCTTTTTCCTTAACAAAATGTAGGTTTCCTTCATATGTAAGACAATATAAAGAGCATAAATTTTGGAATTAAATTTGAATTTCAATGCTGCCACTTTCATTGACTAGTTAAATGGGGCTTTGGGAAGGTTCTTAACATCATGAAGACTCAGATTCTTACTCATTAAAACTGGTATAATAATAACTGCTTCACAGCACTGTTTTAAGGATGAAATGCAACAAGAAATATAAAGGACAGAACGCATATTTGGCATACAGCAGCAGGTGTTCAATAAAAGCAAACTTCCTTCTTCATCTCTAATTCTCTTTCAGCTGCAATGAAGAAGTTATCTCTTTGCCTGCCCTAATTTTATCATTCAAAAATGGCATTTCTCTTTCATGGTAATTTTTTTCACACATTCTTAAGATATATTTTCACATTCTGTAATTTTCTATAAACTAATAGTATCATTTAAGACACGGATCAGCTGCTTTTATTTTAGCTATATCTATATGTCACATATCCCTTCCAAATTAAATTCCTTAAAAGCAAGGAGTGTTTTATTCATCTCTGGCCAGTTAGTAGTTAGCACATAATTTGTGCTCAGTATACACTGCTGTATGAAAAAAAGTCCTTCCACAGAACTGTGAGTAGTGTACCTAGATACAGGGCATGGGTGTGGATGGTTGATCCCAATCTGAAACAGCCACAAAGGGAGGGAATGTGATTACTGCAAAAAGAAATGAAAAAGCAGGAAAGAGAAAGATCACATATATATATAAAATGTGACATATAACATACATATATATATATAAATTACGTTTATAAATTATAAAATACATATATTATAAATTTAAAAATTATAATGTATAAATTATAAATTCAAATAAAATTTTAACATATGTATTATATATTAAAATAAAACTTATATTGCTATTATAATTCTCCCTAAATCAGGCACTGGGTAAAAATAAAGCAACGAATAAGTCATTGAAAATATATCCTATAATCACAGTATATTCAAATAAAGTTTATAAATAAAGGCATTCAACTTACAGTATAACAGTATCTTCCTTTGAGGTAATATAGAAAGGGTTCTTCTGGTAAAAGTTTGATTGCTATATCTAGATGTTCCTGAAAGAAGCATCCAAAGGAAAATCATCTCCCAAGTTTCAGATATTGTCAAATGGAACTATGCCAAAGCCTAGTAACCCAAAAGTGGTTTTAAAACGTTGTCTCGGTCCTCCCCATCCCTATCATTAATACATTGAGATCTTATCAATAATTAAACTACCAAAATGATTGCTTACAATCAGAACCAGAACTGTGACTACGATTTAATAACTTAAATTATTTAAATTAATGTGTAATTTAAAGCGAAATTACTATTATAAAAATAGAAAACATCAAAGTCGTATGTTTGCCTACCCATGACTTGATTACTGAATAGTTACTGATTCTGAGGTAAGCTTACAAATATGGAATGACATGGAATGGGGGATAATGGCAGAAAAAAATAGCAGAGCTAGATGGGAGAAAAATCTATTCCTCTGGCATTATCAAATGGTTATAGAGACCTGGAAAATAGGGAAGAACTGTTTACTCATCTCTGTAATTATTGACGTCAAGGGGTTACGTACTGAGCTCTGGAGGCAAATAATACATTATGTGTGTGTGTATTACTCACTTTATTCATCTATCATGGCAAATTTAAATCCTAGATTGGATCCTGCTTTTCCTTGACCAAATCAATATGCAGAGATAGTTAACTACTTAGTGCTAGTTACACTTATGATATTAGTGAGCTTATTATCAAAAGGCTAGTTCTTTTTTTTTTTTTTTTTGAGATGGATTCTTGTTCTATTGCCCAAACTGGAGTGCAGTGGCACAATCATGGCTCAATGAAACCTCCATCGACCTGAATCAAGTGATTTTCCTGGCTCAGCCTCCCGAGTAGGTGGGATTACAGGTATCCACCACCATGCCTGGCTAATTTTTGCATTTTTAGTAGAGATGGGGTTTCATTATGTTGGCCAGGCTAGTCTTGAACTCCTGACCTCAAGCTATCTGCCTGTCTCAGCCTCCCAAAGTGCTGCAGTTACAGATGTGAGCCAATGCACCCGGCTGGCTAATTCTTAACCTCTGAAAAAGCAATACTCATCTATTCTGTGACTTCTTTCAGATTAATAATAATCTTTAATCACCCAAATAATTTCTTTTTATCATAGTACTATTTAAAGAATATCCTTTCATTTTCTAATGTTTAAACAAACAAAAAAGCAAATTCCCAGAGCTTAATCTGTTGAATAATCTGGTTTTACCTGTTGATGGAACATATGGCTATATTAAAACATTTTTAATATTAAGAAATACCCTTCTGGCCAGGCGCAGTGGCTCACGCCTATAATCCCAGCACTTTGGGAGGCTGAGGCATGTGGATCACAAGGTCAAGAGATCGAGACCATCCTGGTCAACATGGTGAAACCCCGTCTCTACTAAAAATATGAAAAATTAGCTGGGCATGGTGGCACGTGCCTGTAATCCCAGCTACCCAGGAGGCTGAGGCAGGAGAATTGCCTGAACCCAGGAGGCGGAGGTTGCAGTGAGTCGAGATGGCGCCATTGTACTCCAGCCTGGGTAACAAAAGTGAAATTCCATCTCCAAAAAAAAAAAAAAAAAAAAAAGAAATACCCTTCTGTAAATCTGGATCTGAAAAGAAATATTTTTAAAAAATACCTTGAAGAGGTGCCCATAGTTGATTTTGTTTTGTAAACCCTCAAACTCAGATACATAGCCACACAAAACTGCATACCTGAAAAGGATAAAAACAGTCACCATTGTGTACATTTTTAATAATTGCCACCAAAGCATATCATTAAAAGAAACTCTAAAGCATTCATTAATATTTAACAAGAGTATTCATATAAATATGAGGGCCCTAACAATAACAAATACTTAACATTAATGTGAGGTCAGTTCTCTCATCTATAACCAGGGATACTAACAATATTTATATGAATACTGCAAGGGAAAAATAAGCTAAAACAGGTAATGTGATTAGTGCTTGGGACATAAAGAGTTTCAACAGATGTTACCTGCCACTGTCACTATCATCATTTTGAGACGGAATCTCAAAAGAAACTCTCAGAAAAAGTCTAATCACATTAAGTGTTAAATTAGAAAAAATATTGTCAACAGATTTATAACATTAAAAACATTGTTAACGTCAACTTTAAAGAATTTATTCCCTCCTTTAAAAAACTTTGTTTCATTAGCTCCTTTAATATCAGTGAAAATGCAAATAAGTACTATGATTATAACAAAATCAAAGGTAATTTTAGAGTATGCTTTTTCAAAAAATTTCCCTTCTCCCTCAACCCTTCCTGGAAACACTGCATTACTAGAATAGTGCATCCCATAGGTCATTTACTTGTTTCTACTGGGAATACAAAATTTACATGAATAATTATTTGACTATAAGTTGCATGCAATATTTGTTCAGCAATTTGCTTATTTACTGGAAAAACTGTGGATATGTTGTTTTTCACATTCAGAGCATTTCTATCTGTACAAAAATCTTCAGAGTATTTCAGTGTTTTTATCTAAGGTAAAATATCCATTTACCTAAATATTTCAAGAGTAGGTGTTAATTTTTACTTGCATTGTCATAGTAACTAAGATGAAAAATATAATTTTGGATGTTATTTATTTCAGTTACTTCTGTGAATACATATAACTTCCACATACAAAAAGCAGTGAACAATTTTAATTTGGAACAATAAGACCATTCCTAGACACAAAAGATGCCATCATTTTAGTATTTGTGTTTTACATATTTTTTTGGAATCTGCTTCTTTAAAGTTTAAAGTACTATCCATCTTTTTATGTATCATAAATTCAAAGGTACCTGGTCACTTTCTCCCAAAGGGTCATTACTTCTTTTCTGTCAATCAATTTTACCTATGTTTGTGTGTATATATGATTTTTTAAATACTGCTCATTTAAAATACATAATTTTATGCTTTATTTCTCAAACACTCAGGTTGATAGAAATTCTGAAAAAGTTAATTCACACTATGGTGTATTACCTCCATCTAGAGGTCATTCTAACTATGTACGTTTTGACAAGAACACTGTATTTTCTTTGCATTGACAGTGAATATATCCTTAATAATCGACTATCATACTGTCACTATTAAAACAACTCCATTAATTTTCCTGCAGTATTTCTGATTCAGCACCAATGCTGTTTATACTATGAAAAAGCAGAGGCATCATACTGTTAACGGAAAAACGATTAGGTATATAAGAATACAAAACTGGGTTCTAGTTTTTAGTTTTCCACTTACTGTATGGCTCTGATTACTAACCAACACACACCCATGTGTGCGCACACACACAGAGTACCTTGCTTACCCCATCTACAAAGTGAAAACAAGCTGTTCTGTGAACCACAAGCTATAAGACATGTGGATATGATTTGCAAACAGTAGAGCACAACAAATATGTAAGACATTACTTATAATTAAGGTCAGGCTTATTTGGCCAACAAATTGCAAATCCTTTGGTGACTTTATTCTCATTCTCTTGATTCCAGAAGTATTAAATACTTTTTGTCAGTACAACAAAAACAACCGAATCTTACAGAAACCATATATAGCTTTAAAGTTACAAAGCCATTTCATTTTAGAAAAGTTAGAGATAAAACTAAGTCATTAAAATGATGTTCATTTTTCAATCATTCCCAAATAATATTAAGCCTTTATAAAAATTATTCTTAAAGATTACATCTTTTGTTTCAAACTGAAGGTTTATAAACCATCATATAACACTGTAAACCATGAGTCTGCAAAGTTTTGCAGTAGGAACAGAGAGTAAACGTTTTAGGCTTTGGGGCCAGACACTCTTTTGCAACTTCTCTGCTGCTATGCGAAAATGCATGTGTGTGGCTGTGATCCAATAAAACTTTATTTATGAAAACGGGCAGTCGAATTCATCTGCAGGCCACAGTTTGTCATTCATGCTGAATGAATGAGAAAATATCTTATTAACACATTAATAAACTCAGTTTTAATTCAGTTTTAACATAATTAAAGAGTACCCAACAGAATAAGATTTCAACATTTTGTTACAATTAATTATAAAATCAGGCTACCTAAATTTCATCCATTATTTTTCAAGTCAAAGTTTAAATTTCTTTTTTCATTCCCTCAAACATCTACAATTTAATTTAAGGAGAACTTTTGCATTCAGTAGGATATAGTATAAGAATTAAGATTAAATTGACATTTAAATTTCTTAAATTTTAATCAACTGAGATTTTAATTAATTTATTTATTTTTTTGAGATGGAGTTTTGCTCTTGTTACCCAGGCTAGAGTGCAATGGTGCCATCTTGGCTCACCACAACCTCCATCTCCTGGATTCAGGCAATTCTCCTGCCTCAGCCTCCTGAGTAGCTGGGATTACAGGCACGTGCCACCATGCCCAGCTAATGCTTTTTTTTTTTTTTTTTTTTTCGTATTTTTAGTAGAGACGGGGTTTCACCATGTTGACCAGGATGGTCTCGATCATGATCCACCTGTCTCGGCCTCCCAAAGTGCTGGGATTATAGGCATGAGCCACCGCGCCTGGCCCTGAGATTTTAATTTTTTTAAATTAAAAACTGATAGTAAGATATTAGGTGAAACACAATTGGATCACGACTCTGTGTGTGTTTTCATAAGATTTAATCTTGGGATTAAATGCTATGGTTATAAACAAAGTGTTTAGTTCTCAACAAACAGTGAAAGAAGATGAACAAAGAGACACAACCAGATTAGTGGAAGACAAACTGGGAAACCCACTAATGGAGAGCTCAGCATAATCTATGCTCACAAGATACATTTCAAGGTACTTAATGAAACCCTCAGAGAATTCAACATGGTTCCTCTATGAAAATTTGGAAACTCACACTGATAAATAACCTCAAATTAAGGATTTACACCAAATGCACATTTTAAATGTGATTCTTCATAGGTACAGATGCATGTAGGAGAGAAGGTCTAAGAGGACAGGATGGGGAAGGAAGAGCAACAGAGGACAGGGAGAAAGAAGAGAAGGAAAAGGAGGGGAGGGAGCAGAGAAGGGGGAGGTAAGAAACAGGAAGAGTGGGGGAGGAAAAGGAAGCATTGAGAGTTAAAAGCAGGACTTGGTGTTTTTTCTGCATCCTAATTAGGTTAATCAGTTCCCAAATGCCTCCATTACCAAAGGAGATGAAGAGAGAAAGGCTTGAGCACCGCAAATTCATTACAGTTACTAATAAAAGTAGAAGAACAAAAGTACTTTAATATGTATGTTAGTTTACTAGTGTTATTATGTAAATTAGATGATCTAGGTAAACCTGGCTAATATAAAAAATAGCCAAGACCCTCTGTACTAAGTAAGTGATCTTGAAAATCAGTACCAAATTGCTATCTGGAAAATTACCTTTTCCGCTAGAATTCTGGCAGAAGCACCCAGGGTAC
This sequence comes from Saimiri boliviensis, assembly GCF_048565385.1. Lineage (NCBI taxonomy): Eukaryota > Metazoa > Chordata > Mammalia > Primates > Cebidae > Saimiri > Saimiri boliviensis. The sequence goes on along the minus strand of NC_133449.1, from coordinate 37,609,579 downwards.
AAAACAATACTTTATCTATCAGGTACTCCAATCCCTAAAGCAAGATTCTATACCACCCATGCGTGACATATTAAGAAATTATTCACAGGTTCTACCAGATTTAGCCCTTCACTCTACTCCAGGCTATATAAGACAAGGCAAAGAATTCGCAGGAGGAAGACTGGGAGTGAGGATTTCTTCAGGGTTGGGGTGCTGTGGGTTCCACCTTCTACCCTCACATGACAGAGGGCAGGTGACAGGCTTGCATCTCATCAAAAGCCATCCGAGGGCAAAAGGTCTATTCATATTTTGGCATGTGTCCCTTTGAGTCTGGACAAATAAAATGTTACCAGATTCCTGCCCAAGGAATTTTAAGTGAGAGTTTGTGAGTGGAGCTCCCCCTGCTGATAGCAGAGTGAAAAAACAGGTCTCCTTTGGGAAAAAGGTTTGTACTTCAGATTTTGGAGGGGCAAAAATGAGACAAATGTGTACCTGTGGATAGGGAGCCATTTTGAGAGAGATTTTGCCTGAGTGCCCCTACATCATAGGGATGGGAAATAAAATAACTGCAGAGAAGGGTGGATTTCTGGAAACTCAGGACTGAAGAAAGGCTCATACATTTATTATTGTATTTTCCCACTACCTGGGTTACCTGCATTGCTGGGGAGAAAAAGAAATCAAGGAACTATAAATGTAAAAATGCAACTACAAGTAAAAGGAAGAATAATAATTAAATCAACATATTTCTACTTGTGTTTTATAATAATTTATATTTACAAAATAATGTTTATATAAACATACAAAGGGTCCAAACACAACACAATTAAGAATGATATTTTTTGCTCTAAGGATATTTACCTATACCCATCTAATTAATTAAATTCTCTTTGAGCTTTTTATGTCATAAATGGCTTTTCCTTGATCTGTGGAATTTGTATATTATGATACATCAATGCTTAAGAAATGGTTGATGTGCTTTTCTATATTTCATTTAGAAACATCCCATCATTTTAGTATTTGTGTTCAAATAAAATGTTATACTGAATTAGATTTAATTATAATTTATCATCTTCAAAGCCAGTAGACTTGGTAGATTCATTCAAGAATTTTTCAATAAAAGTTTCCCTTAAATACATTTCAAAGAATGCATAATAAAATGTGAATAAACAGAGTAAGAACACTTACTGTGCTATTATATATATTTTTCAAGGAATGTGACTGACAGATTAAACATGTGGGCCAATATTTTGAAAAATCCATTTAATTTAGAAAGAGGCAGATTAGAATTTAAAAGACTGCATAAATCCTCTATACTTACCACAGATGACAATGTCCATTCATGGGTGCTCTATTCATCGCTCTTTCACTTAAAGTTTTTCCTGAAAGATAAGAGTATTTACACTTAGTATCTTCAAGTGAGTTGGTAGGAGGTGGATTCTTGAATTAATTCAATGGTTCCCAAATTTCTTTAAATATAAGATTCATATGACAGTACTTCAGAAACATATTGCATAATGGTATACTCACTTCGAGTTTTTATCAAAGAATTCTGTACTCTCCAGTGATCAAATCTTTCCTAAGCATAACAATCTTAAACATGCTATTATAAGAAGAAATCTGTACTTCTTCCTCCCTCATGCTGAGTCCCAGCATTCTTCCACAGCTGATCGGAGCCCCTGCCTTGCTCTCAGCTCCAGTGTCATTACCATTACTAAGCACTTACACCTTATACACTGAATATAATTGGCTACCCCTTTATTATCTTTTCCATAGAGTAATTCCTTAGTGTTATGCAGCCTTCATCATATTTATGCCTCTCCTCTTCCTCCTCCCCTGCCCACCACCCTCCATTTTCACACTGTTCCTCGACAAAATAATTTTGAATATTTCTTAAATGGATAAATTAAAGGAATTCTTTTACATTTATTTCAATATCTGAATGAACACATCTGAGCCTTTTTTAACTCCTTTCTCTTTGGCACTATAAACTTTTCTCTTTTTTTTGGATATATCCTGTTTGAATCCTATGCTTCATTTTTGCCCCTGAATTCCCTTCAAACAATTGCTTTCCGAATTTCACCACCTAAGACATTAACTCAATTAAACTCCCATTTATGGATAACTTTATCCATTTAAAAATAGAGATCCAGATTGATTTTACCTATGGGAAACTGTAACTTCCATAAGAAAGACTTCTCTGCATCAACCTCCATCCTCTGCCATCATATCCTCCTTTCTGCTACATGGGCTCACGAACGACCTGATCTGTCTGCTTGTCTGTCTGTCTGTCTATCTGAGACAGGGTCTCGCTCTGTTACCCATGCTGGAGTGCAGTGGTGGGATCAGAGCTCACTGCAGGCTTGATCTCTTGGACTCAAACAATCCTCCCACCTTAGTCATGTGTTATTTTTAGTACAGACAAGGTCTCCCTATGTTGCCCAGGCTGGTCTCGGACTCCTGAGCACAAATCATCTAGCTACTTTGGCCTCCCAAAGTGCTGGGATTACAGGCATAAACCACTGCGTCCAACCTCTGTACTCTTCTTTAATAAGAACTTATTTCCATTCGTTTTTGTATATGTATGATTATTTGAATGGTGCTGCCTCCCCTATAAAGCCATAAACTCCCCTGTAGTCTGAAAACATGTCTATTTTGCTATCTTCTTACCTTAGCACATAATACCCAGGGTAGGGCAGGTACTTATGAAAAAAATGTATTTAATATTGATGAATGTTGGAGCAGTTTACACAGATACACTTTGATTTTCTCAGTAGATATGAAAATAAATCCCCTTGTTCTCTTTTGTTTTTATTTACCTTGAAATTAATACATCTCTTCTCTAGAATTCTGTTTTGTACATGGTTTTCAAACTGGATTGCTACAGAAAAACTCCACAAAGCTGATGATGAATATGCCAACAAGAGGGGGATGCCCTCTCATCCTCCTCCCACTGGGGGGAGCTAAAGCACAGAGGTCATTCAGCAAATAAATCTCCAAGTGGAAAAAATATAATTATAAGGGGTTTGGTAAAACTTTCTACTTGGAAATAAAAATTACAGAGAACTAGACTGGGAAGAAATATTTCTTGCTGTGTCTTCCTCTTGCTATCTTTTCCAGAAGAAAAGACTGGAAAAGAGAAGCCTTTGGAATAAATGAAGAATTAAAAGGATTTTGATGTCAAAGTACTATACTGACATTCAGAGAGACGGCAGGTAGGGGCTTTTGCAAGAACACATTTGACATTCAGTGAGAGCCCAGGTGAGATGCAAAAATAACAATTTGACATTTTGTCTATTTAGTTATTCTTGTTGTGATGAAAAATTTCAAAAACATACAAAAAGGTATAGATGACAGAATAGTGAACCACCATATAAGCATCATCCAGCTTTGACAATTATCAAACGAGGTTTTTAAACAAGGTTAATCTTGTTTCATCAAGTTACATTTGGAAAAAACATTAAAGTCTGAGAGTTTATTCTTTGTGGTCCCTGGAGTTCTACATTATGGGAAGTAAGATGTGTTACTTTAACTGTGGTTGACAACTGCTGAAGACACTTGTCCTCTACCTGTTATTATTTCTCAAACACTGCCACTACATTTCTTGTCTATGTTTTATAAAGTTCAAAGATGAAATCTGAGTGTTTTCAGTTACCTATTCTAATATACTCAAATACTTTTGAAGAACACATACTTTAGTCCGAAAATGCCTTTCTGTTCTGTGAATTTGTTTTGTACCAGAATATATTAAAACAGATTAAATATATTGGTTTTAGCTAAGATAATTTAGTTATAATTCACTAGTGATTTAGCATAGATCTTAACGGCTACTTGAGAATTATCTTTATAAAATGCTTACCAATATTAGCATAATGTTTCTTTTCTTGTGTGTCTGTAGATAGTTCATACATGTCTCCATAAGCACGAGCAAATCGCCACATAAACTCTATTTCATCTCTAAACTGAAAAGAAAAGATAGAGTTGCCTGTTAAATTAACTTGGTAACTTGTCTATTCTATTCCTGTTTTCTTTTCTTTCTTTTACTTTAAGTTCTGGGGTACATGTGGAGATTCTGCAGGATTGTTACACAAGTATACACATGCCACGGTAGTTTGCTGCCTCCATCCCCCTGTCACCTACATTAGGTATTTCCCTTAATGTTATCCCTCCCCAATCTCCCCAGTCCCCTGCTATCCCTTCCCTAGTCTACTCTTGTTTTCTACTGCAGATTTTTAAAAACTTGGGCAAGTAAACTGGTATTTATAGATTCTTGAATCTATGTATATACATATTTCAGTGTGAAACATTTTGGAATCCAAATACTCATGGCTAATAAATATGACCTAATGTAGTGTTACATTTGGAACTTAAAACCAATTAATATTAACCAGACACTAGCTCCATCTATGCAGAGGAGACATTTGATAGGTACCAAAATCTAGAAATTCTTCCTGGGCTGTGGCATCTGTTTCTTCTTTTCCTTTCCAAATTATCTATTATCAATATAATGAGCATCTCAGTTAATATTTGTAAGTTGAAATGCATACACTCAAAAGAGCAGTGACTGTTTTTACTTAAATTACCTAAATATAATCCTGAAGATCTATCAAATTTAAATAATGTGTTTAGAGTTGCTAAATCCTCAGACAAATAAAGATATTTATTTCTCCCTGGGACACTGTAAACTCCTTTAATTTTTTAGTGGTGGTGATGAGAGCACTGGACAGGCTTTTCGTTTCTTGTTCAGGCCTAACATTAAACACTGCAAAATTAACAAATGACCATTGGTAGAAATAGCTTTAAATGCCCTTATCTGTCTCAAAGTATTTATTAAATATACAAATTAATCAAATAAAAGTAAATCTGCATAATTATAGCTCTAGTTCTTATTTTTATGACCTTAGAGTCTAATAAACTTTTACATTTACTTTTTTACAAGCTTTAGTCATTTTAAATAAAAAATAAATTTTAAAAAAATTTAGTCATTTTATAGAGAAATTTTATATCAATCATTTAGCTTGTGTGAACCATGACACAATTATTATAGTCATAACTGAATGAGATGGGGGGTTAAATGAAAAATTGAAACTATACAAAGTGCTATTGTCATGTCTCTTACCTTTTCTTTGTGGTCACAAAGTAGCTCAAAACTCTCCGACTTGCCAGACTCACTCATACGCAAATGATCTACCTTCTGAAGAAGGACATCTAAATTTAATTCCTCTACATGTGTGTTAAATGCCTTACGGTCTGGAAAACTCTGTTCTTCTGTGTCGGTATTAGCTGTAATATACCTAAAATCGCAGAAATAATCATCAACTCCTTTGAAAGTTATCTATAGTAGCCAGAGCAATGCTTTTAAAATGCAAGTCAAATCATGCTCCTCTTATGCTTGAAACTGCAGTGGCTTCCACTTTCACTCAGGAAAAGCTCAAGTCCTAAAGCAGTCTATAAATCCCCATGCAATTTGCCCCCTAATCCCATTACCTCTTTGATCTCATTTCCTACCACTCTTCTCACTCATTCAAATCCACACAGCTCAGCTAGCTGCTTCTTCAATACTCTAAGAACATGCCTAGGTCTGAACCTCCACTTGCTGTTCCCTCTAATGAAATGTTGTTCCCTTAGACAGCCACGTAACTCACAACCTCACCTCCTTCAAGTCTCTGCTCCAATTTCATTTTCTCAGTGTGGCCCATCCAGACCATTCTATTTAATACCACAATCCCCATATCCCCTTCATCTTTAACCTCCCTCATCACACGTGAGGTTTTTTTCCCCATAGCATGTATTACCTTCTAACATACCGTATAATTTACTGATCTGTTACATGTGCTGTTTGTCAGTATCCTCCCCATTAGAATGCAAGCTCCCTGATGGTAGGTTCATCAACTGATGTATCAAGTGCCTAGAACAGCATTATTCACTGAATGTTGCTGAATGAATGATATACAGAGTTGTAGGAACTCAGCAGGCATTCAAAATTGTGAGTGTGTGTAAACTCACACGAACACATATTTATAGTTCAAGATGATGTTCTAAATTTTAACTTGGTTTTTAAAAGTTAATACTATTGCCCACATTTCATTTTTGCCAGCAAACAATGCAAACAACTTATTTTTATTAAATCAGATCCTGCCTGTCCTGAAAAGGTTTTCAGGAACTATATAAGGATATATAACATATAAGAGAATAAATCAGAAGTAGTGAAAAAAGAGAAAGGCCAAATGTGAATGAAGTCAATACAAAAAACACATGAACTTTAGATAGTTATATCTTTGCTGCAAAGGATACAAATGCTCTTTATTTTCTAGCGGCCAATGCAATTAGTTTCACAACTTGCAGCTCTCATTAGATACAAACAAAAATACTAACAAAGTAAGTTCTTAAATTTCTTTCATATGCCTTATTAAGAAGACATTACATGAACTGATCTCCAACTTCTTCAATAACATTCTTTCCTAATGGAAACCTTATTCTTCCAATTCCTCAAACCAAAAAACTTGGAATCATCCGTGATGCTTCTCTTTTCTTTCTCCTAAGCAATACCCAGTCTGTTAGCAAACCCTGTTGGTTCTATCCTCAAAATGCATTCAGAATCTGGCCACTTCTTCCCACCTCTCCCCACTACCACCTTGGTCTAAGCCTCCATCATCTCATCTGGATTACTGTAATGGCCTTTTATCACATCTCTTTGCTTTTGTCCTTTACTCTTATTCTCAACACATTAGCAAGAATAATTCAGATCATGTCACTCCTTTGCTCAAAACTCTCCAACAGATGCCCAAATCAGAGTGAAATCCTAAGCCCTTTCAGAGGTCTACAAGGCCTAACATAATCTGGTCCAAAACCTCTGACTTTATCTTCTATCACTTTCCTTCTTGCTCACAGTATTTCAGAAACTCTAACTTCCTTGATATTCCTTGAACACATTAGTCAAACAAAAAGCAATAACATCAATATCAACAAAAAGGATGCCCATGCAAAACCCCATCCTAAGGTGCTCAGAATCAAAGATCAAAGGTAGATAAATCCACAAAGATGAAGGAAAACCAGCACAAAAAGGCTGAAAATTCTGAAACCAGAATACCTCTTCTCCCCAAAAGGATCACAACTCCTTGCCAGCAAGGAAACAAAACTGGATGGAGAATGAGTTTGATGAACTGACAGAAGGTGGGTAATAACAAAAGAAGCATGTTCTAACTCAATGCAAGGAAGCTAAGAACCTTGATAAAAGCCTACGGGAACTCCTAACTAGAATAACCAGTTTAGAGAAGAAGATAAATGACCTGATGGAGCTGAAAAACACAACATGAGAACTTCATGAAGCATACACAAGTATCAACAGCCAAATCGATCAAGGGGAAGAAAGGATATCAGAGACTGAAGATTAACTTAATAAAATAAAGCATAAAGACAAGATCAGAGGAAAAAGAATGAAAAGGAATGAACAAAATCTCCAAGAAATATGAGACTATGTGAAAAGACCAAACCTATGTTTGATTGGTGTATCTGAAAGTGATGGGGAGAATGAAACCAAGTTGGAAAACACACTTCACAATATTATCCAGGAGAACTTCCCCAACATAGCAAGGAAGGCCAACGTTCAAATTCAGCAAATACAGAGAACACCACAAAGATGGTCCTTGAGAGCAACTCCAAGACATAATCGTCAGATTCACCAAGGCTGAAACACACACACACAAATGTTAATGGTGGCTAGACAGAAAGGTCAGGTTACTCACAAAGGGAAGCCCATCAGACTAACAGCAGATCTCTCTGCAGAAATTCTACAAGCCAGAAGAAAGTGGGGGCCAATATTTAACATTCTTTTAAAAAGAATTTTCAACCCAGAATTTCATATCCAGCCAAACTAAGCTTCATAAGTGAAGGAGAAATAAAATCCTTTACAGACAAGCAAATGCTGAGGGATTTGGTCACCACCAGGCCAGACTTACAAGAGGTCCTGAAAGAAGCACTAAATATGGAAAGGAAAAACTAGTACTAGCCACTGCAAAAACATACCAAAATATATAGACCAATGACACTATGAAGAAACTGTATTAACTAATGCAAAATAACCAGCTAGCATCATGATGACAGAAACAAATTTAGACATAGCAATATTAACCTTAAATGTAAATGGGCTAAATTCCCCAATTAAAATACACATATTAACCTTAAATGTAAATTAGTTAAATGACCCAATTAAGAGAAACAGACTGGCAAATGGGATAAAGAGTCAAGACCTATTGGTGTGCTGTATTCAGGAGACACATCTCATATGCAAAGACACACACACACAGGCTCAAAATAAAGGGATGAAGGAATATTTATCAAGCAAATGGAAAGCAAGAGAAAAAAAATAGCAGCGGTTGCAATCCTAGTCTCTGACAAAACAGACTTGAAACCAACGAAGATTAAAAAAACACAAAGAAGGGCACTACATAATGGTAAAGAGATCAATGCAACAAGAAGAGCTAACTATTCTAAATATATATGCTTCCAACACAGGAGCACCAAGATTCACAAAGCAAGTTCTTAGAGACCTACAAAGAGACTTACACTCCCACACAATAATAATGAGAGACTTTAACACCCCATTGTCACTATTAGACAGATCAACAAGATAGAAAATTAACAAGAATATTCAGATCTTGAACCCAGCTCTGGACCAAGCAGAGCTAATGGACATCTACAGAACTCTCTACCACAAGTCAACAGAATATACATTCTTCTCAGCACCACATAACACTTATTCTAAAATCAACTACATAATTGGAAGTAAAACACTCCACAGCAAACATAAAAGAACAGAAATCATAACAAACAGTCTCTCAGACCACAGTGCAATCAAATTAGAACTCAAAATTAAGAAACTCACTCAAAACTGCATAACTACATGGAAACTGAACAACCTGCTCCTGAATGACTACTGGGTAAATAACAAAATTAAGGGAGAAATAAATAAATTATTTGAAACCAATGAGAACAAAGATACAATGTACCAGAATCTCTAGGAGACAGCTGAGACAGTGTTTAGGGGGAAATTTATAGCACTAAATGCCCATATGAGAAACTGGGAAAGATCTAAAATCAACGTGCTAACATCACAATTAAAAGAACTAGAGAAGCAAGAGCAAACAAATTCAAAAGCTAGCAGAAGACAAGAAATAACTAAGGTCAGAGCAGAACTGAAGGAGACAGAGACATAAAAAAAAAACCCTTCAAAAATCAGTGAATCCAGGAGTGGGTGTTTCGAAAAGATTAACAAAATAGATTGACTGCTAGCCAGACTAATACAGAAGAAAAGAGAGAAGAATCAAATAGACACAATACAAAATGATAAAAGGGATATCACCACTGATCCCACAGAAATACAAACTACCATCAGAGAATACTATAAACACCTCTATGCAAATAAACTAGAAAATCTGGAAAAAAACGGATTAAATTCCTGAATACATATACCCTCCCAAGACTAAAGCAGGCAGAAGTAAATCCCCGAATAGACCAATAACAAGTTCTGAAATTGAGGCAGTCATTAATAGCCTACCAACCAAAAGAAAAAAAAAAAAAAAAAAAAAAAAAAAAGCGCAGGTCCAGACAGATTCACAGCCGAATTCTACCAGAAGTACAAAGATGAGCTGGTATCATTCCTTCTGAAACTATTCCAAACAATAGAAAAAGAGGGACTCCTCTCTAACTCATTTTATGAGACCAGCATCATTCTGATACTAAATCCTAACAAAGACACAACAAAATACGAAAATGTCAGGCCAATATCCCTGATGAACATCAATGTGAAAATCCTCAATAAAATACTGGCAAACTAAATCCAGCAGCACATCAAAAAGCTTATCTACCACAATCAGGTCAGCTTCATCCCTGGGATGCAAGGCTGGCTCAACATACACAAATCAATAAAAATCTATCCCATTAACAGAACAAATGACAAAAACCACATGATTGTCTCAATAGATGCAGAAAAGGTCTTCAATAAAATTCAACACCCCTTCATGCTAAAAACACTCAATAAACTAGGTATCAATGGAATGTATCTCAAAACAAAAAGAACTATTTATGACAAACCCATGGCCAATATCATACTGAATGGGCAAATGCTGGAAGCATTCCCTTTGAAAACCAGCACAAGATGAGAATGAGCTCTCATCACTTCTATTCAACTGGAATACTGGCTAGTACTGGAAGTTCTGGCCAGGGCAATAAGGCAAGAGAAAGAAAATAAAGTGTACTCAGATAGGAAGAGAGGAAGTCAAATTTTCTCTGTTTGCAGATGACATAATTATATATTTAGAGAACCTTATCATGTCAGCCCAAAAACTCCTTAAGCTGATAAGCAACTTCAGCAAAGTTTCAGGGTACAGAGTCAATGTGCAAAAATCACAAGCATTCCTGTAAACCAATACTAGACAGAGAGCCAAATCATCAGTGAACTCCCATTCACAATTGCTACAAATAGAATAAAATACCTAGGAATACAACTTACAAGGGATGTGAAGGACCTCTTCAAGGAGAACTACAAACTACTGCTCAAGGAAGTATGAGAGGACACAAACAAATGGAAAAACATTCCATGCTCATGGATAGGAAGAATCAATATCATGGAAATGGCCAGACTGCCCAAAGTAATTTACAGATTCAATGCTATTCCCAAGAAGCCACCATTGACTTTCCTCACAGAATTAGAAAAACTACTTTAAGTTTTATATAGAACCAAAAAAGAGTCCATATAGCCATGACAATCCTAAGCAAAAAGAACAAAGCTGGAGATATCACACTACCTGACTTCAAACTATACTACAAGGCTACAGTAACCAAAACAGCATGATACTGGTACCAAAACAGATATATGGATCAATGGAACAGAACAGAGGCCTCAGAAATAACATCACACATCTATAACCATCTGATCTTTAACAAACCTGACAAAAACAAGCAATGGGGAAAGGATTCTCTGTTTAATAAATGGTGTTGGGAAAACTGGCTAGCCATATGCAGAAAACTGACACTGGACCTCTCTCTTACACCTTATATAAAAATTAACTCAAGATGGATTAAAGATTTAAATGTAAGACCTAAAACCATAAAAACCCTAGAAGAAAACCTAGACAATACAATTCAGACTTGAAGATTTAAAAATAAGATTTTAAACCATAAAAAAACCCTATAAGAAAACCTACACACACACACACACACACACACACACACACACACACACATATATATAAAAGAAAACCTACACAATACCATTCAGGACATAGGCATTGGCAAAGACTTCATGACTAAAACACCAAAAACATTTGCAACAAAAGCCAAAACTGACGAATTTAATTAAAGAGCTTCTGCACAGCAAAAGAAACTATCATCAGAGTGAACAGGCAACCTACAGAATGGGAGAAAAGTTTTGAAATCTATCCACCTGACAAAGGGCTAATATCCAAAATCTCCAAGGAACCAAAACAAATTTATAAGACAAAAACAGAAAACCCCATCAAAAGTTGGTAAACGATATGAACAGACACTTTTCAAAAGAAGACATTCATACGGCCAACAAATATATGAAAATAAACTCATCATCCTTGGTCATTAGAGAAATGCAAATCAAAACTACGATGAGATACCAGTTCACACCAGTTAGAACAGCAATCATTAAAAAAAATCAGGACACAACAGATGCTGGAGAGGATGCATAGAAAGGCTTTTATACTGCTGGTGGAAGTGCAAAGTAGTTCAACCATTGTGGAAGACAGTGTGGCAATTCCTCAAGGATCTAGAACTAGTAATACCATTCGACCCGGCAATCCCATTACTGGGTATATACCCAAAGGAATATAAATCATTCTACTGTAAAGACACATATACACATATGTTTATTGCAGTGCTATTCACAATAGTGAAGACTTGGAACCAACCCAAATGCCCATCAATGATAGACTGAATAACAAAAATGTGGCACATACACACCATGGAATACTATGCAGCCATAAAACAGAATGAGTTCATGTTCTTTGCAGGGACACAGATGAAGCTGGAAACCATTATTCTCAGCAAACTAACACAGGAACAGGAGAACAAACACTGCATGTTCTCACTTATAAGTGGGAGCTGAACAATGAGAACACAGGGACACAGGGAGGGGAACACCACACACCAGGGCCTGTCAGGGGATGGGGTACAAGGGGAGGGGTAGCATTAGGACAAATACCTAACTTAGATGATGGGTTGATGGGTGCAGCAAACCACCATCTACCTATGTAACTAATCTCCATGTTCTGCACATGTATTCCAAAACGTAAAGTATAATTTAAAAAAAAGAAGAAGAAAATGACCCAAATCAACAACCTAAATCAAAATATTAAGAAACTAGACAAAGAACAAACTAAACCCAAAGCTAGCAGAAGAGAGAAAATAAGATTAAAACAGAAATAAACATAGTAGAGAAAAACAATAGAGAAAATCAATGGAACCAAGTTTGTTCTTCAATATGATCAACAAAATTAATAAACCTTTAGCTGGACTAAGAAAAAAGAAAGTATACTCAAATAAATAAAATAAAAAATTAAAGGGGATATTGCTGATTTTATAGAAATAAAAAAGATTATAAGAGAGTAATATGAAGAATTGTGTGCCAGCAAATTGGATAACATAGATAAAATCGACAAATTCCTGGAAATACAAAAACTACTAAGACTGAATCAGGAATAAATAATAACTTGAATAGACTTATAACTAGTAAAAAGATTGAATCAATAATTTAAAACCTCCCAAAAAGGGAACACTCAAATGTTTGGTAGCATTTGACAGGGATGCCATATAATTTGAAGAACATCTGAAGAACAATTAACAGCAGTCCTCCTCAAACTCTTCTAAAACATTGCAGAGAAAGAAACACTTCCGGGCATGGTGGCTAGAGCCTGTAATCCCAGCACTTTGGGAGGCCGAGGCGGGTGGATCATGAGGTCAGGAGATCGAGACCATCCTGGTCAACATGGTGAAACCCCGTCTCTACTAAAAATACAAGAAATTAGCTGGGCGTGGTGGCGCGTGCCTGTAATCCCAGCTACTCAGGAGGCTGAGGCAGGAGAATTGCCTGAACCCAGGAGGTGGAGGTTGCGGTGAGTGGAGATCGTGCCATTGCACTCCAGCCTGGGTAACAAGAGCGAAACTCCATCTCAAAAAAAAAAAGAAAAAAGAAAAACAAAGTTGGAGGTCTCACACCTCCTGATTTTAAAACTTACTACAAAGCTACAGTAACCAAAACAGTGTGGTACAGTGTGGCATAAAGATAGATGTATACACCAGTGAAAGAAAATGGAAAGCCCAGAAGTAAACCACACATGTATGGTCACATGACTTTTGACAAAAGTTCCAAGACGATTCAATGGAGAAAGGGTAATCTCTTCAACAAATGGTGTTAAGAAAACTGGGTAGCCACATATAAAGAATGAATTAAGACCATTACCTAACATCACACACAAAAGTTAACTAAAAATGCATCAAAAACCTAAATATAAAACCTAAAGCTATAAAATTCGTAAAAGAAAACATAGTGCAAAAGCTTCACAAGAGTGGATTTGGCAATGATTTATTGGATATGGCACTAAAAGCATAGGCAAAACAAGAAAAAAATTGATGAACTAGACTACCTCAAAACCTAAAACTTCTATGGATCAAAGGGCACAATCAACAAGTAAAAAGGCAACTCACACATTGGGAGAAAAGATTTGCTGGACACATTAAAATCACCTGCCCTTAACAATGCAGAGGGTGAATGATCACCACATTTCCAAATGAGTTTTTACTGCCCACAGACCAGGAGATTCCTGGGCAGAAAAGTGCCATGAGTTTCCAGTATGTCTGGTTCAGCTGGTGCAGCAGGTCTCCACACAAAAACTCACAAAAATCTGGGCGGCCATTTCAACTGGTGCCTGGAATGCCTGAGAGACAGAGTCACCCATTCAACTGAAAAAAGGGGGCAGAAATGGGGAGCTAGGAGATCTGGCTTGGCAGGTCCCACCCCAACAAAGACTAGCAATCTGACATGCTCTGGATTGAGAGTTTCATAGCAAAAGCAGCAGGACCCTGGATGGTCCAGCTCAGTGTGGGGAAGGGTGTCCACCATTACCAAGGCAGTCCACCACTACCAAGGCAGTCCACCACTACTGACGCAGTTCACCATTACTGAGGCAGTCGGCCATTACTGAGGCAGTTTGCCATTACCGAGGGAGTCTGCCATTACCAAGGCAGACTGCCATTACTGAGGCAGTTCTAACTATGCCTCTGTAAACAAAACCACAAGGAAGTTCACACGGCAGTTGGGCAGAGCCCATGGCAGCTCAGCAATGCCTCTGCTGGCAGACTGTCATTAGGCTACCTCCTTGCTAGGCAGGACATCTCTGAAAAAAGGCAGTAGCATGTCAGGAACTTGTAAATAAATCCCCACCTTCCCAGGACAGAGCACCTGGGGAAAAAGGCAGTTATGAGTTCCGCTGAAGCAGACCTAAATGTGCCTAACCAGCAGCTCTGAATGGAACAATGGAGATCCCAGCTCAGCACTTGAGCTCCTATAAGGGACAGACTGTCTCCTCAAGCAGCTCCCTGACCCCCGTATATACAAAGAGACATCTCATAAAGGAGAGCTCAGGGTGACACCTGGCAGGTATCCATCTAGGACAAAGATAACAGAAGAAGAAACTGGCAGCAACCCTCACTGTTCTGCAGCCACCACAGGTCATCCCCAGGCAAGCAGGGTCTGGAGTGGACCTCCAGCAGTCCTACAGCTGAGGGGCATGACTGTTAAAAGGAAAACTAAAAAACAGAAAGAAATAACTTCAACATCAACAAAAAGGATGTCCACTCAGAGATCCCATCTGAAAGTTACCAACTATAAAGACCACAGGTAGATAAATCAACAAAGACAGGAAGAAGCCAGCCAAAAATGGATGAAAACACCCAAAACTAGAACACCTCTCCTCCCCAAGGAACCACAACTCCTCCCCAGCAAGGAAACAAGGCTGGATGGAGAATGAGTGTGATGAATCGACAGAAACAGGCTTCAGAAAGTGGGTAATAAGAAACCTCTCTGAGCTAAAAGAACATGTTCTAACCCAATGCAAAGAAATTAAGAAACTTGAAAAAAGGTTTGACAAAATGCTAACAAAAATAAAGAGCTTAGAGAAGAATGTAAATGACTTGATGGAGCTGAAAAACACAACACGAGAACTTCACAACGCATAAACAAGTTTCAATAGCTGAATCAACCAAGCAGAAGAAAGGATATCAGAGACTGAAGATTAACTCAATGAAATAAAATGAGAAGGCAAGATTAGAGAAAAAAAAGAGTAAAAAGAAATGAATAAAGCCTCAAAGAACTATGGGATTACGTGAAAAGACCTAATCTACATTTGATAGGCGTATCTGAATGTAACAGAGAGAATGAATCCAAGCTGGAAAACACTCTTCAGGATATTATCCAGGAGAACCTCCCCAAGCTAGCAAGCCAGGCCAACATTTAAGTTGAGGAAATACAGAGAACACCACAAAGATATTCCTCAAGAAGAGCAACCCCAAGACACATAATCATCAAGGTTGAAATGAAGGAAAAAATGCTAAGTGTAGCCAGATAGAAAAGTTGGGTTAATCACAAAGGGAAGCCCATCATATTCACATTGGACCTCTCAGCAGAAACCCTACAAGCCAGAAGAGAGTGGGGACTAATATTCAGCAACCTTAAAGAAAAGGACTTTCAACCTAGAATTTCATATCTACCCAAACTAAGCTTTATAAGCAAAGGAGAAATATAATCCTTTACAAACAAGCAATGGCTGAGAGATTTTGTCACCACCAGGCCTGCCTTACAAGAGCTCCTGAAAGAAGCACTAAACATACAAAGGAACAACCAGTACCAGCCACTCCAAAACGTACCAAATTGTAAAGAGCATCTACACAATGAGGAAAAAGTGTCAACTAACGAGCAAAACATCCAGGTAGCATCAAAATGGCAGGATCAAATTCACACATAACAATATTAACCTTAAATGTAAATGGGCTAAATGCCCCAATAAAAAGACACAGACTGGCAAATTGGATAAAAAGTCAAAACCCATTGGTGTGCTGTATCCAGGAAACCCACCTCATGTGCAAGGACACACATAGGCTCAAAATAAGGAGATGGAGAAAGATTACCAAGCAAATGGAGAGGAAAAAAAAAAAAAAAAAGCAGGAGTTACAATCCTAGTCTCTGATAAAATAGACTCTTCAAACCAACAAAGATCAAAAGAGACAAAGAAGGGCATTACATAATGGTAAAAGGATCAATGCAACAAGAAGAGCTAATGATCCTAAATATATACGCACCCAATACAGGAGCACCCAGATACATAAAGCAAGTTCTTAATGACCTACAAAGAGATTAAGACTCCCACACAATAATAGTGGGAGACTTTAACATTCCACTGTCAGTATTAGATCAACGAGATAGAAAATTAACAAGGATATCCAGGACTTGAACTCAGATCTGGACGAAGCAAACCTAATAGACATCTACAGAATTCTCCACCGAAATCCACAGAATATACATTCTTCTCAGCACCACACTGCAGCTACTCTAAAACTGACCACGTAATTGGAAGTAAATCACTCCTCAGAAAATTCTAAAGAATGGAAATCATAACAGTCTGTCAGACCACAGTGCAATCAAAATAGAACTCAGTATTGAGAAACTAACTCAGAACCACACAACTTCATGAAAACTGAACAACTGGCTCTTGAATGTTGACTGGATAAACAATGAAATGAAGGCAGAAATAAAGACATTCCTCAAAACCAACAAGAATGAAGACACAACCTACCAGAATCTCTGGGACACATTTAAAGCAGTGTCTAGTGGAAAATTATAGCAATAAATGCCCACGTGAGAAGCAAGGAAAGATCTAAAATCGACACACTATCATGAAAATTGAAAGAGCTAGAGAAGCAAGAACAAAAAAACCTCAAAAGCTAGCAGAAGACAAGAAATAACTAACATCAGAGCAGAACTGAAGGAGACAGAGACATAAAAAAACCCTTCAAAAAATCAATAAATCCAGGAGCTTGGCTTTTGAAAAGATCAACAAAATTGACCGCTAGCCAGATTAATAAAAAAGAAAAGAGAGAATAATCAAATAGATGCAACAAAAAACAATAAAGGGGATATCACTACAGATTACACAGAAATACAAACTACCATCAGAATTTACTACAAACAACTCTAAACAGATAAACCAGTAAACCTGGAAGAAATGGATAAATTCCTGGATACTTGCATCTACAAGCCTAAACCAGGAGGAAGTCGAAACCCTGAATAGACCAATAACAAGGGCTGAAGTTGAGGCAGTAATTAATAGCCTACCAACCAAAAAAAGCCTGGGTCCAGATGGGTTCACAGCTGAATTCTACCAGACACACAAAAAGGAGCTGGTACCACTTCTTCTGAAACTATTCCAAACAATCCAAAAAGAGGGAACCCTTCCCAAATCAGTTTATGAAACCAACATCATCCTCATATCAAAACACAGCAGAGACTCAACAGAAAAAGAAAACTTCAGGCCAATATCCATGATAAACATCAACACAAAAATGTTCAATAAAACACTGGCAAGCCCATTGCAACAGCACATCAAAGAGCTTATCCATCATGAACGAGTAGGCTTCATCCTGGGGATGTAAGGCTGGTTCAACATATGCAAGTCTATAAATGTAATCCACCGCATAAACAGAACCAAAGACAAAAATCACATGATTATCTCAATAGATGCAAACCACTGCTCAAGGAAATAAGAGAGGACACAAACAGATGGAGAAACATTCCATGCTGGAGAGGATGTGGAGAAGGCCTTTGACAAAATTCAATAGCCTTTTATGCTAAAAACTCTCAATAAATTAGATATTGACAGAATGTATCTCAAAATGATAAAAGCTATTAATGACAAAACCACAGTGAAGGAAGCATTCCCTTTGAAATCTGGCACTAGACAAGGATGTCCTCTCTCACCACTCCTATTCAATATAGTATTGGAAGTTCTAGCCAGAGCAATCAGGCAAGAAAAATAAATAAAGGGTATTCAATTAGGAAAGGAGGAAGTCAAATTGTCTCTAATTGCAGATGACATGATTGTATATTTAGAAGACCCCATCGTCTCAGCCCCAAATCTCCTGAAACTGAAAAGCAACTTCAACAAAGTCTCAGGATACAAAATCAATGTGCAAAAATCACAAGCATTCCTATACACCAATAACAGACTTAAAGAGAGCCAAATCAAGAACAAACTGCATTCACAATTGCTACAAAGAGAATAAAATACCTGGGAATATAACTAACAAAGAATGTAAAGGACCTCTTCAAGGAGAACTACAAACCACTGCTCAAGGAAATAAGAGAGGACACAAACAGATGGAGAAACATTCCATGCTGGAAAGGATGTGGAGAAACAGGAGCAATTTTACACTGTTGGTGGGAGCATAAATTAATTCAACCATTGTGGAAGACAGTGTGGTGATTCCTTGAGGACCTAGAAATAGCAATTCCATTTGACCCAGCAATCCCATTACTGGTTATATATCCAAAGGATTATAAATCGTTCTATTATAAGGACACATGCATATGTATGTTCACTGCAGCACTGTTTACAATAGCAAAGACATGGAACCAACCCAAATGCCCATCGATGATAGACTGGGCAGGGAAAATGTGGCACACATACATCATGGAACACTAGGCAGCCATAAAAAACAATGAGTTCGTATCCTTTGTAAGGACATGGATGAACCTGGAAACCATCATTCTTAGCAAACTGACACACGAACAGAAAATCAAACACCGCATGTTCTCACTTATAGGCAGGTGTTGAACAATGAGAACACATGGACACAGGGAGGGGAGCATCACACACTGAGGTCTGTGGGGGCGAGCTAGGGGAGGGACAGTGGGCAGTGGGAAGTCGGGGAGGGACAACATGGGGAGAAATGCCAGATATAGGTGATGGGGAGGAAGGCAGCAAACCACATTGCCATGTAGGTACCTATGTGACAGTCCTGCATGTTCTTCACATGTACCCCAAAACCTAAAACACAATAAAATATTTTTTAAAGTATACTATTTCTACTGATTACAGTATCATAAAAGAAGATAATAAACAAAGATAGTAAACAAAAATGTATTACTTTTAGAACGTCCATACATCGAGGGTTGATGTTATTTTCAGATAACAAAAGTATTACAATAGTCACTCAGAAATCTGAGATTAGCCCATCTTTAAGCAGTAAATCTGAAAAAAGCTTGAAACAAAATTATCTTTGACTTCCATAGTCCAAAAACATCAGTAAACTAACTTTCAAAAGTAAAGTAATTAAATTTATACTGCAATGTAGGAATCATTTTCAGAGAATGCAGTGAAGCTTGGTGAGGAAAGGGGAGTTTACAAGCAGCGAATTCTACAGACTATGAAGATGACTGGTGGGAAAACTATTTGAGGTGCCCTTCTAAGAGAGGGTAAAGTCTGAGGAGACCTTATTTTCAGAATTTCAAAAAGTGAAGATCTGTCTTCATCTTCAAAACAAGCTGAAGTTACTTCACTTTCCAATGGGATAAAGCAATCAGAATCTTTATAAGATGAAGAAATTCCAGCTTTATGGAGGAATGACAAAGTTCCACTTTGAGAGGGATGCTGTTGAATCATGACTGGAGAATGATCTGTGCTGTAACTTTCAGAACCAGGAAGAAGGAAATCTTTTAAATCTTTACTTAACTGGCCCTTCTGTTGAATATCAGCGGCAATTCCATCTTGCTGATCACTTGCAAGAGAAAAGAAAGATGATGCATTCTGTTGATAGGAGGCTCTATCAATACTGTTCCGAAAGGCTGGAGAAGTGGTGTTTATTTCAAAATTCTTAAAATTTTTAGTGCTATATTCAGGATCAGAGATGGTTATATGTTTTTGAGCATCATTATTACTTGGGGTTTTAAAAAAGATTTTGATTTCATTTAGATTAAACACACTCTGGCCACTTGCTTGAGGATTAAAAAAAATCGCACTCTTGTAACAGGAAACTGTATTTAGTTTACGGGATGAGAAACGGCTTCTGCGGGACGTAAGGCTACTAAAATGGTCTGAGGAAGATTTTAAATCAGTGAAGTTTGTGTCTTTTTCAGAATCAAAGTTAGCTCTACTTTGCTGCCAGTAAGGGGAAGCATTTCCTTTTTGAAATCTAGCAAATAAAGAACATCTTCTTTCAGAGAAAGATGGACTTGATAGAGACGATAACCTTCTACTTGCTTTGGCTGAATTGACTTTATGTGTCACAGGGGAATAAGATGTTTTATGACCAAGAGATACATTTGCTTGTAAAATAGAAGAAGCTCCATGATGCTGGGTGTCTGTAGTAACTTCATCTTCTGGATAACATCGTTGGAAGCTCTGGTCCTCTCTGCAGCAGCTAGAGTGACAAAAGGGTCAAATGAGAGAAAAAATATAGGGAGCAGAGTGGAGACCTGCCAAGCTTCCTGAAGACTAATATCCACCTTTGGTGGCCACCAATTGGTATTGTTTCCATATCAATACGGAAACAGCAGGTAAGAAGAATACGGGAGCTAAAGTTAACGGTCACAAAGAGGTACCCAAAAGAACGCATAAGTCTAAAAGGTTATCTCTACCTACGCAGTTCCTACTCACACTATTAAACCTTAGGAAGAGAAGTTGAAAAAATCAGGGAAGCATGTAGAAAGAAAGATCGGGGAAACATAATGCAAGATCCCCAAAGGAAAAGATAGAACTGGTTTTAAAGGTAATAAACCAGAATATCTGCTTGAGACTACTACACTACTGTATTTAAAGGAGTTAAGGAGAATAAACTTATACACTGTTGACTCATTGTATTTTAAAATATTAACCATGGATGAAGCAGAATCTCTCTGGGGAGAAAGTTTTAAGTGAATATCCAGATAGTCCAGTATATCCAGTTATCATGGAAAACCAAAGGAAGCACTAAAGCTTGGTTTATGAATATTTTCATGTTTTTAGCATGTTAAAGTTTTTTTTCTAAGGCTTACCTTAAGCATTTTCCCATTTTGAATTTAATCCAAAGTAAGTCTCTCTCTTCCCCTCTAGGCCATCATCCTTAAGCCATAAAATGCCCTGTGTAGGTGGAACAGGTCAGAAGACTGAATGCTCAAACTGCATATGGAATTAACATGGCAATAACATATGAGTGTGATAATAAGAGACTCTAGAATCTCATGACGTCAGTTTAGAATAGAACTGTTCTGTAGCTCACCTTTCTCAACAGTTGGAACTCACATGACTGCGGAATGTGTTTTTACTTTCACTGTTCGAGGAGTCAGCCAACAAATTCAGGGGTGGGAAAACAGCTGGATGAGGACAATAATATATATGACACCTATACAAACCTTAATTTGGACCATCTCTCTCACCAGCTGCCTTCCACACCCCTGTCCTACTAACTCATTCTTCTTTAATTTGAATATTCTTTACGCCAGATTTTTGCATCCTCCAGTGATTTGGAAAAGCAACTGTTAGAGACTTTAGCCTAAAGGTACATTGAGAAGGGAAAAAAAGTTTAGTAAGTAGCAAATATCATTGTTCCCATAAATGAAACAAGACTCATCCACGATGGCAATAAAGTATGCCATCTGACTGGTTGGGCCATTTGCACAGATCATGGGGATATGCTATGCCACTATTTAGAACTCCTCAGAACAACTGAAACTCACCTAAACTCTAAGTTAACAGAGTTATTAGAAAAGAAACACTGTCCTTTCTTATCCAAACCAATTTAGGCTATTGTCCCCATAACAGGTATATGTGTATGTGTATAGCTACCTATGACATGAAACAACACCTCGAATACTTTTATTTACTGTGCAATCTCCTGATCCTAAATATTACTACCACCTCTAGCCTTTGCTTCCTTCCTAACACCCTACTGCAGGAAATTCTTAAACAAATTCCTTTTAAGAGACCCAAAGCTCTCTAATGTTCACCGTATGATGGTCAGATTTGTGATTTGATTTTACTCTACATACAAGCTAATAAATTAATTTCTTACTGGATCATGGATGTTGGCAGAAGACATGAGATTACTGGGTTAGAGACAGAAGACAGAAGACTTATGTTACTTATGACACAGCAAAGCAGCATGATCATGAGGACATTTACATTGGTTCTTTGTCGCACATTGCCACAGGGGCAATGTAGAGGACTCAAGGAGACTTGCATTCACAGTGGATTGTGTTACAGAAAGAACACTGAGCTTAGATGATCTACCACTTCTACAGCAAGCAGTAAGCAAATCTGCTAAACCTGGTCTGGGTCCTGAAGGGAAACAGTAACCCATTCAAGGTTGCTCACCACAACCCTGAAAATGGCCCACATAAAGAGTGATCAGGGCCTTACATGCTTGGCTCATATAACAAGATGTCTGGGAGCACAAGAAGCCCAAGGAGGACTGTTCGTCTCTGTAACAATCTATTACATTTTCTCTCTCTTGTGAGATGACAGTCTTTTGTTCCTAAGCCACACTAAGATCTGATTATCATTTTCCAAAAGGATCTCTTTTGCACTTTGAAGAACAGAATACATAATGCTTATAAAATTCCTATAAGAAATTTTTCTTTGCAAAATTGGGCCAGCTTGTTGTTTAACACTGCTACCAATGGCCTCCAAAAGAAGCATGTGCTCACTGAGCTACCCCAAAGGAAATAATTATTTATGACTAGATCTAAAAACTGTCAATCACTGCTACTCAGCGGAGGTAATAAAGAGGTCAGATCACTCCCCTGACTCTATTTAAGCAAATCTACAATTATCCAGACATAAAAGAAGGGGTTTGGGTGTGTGTGCATTTGGGGGATGAGGAAGAAGATTCAGATCTGCTCAGACATCAGAAAATAAATCTCATACCAGTACAGGTAATATCTAGAAGCTGTTTAACATTGTTCTAGATGAAGTACTTATCTAACTCTCTAACTGTCCTCAAATTGCCTCCTTTTGGCTTATTTTTAAGAGAACCCAAATTAGACTTAGCCCAAAAGCAAATAGTAACCCCTTATAATAACAAGCATCTAAAACATGTTCTTCCATCAATTCATTCCCAACTCTCTTTCATCATGCCCTATGGCCACCCAACCATCCTCCTTTTCTACTACAGCCACTCTATTCTCATGAAGGTCAATAGTGCATCATTATACTACTATACCCAATGAAACTTTTGTTTATCTGTAACCATAATTGCCACTCATTAAAACCACAATTTCATAATGATCACTCAGGTGGATGTTAGAAACTCTTCTAGAACAAAGCTTCTCAAACGTTAGGGAGTGTAAGAGTCAACTGACAGAGCTTGTTAAAATGCAGATTCCTGAGCACTGCTCCCAGACATCCTGATTCACTGTCTGGGATATGTCCTGAGAACGTGTATTTCCCATTCTCTCACAGGCTAGATGGGATGCTGATGTTGCTGGTCCACAGACCATCGTTTGAGTAGCTCTGTTCCTGAACATATGGGTCATGACAATCCCGAGTCAAGACAGAAGCGTCTTCTGAGGTACCTCACAGCAGCTGCCTATCTAAGCTGGAGTCTAGAAAAGACAGTGACTAATACTAGGACTGAATGTCCTCCAATAAAAATCCATTGGTTATTATATTTATAGATTTAATGCTAACAGGGACACTGATGAGGAAGATAACAAAACGTAGAAGAGCTTACCCTCTTCCACGCTAATACTTGCTCCTTTACTGGGGGGCAGCAATGCTGCTTTATATTGTCAGTTTCCATGTTACCAGACACTATCTTGAGCTTAATACAGTTTCTCTAGAGCAGGCGTCCCCAAACTTTTTACACAGGGGGCCAGTTCACTGTCCCTCAGACTGTTGGAGGGCCGCCACATACTGTGCTCCTCTCACTGACCACCAGTGAAAGAGGTGCCCCTTTCTGAAGTGCGGCGGGGGGCTGGATAAATGGCCTCAGGGGCCGCATGCGGCCCACGGGCCGGCCGTAGTTTGGGGACGCCTGCTCTAGAGTCTGCAAGTGATACTATTCTTTCTTCGACATGTTATCCCAATACCTGAAGTGTACTGCTGCTAAAAGGGTCAGATGACACCACCTTGTTTCACAGGTTATTTCCTTTGCTTTGTTTTTGATATTTTTTAAAAAGGCCGCTTTCCTGCATTTTTACTCTTGCCCTCCGTACTGGCTTATTCCCTGTGGCCCATAAATATGCTCAAGTATCTCTCATGTGAAAACAAACACAAAAAATAAAACATAAAATATATGTTCTCTGAAACTGATACCGCTTCTTAATTATACATCCTCCTTCCATCTAAAGTCAAGTTCCTTGAAATAAGCGTCTGCCCTTCTGGTGTCCACATCTTTACCTCTCTTTCATTTGTCCAGGCCTAGATCAGGTTTCTGTACTCATAATTACCCAGCAACTGATCCTGAAAGGCTTCTCAATAAATGACCTCCTAAGTCTGAAATCTGGCAAACAC
This sequence comes from Saimiri boliviensis, assembly GCF_048565385.1. Classification (NCBI taxonomy): domain Eukaryota; kingdom Metazoa; phylum Chordata; class Mammalia; order Primates; family Cebidae; genus Saimiri; species Saimiri boliviensis. Next base: position 37,585,037 of record NC_133449.1, on the reverse strand, counting down.
AGTTCAGTCCCTATTTTACTTGACCAAACACATTAGAAGTGAAAGGCTACTGTTAAACGTATTTTTCTACTTCAGTGGTTGGCAAACTATACCCTGGGACCCAATCTATCAGCTATTTGATTTTGTAAATAAATTTTTATTGGAATGCAGCCATACCCATATTGCCTATGGCTGCTTTCACATTACAATGGCAGAGTTAAATATTTGAGATGGAGATCGTGTGGTCCTCAGGGCCTAAAATTCTTTTTTTTTGAGATTGGCTTTTTAAAATTGTGTTTTCAATGAGAAGTACATCATCTGTTTACAAAATAACCTTTGAAAAATCCAAGGAGTACAGATACTATAAAACAAAGCAAACTCCAGTTATGAGACACTACATATATCATGCAAAAACAACAGTCTCAGTTCCAGGTTACGAAAACTAAAATTAAAAAATCACTACACAGAAAAGGTCCAAGTTTTCAGCATGGCAAAACTTGGGTGTAGTTACGCAAAACATTTAATAAACGGAATTGTTTTCCCCTATGCGTAAACAAAATGAGAAGACTAAGTCTGTGCCTGGTGATTTCAATCTAACTCTGAAGCTGCACAAAATATGCAGACACCTTATATACCTCACCTGTTAGCATGACCATCTTTTTTTCTTAGGTGGTAGGGGGAAGGGCAAGGTGACTGTGCAGAGCAAAAATGTGGGGAGTAGAAATATTGCATACCAGACATTATAAAGTCACAGTGAAAAGAAAGCCTCAATTAATGCATACCCTAAGGGGGAAAAGAGTACACTCCAACTTCAGAAAGTTAATTTAGAAGAACAGGGAGAGAGTTTAATTGCAATTTAACATGAAAAATGTGTATATAATAGAATGGAGCACAATGAATAATTTATGAAATATACAGCTTAAAATTCTGACAGAAAAAGTTTGCCAACTCCTCCTGTTCTAGTACATTTAATACATTTGACCATTTCCTTCTAATTTATAAAGTAATTCATTATTTAAAAGAATTTCTTTTAGAGAGTGCAAAGCAAGTTGATTATCTTAACTTTCATTATCATCTAAAACAACATGAGACATGCATTATCAACCACTTTTAAGATAAATAAATTGAGGTTTGGAGAAGTAAAGTTACACAGATAAAGGTTGAGTCAGGATCATGCTTGGGTCAGAATGATTCTAAAACTTGTGGCTTTTACCACTATTCTGGAACTCTTGTACTCTCTTGGTTTCTGTGACACCTTTGTCCGCTGGTTCACTGCTCATTTCATTGACCTGTCATCTCTCTTCTTTTGCAGGCTCATTCACCTCTGTCCATTCCTTCATTACTGGTTCCAGAAAGCTATATACTCCACTCTTTTCTCTTTTCCCATGCTATACATTGTGGTTGTGCAATGGCATCTGTTCCCACAGCGTCCAGCTTCATAATCATATCAGTGGGGTGCCCAGAACGTGAATAACTCTCCAGGGAGAAATGCTTCTCAGCCTTTAGCAGTTCCTTCATCAGTAGCATGTGGATGGCTGCTCATGCGGGCAGTGGCTTCAATCTCTTAGCAAGTCCTGCCCAGGAGGGTCTAGCATCTGGCTGCAGGATAGAAAGGTGCTTGGCACTTACTGCTTTGTTCTTGGCCTTTAGGGTTCTAGTTTTAACTAGTTAAAAGACCAAGAGCATCACTCTTTAACATCCTGCTATTTTTTTTTTAATCTGTTTTACTTGCAAGACTTTGCTTTGTTTCCTGCTAGATCCCCCAGAGTCCAGACAGTGCCTACCACAGAGTAGACACTCACATTGAATGAATAAGGGGACTTCATTTGTTAATGTCAACTTTTCTTTTTAAAAAAGAAATTCATAAAAGAAATCTAAATGGCAAATGAATGATGAAAAGTTCAATCTCACTAGTGTTCAGGGAAATTGAAAAATAATTAGTTACAATTTCATCTCTATCAGGATGGCTAAAATTAAAAAGTCTGACAATATAAGAATTTACATGGGAAGATAAGAATTCTCACACACTGCTCATAGGATGGTAACTTGGTATACTTTAAGGAATAATTTAGCAATATATAATAACAATATAGTCTATAACTCAGCACTTCAAATGTACACTTCCAAGAAATTCTTCCACATATTCCTAAGAAATTATGAAGGAAGATGTTCAATAAGAGCAAAAACATGAGGATTCCCAGGCTGGCAGCACAGCAGTCTGAAGTCGATCTGGAACACTTGAGCTTGGTGGGAGGAGGGGGTCTGCCATTACTGAGGCTTGAATGGGCAGTTTTCCCCTCACAATGTAAACAAAGCCAATAGGAAGTTCGAACTGGGTGGAGCCCACCATGGGGCCATAAAGCCACTGTAGCCAGACTTCCTCTCTAGATTTCTCTTCTCTGGGGACAGCATCTCTGAAACAAAGACAGCAGCCCCAGTCAGGGGCTTATAGATAAAATTCCAATCTCCCGGGACAGACCATGAAAGGGAAGGGGCAGCTATGGGCACAGCTTCAGCAGACTTAAACATTCTTGCCTGTGGTTCTGAAGATAGCAGCAGATCTCCCAGCACAGTGCTCGAGCTCTGCTAAGGGACAGACTGCCTCCTCAAGTGGGTCCCTGATCCCCATACCTCCTGGCAGGGAGACACCTCCCAGCAGGGGTCGATAGACACCTCATACAGGAGAGCATTGGCTGGTGTCTGGAGAGTGCTCCTCTAGGAAGAGGCTTCTAGAGGAAGGAGCAGGAAGCAATCTTTGCTGTTCTGCAGCCTCAGCTGGTGATACCCAGGCAAATGGGGTCTGGAGTGGAACCCCAGCAAACTCCAGCAGACCTGAAGAAGATGGCCCAGAATGTTAGAAGGAAAAAAACAAACAGAAAGCAATAGCATCAACATCAACAAAAAGGATGACCACCAAAAAACTTCATCTGAAGGTCAACAACAGCAAAGACTAAAGGTAAATAAATCCACAAAGATGAGTAAAAACCAGTGCAAAAAAGGCTGAAAATTCCAAAAACCAGAATGGCTCTTCTCCTCCAAAGGATCACAATTCCTCACCATCAAGGGAACAAAACTAGATGAAGAGTAAGTTTGACGAACTGACAGAAGTAGGCTTCAGAAGGTGGGTAGTAACAAACTCCCGAGCTAAAGAAGCATGTTTTAACCCAATGCAAGGAGCTAAGAACCTTGATAAAAGGTTAGAGGAATTGCTAACTAGAATAACCACTTTAGAGAAGAACATAAATGATGTGATGGAGCTGAAAAACACAGCAAGAGAACTTCATGAAGCATATACAAGTATCAATAGCCACATCAATCAAGCAGAAGAAATGATATCAGAGATTGAAGATCAACTTAATAAAATAAAGCATGAAGACAAGATCAGAGAAAGAAGAATTAAAAGGAATGAACAAAGCCTCCAAGAAACATAAGATTATGTAAAAAAGACCAAACCTACATTTGATTGGTGTACCTGAATGTGACGGGGAGAACTGAACCAAGTTGGAAAACACACTTCACAAGATCATCCAGGAAAACTTCTCTGTTAGCCAGACAGGCCAACGTTCAGGAAATACAGAGAATATCACAAAGATACTTCTCAAGAAGAGCAACCCCAAGACACAATTGTCAGATTCATCAAGGTTGAAAAGAAGGAAAAAATGTTAAGGGCCACAAGAGAGAAAGGCCAGATTACCCACAAAGGGAAGCCCATCAGACTAACAGCAGATCTGCAGAAACTGCAAGACAGAAGAGAGTGGCTTGCATTTTAACATTCCTAAAGAAAAGAATTTTCAATCCAGAATTTCATATACAGCCAAACTAAGCTTCATAAGCGAAGGAGAAATAAAATCCTTTGCAGAAAAGCAAATACTGAGGGGATTTTGTCATCACCAGGCCTGCCTTACAAGAGCTCCTGAAGGAAGCACTAAATATGGAAAGGAATAACCAGTACTAGCCACTGCACAAACTAACCAAAATATAAAAACCATTGACTCTATTGACTCAACTAATGGGCAAAATAACCAGCTAGCATCATAATGACAGGATCAAATTCACACACAGCAATATTAACCTTAAATGTAAATGGGTTAAATGTTCCAATTAAAAGGCACAGATTGACAAATCGGATAATGAGTCAAGACCTATTGGTGTGTTATATTCAGGAGACCCATCTCACAGACAAAGACACATATAGGCTCAAAATAAAGGGATGGAGGAATATTTATCAAGCAAATGGAAAGCAAAACAACAACAACAACAACAAAACTGGGATGGCAATCCTAGTCACTGATAAAACAGATTTGAAACCAACAAAGATAAAAAAAGACAAAGAAGGGCATTACATAGTGGTAAAAAAAATCAACCACATAATTGGAAGCAAAGCACTCCTTAGCAAATGCAAAACAGAAATCATAACAACAGTGTCTCAGACCATAGTGCAATTAAATTAGAACTAATACTTAAGAAACTCACTCAAAACTCATTGCACAACTACATGGAAACTGAAGAACCTGCTCCTGAATGACTACTGGGTAAATAACGAAATTAAGGCAGAAATAAAGATGCTCTTTGAAACCAATGAGAACAAAGACAGAGTGCCCACAGTCTCTGGGACACAGCTACAGCAGTGTTTAGGGGGAAATTTATAGCACTAAATGCCCACACAAGAAAGCAAGAAAGATCTAAAACTGACACCCTAACATCACAATTAAAAGAACTAGAGAACCACAAGCAAACACATTCAAAAGCTAGCAGAAGACAAGAAATAACTAAGATCAGAGCAGAACCGAAGGAGATAGAGACGTGAAAACCCCTTCAGGAGCTGGTTTTTTGAAAAGATTAACAAAATAGACCACTAGCCAGACTAATAAAAAAGAAAAGAGAAGAATCAAATAGGCACAATAAAAAATAATGAGGAGAACACCACTTACACCACAGAAATAAAAACTACCATCAGAGAATACTATAAACACCTCTATGCAAATAAACTAGAAAATCTAGAAGAAATTGATGAATTTCAGGACACATACACTCTCCCAAGACTAAATCAGGAAGAAGTCAAATCCCTGAATAGACCAATAACAAGTTCTGAAATTGAGACAGTCATTAATAGCCTACCAAACAAAAAAAGCCCAGGTCCAGACAGATTCACAGCTGAATTCTACCAGAAGTACTAAGAGGAGCTGGTACCATTCCTTCTGAAACTATTCCAAACAACAGAAAAAGAGAGACTCCTCCCTAACTCATTTTATGAGGCCAGCATCATTCTGATACCAAAACCTGGCAGAGACACAACAAAAGAAGAAAATTTCAGGCCAATATCCCTGATCAACATCAATGCAAAAATCCTGATTAAAACACTGGCAAACCAAATCCAGCAGTACATTAAAAAGCTTATCCACTAAGATCAAATCAGCTTCATCCCAGTGATGCAAGGCTGGTTTAACATACACAAATCAATAAACATAATCCATCACATAAACAGAACCAACGACAAAAACCACGATGATCTCAATAGACGCAGAAAAGGCCTTTGATAAAATTCAACACTCTGGGCACTCAATAAACTAGCTATTGATGGAACATATCTCGAAATAATAAGAGCTATTTATGAAAAACCCACATCCAATATCATACTGAATGGGCAAAAGCTAGAAGCATTCCCTTTGAAAATCAGCACAAAACAAGGATTCCCTCTCTCACCACTCCTACTCAACTTGGTATTGGAAGTTCTGGCCAGGGCAATCAGGCAAGAGAAAGAAATAAAGCGTACTCAGATAGGAAGAGAGGAAATCAAATTGTCTCTGTTTGTAGATGACATGATTGTATATTTAGAAGACCCCATCGTCTCAGGCCAAAAACTCCTTAAACTGATAAGTAACTTCAGCAAAATCTCAGGGTACCCAATCAATGTGCAAAAATCACAAGCATTCCTATACAATAATAATAGACAGAGAGCCAAATCATTAGCAAACTCCCATTCACAATTGCTATAAGAGAATAAAATACCTAGGATTACAACTAATAAGGGATGTAAAGGACTTCTTGAAGGAGAACTACAAACCACTGCTCAAGGAAATAAGAGAGGACACAAACAAATGGAAAAATATTCCATGCTCATGGATAGAAAGAATCAATATCATGAAAATGGTCAGACTGCCCAATTTATAGATTCAATGCTATTCTCATCAAGCTACCATTGACTTTCTTCACAGAATTAGAAAAAAACTGCTTTAAATTTCATATGGAACCAAAAATTGTATTGCAAAGCAAGTTACAAAACATGTGTACCATATAATGACATGTATGTAAATGTTAAGAACTAAAGGCCATATATGCCTTGTTTATATAAAAGAGCATATTAGTATTTCATTGCTAACAAAGGCACCCAGGATCAAGCAAGAAGAGGGAATGTCTCTCCTGACATAAATCTTTTTTTTTTTTTTTTTTTTTTACAATTTTGTAAGAATTTAATGTGTAAACATAAATCTTAAAGTTTTGACATGCCCAGTTTTTCCAACTAGCTGTACATTACTGTCATTCATAAATTTCACAAATCCTTCTTGGACCACATAAAAAATTTGTGTCTATACCATTACTTGAAATTCATTAAGTCCCATAATTATCTTTCTATTTGTCCTAAACGAATCCCAAATTTATCAAAGTTTGCCTCTTTTTCTAGAATTTTAAAATTTCTTGAATAAGCCTATGCTCAACTTAACCAGTGTCTTTTTAGATTGAAGATCATTCACCCTTTTGGTCTACACTCCTTTAGCAGAACTGCCATTTTTCCTCTCAGTCTAGTGGACCTTCTCTGGTTAGTCCCTATTTCCATTAGATCTTTTCTAAAAGATCTAATTGCCAAAACTGCACACAAGGCACGTGATGAGGAAATATTACAGATTTACCCACAGGTAGGATAACCATCTGGTTCGTCTTCAATAACTCTCAATGATGCTGAATGCTATGTTGTGATTTTTCTCATTAGAGTACTAAACTGCTCTTTTCTACACCCATAATAAATAACTACTAGGTCTCTTTTCTGAGTTACAGTTTCAAATGATTTAGAACTATTTTAGATTCCTTCTGAATATTTCCCTCACCTATTTTAAAACCAGTTAACAACTTTTGTTGTTGTTCAAGAACACAAATTTTGGAGACCTTCCTAGAGCTATCATTTGTAGCTCTGCCTTATTTGAAAACTATTCAGAGTCATTACTCTAGTTCATTTACAAAGATGCTAAAGAATTCCAGTCCTAGCACTGATCTCAAAGACCTGATCAACTATTGACATTTTTTAATCTATGAAATTATGCTTTTATCCCTAGGACCTCCCTCCAGAGCCTTCGTTTCCTCCAGATCCCTCCTCCCAATTCCAAGGTAATTTAGCAGATCACTCATTCGTTCAAGAAATCTTTACTGGCATCTACTCTGTGCTAGGCACAGAAATAAGGTGTTAGGACTACAGCAATAAAAACACAAGATCCCTGCCCTCAAGAATTTCAGACTGTATCATATTCACTAGTGATCCTTTTTTTTTTTTTTTAACCTGCCTATTTTACTTCTCAAAAACACTAGTCAGGCACCATTTCTTTATTCACACATTATTTGCTTTTCCCTAAAAGAATATTTATTGATGCTCCTGCTGTTAACATTCAATGGACTAACCCATGCAAAGATTAGACAGAATCACCTACATATTCTCAAATCTTTTGACCTGCACTAAAATTCAGTAGCCACTAGCCCCAAATGGCTATTTAAATGTAGATTAATTACAATTAAATAAAATCACAAATTCAATGAAATAAAAGAAAAATTCAGTTCCTCAGTTGCAACAGCCACATTTCAAGCGCTTTAGAGCCATAGGGGGCTAGTGGCTATCATCTTGGGCAGCACAGACTTGGACCATTTCCATCACCACAGAAAGGTCTTTTGAACAGCAGTGGTCTAGAGAATTCTCATATAAGGAGTCACACAGTGGCCACATTAAAACAATAGGTTATATACTTTGGCAAATAATTACTGCCTTCTTCAATATTCACATAATACCACCTGCTACTAGTAAGTTATTTATATTCTTTTTGTCAATATGGTCTAAACTAGCTTAAATACAGACTACTGAATATTATTTTAATTATAATCTAAGTCAAAATATCATTCCTTTTCATTTTATGTGAGCCACAGAATATATGACTGGAATCCATAATGAAAATACCTAAATAATGGTAATGATAATAATCAATTCAACATGGGAAACATCTTAAAGAAACTTACCCTCCTTCACTTTCTGCTTCCTCTGAACTATTACTTGTTGCTGAACTTTGAATTGTGGGGAGCCTTCTTTTTCTTGCTCTGTGCTGAGGGCTTATCTTATGAACAGTCACTTTCCCTCCAAGTTCATCTTGTATATATTCCTCCAGCTTTGGAATAGCTTCTTTAAGAAATCTGATTTCCTCTTTGAGTTCTTCCATATTTGTCAGTAATTCATTTAACTTCTCCATTATCTGAAGTTGCCTTTCTTGAAAGATCACTGTTGTTCCTTGGTCATTATGTATTTCATCTTGCAAAGTTATTGAATTACATGTATTACCCAGAGAAAGAAATTTAGGTAAATGCATTGCTATCCCAGGTTTACGGACCTTGTGGTACCACAAGAGCAGCAAGCTGATTCCAGCAGTTCCCACCATGATGCCAAGTATCAGTTCTTTGTTCGTGGAATGAGGCATTTCTTGGTTTTGGTTTCTAAAACTAAAAATATAAATGTAAATGAATGTCATTTATGTCTTTGTCCAAGACAAAAATATAGGTGCTTTTTCAATCAACGCAAACCAAGTTTACATCACAGGATTTATAAAAAGTGGGACAATAGCCCAAAGGATGGGAAGGGACAAATGGAAGTATACTGTTGTAAGAGTCTTAGATTACAATGAAGCATTATCATATAAAGTTAAAGATGCATAGCCGTAAACCCTAGAATAACCACCAAAAAACAAAAATCCAAGGTAATACATAATAAGACAATAATAGAGATAAAAATGGAACACTAAAGATACTCACTTGGTCCAAAAGAAGGCAGGAAAAGGAGAAAAAAAGAACAGATGGGCAAATAGAAAACAAACAGAAGAGAAATTACACCATTATAAAATGGGAAAATGGTGCCAAAAGATCAAGAAGTAACAGTTTTTGTCAACAGAAAGACCCCCTAAAAAGAAAAGAAAAATGGATGAAATACAAGTATAGTAAACTGCATAGCTACATAAACTTGAGAAGGCAAAGGAGATGGGCTCTGTTGCACAAATACAGGGGTTGACCTTTGATGGGAATACAAACGATTCATTCATAGTAATAAAAGGCAGATTATGTGAGCAGAGATTTAGGTAGGTCGGTAGATACGGTGGTGGGAAGTTACACAAGCTCTCTTTGATTGTGTCACTCTTTTAAGTGAGATAGGAAGAAAAGTAAATAGCTGGGAGTAAGAATTGGGGAAAATATATCAGGAATAGCTGGGAGTAAGAATTGGGGAAAAAAATATCAGGAAGATGAAAATTCTGAATTAGGTTATATACCTGAAATTCACCATCCTCTGCTTTATATACTATGATTCCACATATTAATCAAGCATTGTTTCTTACACTCTAAATGGCCAACTAAATGTTTCAAATGCTTCCCTGGTGGTCTAGTGGTTAGGATTTGACACTCTGAAATGCCCTACAGAAAAGGGTCTGAGAGAACAAGCAGCCATAATCTATTTCTGAAAAGTCTGCTTAAAAGAAGAATATTTATCTTTCGATTCCTATTTCACTAGATTACATGCCTGGAATACAGAAAGTATCCTATTTGGATGCTCTACACTTCATTACAGGCCTAATTGTCAATGAGAACTGAATTTAAAACAAATCTTCTAGAAATTACCTCAGGTAGTGAATATCATATCCAAGAGATTTAAGAATACCTTCTTTTAAACCAAAGACTTCAGAGAAAGCCTTAGTACTTAATCTGGCCTGCTTGACCTCAGAGAAATTTGTCTGGAATTAACTTAAAAATTTTTTTCCACTTAATTGGTATAACTGGGAACTGTAAGTCTAACCATCTGCCCACTCCCAGTCCATCCAGGAGACATGCCAGCAGCAGAATCCAATCGATTTGTAACTTCAGCTGAAATTGCAGCTAATTATTACTAGATGTGTAAATGTATTCTACAAAAATATTATACCATGAAACTAAATTATCTTGAAAGCTTATTGCAAAAAGATGATATAAGAAAAGTCACTATATGCCCACTAATTACAACTGCATTACAGCTAATAATCACACATCAAGTTCAATCATCTTGATTTTTGTCAATCAAATTATTAAGGCAGGATGTCCATACGCTGAGCTAGAGATCTATTAGAGGGAATCTTCCTATTCTGATTGTTTCTTTTGTTCATACCTTGGACTTCTACATTAAGAAATATAGTCCAGTTGGAAAATATTTTCATTTAATAAGCAAATAAGTAGCAGTAAAAATCTATCTAGGAAGGAGACCTTATTCTTGAAACAGGACCAGGTTTCAGCAGGTGGGAAAGAGTTGTATTTTGCTTGGCACTTTCTTTAGAAACTGCACCAATTCCAAATAATCTCTTCCTGCAGGTCCTATTATTATTTTGCAGATAAGTGAACTAAGGCACACAGGTGTCAAGTCTTTTCTCCAATGATCATCCAACTAGGAAGTGAAAACTGTCACCTTTGACACTCTGTTCCTAACTCTTGGATGCACGCACAACATGTGGAAGATTTGGAAATCATCAACAAGGAGGTGAAGGAGAATGCCGACTGAGCAGAGATGTTGAGAGCTGAAAAATTATTTCAGAACCAAGAAAACTAACTAGAAGAAAAATAGAACGAATGGAGCTAAGTTTTAAATAAATGCAATTAAAGATAAATCAAGCTATGATTTTTACAACAGTATAAAATGAATGTGCTTCAACACAGATAATTTTTAAAATGACACATTAAAAATAACGTACAAAATACATCAGAATATTTGCTTGCCTGCAGAATAATTTCAAAGGTTGTAGGAAGTCATCTACATAGCTTTTTTTTTGAGAGAGAGTCTCACTCTGTCACCTAGGCTGGAGTGCAGTGGTACCAATCACTGCTCATTGCACCATTGACCTCTTGGGCTCAAGCCATCCTCCTGCCTCAGCCTCCCTAGTAGCTGGGATCACAAGCGTGGGCAACCATGCCTGGCTAATTTTTAAATTATTTGTAGAGAGTAGGTCTCCCTGTGTTGCTAGGCTGGTCTGGAACTCCTGGGACCAAGCAATTTTGCCTCCACCTCTCAAAGTGCTGGGATAGCAGCGTGAGCCACCGCCTCCAGCATTTTCAGCTTTCATGCTTCTAATTATGTTAATAGCATACAGTTGTATCATACTACAAAAATATAGTAATTAAAAACTTTACTAAATGGATTTTAGAACTCTAATAATCAGATACAAAGTATTATCTGTTACATTTCAATCTGCAAGGTGCTAGTAAATAACAATAGAAAATGGCAATTTAATATAGATTATGGCACCCAAAATTAACGTGTCATATTAATCAAAGGTTATTAACAGAGATGAGAATAAAATATTCTAAAATGACATCCAAATGTTGACTCTGAAGAAAATTAGAACATGAAAATGAAATGTTTTCTGAAGAAATATCTAAAGAAACATTTCATTTCCATGTTCTAGGTTTATTTCAAGTTAATTTTTAGATGTAAAAATTATGTTTTACAAAATTATAATGCTTTCACCATATATCTAGCATATATTCATTTACCTTATCAGCAGACACTTAGAGGAGAAACATATAAAATGCATAACTCTAATAAACTCGGGGAATGTAAGAAAAATTCTGCAAGGATCCTGAGACATTACAAAAAAGCCCGAGGTTTAAGTTTCCTAAGGGAATTGAACTGAGACCTTGAACTAGCGATCAGATTTCCCACAGCGTCCCGGAAAACCTGGCACTTTCGAAGTTAATTCTCAAGTTCACTTCACCAGGTTTTCATAATTTTTTGTATTTTATAATTTATTTTAAATTTAGGGCTCCCAGATGTTTGGATTATTCGCCTTTGTTGCAGAACTGATAATCTGGCCTTCATTTTTGTGAAAAACGGTACAGACCAAGTCTGAGAGCAAAAACCCCCACACAAACAAAACACAAAACGTTTGCGTAAGGCTGAAAGATCCAAAGAGCTGAAGCGAGAGCCCAGCAGGTGTCTCTGCTGAAACTGTGGTTTGCAGGATCCAGCCAGACCGAGGCAGCAAACTGCCTGCTCCCCACGGACCCCAGAAGGTGCGAGTAAACACCAGCGACCTCCGGGGCTAAGGCTTCGGTGGCGCGGAGTCAGCGAGAAATTCGCCCGGAAAACCACTATGGGCCGCTGCTCCAGCCCCCGGAATGCCAAGAAGCACTCGCTGGCGGACTCAAGCTCCGCAGAGACACGCCGACCCGGAAGTGCAGTCGTCGCCACCATAATTACTTCCGCTTCCCTCCGCAAGTCCCCGGCCCAGTCCGGCCTCCGCCGGCTGAGTCGCCCCCTTCCTAACTGCGCACGCACCTTCACTGCGCCGGCCTGTCGGCGGTCGGAGAGCGGAAACCAAGACCTGCTGGCGGGCGGCGGCGGGTGGACTGGAGCACGGGAGCCCGCGGGTCCTAAGGTCTCGTGCCGCGGCGGTCGCGTCCTGACCCAGATAGCGGAGGCGCCGGGGGAGGAGCCCGCGGCCGCTCGGCCGGCCGCTCCCGCCCCCTCTCGCGGTGGGTTCATTTCCACCGGGACTGACGTCCCGTTCACATTTTCCAAAATAAAATTGCGCGCTGCTGGGCCCCTGGCTTGCGCCGAAACGTGTGGCTCGGGGCCGTCGCCTCCCTTCGAAGCCGGTTCGCCCCGGTGCGTTCCCTCTCCCATCGCTGCCACTCCCCAAGCTCACCCAGCCCCCCCGCCAGCTCGCTCCGTTCCCACTCCCAAACCCACTCCGTCTCCCCTAGATAATCCTTTTTCTGTTCCCTTTCTAGGCACCACCTTGCACTTTGTTCTGCACGACTGAGTCAAACGCAGACGCCTTGGACTAATTACTGATAACCGCAGCCCCGTTGTCCTAACGTTAACTCACGTTTTCTTTTTTTTTTTTTTTTGAGACGGAGTTTCGCTCTTGTTACCCAGGCTGGAGTGCAATGGCACGATCTCGGCTCACCGCAACCTCCGCCTCCTGGGCTCAGGCAATTCTCCTGCCTCAGCCTCCTAAGTATCTGGGATTACAGGCACGCGCCACCATGCCCAGCTAGTTTTATTGTATTTTTAGTAGAGACGGGGTTTCACCATGTTGACCAGGATGGTCTCGATCTCTTGACCTCGTGATCCACCCGCCTCGGCCTCCCAAAGTGCTGGGATTACAGGCTTGAGCCACCGCGCCCGGCACGTTTTCTTTTAATGAGCAATTTTGCCAGCCATTCTGAGTTGCCTTTAGATGAAAACCTCTGTCTTTTCCAGATGCCTGACATTTAGTTTTACCCAGTTTTCTGTGGTTTGTGTAATGAAACCAATTCTGTTAAATACATTCTTAAAAACTGGGCCGAGCGCGGTGGCTCACGCCTGTAATCCCAGCACTTTGGGAGGCCGAGGCTGGCGGATCACCTGAGGTCAGGAGTTCGAGACCAGATTGGCCAACATGGCGAAACCTCTATCTACTAAAAACACAAAAATTTAGCCGGGCGTGGTGGTGGACACCTGTAATACCAGCTACTGGGGAAGCTGAAGCAGGAGAATCGCTTCAATCCCGGAGGCAGAGGTTGCAGTGAAGCGAGATCACGCCATTGCTCTCCAGCCCGAGACAGAATGAGACTGTCTCAAAAAACAAACAGAAAACTAAGTTGTATTTGAGAAAAGAGCAGACTAATCCTTAACCTCTCAGATTTGAAACTGTAAAATATTACTCTCTGCAAACCCACTTTCACTCTTACTTGTTATGGTTTACAGCAGTCTTGCAATATAGTACTAATACTTGCTTTATTTAGAATACAATATGATATAAACCTATCATGCAAAAAAAAAAAGTTTTTTAAGAAATATTTAGATACCAAAGCAACTTTACTGTCTCTTCGCTAATACTTAAAAGGAGCTATTTAGTATTTAAAAGAAAATTTAAGCTTTTCCAGGAGCCCACAGAGTTGTTCACTGCTGCACCCCCAGCACATAGCACAGAAGAGGATTTCAATAAAAATGTGGCATATGGGCTATGAACAAGGCCTTGCCAGTGTATTTCAAGAGGAAGATGGCAGCTGATACTGACTTGATCTTCCAGTTCAGGACATAGAGCCAAATTGCTGGACTCCCTCTGTATTCTTATGTCACACTTGCTCTTTTCCAATACTTTTGTTTCTATTCCTTGATCAGTAAAAATTATCTGAAAAGTAGAAACTCAGGGACGGTGATAACCATTGACCTTGGCAAAGCTAAAATTAAATATCAAAGAGAGACATTAACTTTGCCAGGTGCTTTTGCAGGGGTGATATAAAAAAGAAGAAATGGGGCCGGGCACAGTGGCTCACGTCTGTAATCCTAGCACTTTGGGAGGCCGAGGTGGGTGGATCACCTTAGGTCAGGAGTTCAAGACCAGCCTGGCTATCATGGTGAAACTCCATCTTATTAAAATAAAAAATAAAAAATAAATGATTCCGTTCACCACTGCTAGGAGTGTTCAGTCTAAAAGGAATATCTGAAGGAAAATCAGAACACACTAAGCATCTCTGAGTTGCTGTTACTCATTACAACCAGTACAGCATTACAATCATTTGGGAGGAGTAGGTATAGACCCTTCATGATTTGCCCCAACCTGCTTTTCCATCTTTTCTCCACTACTTCCACCAGACATCATTATACGCTTCAGCTCTAGCTAAGCTACCGATCCACAAGCTGTATCCTTTTTATCCTGTTCCTTGTGCCTGAAGTGTCCTGCTGCTTGCCATGTGTCCAAAACCAATTCATCTGCTTTAACCTCTTTCCCTTGAGAAACTAGACCCTCTCCTTGCCCATAAGAAGTATTCATCCACCCCCCATCAAAACTTATGGAAGGATCAGGAATTTAAATGAATACAAAACTCCTCCCTGCTATCTTACAGCAAACCTCTGTCATGTACACTATATATAATTACTGCGTGCTAGTGACTGTGTTTGTGATGCTGTGAACATCTTCAAGGATGGTAGCATTTATCTTTCTATCTTGGGAACCTGGCATGGTGCACACCCTCTATATTAGAAAACTATTTGAAAAAAAAATTTGAAATAATGTACATTTGAGGGAAAAGCATTAGAAAATGTATGGTCCTTCATTATAATAATGTGAGATGGGTGTGTCAATAGTTTTTTGTTTTTTCGGGGGTTTTATCTGAGTAGTTTTATTTCCAGGAAGCAATTGAATGACAAAGTTAGTTTTAACCCCATAACAATACCGATATGCTATATAGTTAACTATTCAGTTTTCTTGTTCCCTGTTGTTAAGTATTCCCAAATCTTATCAAACTTACAACCTGAAATTTCTTTATTTGTAAACTGAGGGCTGAGCTGCAGGTATAAATAGTACCACTATGCAGTCCCCAACCCCTGCTTCAAAACAGCAGAATCAGCCTTCATTGCCAGACTGGTTTTAAGGAAGTATTTTACTGCAAAAAGCTGGGGGGAAAAAATTTAAGTTAAGAACACCCTAACCATTGAGAGAGGGAGAAGTGCACGGGCAAAGAGCAGGGGTGGAGGAAGAAGTCCTCCAGGTGTAACTGAAGCTCTAAGTTCCCCGAGTCATTTGTAGAGGAGGAGCAAGCAGCAGCAGCAACAGCTCAATAAACTCAATAAATAAAGACCGTTTATTGAGTCTTCTACACAGTTTTCAAGCTTCATTCTTTGTGAATTATCTTATTCAATTTTCCCAACAATTGAATGAAGTAAATAACAGACAGGTGAGGAAACCAAGACTTCAAGAGGTAGAGAAACTTGTCCCAGGTCACATAGTCAGTTTTAGAGACACTAATCAAACCTAGCTTTATCTGAGAGCCTTTTCTCTTTAACCCCACCCACTGGGCCCCCAGACCCTGCCTTTGACAGAACACTTGAGTGGGCTCTTCATAGCACCATTTACAGTTACATCATAGTCCTTCTAATGTGATACTACATCATTTGTATCCACCACTTCAGTTATTTATGGTTCAGCTGTCACTGCTTCTGTTAGAGGAGAAACTGAATCCTCAAATCTGATTATTTACCCCATGGAGGTTTTCTGCAGTTTACCGCAATCTCTAATCCACAGAGTATAAAATTACTTTGTTTTTATGATATTCAGGTTAGGCTAGGAATAGAATTTGGGGAAAAGAGGAATATAATACTATGTCTGATGTAGTTAAAAAAAAATTAGGCACTCTCTAGAACACAGGAAAATTACAAAAAAATTTTCTGAAAAGAAACTAACTTGGACTTTCTAAGGGAAAAATGTTTTCTCTGAAAAAAGCATTAGGATAAGCTTACTAAATATTTTCATTTGTTTCACTAAGTGACTAGTGGAACAAATTATTAATCACTTATTCAATAAAATGGTTGGCCTACTAGTTCTATACTCAACAAATTAAAAATGGCATTTTAGAAAGATATATATGAAAGAAAAATTAACAATACATATGTTCTACTACTTAGCAGTTCAATGTTGAATCAATTTATTAAAAATATACATACCTCATTAAGATAGAGAATTCTTATTAGAAAGTTTCTATTTCATTAGAAAAATTAAGTTTTTGTCCCATGAAAAAAGTCATTTTCAGAAAGGCACATACTAACCTTGCTCAGTGGTTTTCAGCAGTTTTTCCGTGACGGTTCAAGAAAAGAATGAAGTTTCTTTAGAAATTGTGGAAGATTTTTTTAAGTCACATTCCTCCACTGATTTTTCCATGGCCTTTGTAAATAAAGCACAGCCTTGGATACAATCTAAGATGGAACTTGACAGATTCAGAGGAAAGAGTGGTTTTGCCCCTCCCTCTGCATTCTTTCTTCATCCTGGGAGATGATGTTCAGGGACGCTCTTGACAGTATATACATCAACTTCACAAGCCAAGGTCAGTTTCGTTGGGCTAATTAAAAACAGAGGTGAATGTTCATCATCATCAGACAAAACGTTGTTAACGTGTACAGAAGTTCAAAATAACTGAATAGGCTTAATTACATATAATTAGAATAAAATATTTCATGTTGGGCTTGGGTGGTAAGTCAATTTTATACAATATTCTGCTGGGAAAAAATGGGGTTAGCAGTATTCCAGACTTACTGTCTTCAGATTATATAAAGAAAAGTGATTTTCCCTTTAGGATTGGATCCTGTTTAAGAAATTGTTCGGTAGACAGAGCTCCTGGGTATACAAATAAATCTACAGAGAGAATCTACTCTCATATATTGCAATAGAGACACATTAATTAACCAACTATTGTTAGAACTTCTTGCATTTTATAAAAATTATACTATCATTATAATTAAGACACATTTGAACTCTCAGAGAAGACAGTCTAGAAAAAAATGAAAACTGAAAAACTACTGTAATGATTTTAGAAGAAAGCCTGACTAAAGAGAGTAATAAACCCATATGTATTTTTTTTTTTTTTTTTTTTTTTTTTGAGACGGAGTTTCGCTCTTGTTACCCAGGCTGGAGTGCAGTGGCGCGATCTGGGCTCACTGCAACCTCCGCCTCCTGGGCTCAGGCAATTCTCCTGCCTCAGCCTCCTAAGTAGCTGGGATTACAGGCACGCGCCACCACGCCCAGCTAGTTTTTTGTATTTTTAGTAGAGACGGGGTTTCACCGTGTTGACCAGGATGGTCTCGATCTCTCGACCTCGTGATCCACCCGCCTCAGCCTCCCAAAGTGCTGGGATTACAGGCTTGAGCCACCGCGCCCGGCTAACCCATATGTATTATGATCCAAAATGATTTTAATTTGATTGGAACGTGGGACATATCTTATCATGAAAATTTTGCTATAAATGGTGGTTAATTTCTGTGAGAAACCCATGAAACCATACCTTGTGTGATAACATACAGTATGGTTTTGCACTGACTTCTGACTTAGACCTGCTGATGTCGGGAAATCATTTATCTGTTGCTATAGCCTTGGCTGCTTCTACTTACAAAACAAAAAACTGTACTTGTCCCTGCCAACTGCTGCAGCTGATAACTGTCCAATGTCCAAAGATCAGAAAAATTCCACTCTCCAGCTATGACATCCACTCACCATCTAGCGCACAAAGAATCCTTCCTACCATCAGCCACAGGCTCTGCCAGGTTTCCAGCAAGAAGACAATGACCCATTCAGCCACAGCACCCTTTGACTTTCTCACATGAGGCAAACAACCCTTAAGAAACAACTTCTTTAAAGAAATAACAACAACAACAACAAAAAGACAATTCTGACAGTAATGACTTCGCATTTACTTCTAGTATCACAAACTTTCCATTTCTCAAGCACAAGGGTGCTGAGAGAAACCTTTCTTCCAGGCATAAGGAGCAGTCAGTCACTCATTGTACAAGAAGCATAACTCAAGGAATAACTATTTAATAAATGAAAGATTGTTAATAAAC
Source organism: Saimiri boliviensis (assembly GCF_048565385.1). Lineage (NCBI taxonomy): Eukaryota > Metazoa > Chordata > Mammalia > Primates > Cebidae > Saimiri > Saimiri boliviensis. The sequence goes on along the minus strand of NC_133449.1, from coordinate 37,566,424 downwards.
TAATGTGAATAATTCAGGTATTTACAGAAATGCAGTAATACTAAATTGACATTACAAAAGTTCAAAAGATTTTCATAAAATATTTATCAGTGAGAATCCAACATTAGACATCAAGGCACTTTCAGTATTTTCCTTTGCTAAAGCTGTGCAACTATAAGATGAGGCCATAAGTAGGCAGCATTACTCCCTTTTGAAAGAAGTAGAAACTGTAAAGATCTTTAATCAAAAGAATACATTGCTAATGTGGCTTAGGTGAAAGCTTCAAAGGCATCTACCATCTAAATGAAAAATAAAAATGTCAGTTGATTCAAACCCTTTAAAATACTGTGGTACCACCAATTACCCTTCCTAAAAGAAGCTTCCAGTAACCCTGCCTGCCCTCTCATGTTACCACTTCCTTATTTAACAACCTTCACTAGGAAAAACCTGCAGTGTCCTCTCACAGGCTTCACTTCCTGAGTTCTGTCCCAGGTACCAACCTACTACAGAAACCACTAAAACTTCTCTTACCAAGGAGGGCAAAGGTCTCCTGGTTTCCCTTTTGATCTCTTTGGAACAGGGTTTCTCAACTTCAGTACTATTGATTTTTTGGACAGAGAATTACTTGTTTTAGGGAGAATTCTACATTGTAGGATGTTTAGCAACATCTCTGGCCTCTGCCAACTAATATATGTTAACATGTAATTTCATGGACTCTAAGGCCTTAATTAACACTAAACAGTGCAAACACAGGTACATTCTTCTAGAGATTTAAATAATGCTTATGTAGACTTGTTAAGCAATACCCCAGGGTTGAAAGAATATGCCATGAAATCTTAATCTCTAAATTTTGAGTAATTTTTCTTAAAAGCATGGGATATGTCTTATTCATTTTTGTACCCTCTGTACATGACATTCAGTAAAGTGTATTTTGAATGAATGGATAGATGGATAAATAAAAATCTAGACATCTGAATTCTTCTATTTCAACCAGCAGTTTTGGCAAATTTTCTGTATATGATCAGCCTATGTGATTGCTAGTTCTTTTTTTAAAATTGGCTAATGACAGGTTAAGATAGCTTACCAAGGAGAAAGACCTCTGTAAGCTTGGCTGTGGAGTATGGAATTGTAGAGGAACTGAGAAAAGAGAAATGAAATTTCCAAAAATACATGGAAACTTTTTACTTTACCTTGGAGACCTAAATTTTCTCTAAAGCTATTTCTGTTTTTCAAATTTCTTGTCAGAATTTACTATCTAGTGTTTTGCATTATTTCTAAGTATATGTGTGCTTTAAAATATTTGTGTCACTGGTTCTATTTTGCAAGGCCCATTAAATCTCTTGTGCAGTATTTGTAATTAAGACTGCAGACTGAAAGATGGAATGGTTATGTGCATATAAACCGACTGGATTATTTATCCATCAGTCTGTCAGAGATGTTTGAACCAGAGCGACTCCATCTTCAATAAGGGCTGGGTAAAATAAGACTGAGACCTACTGGGCTGGATTCCTGGGATGTGAGGCATTCTTATTCACAGGATGAGATAGGAGGCCACCACAAGATACAGGTCGTAAAGACCTTGCTGATAAAACAGATTCAGTAAAGAAGCCAACCAAAACCTACCAAAACCATGATGGCTATGGGAATAACCTCTGGTAGTCATTATATGCTGATGATAATGCAATAGCATGTTAAAAGACATGCTATTGTAGGCTTGTTAAGCAAAACCACATAGGATAACTTCCTGATGTTACCATGGCATTTGTAAACTGTCCCACCAGTGCCATGACAGTTTAAAAATGCCACGGTAACATCAGGAAGTTTTCCTATATGGTTTAAAAAGGGGAAGAACCCTCAGTTCTGAGAATTGCCCACCTATTTCCCAGAAAACTCATGAATAATCCACCCCTTGTTTAGCATATAACCAAGAAATAACTATAAGTATCCTTGGTGGAGCAGTCCCACTGCTCTGCCTATAGAGTAACCATTCTTTATCCCTTTACTTTCCTAATAAACTTGCTGTTATTTCATGGACTCATCTGGAATTCTTTATTGTGCAAGATCAAGAATGCTTTCTTGAGATCTGGATCCAGATCCCATTCTAGTAGCAAATCCATTCATTCAAGAGATGTAGATTCTCTGACCACAAAACCTTTGAATTATTACTTCTGAGATGGGGCCCAGAAAATTTCCGTTTAAAAGATTATTCTGAGCTGATGTTGCAAGGACCATCCTTTGGAAAATGTTGCATGTAGCGGTATAGATGATCTTCTGATGAATTTCTGAAGAGCAGGTGAGATAAGGCAGCATCATTCTTGAGGAACCACTATTGAAATCTGTTCTTCATTCATTCATTTTTCGGTGTTTTATGCAAAACGAAGTTCAAAGAGCATGTTGAAAGGAATCAAATGAAATTGTAGTTTTGAAACTTTGTTAGCCATTCTTGAAACTTTTCCTGCCAAAGAGGGAGAGAAGTAAGAAAAGAGATTCATTTTAGCATGATAGAAAACTGTCCCTACTTTTCTCAAACCTCTTTGAGTAAGAGAACTCTTGGCTCTGGGTCCTGTTTGGCATTTCTGAGATCCCATGTGTTCTAGCAAGACTTGGCAGCCTGTGTGAGGCCATCATTATGAGCAACTCATACTCTTAAGAACTTGGCCAACAGGTTTATTGTTATCTTCCAAAGTAATCATTTGTGTCACAATTGTTCTGTGCTTGCCAAATTCCTTTTCCCCCAGGAGTTAATTCTCAAGATGTATATGTCCGGTGGACATAATCAAAGATTTGATACATGAGGTATGAGAATGCTTTCTGGATCCTCTATCAGACATAACAATTGCATTCTTGGGGCACTTGGAGTGCTAAAGTGCTTTCGTGTGTTCGTGCTTGTCACCTCAACCTCTGAGGTAGGCAGGGCACATAATTTCATTACCATTTTGCAGAGGAGGAAAGAGAATCTCAGTGGTTATATAATGTATGACTTGTCCAGGTCACACATTGCATAGAAGCCCAGATCCCTTCACTTACAATTGAGGGCTTTCTCATCTCCCCTGTGCAAGCCTAGTTGCTAGTGTGCATTTCGGGTGCTCGAGGTGGCAATATTAGGCTTACACAGTGAGTGCACAGAAAGGTAAGAAAGTGCGAACGCTAATTAATTTTTGATGTGCAAAAAAAAAAGAAGTTTAAGTTTCTCCATGTGCATCATTTTATTTAGTAGGAGAAGAAAATAAAAATACTAATGAATAAAAATGCTACCCTTTATTAATAAATGACTAACAGAACACTAGTTGCCTGTAGAGATGCTGAGTTCTTTATGAAATACATTCAAAGTTTTGACCTTAAACAAACACTGATAAAGCACTTTCATTATCTTCATTTGGCATTGACTTCAAGTTGACTTGAGATTATTTCCAGTGATTTTCTGGAAAACGCAGTTTGTTCACCTCTTTACTGTAATGTTCTGTAGTGTGTGTGCAAATTCACAGACTTGGAATTAGACCCTAAGGAGGTCACTTCGATTTTCAAAGACCTTCATATGACATTTGAAGTATTTTTAGTGTTCTGCAAATAAAGTGAGAGGCCTTGTGGAGTGTGGCTGTGCTTGTGACCTTTATTAGTACAACTTGGAAGAAAACCCACCGCACTGGCACCCAGGTGGAGTAAGCATTTGCACTTTCAAATAACAGCTTAAAATAACTGGCAAGGAAAATTTAAGTTTGCAAGTTCAAAGCCCTTGAGCAACTGGAAATTTACTTTTCAAAATATAGTGTCAATTTCAAACAATTATTCTTGCAAAAAGTTGGAGGCTCTTGAAGCATATCTCGGACATAAAAGAATAATAAAATCTGGCAGCTTTTGAACTTTTGCCATGGCTAGTTATGATAAGAAAGGCCCACATTAGTTCTAGGAATCACTGAGAAACCGTTCTCAAGATTTCAACTCAAAGAAAACAGCCTCTTTGTCCTTTTTGTTTATCCAGAACACTAGGACATGGTTGTAGGAAGTTATTAGACTGACTTTCTGAGATCATCTAGTAGATCACGGAAGTAAATCACATGGGGAATGATTATTGAGAAGCATAGCAGGAAAAAGAAAAGCGTAGAAAATGAAAATCTAGTTGGAGGTGGGAGTCACAAAAAAAATATTACAGAGGCTGTCCATCCTTGTCTATATGTATGTTTACAATATCTAAATAACCATGATAAGTGAGTCATTTATTTGATCTGCTATGATACTATGCAAAAAACATCTAAAAACACTGCAAACAGGGTGTCAGAGAAACCTATATCAGAAGCAGAACTAGAATTGGAGACAAGTCACTGAGGGGATCTTAACTGAAGGTTGGTACTGAGCAGATAGAGAAAAAGAGAGTAGGGCTTCTGAACCCCCAGAAAGAGCAAAGATGCTAAAGGAGCTCATTCTTGTTTTTCCTGGGATTGATGAGGCGGCCCTTAGCTGAAAACAAGTACTGCTAAATAACCAGTCTCTAAGTTGAAAAAACAACACCTACTTCCCTATGGGCTTGTGGAGAGGGGTCATCTCAGCAACTGCCAGCAGACAGATCCCTTCCCCAATAACACACACTCCAACTTGGTTCTCAGGTCTGTGCAGGAAGAAATAACCCCCCAGGAGAGGGCAGTGCTTTTAAAAGAGAGGCTAGGTGCCCGCCTTCTACCTGTGGGACTTGTGAAGGGTTGAGTGTTTGCCCAGAGAATTGCTTATAATGCAAGAAAGAAGAGGATCTGTCCTCTTCATCTTCTGTTGGAGGCCTGTGGAGTCAGGGCTCACTCTCCTGCCTCCAGGCCTTGCAGTCTGGGAAGCACCCTTGGGAGAATGGCAGGTAGTATGACCAGGTGGAGAGAGTAATGTTCCCAAGAAATACTGAAGATAGACCCTATCAGTACCTACACTTACTATGGTGGTAGATGTGACTGAGGGCTACAGAAATTCTGGGGACCATTATAGGGATAGGGGAAGGGCACATGCAGTCACAAAAAACATAGCCTTTTGCCTTCCCCTGGGTGGTGATTGAGAAGGTGCATTTAAATTGTGAAAGAGATTGCCATTGCTTAGGAGTGCTATTTTGGGTGTGTCCACACCATTAGGGCCACTTGTACCGTCCAACTGTCTACACCCAGGGCACTAGTATGCCATGAATTAGATCAGCTGTGCTAAGAGAAAGGGGGGCAGGACCGGAATGCCCTTACTGACCATCACCATCCCCAACTCTTCAGTTGGAGGGGAGTGTCGCCACTAACCAGAAAGAGGGCACCCAGCATGCCCTGGGCAGCCACCTGAGAAACCGTCTCTTCCCCTTCTCCTTCTACCCACGCTGATGGCAGAGGAGCAGGAAAGGGATAAGGTGAAGTGAGTAAAGGTGGAGAGACATGATGGAGAGCATGCCTAGCCTGATATAAAAGGGAAGAGAGCTGCTGAACTGGAGATTGAGATGCTGACTGGGTTACATTTCCATACAAAGACTTACGGAGTCAGGCTGACAACGGTCCGGGCAACCAGCCATGCAGTAAGAAAAGGGAATTTGATAGAGCATAATTGACAGCAGTTTGGAGAAACAAATTCATTCCACTTGTTTGATTAGTGTTCTCTAAAGGGACAGAACTAATAAAATAGCTAAATACATGAAGAGGAGTTTATTAGGAGAATTGACTCATGCAATCACAAGGTGAAGGCCCACTATAGGCCACCTGCAAGCTGAGGATAAAGGAAGCCAGCCCGAGTCTCAAAACCTAAAAAGTAGGGAGGAGAACAGTGCAGCCTTCAGTCTGTGGCCAAAGGCCTGAGAGCCCCTGGCAAATCACTGGAATTAAGTCCAAAAATCCAAAAGCTGAAGAACTTGGAGTCTGATATTTGAGGGCAGGAAACATCCAGCATGGGAGAAAGATGAAGGCCAGAAGACTCAGCAAGTCAAGTCTTTCCATCTTCTTCTGCCTGCTTTATTCTAGCCGAGCTGGCAGCTGATTAGATGGTACCCACCCAGATTGAGGGTGGGTCTGCCTCTCCCAATCCACTGACTCAAATGATCATCTCCTTTGGCAATACCCTCATAGACACACCCCAGAACAATACTTCTCATTCTTCAATCCAATCAAGTTTGACACTCGACATGAACCATCACAGTGTTACATATGTACAGATAAATTGACATTAGAGGAATCTTTTTTTTTTATTTTGTTGTGTTACGTTAGAAGAATCTATTTTATGAAATATTTGGAGTTCACCATAAGAACTTATACAAGTTAACCATGAGAACTTGACTCAGCTCCCCGTTAAAATCCAGTTGTCTTGGTTTTCATTGTATAGGACTATTTATATTCTTCTGTATAGGAAGAAGGAATGGATTCACTTTCTTCCAAGCCTAATATAATTCAGTAGCAATTGGTTACCTTAATGACTTTCAGAAACTCCAATGCCAGTGTTACACCCAAAGGAAAGATGGAAAAAATTATCTCCTTGTCAGCATTCTCTGGGAACTGTTACCTGAATCAAATTGGTCCCTGGAGGAATGGCCAAATTAAATTAATTTATTTTTACAACGTAATAGCATTCATGAGCAAGCTCTGGGATTGCTTTCATTTCTAATCAAGAAGAATTTCGTTATTGAAAATTTAAAACCAGCCATATTTGCTTATCATAATTAAAAAATATTTTTATCAATAAAAGATTTCAACATTTAGATTTTAAAACAAGTAGAAGTACATTAATTGAAGAGTTAAAGCACTATGTCCTTTTCACTCCATCCTGCTCTCCAGAGATAAATGCTGTTAAGATTTTGAGTACGTGATATTTTTGCATATGAATGCAAATTTCTATGATGTGTAAGCACGTGTGTATGTTATGCATACTGTTCAAACCATATGATGTTCTGAAATATTTTTCATTTAATGAATGGTTCATTTTTATTACGATTTCATTGAGAACATATCGTAATTTTTAAGTAGCTCTGAATTAATAGACATCTAAGTTATTTCTATCATTGGCTATTAAAAACAATGACTCATTGCAAGTACATTGTAAGAAAGAAAAATAAAATTGGTCCCTGTCATTCGGGAACAGATCTGACATAGTAGGCCTCAATATTATAATAAACTAATGTGATGCTCATAGCTAACCCATCCTGTTTTCACAGAACATCCAGTTCTGACAAGGATACTGTGCAACACAATGCCAAACACCTGCCTCTTTTGCTAAATGGGTGACTGCTTATTCTTTACCAGTTACAGCTTTATCTTAGCTCTAGCCTGCCTTCCCGATAGATAAGATTTATTGATACCCAATTATTTAATTGCTTCCTTTCTGATGATATCAAGATTGTTCTGTGAAACCTCTCTAAAACTATCCAACTAAAACCCAAATTCTATAATCTGTTCATTTAATGCCACCTTACTGAGACACCCCATAATCAACTACAGGTATGTTCCTGGTTGTCTTTATTGGAGGGCATTAACTATTTAGTTCTTCAAATATGCAGGTAACATTTTTAGAACTGGAATTCCTGAGTCAAAGAGATCAATGTTTAAAATTGTGATAGATATTGCCTGATTGCCTTCCACATATTGTACAATTTTTAAATGCTCAGCAACAATTTTTCTATTGGTTGCTAGCCTTTTCTTACAGTTACGTAAAGTTTTCTTTATGATGATGATAATAATTGTGATAAACTAGACACTTTGCTAAGTGATTTCCATGTAATAGACAACTTCTTGTTAATGCTCATAACAAACCTATGATATCAGTTCTATTGTTTCCATTTTAGAGATGAGAAAACTGAGGTGGTTAGAGGCTAGGGACTGCCCAAGCTCACATGGCCAGGAAGTGCTAGAGCTGGGATTTGCCCTGTCTAGCCCCAGCGTCCCTGCTTGTATCCACTATACCGTGGGGCCTCATTACACTAGTAGAAAATGTGCTGGGTCTACATGAAAAAAAGTTAAACCATATTGAGAAATAAAAAGGAAGGCTGAAATGAATGAAAAGCATACTATGTTCTTGGACACGAAGATTCCCTGTTTTAAAAATGCCATATTTCCTTACATAAATCCACAAATTTTCAGCCAAAAATGTTTCATTTTTGTGTACTTGACAAAATAATTTTAATGTTTGACTGGAAGATGAACATGCAACAGTAACCAGGAAAAATCTGAAAATTAATAATGAAATCAAACTAGCTCTCCCAAGTACTAAAATTTACTGGAACCAGTGCAAGGACAGTGTAATTAGTGGAAGAGACTAGAGCCCCAAAATAGACCCAGATATGCTTGACATTAGAAGCCAATGGAAAATAGAGGAATCACTTAGGAAATAGCAAAGGTATAATTTACTAGCCTCACACAAAAAATTGTAGCCGGATCCCTGTTCTACTACGCGAAAAGATTTAGCCATAAAATACTAAGCAATACAATTAGAAAAAAATTTTTAAAGCTTTAATCAAAGAGCAGGAATATTTTTCTAATAATAGCATGAAACACTTTAGCAATAAAGAAAAAGGTGACATATTTGACTAAAGAAATTAAAAGCAGAAAATAACAGGAACAAAGTGAAAAACAAATGTTTCTGAAACATACTAGAAGAAATATTTCTCACATTTTCACATTCGTGATATTTATTGTAATTCTTATGATTGTTAAAGGACATGTGGCTCATTGTAAAAATAAATACAAATAATTATTAAGAAGATAAAAATTGTTACCAAAAAAGTAGGAATTTTTTGGTTACCCAGCCTTCCAGATGTTTTTTTGTGCTCACATATGTCATATGAATGAAATGTATAAGGTCTACTGGAATAATATTTATAATGTAAGTGTCTATATTTGTAATAGCATTGTACAATGTAATTAACCACTTTTTGATTCTTCAATAGTATATTGTGACAATTTCATACATACAGAAAGATATGGTTCTCAGAGAGCAGTCCCCAGGACAGCAGCAAGAAAGACCGTCAGTAGCTTGGGCAACATGGTGAAACACCATGTTTACAAAAAATACAAAAATTAGCCAACTATAGTGGCAAGTGCTTGTGGTCTCAGCTACTGAGGACTCTGAGGGGGAGAGAGATGGATCGAGCCCGGGGGGTGGAGGCTGCAGTGAGCTGGGACCGCACCACTGCACTCCAACCTGAGTGATAGAACAGGAGTCTCAAAAAAAAAAAAAAAAAAAAAAAGGAAGAAAAGAAAGTGTGAGGTGCACCTCCTTAAGGCCCATGGCAGATCTATTGAGTCAAAAATTTCTGAGTTTTCACAAGCACTCCCTGTGATTCTGATGATGCTCACTTATGGCACCTCTTTTGACCACGTAGTATTTCATTGGTTGTATGGCTTCACCATAATTATATAACCAACTCCCATTGTTGATTTTTTTTGCTGTTATAAACAATGCTATGATAATCATTCCTTTTTTTGTTGTTGCTGAGATGTAACTCATAAGCCATATAATTCACCCATTTAAAGTATACAATCCAACAGTTTTTAGTATATTCACAGCATTAGGCAGCTCTCACTACAATTTAATTTTACAACATTTTTTATCACCCCATAAAGAAACCCTGTACTCATTAACAGTCCCTCCCAATTCTTCTCATTCCCAGCAGCTAGTAATCACTAAACTATTTTCTGGCTCTCATGGAGTTGTCTATTCTGGGCATTCCATATAAATGGAATCATACAATACATGGCCTTTTGTGTCTGGCTTCTTTCACTTAGTGTAGTATTTCAAGATTCACCCATGTTGTGGCATGTATCAGTACTTTATTTTGAAAAACAATTCTTTAGGCCAGGCATGGTGGCTCAGGCCTGTAATCCCAGGGGAGGCGTAGGCGGGTGGATCACTTGAGGTCAGGAATTCAAGACCAGTCTGGCTACCATGGTGAAATGCATCTCTACTAAAAAAACAAAAACAAAACAAAACAAAAAACACAAAAATTAACAGAGAATGGTGGCTCACACCTGTAGTCCCAGCTACTTGGGAGACTGAGGCAGGAGAATCTCCTGAGCCTGGGAGGTGCAGACTGCAGTGAGCTGAGATTATGCCACTGGGTGATGAGGAGAGATTCAGTCTCAAATAATAATAATAATTTTTTATTTTTTATTTTGTGAGTACATAGTAGGTGTATATATTTGTGGGGAACATGAGATCTTTTGGTACAGCCATGCAATGAATAAAAATGACATCACAGTAAACAGGCTATCCATCCCCTCAAGCATTTATCTTTTGTGTTACAAATAATCCAGTTATACTCTTAGTTACTTTAAAATGTACAATTAAATTATTATTGAGTATAGACACCCTGTTTTGCTATCAAATACTAGGCTTTATTCATTCATTCTATTTTTGGACCCCTTAACCATCTCCACCTCTTCCCCAACCCCAACAACCCTTCTCAGCCTTTGGTAATGATCCTTCTATTCTCGATCTACATGAGATCAATTTAAAAAAAATTTAGATCCCACAAATAAGTGAGAACATGCTATGTTTGCCTTTCTGTGCCTGTCTGGGTTATTTCACTGAACATAGTGTCAATATTTCATTTTTTAAATTACCAAATAATATTCCATTGTGTGAATATACTGCATTATATTTAGCCATTCACCAGTTCATGGATATCTGGGTTGTTTCCACTTTTTGGTTCTCAAGAATAATGTGTCTATGAATATTCGATTTTGTATCAGTGAGCACTATGTTTTTCTTTTCAAGCACTCTTTAAAAAAACAGTTTTGAGACATGCCATAAAATTCAGCCATTTTTGACATGCCATAAAATTCAGCCATTTTTAAGTGTACCATTCAATATATTTTACTAAATTTACAGGTTTATGTAACCATCAAGACAATTCTCAACAAGCATCCTTGTCCATGCATTTCTTCATTCTTGAGAAGATATTTTAAATTAGTTAAACATTATCACCTTCCCTATCAGAACAATCGAAGCCTCAATATTTTCCCTCCCTGAGACTGGAGGTGGTAGAGACCAGAAAACACAGACTTTGGAAATGCCATAAAGTAAAGCAAGGATCTAGCTAATTAGTTAGGTAATTTTCTGTATTCCAAAATGTAAAACACCCCACTCCTGTCTTCTGGGACATTCTCCTTTAATTACTTAACACATTGTCATTTGAAACTCAGCTTTGCTTGTCTTGTCTCAGCTGCTTAGCTGTCAGAGGATTAATTATGCCTTTTGTTGTTGTTGTTCAGTGAACTGTAGAGGGGAGAAAGAAATTATGGCAACTTTAGTGAGGAAAAAAAACAACACAGTGCTGAAATAAGTCATTATCAATGTATTATAGTCCGAACCGTTTTTTCTTTTTTTTTTTTCAAGACCGAGTCTTGCTCTATCACCAGGGTGGAGTGCAGTGGTGCAATCTCTGCTCACTGCAACCTCCGCCTCCCGGGTTCAAGCGATTCTTCCGCCTCAGCCTCCCGAGTAGCTGGGACCACAAGCGCGTGCCACCATGCCCGGCTAATTTTTTGTATTTTTGGTAGAGACGGGGTTTCACCGTGTTGGCCAGGATGGTCTCCATCTCTTGACGTCGTGATCCGCCCTCCTTGGCCTCCCAAAGTGCTGGAATTACAGGCGTGAGCCACCGCGCCCGGCCTAGTCTGAACGTTTTTTAACTGTTAGTATGACAATGTAATCAGTGTTGCTATCACCAAATTGTCAACCCCACTCCCTGCTACCTCCAGAGATGACCAAGGAAATCCCGCCTGCAGGACATTCCAGGCAAATCACACCTGGAATGCTATGAACCCTGGCCCCCAATATCTGTGTATTCCTGTTTGAGATTTGGAACTAACTCTGTGTAAGCTGTATGGACTCCTCTTGCCCTGAGAAGAACACCGAAAAACTCTCTGACTTTGGTTTCCTCCTGGTCTTCTAAAGACAGTTGCTCTTATTTATTATTATTTTTTTACAACATTTAATTTTGAACCCTGGCAAAATTGCTAAATAAATACAAAGATTGTAGATCAGAGAAAAACATCACACACTTGATATTTTGGGACTATTAAAGATCCACTTCATAAAAACACGACCAAATTGTTCCCAGCTTGCCAAGTAAGCAGGTTTGTTTTTAGCTTCCTAGTCTCTCTTTCTGCATCCTTCTCCCTCCTCCTGCACTCCCAACCCATCGAAAGCCCTCCAGAAAAGATATGACAGATCCTCTCTAGCCATCCTCTCTGGCTGTTCTTTGCCTTATTCCACCCATTGCACTATCCATCACTGCCCAGGCCTTCCCGTTGACGCTTGTCTGCTTCTCCATTTGGCTCCCCGCAATGAGAGAAGCTCTCAAGAACACACACTATGTCTGCTATATTCTTAGCTCTTTTTACTGACTCTGGTGCTTGGTATCTACTGAATAATTCACTGTTAGAAAAAAAAAAATGAATGAATGATGAAGTAAGAGTAAAATTAGACCACTTCTAGAGAAATTTGCATTTTAATATCTCTGACTATGAGTTTTTAACTTAAATAAGCCCTAAGCCATGGTTCTTAACCCAGTGGCTATTTTGCTCTCCCATGGGACATTGGCAATTTCTGGAGACATTTTTGGTTGTCACGACAGGGGAGGAGCTGCTAGTAGGTAGAGGTCAGGGATGCTGCTGAACATCTTTCAGTGCCCTAGACAGCTCCCCACAGCAAAGAATTATCTAGCCCAAATGTCTGTAGTACCAAGTTTGAGAAAGTATGTCCTAGAAACATTTTAGGGACAGGATGGGTATCATAACTCCTGAAATCATATAATTTAGGCACTATTTTTAAGTAGTCCTTATGCCTGCAGACAGATACTATTGAACATTGTTCATGGAAATACTTCCCTGATTTCTTTGTGAAGATTTTATATAAATGTATTCCATGGGCATGTCTTTTGGATCTTGGATGAGCAAAAGAAAAAGGGTATGGCTATGTCACTTAAAAGGTTTTGCTGCAAGTCTGAACTGGGGCTCTCTATTTTTAACCTGGGCTGTGTCTAAGTATCCACTCAGCACCTACCATGTGCCTGGCATTATTTGAGGTCTGGAATTACAGCACTGAACAAGACACGTAAGGTCTCTGCTTACATTCTCATGGGGGTAGATGTAATAAACCGGTGACTCTAAAACATGTTGGCAAAGCTAAGGGCTATTGGTAAAATAAAATGGGAGAATAAGGTAAAGGGGCAAGTTTAGATTGGATGATCAGAGAAAACTTCATGGAAAGGAGATTTCAGCTTAGAGAAGCTGAGATCTGCCTGTCATGAGAATATCAAAGTGAAGAACAATAGCAAAGGGAACACCCAGGGCAAAGGCACTGTGGTGGGAGGAGCCTGATGTGTCAGATGAACGAGAAGGCCCGTGTAGCTTCACTATTATAAAGGAGGGTCAGTGGTGCAGGATGGGGCTGGAGGTGTAGTCAGAGGCCACATGACGGAGAGCAATAAGCAGTATGGATTTCATTCTAAGTACAATAGGGATCCAGGGAATGTAGGGACCTGGTTTTCATTTTTAAAGGATCATCTGGGATATTCTGTGAGAATGGAGTAGAAGAAAAAAGGAGGGCAGAGTCCTGGGGGAGCCCATTGTATCCCCTGGGAGATGTTTTTTGTTGGATACGGCCATATTCCATGCTGATGAGGCCCAGCAGTAGGGTGTTTTCTAACAGCAGAAGTGGTATGCTTGTAAAATCATATAAGACACTTTCTGGTGTTGGGGCACAGAAGATGGTACCCCCAAACATGGCACTTTGGCATGTTGAGTACTTTGAATTATAAAGAAAAATAAAATGTCTGGACCGTCTAAATGTATTATGCCAAGGGGGAAGTTTATCCCTGAAAACTCAGTCACCACAGCATGTTTGCTTCTTTGCTTCTTGAGTCTAGATTAACACTCTTCCTTGTTGCTCCTGTTCTGTAATTGACTAGGAGAGACCGGAGGTCAGACCTCCTCTTCCAATCACTGGTCTTTGTCACAGATTAATTGCTTCCTTTATTGTCCTGTGCCTGACTCAGACCTGACTCACAAAAGATCCTATGGCTGTTATATCTTCAGTGTGGAATGTTAAATGTACCTTTTTCAAAAGGAAAAGACCACCTCAACTAAGCAAATCATTGTAACTATGCATTAACCCTTATACAGAAAGATGGTGAAATTCTGTTAAGCTCCTCTAAACTTTGTATAAATGATCCTAAACTTGTTCACTTCTGAACACTGACTTCCCTTGGTGGCCATTTTCAAACTTTTACACTTGAATAAACTCCATTTAAACTAGATTCTGAACTTTATTTAGATTGACAGAATTAAAGAAAATGGTAAGGCCTCAGAACCACAGTCTCTCTCCTATCAACATAGTTTCTCCTACCAGCCATTTTATTTATTTATTTATTTATTTGAGATGGAGTCTTGTTCTATCACCTAGCATGGACTGCAGTGGTGCAATCTTGGCTCACTGCAATCTCTACCTTCCGGGTTCAAATGATTCTGCCTTCTCAGTCTCCTGAGTAGCTGAGACTACAGGTGCCTGCCACCATGCCAGCTAATTTTTGTATTTTTAGTAGAGATGAGGTTTCACCATGTTGGCCAGGCTGGTCTTGAACTCCTGACCTCAGGTGATCTGCCTACCTCAACCTCTCAAAGTGCTGGGATTACAGGTGTGAGCCACCAAGCCTGGCCTCTCTGAGCCTCTTTCTTTCCCAAAACAGAAGAAGGGACGGTCTCTGCAATTTCTTTGTCTGAATATGAAAGCTTCTTTCTAAAAGAAATGCAGTTTTCTTAAGACCCCCTTCCTAAGGATCTCATCATATAACCAAAAAAGATCAATCACTGGAGGCCCAGCATGGTGGTGTATGCCTGTAATCCCAGCAATTTGGGAGGCTGAGGCGGGCAGATCTCTTGAGGTTAGGAGTTCAAGACCAGCCTGGCCAACGTGACAAAACCCTGTCTCTACTAAAAATACAAAAATTAACTGGGTGTGGTGGTGGGCACCTGTAGTCCCAGCTACTTGGGAGGCTGAGGCATGAGAATTGCTTGAACCTGGGAGGTGGAGATTGCAGTGAGCTGAGATCATACCAGTGCACTCCAGCCTGGGTGACAGAGTGAGACACTATCAAAAAAACAAAAAACAACAACAAAAAAACCCATATATGTGT
Source organism: Saimiri boliviensis (assembly GCF_048565385.1). Lineage (NCBI taxonomy): Eukaryota > Metazoa > Chordata > Mammalia > Primates > Cebidae > Saimiri > Saimiri boliviensis. The sequence continues at coordinate 37,551,318 of NC_133449.1, read as the reverse complement.
GTGTGTGTGTATATATATATATATATATATATATATATATATATGTATATATCTGTACATATGTCTGTATCTATATCTATATCTAGATATATGTCTCTCCAGTGATAGTTATATATATATCACTGGAGACCTGAAGAGACTGGAGGCTCTTCACCACACCCAGGCTTTTTATCTATTCTTCTGAGGGCAGTTCTGAGAGATTACCTGGAGGACTTTATCTGCATAATAAGACAACCTTTGTTTATGGTAAAGTTCTGCCCCTCACCTGCCTGTCTCCTCCCCTAGAGCTCAGGGGAACTTTGTCTCAGGCCATTGTTCTTTGGGCTCATTTATTTTCCCTGAAAATAATTTACTCCTGTTTACTCCTGTCTCCCCATCTCCTGTGAAGAAGGGTATGTAAGTATCTGGACCTCACTGGGTTATTGGGTAATCACACTCCTGTCATTTTTCCCTCATGCACATCAAATAAATTTGTATGCCTTTTTCTCCTGTTAATCTGTCTTTTGTCAATTCATTTTCAACAAAACTGCAGTGAGCAGAGAGGACGCTTTCCTTCTGCTCCTACACTGGGGACTTATAGAAATGCATGGGGTATCCTAATTTTGGGGGGATTGAGATCCTGTATTAGCAGCTGAAGATAAGAAACCATCAAGGATGAGTGTATTAATACAATGTTATTTCTACCCAAAATTTAGGGAGTCTTGATAAAATGTGGGTTATATTTAAGCTAATATTTTCAGTCAACAGAACTTCTCCATTGCCCACATGGCCTTGCTGGTTCTGCCAGAGTCTTAAAATTCAGATAGTAATGTGATATGTTTTCCCTTGCCTATGGAACTTGCTGCTTTCTAAGTTCAATAGTTGGAATACTTCTCATTCCACCTCTGAATTCTATATATGCAGAACATTTCATTGCTGAAAGTCATATGCTCACTATTAGCCATTGTAAATCTCTAGGCAAAGGATGATGATACGAGGATCAAGCATTCACCTAAGAGGAATTAACGTATCTCAGGTTGATGGTAGAGAATGTATTTGACGCTTTTGTGGGTTTGACTGCCCATGTGCTCTAAATATAATGAGCCTGAGACTTTTTGTCTGAAGGAGAAAGTACAAAAATATTGAGGCATCAGTAAGAACGCTTCCAACTACAAGTAACAACACCAAGATGGTCTGACTATCAGTAGTTTTCAAAAAGAGGCAAGTGGTTGCTGGCATTGATTCATCAATCAATGATGCCATCAAAAGCCAGACTGTCTTTCGACTGTATTTTTCTCAGCATTGACTTTTTGTCCTAGCGCTTTTCTTGCTTAGGGCAGAAAGAAGGGAAAGAAAGATGTGGTGCCAATTGTCAGGAAAGAAAAGCTATCTCGGAAATCCCCATGAAACTTATCCTTTCAACTCATTGGCCAGAAACAGAACCATATGGCCTTTCCCAGCTGCAAGAGAAGCTGGAAACCAGGTATCTGGCTTTCCAACCTCAAGAGTAGGAGAATGAAAGAGAGAAGGTTGGGTATAGTTTTGGATTAACTGGCCAACAGAGTCTGCCACATTGACCAAGGGAGAGTTGGAAGGAATGTGTAGCCAAGACAAGATGTAGAACTCTGAAAAACACAACAGTGGGTGTAAAACACACAGGGTATACATGGGACAATGTCTTCTTCAGTCTCTCCATAATCTTTCTATTTGCTGTCTTTAGTGCTTCATGCTGAACTGTAACACATTAACGTAACTATATTGAGATATCTTGCACTGAAGAATTTTAAAGCAATGTTATTATCTATTCAATCACAGTATCCTAATTTTTAGGTTCAATTTAATGCTCAATTTTCATATATTATGGAGTCTAAGAATATCTTAACAGGAACTGCCAATGGCTGGCATATTCAGGCAAGATTTTTTAAAAAAATATAAATCCTTATGTATTCTGTGGTTTGTATAAAAGTCCGTAGTTTGAGATGCCTTCAGCAAGGTTGGAAGAGTGGAAAGAGAAAGAGAACAGGAGAAAACAGCAACCAGGTGGGGAAGCTCTTTTGAAGGAAGAGAGCTCTCTGGAATACTGTCTTGAGGGCATTATAGAGGGTAGACACAATAAAACTGTAAGGAAAGAAAGTGGGCCTGGGAAAGTATGATTTTTTTTAAAAAGGAGGAATATAATTTTTAAAAGTAGAAAGTCAAAGCACTGAGAGTGTAACGTTTGTATGTCCCCTACCCAACTTCATTTGTTGAAGTCCTAACTCCCAATGTGATGGCGTTAGGAGGTGAGGTCTTTGTTAAGTGATTAGACCATGAGGATGGAGCCCTCATGAATGGTATTAGTGCCCTTACAAAAGAGACCCAGAGAGCTTGCCTCCTTTTTGCTATATAAGGTTACAGTAAAAAGAGCAGTCTGTGAACCAGAAAGTGGTGATGGGGCCCTCCTCCAGTTTAATGATAAAAAGCCAGTGACTCTGGACTTCTAACTCCTTGAACCTATAGGGAAGGGTCCCTTAATTCATGCAGATTAAGCTACAGTTATCCTTGGACTTTGTATGTACTTTTGTGCCTTTTTCCCTTATTTATCTAAATAAGAGAAAAACGGAAGTTTATTAACATGTATGTTTCATATGTATATGGGAGACGCCCAGAGAATGAGTAATTCTCAAAGAGGGGCTCTGACTTTCGGCTTAGATGGCGACTTCCACAAAGAAAAGTAAAATTTTAAAGAAGTGACAAGACAAGAAAAAAAGGACTGTGAGTCTCTAGAGGCAGCAAATTAGGAGAAAGTGAAAAAATGGCAGAGAAAGGCGACTTAGTAAGCCTTGTTAATGCAGCTTTCTCTGGTGCCATCTCCAGGCAGGTAAGAGTCAAAGCTGTCTTCAGCAGTTATCCTCCCTTGTAGAGAGGGTGGGGCAGGCTACATCTATCTTTGTAAATCTATATCCTGCTTTTAGGCAAATAGATGGAGGGCAGAGAACTTTCTTTCTTGTATCTGCTTCTTTATAATTGCCTTCAGCTCAAAACAATCTGAAGGCCAACAAGGCATGTTTTCTAATGGTGTATTCTGGTCTCCCACAATACTAAGAAAAAAAAAAATCTCTCATTCCATTGAAGTTAAATTATTCTAGGATGCTTCTGGATTAGATTTGCTGTAAGACAAATGTTAGACATGACGACAACTCCCTTAGCTTTCTTGGGGGTGGGGGGAATAAATATTTTATAGACATTTACCAACATCCCTCAATAAAACAAAACATGGCTAGTATAGCAGGTAAGGTTTTCACTGTAACAAAATTAAAATATGCAGAAATGCATATTTTATTTCTTTATTTCTTTATTCATCCATAACTGTACTTAGTGGTGAAACACTTAATTCTGGCCGGCAATACAATGGAAGAAATTAAAATGACCAAATCAAAGTAACTCAGTTACTTTCAGATTTTTTTTATTTTTTTATTTTTTTAGACCAAGTCTTGCTCTATCACCCAGGATGGAGTGCAGTGGCACCATTTTGGCTCACTGTAGCCTCCACCTCCTGGGTTCCAGGGATTCTTGTGCCTCAGCCTCCCCAGTAGCTGGGACTACAGCCGCATACCACCATGCCCAGCTAATTTTTTGTATTTTGAGTAAAGATGGGGTTTCATGATGTTGACCAGGCTGGTCTTGAACCCTTGACCTCAAATGATCCACCTGCCTCAGCCTCCCAAAGTGCTGGGATTACAGACATGAGCCACCACGCCCAGTCTACTTGCAGATTTTAAAATCTCTGTTGGGTAACCACTCAGTCAAATCTGGGACTCTTCCTCTCCTCACTCTCTTTCTCTGCTGTTCCTGGGAGTGAGCTAAGCTCTTGGGGTGGCTCATCCATGTGGCCATGCTCTGTTCCCATTTACTTCCCGTGATAGGAGTTTGTTTCTGCTTCCAGCCCTCACCTCCACCTCTGTCTTTGGGTTCATGCTCTGGCTTTTGCTGCAGATGTGTGTGGTCATTTCCGCAGCCTTTAGTTTCAAGATCTAGCATTTTGTTCCTTTTTTGGCCCAACCACAAACTTTCTCTGGTCTCTGGTCCTCTTAGCACTTGTGCTTCCCTAGCTCCCAACTCCATCCCAGAGGGTTTCAGGAGCTCTTGCCTGCTTTTCTACCTGGGTGGGTACTCAGAACTGTCTGAGATGAACAAGCCTATTCGTAAAAATAATGGTGACACAGTTAAGCATAAATATCGAAGGAGAAACTACCTGCCCACAAGCTCTTGCAAAATCTCTAATTTACAAAGTTGTGTGAAAGTTGTGATCTTGACAGAAGAAAATAAGAAATCAGTATTGCTTCTAACAGTACAAATACTGGTCTGGGAAAGCAGCAAGAACCGGATTCTCTTTTCTTAGATAAGGGAAGAAAATGTCAAAGATAAGATAGTGTTGCCTTGGGAAAAAATGTTGGCCTTCAGGGTTATTCTCTTCTGGGAGTCTGAGTGGCCCTTGAGGATTCGATACTAGGTGCTGAGCCAGTGTTGATTCCTGTGCCAGTGAGCTTTGTGTATAAAGCACACAGCTTCTAAAATGAAGAGCTGCCAAATACTAACCACCCCACACTGAATCAGTGCCGTCAGGGCCTGCTCAGTGTGTGGGCTGTGTATCTAAACTGCAGTTTCTAAGTTTTTTGTTCTGTTTTGTTTTTTGTTTTCTAAATGGGAATAAAAAGCTGACAGATACAGTTTCATCACGATTTCCAAATGCTCTTTCGTGTCAGTTAAAGGAGAATTTTGAATGATGATGTGCTACATGTTACATACACACAATTTTGAAAGTTAAAATGTCAGTGAAAAGGAGTTTTGCATGGATACAAACTTACCTGGCATGGTGGTGGCACTGAGGGTTGTTTCCTTCTTGGGCTGTCTTGATGGAAGAAAGCTGGTTGGAAGGGCTGAGTTGCTGTTTTGGCCTCTGAAATTGATTTACTTTGTGACCTCAAGTAAGTCACCCTTTGGAATCTGTGTTTTAGATAAGTCAAGAACCTAGCCTTGAAACTGTACTGAGGGATAAAGCAGGCTGTCTGAATGACTGGACTGTAGCTTCTCAGAAGGGCGGTGCAAATCTAAGTTTCTTGTATGCTGGTGAACCTGATGTTGAAACAGCAGAGCTGGAAGGGGCCTTCCACATTATCCAGCCTAGCTTTCACATTTGGCAGATAAGGAACCCAGGGAGGGGAAAATGACTTACAAAGATCATGAGCCAAAGAGTGCGGAGCTGGGGCCATAACCCAGGCCTTATAATTATTGTGAAGTTATCCTTCCTCTCACAACATCTAATTATGAATAATTTATTAAGTGGTTAACTGCAAGGCAAGACTGCTCCCAGTACTCTCAATGACTCTTCAGGCTCTGTGACCTAGAGGAGCTAGAACAGAAGGAGGATTTAAGGAAACTTCTCCAATAAATCAGGCAAAATTTGCTTTGAGTGTGAATTCTCATCAATGCTGTCGTCTCTAGAAATGGGCCATATCATCAGCCCAGGGGTTGCTGCCTTCAAGTAGGAGGTAACCTCTCACAGAGACTTGACTTGGGAGGATAGGAGGAAGAAAGCATTGAATAAACAAAACAGGATTAAACGTAGGAGTAGAGGCCTTCTAGGCGTGCTAAACTTGTGCACAGAGAACTTCCTAACAGAGCACTATCTGCCTCTCCTCCTATCTACCCCTGGGTTGATTTATGGGCCAGGAAAACACATCTTGTCCCTCTAGCCATCTTAGTTTCTTCCACTAAGACCCTGTATATTAGATGAACAAAAGCACCTTCACCAGAGAAACATGCGGAATTTCGTTAGTGGGTGTGTCACACATGTACAAGGAGGTACTCAGAGATGAGAAACTCAAAGGTGTGGTTAGAACTTGGGCTTACGTAACATCTTAACAAAAAACCAATTATTTTGTAGAGAAGTGACAAGAGAAAGGAAAAGCATTCTGGATTTCATGGGGTAGCAAGTCGTGGGAAGATAAATGGGAAACTCATGGACGGTAAGGGCTGGTTGGTCAAGTTTGTTCCTTTGGCCTAGTGTGTGGGATCCAGGATCTAGACTTGGCTCTGGTGACGAAGAACTGTCCTACCCTTCCTGGTAGAAAGAAAGAGAGCAGAGTGTTTCTTCTGTCCACTTCTTAATTACCGTCAGCTCAGAATAATCCTTATGTCTGTTAAAGCAAACTAAATATGGCCTGAGAAGGGTTCCGTACTTCTCCATTTGAGTCCTTGTGGATGAACTGCAACCTAGCTTAATAGGTAGAAGAGATTGAAAACCTTACTAGGAGTATGTGCCTGTGACAGTCGCTGAGTCTTGGCCAATCCCAGCAGCCATACTTCAACCACTCATGCACTGCTGACTGTTCAAATTGTGTTCAAATAAGGCAAACACCAAACTGTAATCAGTCCAGCTGTTTCTGTACCTCACTTTCTATTTCTAGTTGTCATTTTACATTTTTTGTCTGTAACTTTATTCTGACCACAAGGCACCCCTGGAGTCTCTTTGAATTGGCTGCCCAATTCCCAAATCATTCATTGCTTAATTAAACTCCCTTAAATTTAATTCGGCTGAAGTTTTTTTTTTTGTTTTTTTTTTTTAACATGCCAAGGTGGCACATTTTTAATATGTCAAAGTGGCATAATCTGCTGTCCTTCCCCCTAAAGAGTTTCTTTGAGGAATTCAACCACTGCATTTGAAGTATGCAACTATGGGACACCAAATGAGAAGTTGTGCTGATTCAGGAAGCCTCAGTCCCCAGACTGAGTGACAGTACATGGATGTGGATAAAACAGTATTATATTCTTGGCAGCTGAAAGTAAGTGAGAGGAAAGGGGTGGTGGAGGAGAGGAAGCCAGCAGGAGAATAGAAGAGAAAGTGGGGTGCACGCTCGTGACTGAGCAGGTCCTGTAACTGACTTGATTGACAAGGTGAGACTGAGGAGGGGCAGTGTGCTCTCTGCACGGGAGGTCAGAGGTTCCAGCCTCTAGGACAGAATCATGGTGGAGTTGGAAGAAGAACGAAGTTTGAATGAAGTCCAACTTCATTCCCTAGAGAATTCCCAGGGACCTGGCTTTTCGGAAAGGAGCCTTGGGTAATTGATGCTGCCAGGGCTCCTGGTGATTCCACCTCTGACGTAGAGTCCTTTGAGACCTACAAAGTCTAGACTTCATAACGAATAATAGCATTGCCTGTTAAGTGCTTCCGCATTATGAAATGTGATAAGCATTTTAAAAATGCAGTGTCTCATTTAGTAATCACAACAATCTTTGAGTTAAATATTTCCAGCCCACTTTACAGATGAGGAAGCTGAGGTTTAGAGATGTAAAAATAAGTAGCCCAAACCTACCCAACATAAAAACGAACAGAGATCCCAATCAAATTCTCATTCCAAATTCATATTTTTAACCATTATACTGCACTGCCTTCCCTTGGGTGGCTTATGACTTTCTGGGGAGGAGCCTTTCTGGAGGTCAGTAGCCATATGTGAGAGCAGGATATACATTTAGGGTTCACACAGAGTCTGAGCTGGGGACAGAGGTAAGGCGAGTGAGTGGGGACTTTGGAATCCGCCCCTGAGACCTGGTCTAGGCTCTTCTTTGAGTGATACCAATTTCCTGGCTTTTTTTTTTTTTTTTTTTTTTTTTTTTTTTTTTTTAACTGAGTAAACCTGGCCATTTCAAGCTCATTGTCAGTCTCAGAAACCCTGACAGATCAAGGAAGAGAAAGCAAAATAGAATAGGAAGGTGAATGGGGGTAGGAAAGCAGTAGGCACTGAGCATGTTCGACTGGGTCCTGGTCTCAAGCGTTCATCTGCCACAGAACAGCTCTGGTCTTGTGGAATCGAGGGACAGAGTAAGATCATCCAGCAGAGACCAGGACCAGGGGTCTGGTTAGACCATAGCTATTTGTTCAGGCAGAAATGAAGACCAGATAATGTAGTAGAGGTGTGTGTGCATGACAGGTGTGGGTGGGGAGGCGAGCCCAGAGACAAGGGACTCCTGTGGGTGGGGGGGACCAAGCACCATGAGGGTTTGGAGCAGGCAGGAAGGGTCTACGGATCCATAGGACTTCAACAAAAATAACAGACTAGTGAATTCTAGGCGTCATGCCTTGGCATCTGGCCCAACAATGCAACTCCTCGGAGCCACTACCAAATCCAGACAGACCCAGAACACACTCTGTCTGCTCCCTTGTGCTTGGCTGTCAGACTCTGCCCAGTTTGGGTGGAAAAACCGGCCACAAGAGGGCAGTAGATAGCCACGGATGCTGGCAGATCTGCCTAGGGCTGGGTGCTCTGGGGTGGCCCAATAGGTTTAGATAGAAAATGACCTGGGAAAAAAATGACCACAGCACCCCTGAGTGCCCTTGGACACTGCTGCCTTAACCCTACCCTGGACATTCCGATTCTATAGCCTGGTTACGGGCTAGCAGTCTGAATTTTTAAACAAAGCCCAAGTGACGTGGGGACTGCTCCCCAAAGTATGCAGAATCTTCGATTCCGCTCCCTTAAACCAGAATGACAAATAGGATTGTTACGAGGATAGCACCTGTTAAAATGTTTTGTGGGGAAAATAGATAATACAACAATGCATATATAAAATATATGCTCATTTCAAAGAAGAATAAACACAGTGAATAGCTGTGCAAACACCGCTTAAGTTAAAAAATAGAATGCTACCAGCATCCCTGGGCACCCCTTCCATCTCTCATTCCCTCTTCTCCCCATAGCCAGCTTGAGACTCTCCCGTGTGGATGCACGTATGTGAAGGTTAGTGCCTTGTATGGACAACTTACATACTCTTATCTTTTATGTTGATGGACGTTTAGGTTTTGGGGTTTTTGTTTGTTTTTTTTTCTTTTTCCTGTTAGGGGCAATGCTGCTGAGGACAGTCTTGCACCTGGAGAATTTTTCTAGGAGTAGAATTGCTGGGGTTTTGTGTATACGTGGTAAGCATTTGATCACATTAATATTAAGGAGTTTTTCATTTTTTTGTTTTGTTTTGTTTTGTTTTTGAGACAAGGTTTCACTCTGTCACCTAGGCTGGAGTGCAGTGGCATGATCATGGCTCACTGCAGCCTCCACCTCCCAGCCTCAATGAATCCTCTCACCTCAGCCTCCTGAGTAGCTGGGACTACAGACACGTGCCACCACATCCAGCTAATTTTTGTATTTTTTTTTTTGGTAGAGATAGCGTTTGCCTATATTGCCTAGGCTGGTCTTGAACTCTGGGACTCAAGTGATCCTCCTGGCTCTGCCTCCCAAAATGCTGGGATTATAGGCATGAGCCACCGCACCTGGCTGGGACTTTTTAAAGCGAGTGCAAAGGCAAGACACGTAGTGAGGTAAGATCTTTGCAATATGTGTAATTGATAAAGGGCTAATATCCAGAGTATAAAGAACCATAAACCATTTTTTTAAAGGCAGATAGCCCAGAAGGAAAATGGGTAAAAGTTGCGAGCACTTCACACACAAGAAAATTCAGAAGGTCACTAAAAATATTAAAAGATGCCCAACTTCACCAGTTATCAGGGAAATGCAAATTAAAGCCACAAGGAGATACCGGCACATAGCTTACTGATTGGTCAAAATTAAGGATTAGTCAATATCAAGTATTGTTGAGGCTATGGAATAATAGAAACTCCCAGTCATTGCAAAATAAAATGGATATAATCACTTTGAGAAACACTGATATTATCTAGCTAATCCTCTGTGGGAGCACAGGTTGGAGAATGCAGTCGAATCTGGGAAGCCACGTGTTCAGTGCTGAAGTGGCACTGTTAAGGGAGCTTGCAGAGAGGTCTAAGGAAAGCAGTTGCCTTGGTGCAGCCATGGCCTCCGTGGGTTCACAGCCAAGCACCGGCAGGGAGGCCTGAGGTGCTGTGGGTCAGCAGGTCCAGCAGTCTGGAAGCAGAGCTAGGCACGGAGCAGTGGACAGTGAGGTCAACCTGGACCCTGTGGGGGCATCTTATCTCATCACAAAGTGCTCCAGAAAGGAATGGTTCCTGCTTCACTCTCGCTTCCCCAGTCTCATCTAAATTCTCTCACCAGCTCTAACAGAACATACAGGAAAGAGGATTCTGGGGGATGTAGTTTCCATCTGTATAAATGTTCTATTACTGCAATAACAAAACACAGATTTAGTGGCTTAAAAATGCGAATGTATTCACTTTTAGAGTTCTGGAAATCAGAAGTCCAAAATGGGCTTCACTGGACCAAAATCAAGGTATTGGCAGGGTCGGACCCCTCTGGAGACTAGGAGAGAATGCATTTCCTTGCCTTTTCCACTTTCTAGAGACTGACTGCATTCTTGGTTCAAGCCCCCTTCCTCCACCTGCAAAGTGCATTGGCTTCTGTTTCTGTGGTCAGATCCACTTTCTGATTCTCATCCTCCTGGTTCTCTAGGGCAAGGACCCTTGTGATATCAGGCCCATCTGCATAATCCAGGATATCTCCTCATCTCAAAATCCTTAACTTAATCACACCTGCTAAATCCCTGTTGCCATGGAAGATGACACAGTCCCAGGTTCCAGGGATTTGAATGTGGATGTGTTGGGGCTACTCTTCAGCCTAGCACATTATCAGACCAAGTTGACAGTAGCACAGTCCAGCCATCTTCCCCATCGAGTGGGAGCCTTTCTCCCTGAATGTTTTTTCAGTTTGCTCACATAGATTCTCACACAATGTATAGTCTTCTCCTTTCATGGGGAGGTTTTGTTGGTAATTTATAGATTCTGTGGCTCATACACTATTTCTGGACTTTCTTTGCCCTCTCAGCTCCTGCTGCGGTCTCATATTTTGGTTTGCCCACCCATGTTCTGGAGTTGTGAGAATTCCTTTTCACCCAGTTTTGTTGAAGATGACCCCAATGTCCTTTGATCATTCTAGTTTCTATGTCTGTTTTATTATGATTTGGGGGAGATTACATGCAACTATACCACTTCCAAATTCTTGACATTTGAATGATCTCTACACTTGCCATAGTTTTGAACCAGTAGATGGAGCAGCATTGTTTATATTAAAGTTGGAAAATAGGTACTACAGTAAAGATTAATGAAGGTTTTCAAAAGACCATTTCTGATTGGCACAGTGGCTGATACCTGTAATCTCAGCACTTTGGGAAGCCAAGGTGGGTGAGTCACTTGAGTCCAAAAGTTCAAGACCAGCGTGGCAACAGGGCAAAACCCCATCTCTTTAAAAAACACAAAAATTAGCTGGGCATGGTGGCACACATCTGTAGTCCCAGCTACTCAGGAGGCTGAGGTGGGAGGATTGCTTGAGCCTGGGAGGTCGAGGCTGCAATGAGCCAGTATCATGACACTTTGCTCCAGCTTGTGAGACAGAGCAATATCCTGTCTCAAAAAAAAAAAAAAAAAAAGACCCTTTCGGAGGAAGGATTTCCCAGCCAATCTCTTTCCAAACTATCCCTTAAAATATGACTCAGCATTAAACTTCAAAGGTGAGTGGTTATTCATATTACTAGAAATAAAATTAGATAGGAAGTTGATGTGACCAAGATATTCCTCCATTATCGTCAGAAATGAAATTGCAAAGGTTTAGGGTCAAGATGTTTTCCCAGTTGAAGTATGAGTTACAAATACCTGTTTTAAAGATTCTCAAAGTGGTTTCTTTTCATTCCCCTGCCCTCCCCTCCTCTCCCCTCCCCTCCCCTCCCCTCCCCTTCGTTCAAGTCTTGTTGTGTCACCCAAGCTGGTGTGCAGTGGTGCAATCTCAGCTCACTGCAACCTCCACCTCTTGGGTTCAAGTGATTCTCCTGTCTCAGCCTTCAGAGTAGCTGGGATTACAGGCACGTGCCACCATGCCTGGCTACTTTTTGTATTTTTAGTAAAGATGGAGTTTCACCATGTTGGCCAGGCTGGTCTTGAACTCCTGACCTCAAGTGATCCACCTGCCTCGGCCTTCTACAGTGCTGTGATTATAGGTGTGAGCCACTGTGCTCGGCCTGCTTTGATTTCTTAATGCTCTTCTAAGAGTTTGGCTTAACTTCCTCCTAAATGAGGCTTCAGACTGTGAACCATGCTGAAGGAATCTCTTGGCCCACCTACCTCAAAGTTTCTGCTTGCAACCACAGAACACACACACCCCACACCATTTGAAGTGTTCGCCTAGCATGTGACCATCTTTGTGGTTACAATTTTCAAATATCTATTTCTGTACCCTTTTATGGAGAATTCAAATCTCTAGTAGAAAATCCTCTTCCAACAAAACCGTCCCACTGCATTTGAGCAACCCACAGACTACTTGGAGAACTTTCAAAGACCAGCCTTTGAGAACCTGTAATTTAGAGCATCAAAGGAATCATGATGTCTTGAGTTGAGGAGGACCAAAAAGATACTTGGTACAGTCCCCTCCCAAATTTAAAAATGAGTAAAGCAAGCAATTTCTATTTATTTAGATATGAAAACTGTCTTAAAGTGATTAACTGTGGAAACTAGATGTCAGCTGAGACCTTCCCTGCCATTTGGGTGTGTGGGAAACTCTAATCAGACCCTCCTAGACGTCTGTATTCACAAATATTGTTTTACCTTCCTTCCATCTGGAAACTTATACTCCTTGGAGATTTCTGTAACTGGTCTTTCTCTTAATCATCTCAAAAAGCTAACGACATCACAGAGAAGTCCCAGGGAATCATAGGACACCACAGTCCACATTCTGCCACCTTCTGTGCTCTCCTTTCTCCTCTCTTCCCTCCCTGACTTCCTAATCTCACCTCTACTCCATCACCAGGGGGAAATGATCCTGCCTCCTTGCACTGTGTGCCCTTTCCAGATGGTCTTGGCACCAGCTAAGATCCACAATCCACTCCCCACCCCCTCAGAGACTCATCTGCTCGAGTAGCCCTTTGAGAATTTTTCCAACAAGGATGAGACTGCTGTGAAGAAGACATTATCTACCAGCCACTGAAATGATAAAAATATTGTCATCTCTTTATGTATATAGCAGACAAAAAGATCATAAAATCATGAAACTACATGAAAAGCTCTTTCATTTATATATATGTGTGTGTGTGTGTGTGTGTGTGTGTGTGTGTGTGTGAGTGTGTGTATTATTGTACTTCAGATTCTGGGGTACTTGTGCAGATCATGCAGGATTGTTGCATAAGTACATACACAGCAATGTGGTTTGCTGCCTCCATCCCCCTGTCACATATATATGGCATTTCTCCTCATGTTATCTCTCCCCAGCTTCCACCCGCCACTGTCCCTCCTGTAGTCCCCCTCAACTGATCCCAGGTGTGATGCTCCCCTCCCTGTGTCCATGTGTTCTCATTGTTCAACACCGACCTATGAGTGAGAACATGCGGTGTTTGATTTTCTGTTCTTGTGTCAGTTTGCTGAGAATGATGATTTCTAGATCCATCCATGTCCCTACAAAGGACACAAACCCATCATTTTTTATGGCTGCATAGTATTCTGTGATGTATATGTGTCACATTTTCCCTGTCCCGTCTAATTATCGATGGGCATTTGGGTTTGTTCCAGGTCTTTGCAATTGTAAACAGTGCCGCAATGAACATATGTGTACATGTGTCTTTATAATAGAATGATTTATAATCCTTTGGATATATTCCCAGTAATGGGATTGCTGGGTCAAATGGGATTTCTATTTCTAGGTCCTTGAGGAATCGCCACGCTGCCTTCCACAATGGTTGAACTAATTTACACTCCCACCAACAGTATAAAAGTGTTCCTATTTCTCCACATCCTCTCCAGCCTCTGCTGTCTGCTATTTAGTTTCTTCCTCCTCACCTGGGCCCAGAGCATGCCTAGGTGATGTCAAAGACGTCCCTTCCATAATTCTTTTCCTTAGAGGGTTCAGCAAATGTTAATTATCTTAATCTTCAGCCTCTCTCGATGCTATTTAAGCAGCAGGAGTGACTTAGCAAGGCGGCAGGGCTAGGAAGGGTCTGAAGTCTCCTGCCACAGCAGGCATTAACCCTTCGGTTGTTGTATCATGGGGTGATCCAGGGAGAATGGAAAGGGGCAGAGAGGTCTGAACAGTGAGGGTAGGGAGGAGGAGGCTGGAGGGAGTCTTTAAGGGAGTTGGAAGCTATACAGTTGGTGCAAAGGTAATTGTGGTGTTTGCCACTGAAAGGAACTCTGTATTTCTATGTAGAAAGAGCTGTGCTGAAGTCTACAGAAGGCACACACAATGGAAAGCTTTGGTTTTAAGGAGGCTGCAGGCAGAAAGTGACAAAGGTGTTGCCAGAGGGATTCCAGGAATTCTGAAAAGCCGAGAGGAGGTGGGGGGGCAGGAAGCACCTCAGGCTGATGTGGAGGTTGACAAATAAAGGCTGGGAGAGACACACACCCATCTGAGAAAAGATGTGCCTTTGTAGGTTTGCAGGTAATATTAGATGGAACTGGAGAGCTCAGCATTGAGAGCAGATGCAAATGGTAGCAGCAAGGCAAGGCAGGAGCTGCCAACTGTTCTTAAAAGGAAATCTTATGCTGACGGTGAAAATACAAAATGGACTAAAGCAGAACTATGCAGCGGGGATGGGGTGGGATGAAAATAGTGTGAGAACTGCTGGTTCAGATGAAGATCCTCAGTGGCAGGCTGCTTTGCTGGAGAGTTTCTGACCAAGATCCCCGCAGGGTAGGCTTTAGACTCATCAGAGTCTGAGAGACCATCAGGCTAGACATCAAGTGCAGGAGATGGAGGTAAACGCCAAATGTCAGCTACTCTTCTTAGTGAGAAAAATGGACTGGACTCTTTACAATTTTCTGTGCTTAACTGTGGCAAATTAAGTCATAATCAGAAACCTCTTTATTAATTTCGCATGAGAAAGCATGATCATCAGTCCGGAACTGCGATCCAAAGTCTGTATTCTTAACATTCTCTTTTCATATACACATATGGAAAGACATAATCTGAATGAATCATTTCAGGGAAAATTAAAGAATGAAATCAAATTTTTAATCACAGCTAAAATATTCTAATATTTCTATCTTCTAAATCAACAGACTCCAAATTTTGTTGATAGTACACCCCAATCAGCAAAAACTAGTGGGGCCCACATAGTCAGTATATGCACATTTATTTATGAATTATGTGTATCTTCTACTGACATTTTGAATATTAAACACTAATCAAAATTAATTTAAAAATGGGCTGGATGCGGTGGCTCACGCCTGTAATCCCAGCACTTTGGGAGGCCAAGGTGGGTGGATCACCTGAGGTCAGGAGTTTGATACCAGCCTGACTGCCATAGTGAAACCCCATCTCTACTAAAAATACGAAAATTAGCCAGGCGTGGTGGCGGGTGCCTGTAGTCCCCAGCTACATGGGAGTCTGAGGCAGAAGAATCGCTTGAAGCCGGGAGGCGGAAGTTGCAGTGAGCTGAGATCACACCACTGCACTCCAGCCTGGGAGACAGAGCGAGACTCCATCTCAAAACAGAACGTTCTTGCATTTTCTTTAGTTGTTACAGTGGGATATTTCAACTATCATTTAATAAAATAAATAGATTTTACATACATGAATTTCCTGTGTATTGCTCTTTTTCGGATGGATATATTGAAAACATTCTATAAAACACATTAGGTGTGTGGTGATAACTTTCCTCAGGTGTGCTATCATGAGATTATTATAGTAACTGTATGGTAACTGTGGTCATCTCAATTTGTAGAAACTCTCCAAGCTCCTAACTTTCGTGTTTGCCCTTTGATCTTGCCTACCTTTGAAGGATATGCTCTTATCCTTCCTTGCATAGAAGTACCATGATCATTAAAAATACTGAAGACATCAAACAAGTAAGCAAATCTGACTGCCCATTTCATGTCTGCAAAAGTTAGGACTAAACTGGTTTCTTATCTTGCAGAAACATAACTATAATTTCATTTCAGAGTTCAAACATCCTTGACTTGATAGAATGTTTCCCTTCAATGACCATCCCACCTCATCAAGGAGTGATTGTTATTGTTTGGATCAGTATCCATATTAACACATAATAAAGCAAATGATTTGAATTGAACATATTAGCTGTGAGGTCATTCAGTTTTTACTATATCACTAAGTACACTGTGTAGTTCAGCTGACTTGTAAAAAGTTTTTTACAGGCTTTTCTCAATGAAGAAAACTAGAAATTGATTAACAGTCACTGGTACAAGCTCCTTAAGCTGGGTAACCATTCCATAATGTTTTCCTGTCATTGGAATTATTCCCCCAGAACATATATTTATACGTGAAACTTGAACTCTTCATCATAGTTATTTATAATATAGTCCTTCCTGGTTGTATATGGTTCAGAGCTAGTTGGGTTTCTTAGTGATTAAGTTGCTAAACACAATTTTTCCTTTATACCAAGTTGGCAATATGTGTGTATTCACCAAGTTGAAACAGACAGCACTTTGTTAGCAGTATAGACCAGCTAGAAAGGCGAGAGCCTGTACCAAAGCAATGAGAGTGGGGATACAGGGAAACAAATACATCAAGGCAATATTCGTGAGGTCAAGTTGAAGGAGTAGGATGGGGATATGGGGTGAAAGGGTAGAAAGAACATGTTAGAGACTGCTTTCAGCTTTCTGGCTTGGATACCTAGATGGATGGTGATATTAGTAAACGCTACAGAGAACATAGGAGAAAGATGAGA
This sequence comes from Saimiri boliviensis, assembly GCF_048565385.1. Lineage (NCBI taxonomy): Eukaryota > Metazoa > Chordata > Mammalia > Primates > Cebidae > Saimiri > Saimiri boliviensis. Next base: position 37,534,716 of record NC_133449.1, on the reverse strand, counting down.
TTTGAAACAAAGTTGATGTGTTGACTTCTGTGCCACATGCTGAGTGTGTGGTTCTCGAATAGATTGATCATTCATCATGGTTTGCCTGAACCGTGCGGATTTATGCCTGTTTTCCTAGTTTAATTAGTAATTGCGCCCTCTTTCCTCTCAGAAAGAAAAGAAAAGTACTTGACGGGCTTCATTTGTCTCAGAGTTGGTCTCTTAGATCATTGGCCGTTTCCTGAACATGTCAGATTGTGGAGTCATTAGAAAGTGGTACTAGAGTTACCTTCTTGGCTACAAATTCATCTGAAATTTCCAAGCAAACATTTTTGATGCAATTTTTCACTGCCTTCTTGGCAGTTACGTATAGACTTGTAGTGTTACTAACCCAATGTATTTGTCTATATGCAGCAGCAAAGCACTGGTGTTTAAATGAGAAATTCTGAGCATTTGCTTCTGTTAGCTCGCTGACTCAATACTTACAGTCAAATAATTGCTTTGACCTTAAACTTTTAAATTTCTCACCTGTAAATGCCACTTAAGTTCAGATGATTTTGTTGCATGATTAGCCAGTACTTCTCTGCAACTAACACTATGATTTTAACACTTTGTCTTCAATATGGCTACAAAATCTATAGAGATTATACTTCAGACTAAAACTATATGAGGACCTTTGATTTTTGTTTCTTTGGAATGACTTCCATTGTCGTCATCTGGTTTATCACTACTGCCACATTCAGTCAAATGTGCCTTTACAGGACATATATATCTATGTACAGAAAATAGCATTTGGCACGGGTATTGTTAGAGTCTAGGAAATTGGCATTTTTTATATTTTTCAAATTTTCTACAATAATCTTGTATTTCTTGAATCGGAAATTACGTTTGATTTCTTAAAAAAAAAGCGTAGAAAAGCTTATTTCACTGCTTATCAATTAGGGTGAAAAACAGTACAAATTTAACTTCTTTAATTTAGTTAACAACATTAGGTACACATTAAATATAGGCTTGACTAAAAAGTAAAATGATCATGAAAAACTAGCAGGTTAAAATACCTACATGCTGATTTCCTCAGAACCTGATGCACTGTTGGCTTCTTGCTGACTGCTCGTTCTGCCTCCCACATCCAGCACGCAGCTCGCTGTGTGCTGTGACTCAGAGTGCGAGTGTGACAGCAGGTGAACAGGCCCCCTCCCTGTTTCACAGGATGGCTCCATGGACCACATGCTTGGATGTTGCAGGTACATCAAATTGCCGTAAAAGTGTCAGAACAGTTACTCTCAATTTCCAACCTATCAGACAGTGCGGGGGCAAAGGGTTCTGCAGGACATCCTTTGATGGCACTGACCTGTATGGATTTATGCTCTCCATCCAGGGAGACAAGCAACATCACTACTAAACGTTCTTTTCCCTGGCTGGTTGTTTCTGGAACACCCAACCTCCTCCCCTTCCCACCACGCCCCAAGGTTGCAGGAGTGGGAGGCATGAAGGAGAAGCTTGTGGTCTCACCTGCCCCATCAGCTTCTTTCTCTTTTCTACACCTTCCTGGGACTAAATAGACTTTCTTTTCACCTCTTTTTATTTCCTATAAAACTTTTGTGGTCCTGTCTGGATTTTCATATGTTAAAGTAGGAGATCAAAGCATTTGGAAGAACTTTTTCTCTCTGAATCATGCCTAGTTTTCAAGTTTAGTGTTTTGCTATAACATCCTATCCTGAATTACTAAAACTGTTATCCAAAATATGTGTTTTCCACTTTGCATTTCTACTGTAACAAGATGAGAGACAGATGATGAGGGGGAAGGCATGTACCCCCCAAAATGTAAGAAGAAACGTACATTGACGTTTTTTTCAGGTGCTTTCTTTAGAGGGCTCTGTTAGTTGACTTCTACAGAAGGATGTGCGGTACACTCCATAACTCACATGCCTGCATGCTGTACCAGCACTAGCCGTGCAATGTGGTGGTTAGCAGCTCTCCGAGGACTCTGTCTGGGTTGTCTGTCATGATCAGTGTTTCCCTCATTAAGGCTCCAGCTATACTAGTTCTGGGCTTTGCTCTTTAATCTCTTCCTGCCCGTTGCCCCCAGGGACGCTCTCACCTACCACAGGAAGTCTCCAATTCATAAATGGTCTATGTTCTGAGCGTCTGTAAGTGTAGCACTTGAAACCCAGAGCTCATTTTTCTGCAGAGAGAATGTTATAAGTGTATGTTGGGTCTCCGGGTCAACCCACAAAGGGCCATTCAACTCCTACTGCAGGTAATGAATTTTCCCTTTGCTCCTTTTGTAGATTATAGAATTATGGAATGTCAGAGCTGAAATAGAATTCAGAACATCATGCCACACAGTGGTAACAGGGTTGTCTTCCACTGTATTCTATTATAAGTACCTCCACATTCCATCTACGTGAGACATTAGGTAGGGTCCTATGGTCTAGCCTGGAAACCCAGTCACCCTTTACAACATTGTGAATGAAATAGTCATGAACAGAAACAGTCTTCCACAGAGAACGTCATCTTAGCCACTTTTCTTTATGCCGTTGAGGCACACTGCAAGGAGCAGGGTTTTGTCAATGAGGTCTTTCCATCTATGTGCAGGCATGGCCGGTATTTATGCACCTAAAATCAATATCCACACGAGAGTCACCATTAAGAAAACCAATGGGCTCAGGTGTGGGAGTAGAGGTGGGAAGGAACCCCTCTTGGCTTTCATTTAGTCAGGCATACTTCCATCCTAGGGGATCTGTTTTCTGTCCTTTCTGTCTGAGATGCTTTTGTCCGGGCATCCCCATGGAACACCTTCACTTCATCTGCTCTGTGCTCAAGAACCACTGCTCAGTGAGGCCCTTAATGACTACTCTCTCCAAACCAGCACCTCCTAGCACTCCTGTTCTTCTGCCCTTCCTTAACTTTTCCCTGCAGCACTGTTTATTTGCTTTTTTGTTGGATTTCCTGCCTGCCATTTGGCGCCTCCTCAAACTCCCATGTAAGTTTCATGAGGGTAGGATTTTGTCTCTTGTTTGCTGTCACACCATTAGTGCCTAGAACATTGTCTATGTGGCACACAGCAGGAGCTCTGGAAATATATTTTTGAGTGAAAGAATCAAGCGAGTAAGCACTATGCTAGATGTTCTATATATGTTCTTTTATTTAATACTCAAAACACTTTTGTGAGGTTGCTTTTTTGAAAAAAAAAAAAAAAAAAAAAAAAACAGATGAATGATGTAGCACTCTTAGGATTTTTTGTTTTGTTGTGTTTTGTGTTTTTAAAGATGGGAGGTCTCACTCTGTCACCCAGGCTGGAGTGCAGCAGCTTGATCATAGCTCAAGCTCATAGCTTATCATTGCAGCCTTAGACTCTTGAGCTCAAGGGGTTCTCCTGCTCAGCCTCTGGCTGCCCGCAGTGCTGGGATTACATGTGTGAACAACCACACCCAGCCAGCACCCTTGGTTTAAAAGGCAACTTTAGGCCAGGCACAGTGGCTCACACCTGTGATCCCAGCACTTTGGGAAACTGAGGTGGGTGGATCTCTTGAAGTCAGGAGCTTGAGACCAGCCTGGCCAATGTGGCAAAACTCTGTCTCTACTAAAAATAACAAAAATTAGCTAGGCATGGTGGTGCCACTGCCTAAGAGAAAGAGTGAGACTCCACCTCAAATAAAAATAAAAGCCACTATAGCAATACAATTTTGTGACTTATGTATGCATTTTATCCATTTGTAATTGTTACTATTTTTGAATCTCAAGAAAATCTGAAATTCTCTAGAGAAAAAATTTGAATTTAAAAAATTCTCCTTGGATTTAGTTTAGGGAGAAAGAATGGCACTCTAAAGTCGGTTTCTTTAAAGAAGTATATTGAGGGCAACTTTTAGCCAGCTTGATTGAACTGAAGTCAGTATATCTCAAATTGATAATCAGGATGTGCTGGTGTAGGGAGAATTTAAGGTTCTTCTCTTCAAAGGCTTTGCGAAGGCCTTATCTCTTCATACTGGGAAAATAATAGGTAATCACTTCATTCATCCATTCATTCATTTAACAAGCACGACTTGTGCCCTTGAGGAGTTATATTCCAGAAAGATAGCTTTGAAAAAAAAAAGAAAGAAAAAGAAAAAACAAAACTATGGATAACGTGGTAGGTAACAGTAACAGAGAATTCTGTATAATATGCTGGGAGGGCTGTAGATCATCACCCAAATGAAAAGGATGACAAATCTTTTCATCTTGCATTATGATCTGGGTTGTAAACTCCTTGGCATCTTCCCGAAGTTCATGATTAGGCAAACTTGGCATATCCTTACAATGAGCTACACACATCAGACAAAAAAAGATGGAGCCCATATCAATATATGAAAAGCAGATCTTCGCTGGTGGCCCTAAAGTGAACATTCACAGATATATATCAGAAGGGGATTCATAGCCACGTTTTGTGAGATAGCAGACATGATAACAACTTTGAAATCAGATGGAAAATTGGACTTAAAAATGCTTCTCGCTTAGTTGTGTAATCTTGGACACAGCACTTGCTAGCTGAGGGTCTCTCCAGCTCACAGGATTGCTGTGAAGCAAACCCCCAGCACAGGCTGATAGCTAGTGTGTGCTCCATAAATGCCATGTAACAATAGCTACCTTGATCTGCTAGCTTTGGGGTAAATTTTACATATATCATTTTAATTACTTGTAACTAAAATTGTTCATATTTAACAGATGAAAGACGGAGGGTAAGAGAAATCACATAGCTAGTAAGTGATTTAGCTGAAATTCACCCCATTTTTATCCTTTTCCAAAGTTAGTGCTCTTAAGCATTACATAAATGATTATATTTCAAGTTAATTTTATTCTCCTATAGGTTGGTTAATAATACAATAATATAAAATTAAAATATGTGTACATGAACCTGTATTTATCGGTAAGTACCAGGGTATAAAATTGTCTTTCCCTCACTAAGTAAGCCCTAATGTTCGCTGACGTAACAATGCGTTATGATTTTATTTCTTGACAGTAGATGGCGCTGCTGATTGTCAAAAGAGACAGATTCACACTCTCCTCATCTTTCCTTAGCTATTGAAAAACAAAACAAAGAGCCGGTGGAAAGAAAGCATTGAAGGGTTGAAATTAAAAGTTTGGAACTGTCATGCAATTAAGCAGAACGTGTGTATGATCCACACACATTTTATTTGGAACTCTAGGGAAAATCTCCTGAGCTATTAGCAAAATTTCATTCTTAGGATTAAAACAAAATGTAGTAAAATTTAATTATCCAGACAAATGATATATTTATAGTTCTCTATTAGACAGATTTTATTTCTGTACCTTAATTTTAGCAAGAGATGATATTAAGACAACTATGAATTTAGTTGACAAAAACTCATGTATATCTGACTTCCAGAGTCCTGAAGGTGGTATAGAGGAATATGGTCGTTAAGATGAAAACAAAACAAAAAATTATTATATGACCTTTGAGTATATCACTAAATGTCTCAGGACAGAGGTTTTCTCATTTGTAAAACAGAAATATTTCTTGCCTAATTCACATGACAGTGGCAAGGATCAAATACAGCAATGTAGTACAAACACCTTGAGAATTGTCATGTTCTTCCCGAATATGCCTTTTTTCATCTTTACCATACGATCAACCCACCCTCCTATAGGTAAAATCATAACACAAGGAAAACTGGGATTCAGAATAAAATACTTGAGCATTAAATTTCTTAATCGGTCCAAAAGTACTTTAATAGGCTTTAGTGAATTAGATTCATGCAAGAAGAGGGACGAATGTATTTTCAACCATAAAAGGAGTGCTTAGCCTGATAGTCAGCTACCCAGAAGATGAAACAGAACCTTGGATCCAAAGCACTGAAGTGAATTGAAGCGGCCTCTCCTCTGTGGGAGTGTGCCTGTGTGTGGGGGGGATTGTGGGCGCACATGTCTAGGGTCCAGAGGCTATGCAGACTTAACTCAGTAGAGTGAAGCTGCAGAGACAGTCATAACCCTGAAGAAGCCTAGCTGGGAGCTTTCCTTTGGCTTTCACAAGAAGTATAGATATTTAATCTGCTCTTCTTTAAACAAAGACTCCCAAATATTTGCTGACGATGTAGAGTATTGCCGTTTCTGCTCCGAAAACTCCTGTTGCTGCTGTCCCAAGAGCGGAACGTGCCCTCCACACCAGCAGCCCCGGGGCCAGAGGCAGTTTCTCAGTGACCCACTTCCATGCTCCACCATGTGCTCTAGGCTTTGGGGACCTAAAACATGGCAGCCAGGGCATAACTTAGATGGGTCAGCTTCTATAAAAGCATAGTGGGCGGATTCTAGAGCCCTGACCCTCTCTCCTGCTGTTACAGGTTCTAGTGGCCTCTGGCAATTCAGAGAAGTCCTTCCTCGGGAAGGAATCTCTGCCAGGCCTTCAGCAGGGCCCCGTCATGTGCCCCAGGGGATATTCACTTAGAGCCTTATCATATTTGTGACTGTGGAGGTGTTTGTATGATTTGTTTAATTTATCCCACTAGACTTCAAGTTCAGGGGGCATGGGGGATAAGTCTGTTTTTTTCTAACACTGTGTCCCCATGCTGGGCACAGAAAGCACAGAATAGGTGCTTGGCAAAGAGCTTTTGAATGAATGAATGAATGGCTGTAGTCTTCCTTGGAAAGGGCTGGCAGGCATGAAAGTGTTAAACCAACTCACCACTAAGCACCCCGGCTGACCAGCCTTCTCGCCACCTCTCAGGACTTTCGAAGGGACCCTGGGGAGGACAGGCTGGCAGAGGAGGGAAGAGGGGTTTTGGCTGAAAGAAGTGGGCTGTGGGCCTGCGGCCCACCCCTCTTCAGGCTCTCCAGAGCCCTCCCCATGAAACCAGCCCCCACAAATGAGTGCGGCCCCCTCCCTCCTCTTTCCCTTACTGCTCCTGCGGGGATGGGGCTGGCACAGAGCTTGATCCTAAGTGAAAGTCTGTTCTAACAGGAAGCAAATAATGTTCCTCCCCTGACGGAGGTGTTTCCTTCTCAAAGAAGTTACAAAGGGCTCTTTTCAGAGAGACAGGGGCCGGGAATGGTGTGCCGCCTCACTGCTGTCGGCCTTGGGTGAAGTGAGCACGTTCTGGAATCCAGGAGCTTCCTCTTCTAAAGAGGCGCCAAGCTGTGCACTGAAATGGGGTGGCCCAGCCTCCGGGGAGCCTCAGGCCCTTTACCTGCTTGATACAAGGATCCTCTGGAAGCCCCCAGGGTCATTGTCGAGGCCCCTGTTTTCTGGCTTCCGGGATGCAGCCGTCGGTGATCTTCCTCCTGCCCTGCAGTCCCCAGGCTGAATTCTCTTCCTTGCTGTGATCTCCTCATCCCTGGTTCTCCAGCGTTTCTTCCCGAGCCCCCCTGCTGGGACCACACTGTCACCTGAGTGAGCGTATTGAGTTTCATGGCTATACATCTCCCTGTGCTGAGGAATCCCACCTGCTTAGTTCCAGCTCCCGCCTCGCCCCCAGCTCATCCAGGTCCTGGCATCCCCAGGCAGACCGTCTCCACCCCGATGCCTCACTGGTGTTTCCCGCACGCTGGATCTAAAGCCACTCTCTTGATCCTGACTTCACCCACCAGCTTGCCTTTCTCTTCATCTTCCCGGTCTCAGAAAGTGGCTCAGTCCCAAACCGTCTCTTTCCTTCATACCCCGCATCTAATCCACAGCAAGGCTTCTCAGCTCCACCTTCAGAATCTACGGCTCACTTTTCTTCTTCCCACCACCGCCACCTCAAACGCCCTCGGCCCGGAGTCATACCACCTGGCTCCTGGACCTCTGCAAAAGTCTCTGATCTTTCTGCTTCCACTCCTGTCCTGCCACAGACGCTTATCCTGACAGCAGCTGGAGTGATCTTTTCGACTACCAGACCAGGTCGCCTTGCTCAAAACCAGCCGGGGCTTTCCTCCCACGCAGCGTGACACTCAAACTCCGCATGAGGGTCTGACCAGCCTCACCGGCTGTGGCCCCGGCTTGTCCTTCTCACTTGGCTTCTGTCTCTCCTGGGCCCACACTGGCCTTGGCATTCCTCCATCCTCCAGCTCCTCACTGCCCAGCCTTTGCCCGGTGTCCTCTCTCTGGAGTTCTTTTCCTCAGGTCTTCAGGTGGCCTCGCTCTTGGGCTTTCTGGAGAAACTTAAAAGCCATATCCATTGAGAGGCTGAGTTTGGCCACCTACTTAAGGTAGCCTCTCGTCACTCCCCATCCCTTCCTCTGCCCTTGCTTTTGATCCAGCACTTGTTACGACCTGTGTTCAGTGCTTAGATGAGAGCACACGAAACCCTGGCTGGTTTGAGTAGAAGAAGGATTTATTTGTAGACTTTGACAGCTCCAGGAATGTTTGGGAAGGCTTAGCGGTTTATAACCAAGAACAGTGCACGCACTGCACCAATTTGGGATCTCGATGCTGCCCCAGCTGCCACTGGTGATGTCACCAATGCTACTGTCCCAGATACTAACACTGCTGCAACCCGCTGACACCAGCAACTGTGGAATCCCCATCTTTCTGCAGCTGCTGCCATCACCTGCGAGGGCTTTCTGCAGTATCTTTGTCCTTGACTCATTGGCTCCTAACTCAAATTGTGGGCCAGTGTGTTTGGCTGGTGGAGCCTTGGCTACACGCCTTGGCTCCTTCTATGAGGGAGGCTGAGAAAACCACTATCAGGCATTTTCAATTTCTATGTAATGGACCATGGGCTCTGCTTACCTACAAGATTCCCTGAGGTAGAGAATCTCCAGGCAGAGGATGAAGGTTCAGATTCTGGGCAACCAAAAAACAATGATAAGCATGTACTTTATGAACTGGCTTTCTAGTATATGTTTATGTGTTTATGTATTTACTGCCTAGCTACCCCATTAGAATGGAAGTGACATGAGGTCAGACACTTTGTCTTTTCCCCTCTGTATTCCCAGAGTCCAGAACAGGGGCTGCACAGAAGTGACCCTTGATAACTATTGAATGGATATCAGCTACAGTATTGAAGGTTTGCAAATTGGAAAGATTAAACGGTCTGATTGTTGCTACCATTCCTTCTAGGTGGCTGACGCTTCTGTCCCTCTTCTGCTCTGATTGCTCCCTTCCGTGACCCTTAAGGCAAAAGCCAGCCAGCTTGACAGATGCAACTTGCCAGTAAAAAAAGACAAGTAGACCAGGGCCAGGTGCTCCATGCCAGGAAAGGAAGCCAGTAGTGACAAAGGAGAATCCCAAGGGACTTCAGGGAGGTAAGACATGGCTACTGAAGGGCACAGGGCCAGAGCATGTGCCAATTATATTGTGGAGACAGTGAGAATGCCCTACCTTGCCAGCTACTTCTTTGAGGAGAAGAGAGTAGAGTCGCAGGAATGAAGCCTCCTTTTAACCATCCTGTGCCTTCAGACTTGGAGTCCGATGGAGGTGATGGGGTTGGGAGAGGGACAGGGAGGAGGGAACACAGTGGCTGGAGAGCTGGGGTCAGTAGACAGAGGGATGGTGGGAAAAGTTCCCATTCTATCTCCTTAAGTTTCAGAAACCTGTTGTTTTCCAAGGCCAGTGACTGCCTCTGACATTGTAGCCTCCAGGAATGGACAGTGAGTGTGTGTGTGTGTGTGTGTGTGTGTGTGTGTGTGTAGGGTGGTGGGGGAGAACAAGTGAAAGGAATGAAAGCATGCCAGGCCAGGTAGGGAGGAGGAGATGACACTCTCGCACTGCCAGGGGGTCACAGTGCTGTCCTATTACTGCTTCAGGCTCTACTTCAACTGCTGAGTAGCTTCATTCTCTCTCTTCTAACATTCAGCCTTTAAGCATTTTGAACATGCATGTAATTGGGGACGGGAATGGCTGTCTTGGCTGTCTTACTGCAGGTCTGGATGCATTATATGTAGCAGATACATTGAAAGAGCTCAGGACACTTGCCTGACCGTCAGGGGTCAGGTCCATAGGGTTAATGCTCTGATGGGATCTAGGCCACCTGATCAGCTGGTTCCTTTATCCATGCCCAGCCTCACCCTTCCCCCACTAGAGCATAAGCATCATAGGAAGGGAACATCTGGTGTAGTTTCCACCACCCTCTTTCACCCCCGCTAGTCCTTGGCCACCTAGATTCCTGAGTCCAGTGGGTTCCGGCAGGACTGGGGATCAGGGACAGCTGGGATGCCCTTTATGGAGTCTTTAAGAAAAAGGGCATAGGCCAGTGGAACTCTAGCCTGGGGCTTGGGGAGAATCAGATGCAAAAATGTTCTCTTTTAAAAAGAAAGAGAAAAATTGAGAGTGAAAAGCAGTGTCTGGGCAGGACAGTCTGCAGGGGAGGGATGGGTGGAGGAAGGAGAAAAGGAGTGGGAAGTGAGGAAAGCAAAGCAAAGCAGAGGACACATTGAGGGGAGACTCAGACTGAATACACTGTTGGGGAAACGGTGAGCATTCTCTTTATAGATTCTAGAGAACTTCTAAGAAGAGGCCCTGTGAGTTGGCTTAGCTGTGTTAAAAGATGACTAATTATAGTCATTTATGGAAAGTGCTGCTTAGCATTTCTAGCTAATCGTCATGCAGGCTGGATTACTCGTGCTGTGAATGTCTGTCAGAGGATCTTTTGTTGAGAATTTTATTTGATTGCAACACCTGGTCATGAAGATCTGCCTTTTTCTCATGCAGCAGAGTTACCTACTCAGGACTAAAACGAAACAATCCAGAAGGAAGCTTTCTAAGAATAAAGAGAAACAAAGCAAACGCCTGTAAGTATACCACATGATTTTCAAAAATTTGTCATGAAGGTTGGTAAAAGAAGGTTAACAAAACACTAAGAATATTTTTTAAATTGTTGAAGCTTCCCATACCCCCATGCCCTATCCTCACCACCATCCCACACATGCACACACCCACCCACACACTGCCCTTTGAACACGAAATCCATGGCAGTTTCAGAAATTGTCTTGCCTAATCTGCAAACCTATCCATTACAGTGCTTTACAGATGAACAGATAGTGCTTTTTCCCTTTTACAAGGAAAGGATACAAAGGCTGAAGTGTCTGTTACTAATGATGCCTTGGTCACTCAGGAAATCTGTATCGTATCAAGCAACGTGGAGTTTGGGTTAAAACACAGGAAGGTTAGGTTAAAACCAGGCAAAAACATCTTGACTTTTAGCTTAAAAATGTGTGTTGTTCTGTGCATTAGATTCACAGTGTTGAAAAGGAACCTTCCCAAACGCACTCTGTGGGTATGTGTAAATGCATAATCTTTGTAGCAGTTTGGAAAGAAGCAGGTCAACATGGCCCCATGTGTAGCCCTGACGCCTGCCACCACCATCTCCGTGTGAAGGTGATAAACCGGGCCAGTGTACCAGGGCTTCTCTGCCAATGGTTGGAATGCAGACAGAGAATTGCAAACAGAAAAGGAGAGCGGGTTTGAATCACTTAGTTCCTGTATAAATTCATCCACTTCTCTCCAGTAACATTTGGCTTCCTCACTGGGGGATGGACCGGTTTTTACAGGCCCAATCAGATGAAGACATTACAGAACACAAAAGGCATGTCAAGTCCTCCAGCACAGCAGCAGGCCTGAGAGACAAGCCAGACTCTGGAGTCAGAGTGGGAGCAAACTACCCTGTTTAAAAACGTGACTTACCGTTTGAAAACAACAGAAAAGAATCAGGAATCAGAAAATAAAAGGCAAGATTTTAAAAAATGTATCAAGCATTTTCTCCTTAAAAATGTTACTTTTGGGCCAGGCACATTGGCTCACACCTGTAATCCCAGCACTTTGGGAGGCTGAGGTGGGTGGTTCACCCTGAGGCTCGGAGTTCGAGCGCAGCCTGACCAACATGGTGAAACCCCATCTCTACTAAAAATACAAAAAATTAGCCGGGCGTGGTGGCAAGCGCCTGTAATTCCAGCTACTCAGGAGGCTGAGGCAAGAGAATCGCTTGAACCCAGGAGTCAGTGGTTGCAGTGAGCCAGTATTGTGTCACTGCACTCTAGCCTGGGTGACAGAGTGAGACTGCATCTCAAAAAAAAAAAAGTTACTTTCTTTTGAAGTTGTGATTTGGCTCTTAGTACCTTCTCCACCTATAACCTGGTTACTGGCTAAGAACAGAATAATAAACTTAGAAGTCATCTATTGCAATCTCTTCTGCTATTTGTCTCCCCTCTTTGTGCCTCAACATGTTGTCATCCTGCTTCTGCCTCAAGACTTTAAATGGCAGCAAGCTTCTTGCCTGTTGGAGCAACACATCTGTCTTTAGATCATGCAATTGAGAAATGAAACACCCTGTTACCATGTCACTCTCTACAGAGTACAAGTGTTGAACGCCAGAGACGCCTGAGACAGGTCCAAGCTCTCTTCCATGTGCAAGCTCTCACTCATTAGGAAACCTCAATCATGTGTCTTTTAAAACTGTCCTTATGTCCTCCACTCTGTGAACACCCTTGACTCACGACGTCAGACTCCTGCATCATCCCTGCCGCCAGCTCAGTCCTGCTCCGTTTGCTTACATTTCTCTTAAGCATGGAACTGGCGACAGAACTCATGGTGTGACCTGAGGTTTGGCTTGGTGTTGCAGCTATCCGTCATGGTTTTGACCACCTATTAACTTTTGATTTTGTTTGTTTGTTGAGATGGAATCTCACTCTGTCACCCAGGCTGGAGTGCAGTGTCAAGATCACAGCTTACTGCAATGGCGACCTCCCAGGCGCAAGTGATCATCCTGCCTCAGCCTCATGAATAAGCTGAAACTACAGGTGTGCCACCACGTCCGGCTAATTTTTAAAATTTTTTTATAGAGACGTGGTCTCACTCTGTTGCCTAGGCTAATCTAAAACTCCTGGGCTCAAGTAACCTACCTTCCTCAGCCTCCCAAAGTATTGAGGTTACAGGCATAGGCCACTGTGCCTGATTCCTATCAACTTTTAAACATCCCCCATCATGGCCCTGTTTGCTCCTAAGGAAGAATTCAAAGCTTGTTCTCCAGGCCTCTCTTGCAGTTGAGGTTTGGGCATACGATCCAGACACCCTGATTACATACAACCGTGTAAGACCGTGATTTGGAATCTATGGATGTAAAGAAGCAGGCCTGGGCCGCAGCCATTCTGGCGAGGGTGGGTGCAGCAGTGATTGCCAGCATTTCAGAGACAAAGAGGGGTGAGGTCCTTCAACGAGGTCCCTGAGACCAGAGTTTGAGAGATAAATTACAGTGCTGCGTGAAAGAATAATGACCTCCCAAAGATGTCCATGTCCCAGCCACTGGAATCTGAATATGAACACATTAACTCACATGGCAGAAGGGACTTTGCAGATGAAATCAAGCTAATGATCTTGAGATGGAGAGATGGTCCTGGATTATCTGGGTGAGCTCAGTGTAATCACAAGGGTTCTTATAAGGGAAGAGGTGGGAGGTTCAGGATCAGAGAAAGTGATGTGACGATGGAAGCAGAGACAGAAAGAGGCATGGCAATGAAAACAAAAGTAAGAGGGAAAGATTTGAAGCCACATTGCTGGCTGTGAAGACAGAGCAGGAGGAGGCCATGAGCCAAGGATGCAGGTGGCCTCTAGAAGAAAGAAAAGGCTAAGAAAATCATGCTCCTCTAGAACCTCTAGGAAAGGAAAGCAGCCTTTTCACACCTTGATTTTAGCCCAGCGAGGCCCATTTTGAACTTCTGACCTCCAGAACTGTAAGAGAATATATGGTATTGTTTTAATCCCCTAAGTGTGCGTTCCTTTGTTATAACTGCAGCAGGAAATGCTTTACCTAGGCACCAGCTCCAAAGCCCAGTGATGGCAGCAGCAGGGTCTCCACTGAGAGCAGTTCCATGCCACTCCCGCCCTTCTTTTAACCATAATACTTCCAAAACTGACTCTCTGGCTCTCCCAAAGACTATACAATTCCCTTATATCACTTAGCAAATTTATTTTCTTCAAAAACTGACTTGAATATGTAGGTTTTTGTGGCTTGTAACAAAGAGCTCGGGTAATTCCTTCCCCAAGGCTCCTCTCTTCTTTCCGTTTTATGTCTGAATTGTCTCTCAAATCCATTGTTGCTGCTCTATTACCCCTGCCTTCTTTCAGGTCCTTGCTACTTCTTATCTAGACGGTTTTCATGCTCTCTTAATTATTTTCTCTGTCTCTGGTCTCTTGTTCCAGCCCTTCCTTCACATTCCTGCCGTATCATTATATTTTCACAACTTAGCCAGAGTACTTCATTGCCTTATTGGAAACATGATGATGGTGTCCCATTGCCAAGAGGATAAAGACCAAATTCTCTACATAGCATGGAAGAACACTAACCACCTTCCATGAACCTGCTTAGACAATCACCAGGAACAAAGGCTCTGATGCTAGTGACATCTGATGAGCTCCAGGGCCGTAAGTAAATCCCTGAATCACCGGGAGTATCATCTGTAAAGCAGTAACAATGATATTTTTTTCTTTTATAAAGTGATGATTAAAAAAAAATCCTACCTCATGGTCTCCTCATGAAAATGAAACGAGATAAGGAATGGAAAACACACTGATCTCTTCAGTGCTTGGTATATAGTAGGCATTTGATTATATGTGCATGAGTGTGCGTGTGTATGTTTCATGAATTACCACTCCCCACCTTGTACCACCAAATATCTGTCATATCATCCCTGCATTTTTATGCCAATATTTCTTTAACCTCAAGCTGTTTCCTACTTCTCTTTTGCTTGGCAAACTCTTATAAATTTGAGCTCAAATATCATCTTTTCGTGGAGCTTTTTCTGAATCCCTCAAACAAGGAGGTCAGTGCTTCCTCTAGGTACCTCTCTGTTGGCAATTATCTGACTCTATTGCAATGACTTGCTTACAGAGTCACCCCCTTCATTGAGAGTCTTTTTTATTTTGAAGTCTGCAAGGTCTGACATGGTGCTTAGAAGCCAGGAGAACCTTAAAAAATGTCAGATGAACAAATGAATGAGGTAATGGGGAAAAGGGAAGGGTGGAACTGCCACACCCTTTTTCCGGTAACTGAGGCTTGCTTGAAAGTACCAAAGTTCAAACCTGAAACTTCACATGACTGGAGAGCAAATCTATGTAAGTGCTCTAAGTAGCCTTTAAAGAAAATTACTTTAAGAAAGTTGGAGATTATACGGTGGGCGAATAAGAGTGATTATTTTACAAAGGATTTCTGGACGCAAAAAGATTGCTTTCCAAAAATACTTTCTTTAAAGAGGAAGTTGACCAGTTGCTATAGGCAGTTATTTATTTAATAAAGAGTTTCAGTTCGATCTAAAGTTAAGACAAAGCATCTGATTCAGAATGAGTGCTACTGGGGAAAGAAGCATTGAGTCTATGCAGCTATTTACCTTTTGGTACACAGTGAAGCACACCTAAGTGATATTTGTTTTTCTTTCCACAAAGGTCAGCAAAAAGTTTCAAATCATCTAATGTATCTAAATTTTTAATGTCAAATCACAAGTTTGTAATAACTAAGATCTCCAAAATGGGGTTATTACATGAGTTACTTGGACTTTGCAAGCAAATATACAAAAGTAGAGAAAGTCTTCCTATTGCTCCTTCAGGATCTTACGAACTTGGCTATGCAAATGTCATTCACAACTCATTTGACCTCTCATGTCTACTTCCCCAGAAACATTTTTCATAGGTGGAAATTGCAACTAGAGCCAGTGGTCAGCTCTCCCGCTCATGCCGCCAACATCAGCAGCAGAGCCACATTCAGAAGTCCAGAGGCAATGTGAAACTTGGCTGGGGTCACTAAGGTCATGGAACCTTGTTAGGAACAAAAACAAAAGGTTATGACCTCAGTTGCATCCAAAGTAAAGACATTCCTGCTTTAGATTATAAACTGGTTTGGATGGAAACCAGCTGATGTGTGGACACTCTGATGGTTTCAATAGGCTTTTCAACCCTTGTAATTATCTCTCTGCAAAAGTAAATGTTAGCATAACCATTGACATTTGATAAGTCACTCTGTGCTACTCAAGGCAGAAGACGGATAAACTTTAATCATTGTTTGGGTAGTCCATATGCATTTCTTATCATTGAACACTATCCTATTTTGCTGACCTTATGTATAGAATATAGTCACATAAATGTGCATGTAAGTTGACATAATTGCACATGTATGCAAGTTTCTTTCTGCTTTTCAGTATGTGTATGGTTTTAAAAGATGACAGTCCTAGAGAGCAAATTGTGACTTTCCTTTGCAAGTTTGAAGATCAGGCAGTGGACAAGGAGAGGCAGAAATGAGAACCTACTGAGAAAACACAGCAAATTAAAGATGAAGTGGTTCCGCAGGGACCACAGGCCTCTGGGGGTGTATTTTTGCTAAGACTGATTACATATTGTCCTTTTCCAGCATCATGCATGGCACCCCTTCTCAGATTGGCGAGAATAATCTTTCTCAAAAGATAAGAAACATGCCGTTTTTCAATAAGGAGACAACCTGTCAAAATTATACGTAATTAAAACCATAACTCAAGGGCTCTAGTCATTTATAGCCATAATTTCTTCCATCTTTTATGAAATAGCTGCAAGGGAAGAAGCAAGTGACAAGCAGTTCACACACAGAGACATGGCATACCAGGGACTCCTGCCAACTCTACAGCAGCCAAAATAGTTTTTTGGCATCTGAGCAAGGAATGGGTTCCAGGCTTGAGACAACTGTGCACATCAGAGGAATGGGTTCCCTCCCCGCAGCTGGAGCTGCAGAGAATCCTGTGGTCCTCCCGAGCCGGCCACTCTGCTTTGAGGGCAGCTAACGCTTGACAAAAGCTAGCAAGGAGTAGCTCAGCCCAAGCCCATATCCACACACTGCTATGAAAATGTCTTAAAGACTCCATGACATCTCATTTACTCTACTTAGCAAGAGAAAGTATCCATGTCCTCCCCCCTCCTTCCAAATTAGGCAATATTGACCTCCCTTTAGGGGTTCTTCAAAGACCCATTAATAAGAGCTCCTTCCCTGGGCCTTACCAACTTGCAAGTGAGTTGATCGGAGACTGGTGTATTTCACATTCAACAAATGTTTCCTGAACATTCACTATGTTCAGGGCACTGTGCTATGGCTAAGGGAAAAGTTCACGGAGGAGTAATAATCATCATTAAAAAATAACAGCTCAGAGAAGAGTAATAAAAATAATAAGAAAAATGACCGGACATGGTGGCTCATGCCTGTAATCCCAGCACTTTGGGAGGCTAAGGCAGACAGATCACAAGTTCAGGAGGTCGAGATCATCCTGGCCAACATGATAAAACCCCATCTCTACTAAAATACAAAAAATTAGCCAGGCATGGTGGCAGGTGCCTGCGGTCCCAGCTACTCAGGAGGCTGAGGCGGGGGAATTGCTTGGACAAGGGAGATAGAGGTTGCAGTGAGCTGAGATCATGCCACTGCACTCCAGCCTGGTGACAGAGTGAGGCTCTGTCTAGAAATAATAATAATAATAACAATAAGAGTTCAACGTACTATGCTTCTTTCTATGTGTCAGGCCCCATGGTATGCACTTTACAGGACTGTCTCACTTGATCCTCAAAAACAATACTGTAAGATGGGTATTGTCACTCCTATTTTACAGATAAGGAAGCTGGGACTCAGAAAAATTAAGGGACTTAGTGAAGCAGAGAATGTCAAGGGAATTGATTTAGTAGTGGATGGGCAGTCCCTGAAGATTGTTGAGCAGTGAAGAGACCTGATCAAATACTAAAAAAGTCCACACAATGGCAAGAAGATCAACTAAGAGGTAGGAAAATTAGCCAGGAGATCAGGTGACATTCCATGAAAAATGTGATGAAGGTTGACATGCAAATCTAAACAATATGCACATCTGCATATCTGTTGTAAGAACACAAACAACTGCAATAAAAACTATAAAATTCAGACTAGTACTGAGTTCTGGAATGGTGGGCAGGTGCAGATGATGGGATTAGGGATGGAATCTCAGGAGGCCTCTATGGTATTTAAATGCTCCATTCCTGAGCTGCCTTGAGAAAATATATAAATATATAAAATGATAACATAAAATTTAATAAATGTATTATACATTATATAAAATATATTATATTTGAATAAAATAAATGTGTTATACAATGTATGGAAAATATATTATATTTGAATATAATAAGGGCTTGCTCAATGGTGAGGCCAGTGGAGACAGGAGGAGGTCTGTCTTCTTGGATTTCCTTGGCTTGGTGACTGACTGGAGATGGGGATGGAGGAGTCAAAGTCCTCATAAAATGTTGGGGCAGCACACAAGACAAAGTGTGAAGTCAGTGGTAGGATCTGGTTGAGGGACTATGGGAAGGAATAAGTGTTGTTTGGGATAGAGAGGTTTGTGGCAGCAGAAGGCCTTGGATTTCCAGCTGGTTGAATATTTGAAACCACTCGTTGTCCCCAAGGCTTGGAACAAGGGACAGATCTGGAGAGCACTCCAGAGAGATGGGGCAGGAGGGGAGAGACAACGGAAAGTCCAAGCGTGGGGAGCACTTGGTGAGGGCTGAGGATGGAGACTAGGGAGACCCCTATGTGTTTGCACAGGAGAAGAGAGCGGAACCAGGAAGAAGCCATGGAGGGGCTGTTGGAGAGAAGGATGGGCAGAGAGCAACTGAGAGCCTCACAGAAATCGAGGGAGACATTTTTGGAAAGAGGGTGGGGTGGGGGAATATTGTTACTGGAGTCCAATGCTGGGACCATCACAGATAAAAGGTGGATCAAAGCCACTGGCATGGACAATCGTGAAGACACGAAAGACAGATGGTGGGCTACTCTTGCTTTTTGAATACATTTGAAGGTAAAGAAAAGGGGTCAAAGAGGACAAAGGACTTTTTCTTGTTGCCTTGTGAGCAATGGGGCACCTGTTCTCACTTATAGGTAGAGAGAACAAAGCCAAGGGAGAGGGAAGGTTCAAAACAAAAAAACAGACGGGACAATGACTGGAGCAAAATTACAGAGGGGGCCCAGGGCAAGGCAGACGCATGTGTCGTCCTCAGCGACAGGAGGAAGAAATGAATGTCTGAAGTCAAAAGGAGAGACATTGAGAAAGGCCATGTCTACGGCTCGGTGTCTCAAGAGCATGAGAGGACAACCTGAGCAAATGAGGCTTGGCTGGGGACTTGAGGAGAATGGGGGGACTTGGGGAGCCAGTGGGAGAGATGCCTGGAAATTCACGAATTTTGTCCAAAGGATTGCCCAGCAGTTGCGGAGGTCACATGCAGGCTTGCCAGCCCATGTCTGTGGCTTCAGTGAGCACAGCCTTGTGACTGTTCTCCTCAGTGCTTGGCAGCTCAAGAGGGAGGACACAGAGGGTCGGGGCAGCAAGGACAGGGTTGCTGTGGTGGAGGTCAAGGTCAGGAGGGAATGGCAGAGACATCTGACGGTCATCTGGGAGGGCCTGGGGCCTGCCAGGGTGAGGAGGAGGGAAGTGTGGGCATAAAGGCAGCTGTGTAGGAGAAGGATGTGGTGCCCTCCTGCCAGTGCCCCCACACTCATTCCTGTTCTTTTCAGGGCCCCTTGCCTTCCAGCCTTCAGGCAGCATACACCAGCGGGGTCCCTGGGAGAGCACTGGGAGTGCAGAGAAGGAGAATCATGGTCATTTCTCAGCTTCTTCCCCCTTCCTGTGGCATCACTGGCAGCAGCTGCGTTTTATCCTTGGCTATGGATCCTGCAGGGAAACCCTTTCCTCTGTGGTCCCAGCTCCCACGCAGCAGCCACTGACCCATGGCTCTGACAACCAGACTCTGGTTGCACTACTTCCTCCTCATGTTCCTCCAGTCTCAGCAGTGGCCTTAGGTTCTAAAGATGCTACTCTCTCTATAAACTGTGAAGTGATTCCATGGTTGAAATGTCTAGAGTGGTTTCTGTCTTCCTCAGAGGACTTTGATTGATATACTGGAATAGAATTAAAAACAGATATCTTTCTCTTGATCTGCTCCCATATCCTTTTTATACCTTTACCTCCAAACAAGTGGGGAACAATATATAGTTTAAAAGTTATCCAAAGCAGCAAAATAAAAGAATGGGCAAGTGTGGATACAAATGTCTTCTGAATGGAGAAAAGATAGGGCATGATGGCCTTGGGATAACTGGAACAGCCAGCACAAGCTTCTTTGCTACTTTCCAGAGATGAAAGTGGTGTGAACACAGAGCCATGTTTGAGTATGCCGTCATCTACATGGCCCTCTGGCCTCTAAGTAGCTCCTCTACCATAGGTCTTGGTACCTGAAATTTCTCTAATCCTGAGTGTGTGTGTGTGTGTGTGTGTGTGTGTGTGTGTGAAGTTACTTTTCAGCTCCAGGAAGTTTCTATTGACATAGAATAAGGAATATAAGAAAACCACTCTATTAGATCAGGATGGCCTGGCTCTCCAGTTGGAGAGGGTTTAGGGGCTAGAAACATAATAGAGCTTCAGTTTGAATAGACAGAAACTGGGGGAGGCTTTCTAGGGACAAGCTAGGTAGACACTGGCTATAGGGACTAACGGACAGAGAGGGCAGGTTTGCTGGAAATAGACAGTGAGCACCTCTACCTGGCTGGCACTGTAAGCAATGGAGGGAGAGGAGGTTGGGCTGGTGGGCTGGAACCCTAAGACCTAGACTGCCAAACAGGATCTGGACTTCACCCAGAAGGCAGTGGGAAGCAGAGCTCTGCACAGAGCTAGAGCATGTCAGAAGTGGCATGTTAGCACAAAGAAAGCCCTGAGTCCAGTGGCATCATGGAGAATGGATTGAAGGCAAAGGGAAACCAGAGACAGGAAAACTGATGAGGAGGTTGTTGCAATAATCCAGGCACGACGTGATGAGGACCTGGACTAGAATAGTGGCGGGAGACGAGGGAAATAACGGATGTGAGGCACTATTCCGCAGGATGAGGCTGGTTGGATAGGAGAGTTCTAGCAGATGGATGAGATTCAAGCAAGGTTGATTTGTTGGAAGTGCTTCCAAAATATGCACTTTATTACTTATTCAGAGATATTTATGACTTCTCCAATGTCATTACCTAACTCACTTACAATCTGGAAACTCATATCCACTTTATCCATCACATGGGAGTCACTCCTATTCTGTGTCTTCACAAATATATTAGCTTGACCCTTTAAAAAAGTCTTTTATAACATAACATGTAATTTATTTTTTTAAACCAAGGGTTACAGAATCCCAGAAGCCCCCACATCCAGGCTTGATCAAGAATGATTAGAAAAGCTTGGAAGTGGTAACTAAGCATTAACTTAGTTTTCCCAAATGGGGAACAGACTGTACCTCTCTTATGGCCAACTCAAGCAATGTGACAGCTCAAAGCCCAGCTGCCTTATCCAGAAATCACTCCAGTGCAGTCCCAAGTTGCCCCGTTATGGAGGAGGGTCATGTCTACCAGAAAAGAAGACATCTCGTCACTAGAGAAATGGTTTATTTTGAGTTTAATTTGCGAGTAAATAGAGCCCTTTCTAGAATTTTCCTTTGAGGTTTAATAGATAATTCAAAGCATTTGGATTCTAAGTTTGAGTTAAATAGATCATACTGGGTGTGTAAATATAAGGATATATTGGGAAACAGACAATATAAATGGTAATGGAAGAGAACCTCAGCTTGATCCAATCCATGCAAGAAACAGAAATTCTATTGCCTTTGACAAAAGGTTTTCTTCTATGAACAATATAAGATGAGAATTCTATGGTCACATAGTAGCTGTTACTTGTGCCCAGAGAATAAGCTCCCTACTAGTGACTACGACTGTCCTCAAAAGCAAAATTTCTACCTTAAGACTGTGAAGTGGTTGAGGATCTATGAGCAGCAGTTAACATTCAGCCCAGCCAGTTTTCTATAAGCCATTGCACTTATTCCCCACAGTTGGTGCCTGGCCCCAACTCTGTGAAACCCCCTGAAAGGCCCTCTTAATTCACTGACCTAATTCTCAACAGCCTGCCTCAACCCATAATTTTCCCCTCTCCCTGTACTGCTCTTGAGTGTTCAGGTCATCAACTTCATTCTCTCATTTCGGTCCTTCCTCTCACAGAACTCAATGTACAGTGTTCCCTTCCAACTTAGACTCTGCGGCCAATGGATGACATTTGGATGCACTACTCTTGCTATGCTTTCTACTTTCATGACAATTTTGATTTGTTCAATGTTAATTTTAACCATTCCCTATCCTTGATTTAAATGTACACTTCTGTCAAGGTCCTGGTTTGTGGGCACTTTGTTCATTTAACAAATGTTTAGTGAGCTCCTGCTAGTTTCAAGCACAGTGCTAAAGGCTGAGATGACAAAGTAAAAATTCTGTTCCCTCCAGGTGCTCTTAGGCTGGAAGGGGCATAAAATTACTACATGCAAGCACACATGACTCATAAGAATCTTTGCTGATTTGGATAGAAATTTTCTGCCCTTGGAATTTGGTATCTAATCCCCAAATAAAACACTTTAAAGAATGCCAATCAGAAGGAATAGTTAAGACTAAAATAAGTTGTTGTGTTTGGGGATTAGGGATGATTCATATTCTAATTAAAAATTTCCTTTAATGATAAAATAATATTCAAGCAATCAACACAAATATAAATTTTAGATAATGTCACTGTGACTCATAAACTCACTTACATGCCTGCCACATCTGGGAGAGATGTCTGACCAATGAGATTCGAACAAGGGGATGCCTCAGAATCCCACACAGGAGCTGAGGTCAATGTCTACCACCCCTCTGTGGACACTGATCTGCATGACCTCAACTGAAAGAGCCCCCAGAAAGAGATCAAAAATGAACAAATGATGAGTTTTAAAGGTTTTATCTTCCACTCTAATCAACCTTCCCATATCTCTCCTTTGCTCACTCTCAGTCTTTGTGTAATTGCTGCTTGTGATATGGATAGAAGATAAGGAAATATTGGGGAAAAGAGGGCAGTTTCCCAGCAAAGGCCCCACTCTCAAGCCTAAATGAGACCAGGCATTCCTGTTTTCATACCCAGAAGTTGCCTTTTGGCCCAACGTGCCCCTGTATACTGTACCCAAATAAACCGCAAGCCCTGATTCCACAAGGGGAAGAACAGAAGAACAGCAGAATGGCACAGCAAAAAGAAGATAATGGGTGTCTAAACACCAAGAGGAATTTGACTGGGGGTGGTCAGAGAGGAGATCAGCCACTAGGTGGACAAACTCCAGGGGAAGATCATCTTCCCACTCCATACCCTTTCTAGCTCCCCATTCAATCTGCTGAGAGCCACTCACCAGTCAAGTCCCACTTTCACCATCCTCAAGTCCAGGTGCAACATCATTCTTCCTGGATGCTGGACAAGGACCTGGGTATCAAGAGGGCACTAAGCTGTTTAACACTTAAGCCATCTGTGGACAGCAAGGCTGAAAGAGTGCACTGTAACACATGCCCACATGGGCTTTGGGAGTTGCAACTCCCACCTGTGGACACTGTGATGGGGTTGGAGCCCAAGGGCACTCCCCTGGCTCCTGCATATGCTTGTCTGTATGCTCTCCCTCCCATAAGAGGTTTGAACATGGACAGTGGCCAAACATATGAGTCACACCCCTGTTGCAGGTCCTTTGAAGGTGTGGGGGCAGTCAGGGAACTCTCCTGTTTCACTTACCTACCTTGAGCCCAGCAATGTATTGGTATAAGGGCAGTTGCAAAGAAAATGAAGTCTTGGACTGCCCCGACATGAGATTTCAGGCACTGCCACTGCTGCGAGAGTATGGGGGAAAGTGGAAAAAACTGGCAGAGGCTAGAACTGTTGGAGGATGTCTATGTGGTATAAAGCCTATCTGTCAGTGTCACCAAGAAGCTCAGGAGAGGGATGATCAAGAAACTTCATCACTTCTAGAACAGTGCCACTCAGAGGAGGTGTCACAATCTGCCCGGGTCCCAGACCAGAGCAGTTATCAAATCCCAGGTCTGCTGGTTGCCAGCACCTCCCAGAGGACACCCACTCCAGGGAGGCTGCTTGAGGACATTGGCATCAGGCTAGATCCCTGAATAGGCACAGCTTCAGTGAGCAGGGAGTAGACAGGGTCCAGAGCTTCATTCTTTGCTCAAGTCAGGAGCCTTGGGAGGCTGATGGAGGGGTGAACTGAGGTGCCTGCTGTGTAACCAGTGATAGGGCTGTCTCTCAGGGAGTTCACAGCAGGACACTCTTTTGCTTACTGTGGAGGTTTGCTCTCTGGTGATTTCCAAATTAGGAATCCAAGCTAGCCTGGAAACCCAGGAATGAAGGAGGAGAAAAAGGCTTGTCCCAAAGAGGGGACTGAGCTGCTCTTGGCCCACTGCTTGAAAGGAAAGGCCACAAGCGCTCTGTCCACCCGGCACTCTGATCACCCCCTCCTCAATGACACTTTTATTCCCTAAAACTCACTTGGTTGAACTTCTGACAATAGGTATATTTATCTTTATTTAAAGTATCAGGAAAGAACATTTGCAGCTTTATGATTTTTGCCTCCATCCATAATCTGTGATAGAAGATGATGCTCTCTGGCTTGTTTCCAATGCCAACAAACAAATCATAATGTGTTTGACTTTCATTTGGTGCCGGGGACCCAGGCTCAGGCAATACTGGCCAATGATGATTATTTATGGTAGAATTTAAAATGGAACTTCTATTTATGAATCAATATTTGCTATGTGGTCTTAAAATGTGCATCTACATATTTTCAGATGGAGGCTCAAAGACACACAGGTGCTGGTCTCTTGGTTTACTCTTCATGGTGATTAGTAAGCCAGGAGGGGCAAGGAGCAGGCAGGCCAGCACCCAATGCGTCCCGAGGCCAGGTGGGAAAAGAGGCAGCTTTGTGGATCACAGGCCCCAGGGGAAAATATCTCAGCACTCTCAACTCATTGCTCCTGCCATCCGCCTCTTTCCCTTTGTGTCCTGGTAAGTGCCTCAGGCCCCAGTGAGGGCAGAGATACTGTTCTCTATACTCGGTCCCTCAGAAATAGATAAGTGTGCCCTATGAGGTAAGAAGTACAACACTTCCAGGAAACCTCCCTTGTTCCCTGGCCCTACGCCTCGGGGAGACCCTGGCCAGGCTGTTTTCTAGGCTATATTTACTTCCTTGACTGACCTGCTGCATACCCCCCAGACTCAGACCTCCACACAATGTAACAGCTGCTTGGACCAGATGCAAGACCACAGGCAGAGGCGAAGGGCAGAGCCCCAGAGCATCACCCCCACCACACACTAATGGTTGGAGAAAACCTTTGAGGTTGGTCTTGGGCAATTGTCCAAATCGTCTTTTGGGGCTTTTTATTAATTTGTGTGTGTGTGTGTGTGTGTGTGTGTGTGTGTGTGTGTGTGGTAGAGTCTCACTCTGTTGCCCAGGCTGGAATGCAACCTTCACTTGCCTGGTTCAGGGTTCAAACGATTCTCCTGCCTCAGTCTCCTGAGTAGCTGGGATTACAGCTACTCAGAAGGTGGTAAGCCCCACCACACCCAGCTAATTTCTGTATTTTTAGTAGAGACAGGATTTTGCCATGTTGGTCAGACTGGTCTCAAACTTCTGACCTCAGGAGATTTGCCCGCTTCAGCCTCCCAAAGTGCTGGGATTACAAGCATGAGCCACCATGCCCAGCCTGTTAGTTAATTAATTTTTAATTTCTTTTGTCTAACACATATTTGTTGAGCATTTGTTCAGTGCCAGCCCAAAGCTGAAATAATCGACATTGTGCCTTGTGGTACTTGCTGTCTAGTTGGGGAACAGAGCTGAGCAACAGGCCATTGCTCTACACTGTGGTGAGGGAACCTATCAGGGAGCTCCAGGCACTATGAGAAGGGCGCCTTGCTTTCGCTCGCTTGGGGGCTGGGGTGGAAGAGGGCCGACAGGGAAGAATAAGTAAAAGTCGGGCAGGCAGTCTGAGTTTGGGAGTGGGAGTGAGGAAAAGATGCTGGTGAGGCTGCTCCCAGTAGAGCGGACAAATCTCAAAGTCACTGTGTCCGGACAGGAGGAAGCATGGCAGATTCTGAGAGCCGGCAGAGGCTGGAAAAGCCTGGACCCCTGGGTGTGAGGTGGCAGACATGGAGAGGTGCCTGAGAGAGAGCCAGGGGACTGATCGTGGGGACTTCAAAGCCATGCTGGAGGTGAGGGCTGAATGTCCCAATGCAGACCATCACTCTCACTGCCAGGATCATGCTCAAATGTTCTCTGACCTTCTTCAAGCCTGGCTAGGGCTGTGGGCTAGGACCAGAGGAAGGGAAGAGAGAGAACAGGACATCAGGACTGGGAGAAGCAGAGCAGCTTCCCCTCGGGCTGTGTGCATGTCCTGCCCCTTTGGGTCACCCACCTGTAGCAGGCAGCCTTGTGGGCCAGGGGCAGGGACGCTCTTGACACTGATTTTTAATTTCTAGGATGCCTTAATAAATGTCATTCCTATCTCAGGAAATGAATTTGAAATATTGCATACACATCATGCCCTGCATGGCAGAAAAGCTCTCACTGCCTCTGCAAGGGCTGCTCTGCAATCCTGATGGCCAAGGTTGCTGTCGGGGTCTCTGGGTAGACTCAGGCTCTCCCTGGCCGTGCACCTTAGCCAAGTCATTGAACTTGGACGCTTTTTGTCCAACAGATTTGTTTTTCTGTTTTCAGGCTCTGAAGGAGAAATCACTTTTGCTCCTTCTGGCTCTGTCATCTGCCCTCCCTGGACCTAAGCCCACTGTTTTCCCTCCTGTGGCTCCTGGCCTCAGACAGGCTGCCCACCATCCCACCCTGACTTCTGGCTATGGAGCAGGAATGGTGTGCACTAGACATGGCAGGTCAGAGCGGAAATGCCTTGGCAGAGAGGCAGGAGGCAGCTTTCCTGGCCCTCAGCTCTGCTGCACCGGCTTCAAGCCAACATTTTTTTTCCTTCCTTTTGCAAATAGTCTGTTCACCCACAAGACTGGACCAGAAGATAACCCATTTACACAGCGAAGCCTCGGGTGACAAGGTGAGAGACCAGTGTTGGGATCTCCTGCTACCTTGTGTGTGGCTTCTGACACGAGCCTCGGGAATGCCCTCCCTGGACCGGCCCACAAGTGGCCACCCCAGCAGCTCCAACAATAGGCTTCACTCCTGCCAAGGGAAGCTGGCTGAGACCTGGAGGGCAACACCCAGCTGCTCCCACTTCCCTGGCAGGAGCTACGGGGAAGACGAGAGCCCTGAAACCCACAACAGGGCTACTGAGCATTCATTGACTTCTAAGGGGTTTGCCCTACCCTGGGCTCCCATCTCACATGCTGGCTTAAGCAGGATAAGACACTGCAATCCAGCTCTGAATTCTGTATACAAGTGGTAGAGTTCAGAAGAACGCTGAGAAAGGGAAGGTGGCATGGGCTGGAAGGTGATGGGCCACCTAGGAGTGCTGCGCCTCTTGGTGACTGTGTGGAGAGTTTTAGGTCTGTACCAAAATGCAATTCTTTAGCCTCTTTTGAAGCATTAGCTAACGGGCTCTACGGCAGGTGGTATTCATGGCGTGTTCACTGCCTATCCACTTGGTCACTGAACAGACACTTACAAGACATTAACTTTATTCCCTTCCCTGGTCACATGGTGAGGAAGTACAAGGGTGAAGGGTAGGGTGCCATCCCCAAGGAGCTCACAGTGGAGCTCAAGCCTTTGAGGCTTAGGTTATGGGTGCTTGCTGAGCTATGCCCCAATGCAAAGCTCACAGGTAACCAATCTCGTGACCAAGATTTTAAGCCCACTAAAATGTTTTAATAACCCCTTGCATAGAGAACAAGGACTTACAATACAATGGGAGAACACAGGGTGTGGTTTTTTTCATGATCTATTGATAGCAAGTTTTGTCCGAAATCTTTTCCGTTATGAAAGGCTAAGGAAGCCCCATTCATCCCACCTACCACCGCCTAGGAACCGTGTCACGTGACACAGGCTAATTAGAGGGCCTGGGTTTGAGTTCTGGCTTTTACTTCTTCCTGTCCTGGGCAGGTCACTACTGACTGCTCCGTGCTTCGGTTTCACCAAGGAGAAATAAAATATAACAACAAAAAGCACCAAACTAGTAAAAATGAAATTATCTACTATACTGGTAAGGTATTACATTCTAGTAGTATCATATGGGAGAATCTCATATAAACTTAATAAAGCTACAGGATAATTCAGGTGTAGTATTCAGTTTCTAGCCATATGATAAATATCTGAAGAATATTTATTTCTGATTTTCTTCAACCCAGAAACTGCTCAGTAAATTCCCACAAAACCACCTTAGATCTTAGGTGAGGACCAGCTTTCCTTTCATAAGTGCTGTGGCTGTGCTCTCAGCAAAGCAGCCTTTGAGACAATTTGGCATCCAGGATGTTTTGGGGCAAGGCTATTTTATTTTATTTTATTTTATTTTATTTTATTTTATTTTATCAACACCTACTGAAGGGAGAGAAAGCAAGTGGGAGTGGCCAGAGGAGGAAGTTGAGCTGCACACAAGCCCACGATGGCCTCAGCAGACCACCCAGGCTCAGCCCTGGACGTCTTCACGGTTACCCCACACTGGGCCAGGATGGCTCAGCCATCATAGTCCTGCACCAATCTAGTGTTTGGTTTTGTTCTTATTATATTTTACCTCCAGCTGGGGAAACTGAGGTGTAGAGCAAAGGTAGCCTGCCCAACATTGGAAGAAGTAGAATTAGGGATCAAAACCCAGGTCTTGGATATCCTGTGTTGCATGACATGGGGAGTCGGAGGTAGTAGCTGAGATGAATGGACAAAGGGGCTCTGTGTGGCCCAGGGCGGTGTCTGCCACACAGTGCAGTCATCCCTCACTTTATCCACTCATTTGTTCAACTCACATTTCATACGCTTAGTTTTCTACAGGCACTGGTGGTTAAAAAATGAGTAAAGCACCATTCTTGTCTTCCGTGAGCTCATATTTGCCAGGCCTATTTTTTCTACAAAGTTTATTTTGAGGATCTACAAAATCAGCAAGTACGCCTCATCCTTCACCAGGCTTGTGACTCTGGGCTTTTGTGAACGTGCGGTTTCTAGTCGGCAGCAGGTCTGGCATGGGCCTGAGGCTTTGCATCAGAAATGTCATGCTGTGTGTCCTGGCCCATTTTGAGGAGCAAATGTCTGCTCTTCAGAGGTAGGTTTGGGTTTTTTGTTTGTTTGTTCGTTTTTTAGAGATGGAGGTCTAGCTCTGTCCCCCAGGCTGGAGTGCAGTGGCATGATCTCAGCGCACTGTAGCCTCAACCTCCTGGGTTCAAGCTATCCTCCTGCTACAGCCTCCCGGGTAGCTGGGATAACAGGCATGTGCTACCACACCTGGTTAACTTTAAGAAGTCTCACTTTGTTGCCCAGTCTGCTCTTGAACTCCTGGGCCTAAGCAATCCTCCCACCTTGGCCTCCTAAAGTGTTGGGATTATAGACCAGAGCCACTGGACCCCACCCAGAGGCATGGTCTTCTACTTTGGTCTCTCCAAATCAATCCCACCATGTTCTCTTCCATTGGACATATCTGGAGGATGCTTCTAAAGGGACCAATGCCTGAGAAATGCTTTTGCTTACTGAATGGCCTTCTGCATTCAGTGCTTCTGAGAAACCATCTTGGACTAGATAGGGCTTCTTGGAAGCCCAGCGAGGGGTGAGTAGGGGGCTTTCTGAACCACCTAGATCTCACAAGGGCTCCACATGTCAGTGCCTTCACTTCACTGTCAGAGAAGTGGCTTTATGGTGATTTGTCTGTGGAAAGAACTTAGTTCTAGAAAACCACCCTTGTTCATGTGCCTGACTAATGACAGTAACCGGACTTGAGCTGGCCACTGAATTTGCTCAGGATGGTAGGATTTTGACCAGGGAGCATCCCAATGGGACCCATTCATTTTGCTGGGCCAAAGTCAATAGGAAAATGAGAACATTTTCCCAAATTAGGGTACAGCTCTTTCTTGATGCTGTTGATATGACTGCCTACCACTATGTTTAAATGCAATTTTTTTTTTCAGTTCAGCAGTTACTACGGATACTGCTAAATTACAGTTTGTGTACATGCACGTTTTTATTCCACATGTGTAGGTGTCAAACATTTCACTAACCCAACATTTGGTGTATCTCCTGGCACATTGAGACTAAGTACCGGGAGGATACACAGCACAGGGGAATGGTTGATGTTAATTCGTAGGTTGCTTTGCTTTTGTCTCAGTAAGGAAACAGGCTGCTATAGTAACACATTTTTGGGGTTTTATCTCATGGGGGAAAGAAGAAAATTGCCTGTGTGAATAGCTCCACCCAGTAATTATTCACAGAACTTCAGGTATTGAAACTCACCATTTCTGTGGTTTATTTTAATGGCTTCTGTAACGTTTAAACAAAATTAAAATACATTTCACGTTCAGGCTGCCAAAACAAGCAAACAGCCACAGGAAGGACCGAACTAAGTAGATAATTTATTTCAGATTCTTTAAATAAGGGAAAGGAACATGCATCTTCAAGGCCCTGGAACCTTCAGGAATAAGATTTAACACATTTAAGAGGTACAAATTTAAAGGCACTGGAAATACAAGAGGGAGAAAACAGAGAGGGGCCTGACCTCGAGTAATGTAACGAATTGGGCAGCACAGAGATAAGGAATAACTTGACAAGTAAGTTAATGACATAAGCTCACGTCCTGATTAGGACTCCAGAGGAAATAACAGGAAATGTGCTAAAGAATAAAACAGGACACCACCTTCTTTGGATAGGGTGGCCAAGGCAGAGCTCCCTGAGAACGTGACATTTAAGCTGAGACCTGTAGGAGGAAAAAGAACAAGAGGGCATGTGCCGTTTCTCTAGCAATTTACTTAATGTCGGCAAAAGGATAGAATAGATGATTTACTCTTTCTCTGGCTAAGCCAATTTCCCACCTACTTCTCGGTGCCAGGGAACTAACATTTAAGGGTTTTGTTCAGGAACTTTCTTAACCTGCAATGCTGTGAGATAGGTTGATTTTCAGAATAGGAAGGCAGTTCAGGAGGTTAAAGAATTTGGCCAGGGTTATATAGAGAGCATAACAGCCTTGGCTGAGAAGTGCACCACATCAGGAAAAGACAAGCACCGTCTGCTTTTTTATTTCCAAATAATGAACATCAGTATTTTTTGACCCATGTCTACCTTAGACATACTAGCTGGAGGGGAAAATGTAAAACTGAGTTTTTTGTTTGTTTGTTTGTTTTGTTTTTCTTTTTTTTTTTCTTGAAACGGAGTTTTTGCTCTTGTTACCCAGGCTGGAGTGCAATGGCGCGGTCTCCACTCACCGCAACCTCCGCCTCCTGGGTTCAGGCAATTCTCCTGCCTCAGCCTCCTGAGTAGCTGGGATTACAGGCACGTGCCACCATGCCCAGCTAATTTTTTGTATTTTTAGTAGAGACGGGGTTTCACCATGTTGACCAGGATGGTCTCGATCTCTTGACCTCGTGATCCACCCGCCTCGACCTCCCAAAGTGCTGGGATTACAGGCTTGAGCCACCACGTCCGGCCAAAACTGAGTTTTAATGGTACCTCGGGCATGGTGGCCCACGCTTATAACCCCAACACTTTGCGAGGCTGAGGCAGGTGGATCACCCTAGATCAGGAGTTCAAGACAAGCGTGGCCAATATGGTGAAACCTCATCTCTACTAAAAATACAAAAATTAGCCAGACGTGGTGGCAGGTGCCTATAATCCCAGCTACTTGGGATGCTGAGGCAGGAGAGTCACTTGAACCTGGGAGGCAGAGGTTGCAGTGAGCTGAGATTACACCATTACACTCCAGCCTGGGTGATAAAGCGGGACTCTGTCTCAAAAAAAAAAAAATTTAAAAAAATGTATCTCAATGTGTCCAAATACATTTAGCATGACTCAGCAGTTTGTAGTCTTGTCTGATTGTTACAGTTTTGGTCTAGTCTCTCTCCATCCTATCTATGCCTAGGCCTAGAAGCACTGATGTTGGTGCCTGGGGCGGGTGACCGAGGAAGGAGTTACCTGTGTGTTTGTCTGTTTGTCCATGGTGGGCAGATTGTCTTGGCTCAGTCTCCTATTCTGTTGTTTGACTCACAGAAAATGTGCTCCCTCCTGCCTCGGGGTTCATGAATTGGTTCTTTGGCTGGTGGCGGTGAAGGAGGAAACTCACTGAAGCACCTCTCCACCTTCACTGTACTTGTGAAGTCCACCCCTCAGTTCATTCCACCACAGTCTCTTTTCACCGTCTTTGATGGATGGGTTTTGGAGTGACCATATCAAGATGGTCTAGGTCTCAGCTACTTTCTTGATTGACCTACATGGGGAAAGTTTCTATCTTTGTTCCTACATTGAGTAGTAAGAAGCCAGGCTGACTTCCTGGACCCCTTAACCTTCCACTCACCCTTTCTGCTCCACTTTCTCCCACCCCTTGCAAC
Organism: Saimiri boliviensis; assembly: GCF_048565385.1. NCBI lineage: Eukaryota > Metazoa > Chordata > Mammalia > Primates > Cebidae > Saimiri > Saimiri boliviensis. The sequence continues at coordinate 37,502,475 of NC_133449.1, read as the reverse complement.
ATCAGGTCATCTGTCAGTTTATTGGTTTAGTGCTAAGCTGAGCCAGTACCTGACTAAGATGGGAGGGTGAGGGATGTGGTAGTGGGGCAAGTCAGGAGTCCTTGATTGCATGGGAAGGGAACTTCCCATTCTTTTTTCTCTCCTCCTTAATAAAGTTGAGAGAGAAGTCATCGCATAGATGCTGTTGGTTCACTTCCTCTTAGAAGCTCTGTGGCAGGTGAGGCACGTTCTGTTCTTAGCTATGAGCAATCTGTCCAGCCTTGCGTTGGGTTGAATTGGTGAGGGGAAGGGGGGGTCCCCAATCTGTACCTCACATTCTCATGTTCTAGAAAGTAGATGGCAAAGTCAGGATTTAAGTCCAGGCTTGTGTGGCTCCAAGCCCATGTCCTTTTCTCTACATGGTGCCGCCTCCACTGTGTGCCATATTTTAGAGTGGAGCATGCTTTGAAAAAAATTAAATTCCCAAGCCAAGAAAAAGAGTATAAGGGAATGTGGAGATGGGGGTAAGATGGGTGGATTTTTTTTTAAGTCTTTACACAAAAATTAGGTAGAAGAAACCACATGGGGTGGGTCTGAAGAATCTGAAGTTAAAATATCTGAATTTCTGAAACCAATACCATGAGTTTTGCCTGGGGAACCTGTATTAACCACCTCCTCAAGGCAATGAAAGCTTGGCGCCATCCTACTTCTACTCATGGTAGATGGCATCAGTGTGTATATTATTCTCGTATGCCTATAAAGTGTGGGCTTGCAGAGATCTGTACAAGACTGCAAAAGGAGTGAAGCTGCCAGGACTTGAAGCTATGTTGACCTGACAGTATCCAACACACAGAAATCAAACACCACACTGTTCATAGAGCAGAGCCAAGGGTAAGGTTTGAATTCTGAGAGCAGATGTGGGGAGGAGCCCTGTTAATAATGGGAAGAGAAGGAGAAGGGGCTACCACCAGCAAAAGTGACTGTCCTATCCTCTTTCCACTCAGAAGATTATCCTTCTCACCCTTGTCATTCAATGTTTCCCCATCCAAAACACCCTCTTCCCTATCAACCACATCCAACTGACATACTCGGATTCCTTACAAATTCTTTTTACAGGCTGCTTAAGCCCTGGGTGACTGCCTCTGACTAACCCAGTCAACTGTTGGGCGTAAGCTGTGTTATCGGAGGAAGGATATCTTGAATTAGCTGTGATTTGAAGTTGGACTCACTCAATTATTTTGTATTTTAAGGCATTCTCTGCTGGAAGTTCAGAGGCTCACTCCATCCTATTTGAATTAGTTTGAGTCTTTAATTTCTGGCCATTTAACTCAACAAGTGAAACACACTTTCTAAATATTTTATTTTATAATAAATGGGAAATTGAAATAAAGCAGATAAATAGCATTTTACACACTATTCAGTGTTATCTTTCCCTTTGGTAATCAAAAAGTACCTGGCTAATGGTAATGTGTAACCAGGTACTTTTCTACTGCCAAAGGGAAAGATAATAATCTTACGTGACTCACTTCCTGCCCTCAAAGGCAAGGAAATAAGATTGTATGTCTGCAACACAAGCAAGACCATAAGTGACTTTAAAAAGTAAGAGTTGTGAGAATTGAATTAATTTTTCCAAAATAATAATAATGATAATGATGAAGATGATTGCCACTCTTTAGTGTTTGCTATGTGCAGGGCACTATGCTGTTTTACATGCTGAGTAGCATTTACACATGCAAGGTGGGGCACTTGTATTGCAAGCAGATGGACCAGTAAAAGCAAAAGCATGGAGACGGAAGGCTCAGGGCCCATGTGCAAACAGAGCAATGTGGCTAGAAGGTGGGGTACATGAAAGGCACTGGTGGGTAATAAAGAAGAACAGGTAGCTAGGTGCATGTTATGGAAGACCTTCATTCTGTAGATGATGAGGAGCCACATATAGATTTTGAGTGATTTCTAGAATTGTTCCAACCCTCCCTGCTAGAATTTATCATTTCGTATCCTGTGTCTGTTGTATCTATTCAGTTTTATAGAAACATCTGTATCCTGTAGATATTTCCAAGTACGCTTTTCTTTTTTTTTTGCTTGATTACAAGCCTCCTTGAGCGCAAAGCGTGGTGCAGAATAGGCTATTACATGTTAATTGAAGAAGTCATTATTGCTGTTAGCACCAGTGTGGCTGCAATAAACAGAATGGGTAGAGGAGGAGGCAGCCCAAAGGCCAAGAGACAGGCAATGAGACACAACATGGGAGAGGAAGTGTGGACTGGGATGAGGGTAACATGAATTGAGAGCGGAAAGCCTGAGAGAGACAATTTGGAAGGTAATGTTGGTAAAACAGAGCAACTGCGATTTGATCTGTGTTGGGGGGGGGTAAGATGGGGTGAAGTTAGGGTCCAGGCATTATGAAGGCTCACAGGAGACACATTGCCACGGTAGGTAGAGAGACCTACTCCAGGGGAAGGCAGAACTAACTGGGAAGATGTGTGTCTTGCTCAGGTGCTCCCTCTGCCTGGAACTCCCACTCTTCACCACCTTAAGTAATCCAGTCATCACAAACCTTCAGAACCATCTCAGAATCCTGTGCCTTCTAGATTCCCATCAGAATGTCTATCTCTAGGCATTAAGCTCTCCCTCCTTTCAACCCATATAGCATTTTACGCTTCCCATTTGGCATGTTCAGTTTCATGTCACACTTATTTATTCTCTTACCCCTCCCAAATAGAACGTAGGCTCTCTATGTTCTATGTTCAAGCCATTTTATTCATTTGAGTGGAACAACTGCCCCGATTCCAGAGCTTTATTTTTGGATCCAAGGAGAGGGGGGAGAAGTCAACAGTGACTCCAAGGTTTCTGCCTGAACTATCAGAAGGATGGAGTTGCCATTAACTAAGATGGGGAAGAGCATGATTGGTAGGAAATAGCAGGAGGTCGTTTTGGGGCAAGATATATCTGAGAAGTCTGCTACATAACCCACTGGAGATGTTGAGTGGACAGTATGATATATAAATTTGAAACTCAGGAGTGAGGTACAAGCTACAGGTATACGTTTGGGAGTTGTTAGCATACGAAGGGCATTTCAACTCTTCGGACTGGATGGGATCATCAGTAAACCGAATAGGGCTAGAGAAGAGAAGACATGCAAGGACTGAACACTGAGGTACTCCAGAGTCTGGGGAGAAAAGGGACAACTAACAAATGAGACTGAGAAGTGGCTGACGTAAAGGAAGGAAAACAAAATGTAGAGGCCTAAAATAGCAAGGTTAAAGGATTTCTAGGAGAAGGGAATGATCTATTACCTCACATTATGCTACTAGGTCAAGTAAGATAATGAGCGAGAATTGAATTAGCAATGTGAAGGTCACTGGTGACCTTGAAGAGAGGACTTTGGTGGAATGGTGAGGACAAAGGTTTTATTGGAAAGAGGAATGAAGGAGAGGAATTAGAGGCAAAAACTTTGAGAAATTTTCTGTAATGAGAGCAGAGAAGTGAAGCAGTCAATGGGTGGAAGGATAAATTGAGGTTTCTTCTTCTTTTTTTTTTTTTTTTTTTTTTAAAGAAAAAAAGAACAGAAATACTAGCATTCTGATAGGAGTAATCCAAGAAGAAAAAGAAAATTAGTGCAGGGGAGAGATAGCTAGATAGAGAGAGAGGGAAAGAGAGAAAGAGAGAGAGAGAGAGGAGAATTACTAGAGTGGTGCCCTTGAACAGGTGAGAGGGAATGGGAGCTGGTGCACAAACGGAGGGAACGGCCCTCCAGGCACAGATGATTCATCCGTAGTTATAAGAGGAAAGGTGGAGCACATTTGTGGCAGGTGAGTGGATGTGAAAGGGAACTTTGTGGAAGTTCTTTTATTTCTGCTTCAATTTTCAGGAAAGAATGGGAAATACCTGGGTGTCAAAAGTAAAAAGAAAATTCAAACCAGGAAAGCAAGCTTCTGTGTTGATATTGCAGTCAGTGTAGGGAGGGGTCAGGAGTCAGTCAGATACTTTCCTGGCTTGGATTTTAATGGCTATGGAGGGACAGAGACAAGTTTGTGGGTCTGCAAAAGGTGCCGAGGTGGCTCCGTCAAGCCTGGACTCTCAAAGGGCACCACTGAAAGGTTAGACTATAAAACATTTTGCCAGTAGCCCAGATGGTCATAAGGAAACTCATCTAGCTATGAGTGAATAAAAGCATCCTGCAAAATGCAAATCCCAGGCTTAAGCTTCTCTCAGATTAGTGATTCAAATATATGTTACCCCAGGAATCTTAAAGCCAGGGCCAGTGGTGACCATGGGACGCCTGTAGAAACAAATAAAACAATCCATGGATAGATGCTCCCATAGCGGCAGGGGATTCTTGCAGAAAAACAAGCCCCAGTGAGGATAAACTGATAGTCAAAAGTTATAAAACATAGGAAGTTAAAAAAAAATCCAACATGAGTGAAAATAAGCAGACCTAACTAATGAAAGATTGGAGATGCAAATACTTGTGATAGTGGAATGGCTGACTAGAGACTCTAGAATATGTGCATGTAAATAATTAAGGGTATAATCAGAGCATAAGAAAGTAACAACAGAATGAAAACAGAATTTCTAGAAGTACAATAAGAAATAAATTAGTGTAAGAACTCAATGACTCAATAAAATGGTAGAGAAGATAAAGATGAAGAAAGAATCAGCAAATTAGAAGATGTAACTAAAGAGTTACCCAGAATTACCATAGAGATAAAGACTGAAACTAATAATAGACATTAAAACATAGTGGAAAAAAATAAGATGGCTAACCTCTGCTGAATAGGAGTTTCAGAATAGGAAACTATCTATCAATAGTTTCCTAGTTTCTATCTATCTATCAAACTAACTATCAACCCACTATCGATGGGCTGAGTAAAAAATAAAAATCACATAAAAATACTAGAAAAAATCATACTAAAAATATACAGCCAAATAAATTATTCAAGAGTGAGGGTAAAATATAGACATTTCAGGGAAAAAATGAGAGAGATTAAATAGAATATTGTTGAAAGATACACGAAAGGATATACTCCAGAAAAATGGTGCAGAGTAAAAGAAGTAATGGTGTCTGTTGTACTGTTTTCTGTATATTTCTATTTTTCTGGTATGTTTCAAAAGTAAAATAAAAAATTAAAATCCCCTACTTAAATCTTCTATCTCTCTAAAGAAGCATAGCTTCCAAATGTTGCCTATGTGTATATCTTTTCCAAAAAAATTAAGTCTTAAATGCAGGTAAATTCTAAAGATAGTTTTTCTGCTTCATAGGATTGGTTTCAATCAAAAGAGCCTGAGATACACTCTTACAGAGAAAAATAAAATGAAAAGGAAAAGGAAAAGCAGCACTGGCATCAGGTGCCTGGAGAATTATTCTCTGGTCGAAGTTTGTGAGTCTCAAAAATTTAGAAAGATATCTTTCCACAGGTCACTTCTGGCTGAAAACCAAGGACTGTTACCAAAAAATTATTGAAATTCTCCACAAGCAGGTGAATCATCTATTTAAAAGACAGCCAAAAGCTCAGGAGACCTTGCAAATGTAGATGAATGAGCAGAAAAGAATGCCGAAACTTTAGTTCACATATTTTATTTCCCTGACTAGATACTTCTCTGGGGGTAGAGGGAAGGACCTTTACAGGATAGTAAAAAGTTTGTAAACACATGAAATAATGAGATATTCCTAAGGGAAATGTAAAGAAGAATTTTTGTGTGGAAAAAGGGAAGAGGGGCTGTTAAAATGATGGATACTGGGAAACATGTTTAAAACCTATAAGGGATAAAAAAGGTACAAATAAAGAGAACAGTACTATGCTGGGAGATGAAATGCAGCAATAAAAAAAATCTCTATTTAGGAAAGGAGCTTTCCAAGGAGAAAGTCTGTAATTCTATCATTTGGCAAAGGTTGGAGCCTCTTTTTGGGGTTGCCAGGAAAGATGCTTAAATTACAATTTTTATAGTTTCCTTCAATGGAACTTCAGGAAATTGGCCAAATATGTATGATTGAATATGGATCCAAATCCGGCAGGCTGAGTTGTGTACTATATTAAGATTTGAATCCTCAATTTGGCTCCTTCCTTAGACTCTTGGGCCATTGTTCATCCAGGGAAGATTTATGGAGCCTGACTCTGAGCCAGGCAGTGCGCAAGGTGTCCAGAGGTCCTAATTCATTTCTCTAGGCCATCATTCTCCTTGGCAATTAGTTCACAACTCTTCTCTGTCCTCAACCTCCCAATATTTCATTCATCCTCCTCTCAGCTGATGACCTTTCATTTCAACTCACTGAGAAATAGAATTGAACAGAAGAACACTTCCACAGATTCTACCAACTATATCTACACTTCCCTACTTGGTCTGCCCTCTAGTTACAATGAATTGACTGGGCTTTTTCCTGGGGCCAACCTCTCCACAGGGTCACTGAATCAATTCCTTCTCTTGTCAATTCAGATATGTCTCCAGCCAGCTCTCTCTCTCTCTTTAAACACCATCTCTCCACTGAGAATTTTTAAATTAATGAATTCAAAGTGATCTTTCTCTTGAACTCCAGACTTCATTCAGTTGCCCACTTGACTTCTCCACTTGAATGTCTAATATAAATGTCAAACCTTACATTTCCAAGGCAGTGTGGTGGCTTGCGTCTAATCCCAGCATTTTGGGAAGGTTAGGCAGGAGAATTACTTGAGCCCTGACATTTGAGACCAGCCTTTGCAACGTGGCAAAATTCTATCTCTACAAAAAAATTAAAAAACAATTAGGTGTGGTGGCACACACCTGTAGTTCCAGGTATTTGGGAGGCTGAGGTGGGAGGAATTACCTGAGCCTGGGAGGTAGAGGTTGCCATGAGCGGTGTTCACACCACTGCATTGCAGCCTGGGCAACAGAGTGAAACCCTGTTTCAAACAAACAAACAAACAAACAAACAAACAAACAAAACAAAAACAAAACTTACATTTCCAAATACCAACTCTAATCTTTCATTCCCACCCCCACACTTGGTCTGCCTCCTCTTCTGGCCTCCCCACCTCATTTAGCAGAGGCTCCTTTCTATTCATTGCTTAGCTCAAAAATATTGGAGTCATCCTGGATTTCCTCCCACGTTTTAACCCACTTCCAGTTTGTTGGCAAATTGTATTGGTTTTACTTTCTAAATATATCCTAAACATGATCGCTTCTTACCACTTCTGTTATACTCACCCAGTCAAAATTGCCATTTTCCTTTGCCTGAACATCTAACTGGTGCATCTGCACACTCGTTCCTTTACCACTTATTCTCCATAGAAGCCATCCTTCTAAAATGTAAATCAGACCACGTTCCTCTTTTGCTCTTACCCTCCATGACTTGCATCTCATTTATGTAAAGTATTAAGTCTTTACCAAGGTCCTGCATTTCCTGGCATATAATGGGGATATTGAATCTCTGACATCCTCACCTCTCACTCTTCCCTCACTCCACCCCAGCCAGGATGGCCTGAGCCCACTGCGCCTTTGCTTTTGCCTACTATGTTCTCACTGCCTGAATGTTCTTTCCAAGATACCTGCATTGCTGATTTTCTCCTTTCTTTAAGTCTTTACTTATAGGTCACTCCTCCAAGACACCATCACAGACCACGTTATGTAAGATACAGGCACTCCCTATCACTCTCTATCACTCAGCTTGCTGTATTCTCATGCCCTGAGGACACAAAGGTTTCTCTGAATTTCAAGATAGCATCTATGCTCAATTATTTGAAAATGTCAAAACAATTCAAGAGACATTGATTTGGGATTCCGATAATTCAAGGTATGGTTAAAATGATATACGTTTTTTGGATCATTTACTTTTCTTCCCCCTAAGTAAACACAAACAAGATGCAAGGAGCTATTGTATGTGGTGAAAAGAAAACCGGACTGAACTGGATTCTAGTCTAGGTCCACCTCCCAAGGTTGTGTGCCCATGGACCTGTGGGCTCCCTCCCTAGGGTGAGCTCACTCTCCTTTCCAGTTCTTACCTCATAAAATGGGGATGTTCAATGGGTTTGCCATTGGGAAATCAATCTAATGAGGAATTTTAAGTGGTTACAATGAACCCTATTTCATGTTTCAGGGTATTCTTCAATAGCCATTGCTGCAGTATAACCAAAGTAAATCATACCACCCAAATAAATTATAAAAACCATTAACTCCACAAAATTCAACACATTACCACAACCTACAGCACCACTAATAATCAAGCCTAGACCTCCATAAATAGGAGAAGGTTTTGAAGAAAAACCTACAAATCCTATAACCAAGAGAATACTCAATATAAATAAAGCATATGCTATTATGCATCCAATAAACATATGTCAAACATTTACCATGTCCAAGGCACTATGTTAATGGTAATATGAAATAAAAATATAAGGTACTTCTTCCCCACAGTTCAAAGATAGTAGAGAAGACCATATATCATAGAATTAAAATAACTATATTTTAAAAAATGATGTAGTATAGTGTTATACCCTACCGTCATCTTTAGATGAGAAAGCTGAGCTGAGGTTCAGAGAAGTGAAGTGATTGATTAAAGAATAAACAATTAACAATAAATAGTGGAATCAGGGCTGTTCAAAGAGGCTAATGAGTTTGATTACTCTAAAGATAGAATTCAATTCATTCCCTAATATTTGTGACTTAAAAAAAAATTCTGAGTATAGATTCTCATCAGTAGAGAAGCTGAATTCTTTAAGAAGCTGTGTGAGAGGACTCTGATAATTCAAGGTATGGTTAAAATGATGTACATTTTTTGCATCATTTACTTTTCTGCCCCCTAAACAAGCACAAACAAGATGCAAGGGGATATTGTATGTGGTGAAAAGAAAACTGGACTGAGATGTAAATGGACTGAGATGTAAATCATCTCATTGGGAGATGATCCTCGGATTTTTGCAGCTTGATCGTCTGTCTATACCAATATGCAAAAGCAGTCAGAATTCAAACGCTGAAAGGTGAATAAATAGCCTGTTCACCTGTGTACACAATCCAGTGTTTGGACAGGATGAGCTGTCATTAATTTAAATCAATAACTGAAAAACAGTGCCCATCACCACTCCAACCATCCCATAAGAAAGAAAGAGAGGTGGGAGCCTGAAACTCACAAAGGTACCTGAAACGCTCCATAGAAAAGTCATAGTTAATGCCTGGGTCAACACAACTTATCTTTGATTTAATTTACTAAAACACTATGAGAGAGAAGGCCACGGGGGCCTTGGCACAGCCATCATAACTATGAACTAAGGTCTCCCAGATGATCAGGGAATCCTTTCCTGAGAAATTCAGTTCCCTGAACTTGACTTTGTTTAGTGACTTTAAAGTGAAGAAGAAAAATGACTGCCAGATTAAAAGAGAAATATTTCATTATTTGGCCAGATTCTTATCAGCTGAGAAAAAGATAATGATGCCTGTTAAATGAGCAACCCTCAGAGCCTTCCCTCCATCTACAGCTACAAGGAATGGGAAGTAGCCATGAAGAGCCCCGGGAGCTGCTGGATACTCTGCAAGGCCATTCTCCTGTAACTAAGGCCACTGTATTACATCGTCAAATCCAAATATATCTTAGCTGGAAGGACCTGCACATCACCTATCAACCCTTTCACTTCATAAACGCATCTTCATGGTTCACAAAGACTGGCCCCAGCATCATCACACGGGAGCTCGTGACACTCTGGAAGGTAGGGTAGGCATCAGTGTTTACATTTCAGGTGAGACAGTGAACTCAAACACTGTTCAGTGATTTACCCAAGGTCACACACAGCTTGTTTGTCAGGGAGAAGGAGCCTTAACCCTGGTTGTATCCTCTGAATTTGGTACCTGGCCATTGCCAGTCTTACAAAGCAGGACACGAAACTCATCAAGGTGAGGTAGCTTCCTGTGGTTACCTAGGGAATGAGTATGAGCGCTGAGACTTGCATGCAGAACACTGATTATTTAGCAGTGCCAAGGTGAGCAGCCATTGCCGGAGGCATGGACAGGCATATGTTGCTCAGGGCAGCATCCTGCTTCCTTCCTTCCCGTCTCTGAACGTCCCAGGGATTTAACCAGCTCCCTTTTTCCATTGCTTCCACCTATTTTCCCCACTTGGATTTCACTGAAGGAGATGCCATAAAACCTTATTTCTCTTCACTTTCATCCTGGGAATCAGGATCAGCGTTTCAGTTTTATAGGTTTATTACTATTGTTTTTTTTTTTTTTTTTTTTTCAAATTTAAGAACCATGGGGGGAAAAAGTTAATGAGGTACAAATGTTTCCAGTTACTAGATAATTTAGAAATAATGTTAATCATTTTCTATTATGTTAACTCTTATCTAACTGCTTAGCAGAGGACCTGATCTACTAATTGTTGATTTGGTGGTAGATATCCTTATCATTATTATAAATTCTCTTGGCCATCCAGCTAATTAGAAGCAGAACCAATACTTGAACCCAGACCTTCAGATTCCTTCCCCAGTGCTCTACTAGGGCCGTCTCACAGGGTTGGGATGCTTGAAGTAAGCAGCATAGATAAAAGAGGCTGTGAACTTAGGGAAGGGGGCTGTGGGGCGAATGAAAGCGATTACAGCTCATCAGTTATTCAGGAAGGGTCATCTAGGGACAGTTCCTGCAAGGGTTCTGGGAAATGCAGGTCTAAAAGTCAACGTATATATTGCTTGGCTTGTTGACAGGACTAGGAAAGCTAAAGGATTTATTGGCTGGAGAGGAGGATTGATGAGAGATGGGAACAGAAACTACTTGTGCTGCCTGCTTTGCCAGTAGGGTACAAACTTTTCTCCTTTGGGTGCAGAGCAAAAGAAGGAGATGATGAGAGAGGAAGATTTTGGAAATCCAGAAAGACTTGGAGGCCTTAGCTCTGTACTAAGAGCTTAGACTAACTCTATCAGTCTTCTAGACTGGGCAAGAAATCACTTGACTCCCCCTCCTTCCCCTAGCAATCCTTTCCTCTCTGGCGCCCGAGCACTGCCTCATGCACGTGTGTTTATTCCCATCCCTGTCCTAGACCACTGCAAAGCCCAGTGAATGTGTGTCCCCTCAGCTCCTCCCCACCGAGCCTTTTCCAAGACTCCCCTCCCCAGGGGAACACCCGCCCTCCCCCGGGGCTGGCCATGTGGAGTCTGTCTTGTTTCCCCCATCTCGCTATGGTTGTGTATTTGGTCTTTGATGCAGGGGCTGACCCCACATGTTACATCACCCTGTGCAGAGCACATTCAGCGGGCGAATGACTTACAGCACCATGCTCTGTCTTCTGTTCTTTCTATTAGGGGTGTGATTTAGTAGATGAATGTTTATAACATGACCTAAGGAATTTCATCCTTCTCTGGAAAACTGTGTAGGAGAGAATCCTGATGGACGAAGAATAATGTGTTCTGGGCTCCAGCCAAATATTTGGACTTGTTGGAAAAAGCCTCCGTGCTCACCTTCTGCTGTTTATTGTAAACTCACCACCTCTTGTGATCAACCCCAGCTGACTCAGAAGGGAGTGGTGACAAATGAGCATCTCCTTTGTTTACATGCAGATACCACTTTGCTGTGATGATGTGTTAATTCTGCATTAAGTGCTTTCCTGACCAAACACCTTAAAAGGCCATGTAACTCTCTTCTGCAGTTGCATTTGTAGGGGAGAGGAGAGGGTATGGGACATGAAAGGCAAGTCAGATCTATGTGCTGGGGGTACCCAGGCAGAAGAGCAGTTCCTTGTAATTGGAAAACAGCGCAGCAGTATCTGCCCCCTGCCAGGTCCTTGGGAGGTGGTTTGCCATAGTGGAACATCAGATTCGTGGTTGATTTTAGTTAAATCACATATAAGTGATATAACCTCTTTGAACCTCAGTTTCCTCTTTTGCAAAAAGAACCCCACAAGGCTATGACAGAGATTAAATTAGTTAAATCATGTGTAAAAAGGATAATTTAAAAATACTTCCCGCTATGTTTTTCTTTTGACGATTTCTTGCTGCCATTATTACCTTAGAGCAGGAAAAAAGTAAATACTGCCTCAGAAAGGAAAAGGGAGTTATGTAGACAGGAAGAAGAATTGAAACTCCAGAAAGGAGTCTAAGAAGTAAAATATGATTAAAGGAATCTAAAGGAGAGAGATTTCCCTGAGAAGAGACAGTAAAAATACTAAGTCTCTGAAGACTTCCTGCACTGACATCTTTTAGGTAGTAATTGGCAAAGGCAAGGTGGTAGCATAATGATCCCGGATAGGGCATAGATTTTCTTCAAAAATGAGGTTACTGTGGGAATTCCTAGGTTTCCTGGGGCCTAGACAAGATTCTACTAGCCCCAGGGACAGCTGCTACATGGAGAAAAAGAGCCTCCCACAATGGCTATGAAGTAGAGCCTATCTAGATATTGGGGAGGGTGAAGGTCATGCCTCTGTAGAAACAGGAAACTCTGTGGTGGTCATCTAGCTAGTTGTCCAAAGACCAGTGAACATTCTGCATGATACAGCCAGCAATTAGATGCCACCAACACCCAGACCAGACCATTTGAGGTGACCAGCAGCTGGAACCAGCAAAGAACAGACCATGAGTTTTATTGGCCATGAATTTTAGCCACATATTTCTGACAGGTGCCCAGGGTATAGACCTTGCTGACCATATTAGGTCAGAAACCCAGCTGGTAAACTCTCTTCCCTGTCACCATGAGCATACATGAGTATCTCTCTGCAGCCAGATGCCATCTTGGTTGGGAGGAGAACCTAAATGATTAAACATTTTCCCAGATACTTAGATTACCCTAAATAATCAATTTAAACTTTAAGACACTGTTTTGAATCCAAATATCTCTATAAATAAACGATTTCCCTTCCCCTATCCTCCCACTACCCTCTGGCCAAGTAGGATGGTTACTTATGAGAATTAGTTGCAGCAATTAGCTACAGAGAAATAAAAAGGCCCAACTATCTTGTAGGTCGTTGTATTTTAACCCAGCTCTGTGTTTAATAGTGCCATAGATAGGAGACAATGCTTGTGAATTCTCTTAAATGTAATCAAAAATATCAGATCAGATGGAATCCTCCAATGCGAAAATTGTCTCCCTTCTGTTATATTAAATACTGCTAACACAGGGTAGGAAGAAAGCTTGTACGTATTCACTGGCCACAAGTTGATTTTATTTACCACACTGAAACTAAAGAAAAATGGAAATAGTCCATTACGTTTTAGTTTATTTTTTATGTTGAACATAGTTACGATTTTTTTTTCTGGGACTCCACAGTGTGAGGGGAGTGGTAACATCCTAACAGCGTTCCTTTTTCTAGATCAATGACATTTGCCCCGTGTGTGGTGGTCTTCCTCCTCCTCCTTCCGAGTGCTCTAGGGTTTGGGCACCATCTTAGCCAACTGCCAATAGATTTTCACTACTATCTCTTTGCAACTATATTCCAGGTTTCTCCTAATTATTTTGTCATTCTTCTTCATCTAATTACTGCAAATGCTCTCTATGAAAGGTATTATTAACTACATTTTGCAGATAAAGAAACAGTGAATCTGCAGAGTTAAGAGAAGTTATTTCTAAATATTTATTGCACATAAAAATGATGAGAAGTTTGGTCCTAGCCACAATCCTTTTGAAAGGTGTGATTCTCAAAGGAGATCTGACCAGCACAACTACAACGTACTAGTCAAAGGTGGATGCCAGTGTGCCCCATCCTGGCCTCTCCAATCACGTGGAACTCTGAGAATCAAGCTGAGAGGTGGAGAAAGGAAACAATCAACATAATCTCCAAATTATGTTGCTGGTACTTGGAAGTGGGGCCTTTGGGGAAGGTGATTAGGGTTAGATGAGGTCGTGTGAGTGGGGGGCCTATGATAGGATTAATGGCTTTATAAGAAAAGGAAGGGAGACGTGGCTGGCACACTCCCTCTCTCTCACCATATGATGTCCTCTACCATGTGATGATGTCACAAGAAGGCCTTCGCCAGGTGCTGGCACCTTGATACTGGACTTCCTAACCTCTGAAGTTGTGAGAAATAAATTTTCTTTATAAATTACCCAGACTGTGCTATTCTGTTACAGCGACACAAAACACAGACAGACAGTGCCCTTTTTCTTGCCATCCAAACAGAAGATGAGGGAAGGAGTTCTCAAGGGATTCTCCCCAAATCTGAAGGAAATCACAAACCCACAGTGCTACTTAGAAGGTGTCCGTCAAAACCCCAGGCTTTCTCTAGCTCTGAATTCCATCTCCGCTGTGTGTGTTTGGGATTTGGGGCTTGACAGGGCTAGATAGGGTGATGGTGATGATGGTATGGTCACTTTCTCTTTAATCCATGGCTACTAAAGTTTTGACTACATTAGGGCCAAATGTGGAAATTAACCTAATTTTGACTCTCTTTTTTTTTTTTTTTTTTGAGACAGAGTCTTGCTTTGTCACCCAGGCTGGAGTGCAATGGCACGATCTCGGCTCACTGCAACCTCCACCTCCCAGATTCAAGCAATTCTCTTGCCTCAGCCTCCCACATAGCTGGGATTACTGGCCACACCATCATGCCCAGATAATTTTTGTATTTTTAGTACAGGCGGGGTTTCGCCATGTTGACCAGGCTGGTCTTGAACTCCTTACCTCAGGTGATCTGTCTGCCTTGGCCTCCCAAAGTGCTGGGATTACAGGCGTGAGCCACAGTGCCTGGAGACCCTCTTTTTAAATATACTTCACCTAGAAATCCATTTTGCGAGACGAAACATGAAAGTGATCATACTCCCTGACTGTCTGAAGTGACCAGGGTGTGGCTTAACTTATGGTTTCTAAATTATTTTCCCCAAAGGAAATATTACACAGGGAGGGCCAATACATACAACAGGGAAAGGCTGACAACTCGGGGAAACTGAGGGCTGACAGGAGCTTCACCCTCACTCTTGCTCTTCCTGCTCCCCCCACACCTCCTGGGAGCATCCCCTCGGAACCCCACGGGCTCTACAGAGTGTAGTTTGGAAATCACTGCATACATAGAAAATATGAGCAAGAAAGCCGCACATGAAGAATTATTACTAAGGGCTGCCATAAGCATCAGACTTGTCCTTTGGGGAATTATGATTCATTAACCAAATAAGAACTTACTGCCATTTCTTCTAGCATACTTTATCACAGGAATACTGTGTGCACAGAATAGATTGACCGTATTGCCACAGTGGCCATTTTAAATTTTAATAAATGCTGTCCCTTTGCTTTGGTTCTCCTTAAATATGCCGATTAGATTCATTTTTATGGTCCCAGAAACATGCTAGATTTAACAAGAGTTATTAAAATGTCTAAAAACATATATTTCAGGGAACTCCCAATATAGACAGTATGAAGAAACACACACACACACACACACACACACACACACACACACACACACACACTTTACTTATATAAAGTGAAATGAGTAACAATTCACAACAAGTGAAGTGATACAGGACCATGTGTGATTAAAATTCAAGCCTGTTGCTCAGGAAATAATTGCTCTAGGAATTCAGTACTAAGATTGCCTTGTATCACAGTGGCATCCTAATTATAGTATATAGAAAATGAAGAAGGTTGAATTCTGTCTCCTGGGCCCTGGTCATGTCTCACCTGGAATGTTGACTTAGTTCTGAGCACCTCACTTGGAGAAAAACATGGTCAAAGCACAGTGGGCTCTGAGGAGAGATCATGTCCTATGAAGAAGTGCTGGTAGAGCTGTAGCTGCTTTGTTTGGGGCAGATAGTACACTGGCGTGATCCTTACTGCACTAGGGATTTTCATGGAAAAGAGTATGCCCAGCCTCTCTACAACCCTTCTTTCCCTCTATCCTCCCTCTTCACCTCCTCAGTGGGGTGGACACCAGGGGGTGCCGTTGACATACAGTGTCAAGTATGTGCCTTTGAGCTGTGCAAAACAGTGGCCCAATCACTGTCTTTACAAAAAGGGATTTCAGCTTTCTCATGTGGTTTCAAAAAGTAAGTAAAAATTAAAAGGCCAGACAACAAGGGTGGTGAGACTTTGGCTTAAGACAAGGACATTATAACAGGGGGAGAAGAAGGAATGAGTGGCTGTAGATGCAGGTGTTTGGAAAGGAGTCTCATTTAGAAGAAAGTCTATACCTCTAAAATTGATAATAATGATAGTAACCTGTGAATTGTGTTTTTGTGATGTGAGTGGCCTTGCAGTATTTTACATTTTTTGTAGTATTTTATATTTTTCACAAGTGTTCTCCTTCTTAATCACTACACCAATGCTTCTAGTAGGAAGTATATAATTATGTTTATTTTATAAATGAAGAAACTGAAGTTTGGACAAATTGCATTACTTTCCTAAGGTCACAGAGAGAACAAACTTCTAATTTCAGAGTTAGTCTCTCTAAATTCAGAATGCAAACTCTTAACCATTATGCCACATTGCCTTTCAACAATGAGTTACAAAATCCCATCTTTCTTAGCGTGTTCAACTGCCCAGTTGTTGTGAAACTTGATCTACAAATAAAATTAGATCTTGACCTTGTACCTCAAAGGGTAAAATCATTTCTATGGAACAAGGGTAAGCGAGATGAATTTGTCTTGGTCTCACTACTCACTGATACCTATATCTGGGACTCGGGGTGAACCTGCACACCTGGCCTCCAGATGGGGAGAGCTGTTGTACACATAGCGTGGCATTGCCTCCAGATCCAATTGTATCATCTCAGGCACCCAACACATGAAAAATGTGCACAGGCTCATGCTGGAGATTTTGATTTTGTCATTTCCCAAATGCCCTCTCCAAAAATCACCTTAAGGAGGCAACATGTGGTCTTCTGTGAGACTTCAGAGCTGCTGGCGGGAGCAGAAAGGAGCAGAGCCCATCGGAGAACACTTGGTGCTCGCTGTCGTATTGGAAACACTGAGATAAAAAGGAGCGGCAAAGCCTTTAACTATGTGTGCATCCGACAGCTGCAGCTCTCTTGTTGCTAGTGCTTGGTCTGTGAAGTGAAGACCATGGTGAGACCCTCACTGAGGCTCTGTTAGTGCTAAAACAGATGTTCCTTCAGCGCTCACATCTTAGGTGGCCACTTTCACGGGGTGGAAAAGGATAATCTAAACCTTCCCGTTCTTGCCAAAATAACCACGTGTAGGTCTTTGTTCTGCACGTTTCTGGAACACACAGATTTCCAAGCAGTGGGAACCTCCTGTCCTGTTCAGTTGCTGGACAAACTCTTGTTCTGCCCATTTCACCCTAGTTTCCTGAAATCCTGGCACTAGGGCGCCCATGACTGGAGACTGTAAGAGCCTCCTTTGTAAGGAGAGTTTTCACAGCTAAAGCCATCAAGACTGGCAGTGAAGGACACTGGGCTTCAAGCCCATTATAGTGATGACAGGTATTGCCTTGGCTGCTGAAGCTGAGTGGTTGACACTCTGCAGGTCTGTCTGGCTCCATCCCAGGGAGGAAGGTAGTGGAAGGTGCCCGTGGGCTGCAGTTGGCACTGCCTGGTTGTGGGGAGGATGGCAGAGGACTGACTTGTCACTGCTTCAAAAGTGTGGAAATTGTTTTGCTCTTTAAGCTGATAGAGAAACAAACTGGAATAATAAAACTAATTCTCCGAAGCAATCCAAGTATGGAAACCAGAAATGTATACTCAGATCTTTTCTCCGTTTTCTTTTTTCATAAATTTGGAACATTTGTGGCAGAAAGAGAAATTAGAATAAAATGGATTTAGAAAAGAGAGAGAAGTAGTTTAGAGGGTTGTATAGGGAGGCAACATGATAAAGTCGAAAGAAAAATGGACTTGGAGAGAGAACAGTCAAATCCGGGCCTGCCTCTGAGTGCCTGTGTGGCCCTAGGCAAGTTTCCCCTCAGCTTGAAGACCTGGGCCTCTACGATCCCTTTCAGTTGTAAGATTAAGACCTAGGAGTTCTTGCTTATATAAACAGAATTCTTCCAAGGCCGTAATTATTCCCATAATCAAGAACTATTTATTAACTAAGCACCAGTGTGTGATTTTCTCAAGATAAGAGCAAGAAGAAATGATCCTTACAGGCTAGATAGCTGTGACATGAGCCAACAACTAAGCATGTCTGAAAATTGGACTAATTCATAATATGAATTCAAAATATGAAGTGAATAAGCAAAAAAAAAATTATACTGTGGGGGCTGAATGTTTTGACAGGGGAAATCCAGACTCTGACTTTCAGATGGTACTTTCTGTTTGGATTGCTCAAGAATCTGAGCCACACTGGACTCTCTGGCATGGGGCATAACCCAAGCATCTGCATGGCAGAGTTCTGGCTCATTGCCATTTGCAACAGACACAAAGGGAGGGATCAAACAAAAGGAACCTTCTTGGGTTGACTGTCATAAATGGACCAAGGCTTCAACTCACTTACTGGAGTAGATTTCCTTTTATGGTTGGCCTTGGTCACCCTGGGGAGGCTAAGAATGCTTAAGTACCTTAACCAACACTCAGGAGTGAGATCAGGGCTCTTCTCCAGGGCTAACAGTTTTAACTCCAGGGAATAGAGCTAGTCATGCCACACATCTTTGCTGTTCTCATGAACTGAGGTTTTTGTTTTTTGAGGCAGAGTTACTCTGTTACCCAGGCTGGAGTGTAGTGGTGTGATCACAGCTCACTGCAGCCTTGACCGCCTGGGTTTAAGCGATCCTCCCACTCTAGCCTCCCATGTAGCTGGGACTACAGGTATGTGTCACCTTACCTATTTCCTTCTGTTTGTTTGTTTTTTAGAGAGACAGAATCTTCTTATGTTGCCTGAGCTGCTCTTGAACTCCACATTCAAGTGATCCTCCTGCCTGGGCCTCCCACAGTGCTGGGATTACAGGTGTGAGCCACCACACCCCACCCAAGGCAATATTTTGACCTTCCTTTACTTTATTCTTTGTCCATCTCTTAATTAGTTTATAACTTAGATGGGAAAAAGAGAGGTGTGTATTGACTTCTCAAATAAATCCCATCAGTTTCCTACAGAATGCCATTTTCCCCTAGCTGTCTGTTCATGTAACAAAAAGAACAAGAAAATACAACAAATTCTCTCCCTATTTCTACTATCCCACAATTGTGTTATAACTCTCATGATAATGTTTCAGTCTTTCTTTGTAATAATCATCAACCCATTTGCAATCCATATGTTTCTACCCACAAGTGACAACCAGAATTTCAGGATTAATTGTGAGAGCCATAAAGAGCTTTTTGGACATTTCCCTAAGAGCCTCCATGAATAGCAACAAGGGCAAATAGTAACCCCCAGGCTCCAGCTGTCTCCACTGCTGTGGCAGGTTATGATGCTTCCTTTCTTTAAGTAGAGGCCAAGAGAGATGGCTTTTCAAGTCTTCCAGAGTCTGTATGACATGAAAAGCTTATTCCAGTAAAGGGAAACAGACCCTTGTCATCTGACACCAGTGAGATACACTTCCCTTGGCTGGCAGGGATCTGGAGGAGGAGGAGCAGATAACCTTCAGCCTAAATAAGCAATATCATCATTATTCTGGAATCTCTCTGCAGCATGGCTGGTTACAGTGTGGAATTCCACAGGGCACGTGTCTCTCAGACTTTATCCAAGGGAGTAAGTAATCAGAAGGACCTCATTATAACAGGGGCTCCGGGGACAGTGTCAGTCAGCGGGCTTCAAGGTAGCTGGTAAAATTCTGGTGCTGGTCTGTTTAATCACTGTATGCTTGTTAATACAGTCAAGCCTCAGTTACAACAGAATCAACAGCCCAGTTTGTCACTCATCCATTCCTTTTTCCTTCATCACCCGGTCGAGCTTCTGGCTTGTTTATTGGGCAACTCTGGGTGTCAGACAAAATGAGTGTCTCTTGTTTGAAATGCCTAATCCAGAGGCTTTTCACCTATGTGTTGTTTTCTCTCACCAGCACCTGTGCTCCGTACACGATGCTCTTTGCTAATTGAAGTTGTGAAAGGCGTAAGGATTCTGCTCATGGACTCAGCTCTCCCATAGGGGTCTGATACCAAAGTGATATCACAACAGCAAAAGGAAGAGTCTATCTGGTCAGGCTTTGGTGGTTCAAGGCCTTCAGAATCCTCCTTGAGTCTCTCACTGGCTGTAAACTGAAAACCATCTTGGTTGGCCCCATCCACCCATGTAAGCGATTTGACAGCTTGCAGAGGACTGAGCTTTCACAGAAAGAAGAGATGAGCACAAGAACTTGGACTCCAGAAGAGCTGCCTAACAGATTATTTTTCTATGGTATTTCATGAGAACAAACGAAGTAAGAACTTTCCTTTGGTTCGTCTGGCCTTTGGCATTGTTTACTTTCTTTTTATTATTCTGAACTGTACTTAGAACCCTGGCAGCATTTCTGTCCTAAAATCTTATGGCCAGAGGTTTATTTTTCAGCTGTTTCAAATCATATCTGATAGAGTGAGTGTGCTGCCTGGACTCATCACTTTACTTCAGAAGAAATAAACTCACTCTTTAAATGACAGTGGTGATTGCCCACAGCTTTATGTTTTCCACACTGAAGTGGCAGGCTTCATTCACAAATAATGTTTTCCCTCATCGAAAAACTAAGGCTGAACCCCCCACTCTGCTGATGTCTGGGTAGTGACCTAACACCCATTTTTGGACAATCACTGCCTTATATCGGGTTTCCATTGCATGAAGGATAATTCTTTGTCAATGGTGGTTGTGTCAGCTGTGATCTGAGGTAATGACATTTTCTACTTTTGCTTGAAATTTTGAAAATACACAAGCTGTTAACATTTGCAAGATTGGATTCTGTTTTCTTTACAAAGCAACCTGCTTTGCTGAGATTCTCTCCATCTGTCAGGGGATGTGTGATGCGGAGTAGACTTTATGTGCTGCCTTTCTGGAACGTGGACAGAGCAGCAGCACAGAAAAATGAGCATTTCAGCTCTGTGATGATTTGTGAAAAAAGCTCGGATCACTGAGCAGGCATTTTGCTGGCACCTGTGAAAAGTAAGTGCGTGAGAGAGTGTGGCATGACGGTCGGAGGCCACATGCCGGAGCTGGACTGCTTAAGTCGAATCCCAGCCGCTTAGCTGTAGTGAACTGAATGGTGGCCCCTAAAAGATATATGTGTCTCCTAATCCCTGGAATATGTGAATGTGACCTTATTAGGTGGAAAGGTCTTTGCAGGTGTAATTACATTGAGGCTCTCGGAGATGAGAACATCCTGTAATACTAGAGTGGGTCCTATATCCAATGTTAAGTGTCTTCTTAGAGGAGACAGAAGAAGATGCAGACCCAGAAGAGACTAAGTAAAGACAGAGGCAGAAACCGGAGTGAGGCTGCTGCGGGCCAAAGAATGCCTGGTGCCAGCAGAAGCTGGAAGGGGCAAAGAAGGACCCTGACCTGGGGCCTTTGGAGGGAGCGCAGCCTGCTGACACCTTGGTGTTTGACATCTGGGCTATGGAACTATGAGAGAAACTTCTGCTTTTCACCTAGTTTGTGGTATTCTGTTATGGCAGCCACAGGAAACTAATACACCTTTTACCACCTGAGTGACCTTGGCCAAGTTATTTAACCTCCATGAATCAGTCCCCTCATAGGAACACCCTCCTCCCAGGGTCATTGTAAGGATAAAATGCTTTAGCACAGGTGACTCATTTAGCATAGGTGACTGGTACCTAGTGTGTTCTATGTCAGTGTTTCTATTACAGCAGGAGCAGATGCAGCAGAGCTTAGATTTCAACTGAGCCCATGTTAGTTAGAAGAGTCACAGTCGGACACAGGACACTTCTGGAAGAATCTCCCTCAGTGGATCCCAGTTTTCCAGCAATGTTTTCCAAGCAGCTGAAGAACAGGAAGCAGGAACAGGCTTCCCTACAAGAACCATTATTCAGATGTCTCTACATCTGACTGGTTTAGGAGAAGTGTGACTTCTGGAGGTTTACATGCTGGGACTTTGGCAGCATACATCCTAAAAAACCACATTTATGTTTCCTCAGATGCTGGGGTCTCTATGAGCCTTGACCTGCCTGAGAAGATTAGAGGCAGGTACCTAATCTGATCAGTCAGCTCAGTGAAACAACTGCATTGATTCAAGCCATAAGATGTTAGGATTTTCTGTTCTCGGTGGCCTAAAAGGTTCCATTCCTTTCCCAAAGTGCTTAGCTTGATCCCAGGGAACAATGTTGGGTGGAGAAGAACCTGGCCACAGAGGATGAGGTCATGTATGACTAAGTCTACTTGCCTTCATGGAAAGACATGGAGTTTTGGGCAATTTCTTTGAAGCCCTTCTAGAGGCTTCTAAAGATTGCATAGCGCCATCTGGTTTTTTTTTTTTTTTTTTTTTTTTTTTCTTTTTTTTTTTTTATTGCATTTTAGGTTTTGGGGTACATGTGATGAACATGCAAGATTGTTGCATAGGTACACACATGGCAGTGTGCTTTGCTGCCTTCCGTCCCCTCACCTGTATCTGTCATTTCTCCCCATGCTATCTCTTCCCACCTCCCCACCCCCGCCCCTCCCCCATTTCCCCCCAACAGACCCCAGTGTGTAGTGCTCCCCTCCCTGTGTCCATGTGTTCTCATTGTTCAACACCCGCCTATGAGCGAGAATATACGGTGTTTGATTTTCTGCTCTTGTGTCAGTTTGCTGAGAATGATGGTTTCCAGGTTCATCCATGTCCCTATAAAGGACGTGAACTCATCGTTTTTGATGGCTGCATAATATTCCATGGTGTATATGTACCACATTTTCCCTATCCAGTCTATCATCATTGGGCATTTGGGTTGGTTCCAGGTCTTTGCTATTGTAAACAGTGCTGCAATGAACATTCGTGTGCACGTGTCCTTGTAGTAGAATGATTTATAATCCTTTGGATATATACCCAGTAATGGGATTGCTGGGTCAAATGGGATTTCTATTTTTAGGTCCTTGAGGAATCGCCACACTGTCTTCCACAATGGTTGAATTAATTTACATTCCCACCAACAGTGTAAAAGTGTTCCTATTTCTCCACATCCTCTCCAGCATCTGTTGTTTCCCGATTTTTTAATGATCGCCATTCTAACTGGTGTGAGATGGTATCTCAATGTGGTTTTGATTTGCATTTCTCTGATGACCAGTGATGATGAGCATTTTTTCATATGTTTGTTGGCCTCCTGTATGTCTTCTTTTGTAAAGTATCTGTTCATATCCTTTGCCCATTTTTGAATGGGCTTGTTTGTTTTTTTCTTGTAGATCTGCTTTAGTTCTTTGTAAATTCTGGATATCAGCCCCTTGTCAGATGGGTAGACTGCAAAAATTTTTTCCCATTCTGTTGGTTGCCGATTCACTCTACTGACTGTTTCTTTTGCCGTGCAGAAGCTGTGGAGTTTGATTAGGTCCCATTTGTCTATTTTGGCTCTTGTTGCCATTGCTTTTGGCGTTTTGGTCATGAAGTCCTTGCCTACACCTATGTCCTGAATGGTTTTGCCTAGATTTTCTTCTAAGGTTTTTATGGTATTAGGTCTGATGTTTAAGTCTTTAATCCATCTGGAGTTAATTTTGGTGTAAGGTGTCAGGAAGGGGTCCTGTTTCTGCTTTCTGCACATGGCTAGCCAGTTTTCCCAACACCATTTATTAAACAGGGAGTCCTTTCCCCATTGCTTGTTTTTGTCAGGTTTGTCGAAGATCAGATGGTTGTGGGTATGTTGTATTTCCTGTGAGGCCTCTGTTCTGTTCCATTGGTCTATATCTCTGTTTTGGTACCAGTACCATGCTGTTTTGATTACTGTAGCCTTGTAGTATAGTTTGAAGTCCGGTAGTGTGATGCCTCCCGCTTTGTTCTTTTTGCTTAGAATTGACTTGGCTATGCGGGCTCTCTTTTGGTTCCATATGAAGTTTAAGGTGTTTTTTTCCAGTTCTGTGAAGAAGGTCATTGGTAGCTTGATGGGAATAGCATTGAATCTGTAAATTACTTTGGGCAGTATGGCCATTTTCACGATGTTGATTCTTCCTAACCATGAACATGGAATGTTTCTCCATCTGTTTGTATCCTCTCTTATTTCGTTAAGCAATGGCTTGTAGTTCTCCTTGAAGAGGTCCTTTACGTTCCTTGTTAGTTGTATTCCTAGGTACTTTATTCTCTTTGTAGCAATTGTGAATGGCAGTTCGTTCTTGATTTGGCTCTCTTGAAGTCTATTACTGGTGTATAGGAATGCTTGTGATTTTTGCACGTTGATTTTGTATCCTGAGACTTTGCTGAAGTTGTTTATCAGTTTCAGGAGATTTTGGGCTGAGATGATGGGGTCTTCCAGATATACAATCATGTCATCTGCAAATAGAGACAATTTGATTTCCTCCTTTCCAATTTGGATACCCTTTATTTCTTTTTCTTGCCTGATTGCTCTGGCTAGAACTTCCAGTACTATATTGAATAGGAGTGGTGAGAGAGGGCATCCTTGTCTAGTGCCAGATTTCAAAGGGAATGCTTCCAGTTTTTGCCCATTCAGTATGATATTGGCTGTTGGTTTGTCGTAAATAGCTTTTATTGTTTTGAGATACGTTCCATCAATACCTAGTTTATTGAGGGTTTTTAGCATAAAGGGTTGTTGAATTTTGTCAAAAGCCTTCTCTGCATCAATCGAGATAATCATGTGGTTTTTGTCTTTGGTTCTGTTTATGTGGTGAATTACGTTTATGGACTTGCGTATGTTGAACCAGCCTTGCATCCCCGGGATGAATCCTACTTGATCATGGTGTATGAGCTTTTTGATATGCTGTTGCAATCGGTTTGCCAGTATTTTATTGAAGATTTTTGCATCTATGTTCATCATGGATATTGGCCTGAAATTTTCTTTTCTTGTTGAGTCTCTGCCGGTTTTTGGTATCAGGATGATGTTTGTCTCGTAAAATGATTTGGGAAGGATTCCCTCTTTTTGGATTGTCTGGAATAGTTTCAGAAGGAATGGTATCAGCTCCTCCTTGTATGTCTGGTAGAATTCAGCTGTGAACCCATCTGGACCTGGGCTTTTTTTGGGTGGTAGGCTCTTTATTGCTGCCTCGACTTCAGACCATGTTATTGGTCTATTCAGGGTTTCGGCTTCTTCCAGGTTTAGGCTTGGGAGGTTGCAGGTGTCCAGGAATTTATTCATTTCTTCCAGGTTTACTAGTTTATGTGCATAGAGTTGTTTGTAATAATCTCTGATGATGGTTTGGATTTCTGTGGAATCTGTGGTGATATCCCCTTTATCGTTTTTTATTGCATCAATTTGGTTATTCTCTCTTTTCTTTTTTATTAATCTGGCTAGTGGTCTGTCTATTTTGTTGATCTTTTCAAAAAACCAGCTCCTGGATTTATTGATTTTTTGAAGAGTTTTTTGTGTCTCTATTTCCTTCAGTTCTGCTCTGATCTTAGTTATTTCCTGTCTTCTGCTAGGTTTTGAGTTTTTTTTGATCTTGCTCCTCTAGCTCTTTCAATTTTGATGATAGGGTGTCAATTTTAGATCTCTCCTTTCTTCTCATGTGGGCACTCATTGCTATATATTTTCCTCTAGAGACTGCTTTAAATGTGTCCCAGAGATTCTGGTATGTTGTGTCTTCGTTCTCATTGGTTTCGAAGAACATCTTTATTTCTGCCTTCATTTCATTGTTTATCCAGTCAACATTCAAGAGCAAGTTGTTCAGTTTCCATGAAGCTGTGCGGTTCTGAGTTAGTTTCTGCATTCTGAGTTCTAACTCGATTGCACTGTGGTCTGAGAGACTGTTTGTTATGATTTCTGTTCTTTTGCATTTGCTGAGGAGTGATTTATTGCCAATTATGTGGTCAATTTTAGAGTAGGTGTGATGTGGTGCTGAGAAGAATGTATATTCTGTGGATTTGGGGTGGAGAGTTCTGTAAATGTCTATTAGGTTTGCTCGTTCCAGGTCTGTGTTCAGGTCCTGGATATCCTTGTTGATTTTCTGTCTGGTTGATCTGTCTAATATTGACAATGGGGTGTTAAAGTCTCCCACTATTATTGTGTGGGAGTCTAAGTCTCTTTGTAAGTCATTAAGAACTTGCCTTATGTATCTGGGTGCTCCTGTATTGGGTGCATATAAATTTAGGATCGTTAGCTCTTCTTGTTGCAGTGATCCTTTTACCATTATGTAATGTCCTTCTTTGTCTCTTTTGATCTTTGTTGCTTTAAAGTCTATTTTATCAGAGATGAGAATTGCAACTCCTGCCTTTTTTTGCTCTCCATTTGCTTGGTAGATCTTCCTCCATCCCTTTATTTTGAGCCTTTGTGTATCCTTGCATGTAAGATGGGTTTCCTGGATACAGCACACTGATGGGTTTTGGCTTTTTATCCAATTTGCCAGTCTGTGTCTTTTGATTGGGGCATTTAGTCCATTGACATTTAGGGATAGTATTGTTATGTGTGAATTTGATGCTGTCATTTTGATGCTACCTGGCTGTTTTGTTGGTTAGTTGATGCAGATTCTTGATTGTGTTGCTGCTTTTTTACCATTTGGTGTGTTTTTGGAGTGGCTGGTACTGGTTGTTCCTTTATATGTGTAGAGCCTCTTTCAGGAGTTCTTGTAGAGCAGGTTTGGTGGTGATGAAATCTCTGAGTGCTTGCTTGTTCACAAAGGATTTTATTTTTCCTTCACTTATGAAGCTGAGTTTGGCTGGATAGGAGATTCTGGGTTGAAAGTTCTTTTCTTTAAGGATGTTGAATATTGGCCCCCAGTCTCTTCTGGCTTGTAGGGTTTCTGCTGAGAGATCTGCTGTGAGTCTAATGGGCTTCCCTTTGTGGGTAACCCGACCTTTCTCTCTGGCTGCCCTTAGCATTTTCTCTTTCATTTCAACCCTGGTGAATCTGACGATTATGTGCCTTGGGGTTGCTCTTCTTGAGGAATATCTCTGTGGTGTTCTCTGTATTTCCTGGATTTGAATATTGGTCTGCCTTGCTAGGTTGGGGAAGTTTTCCTGGATAATATCCTGAAGAGTATTTTCCAGCTTGGATTCATTCTCTTCATCACATTCAGGTACACCTATCAGACGTAGATTAGGTCTTTTCACATAGTCCCACATTTCTTGAAGATTTTGTTCATTCCTTTTTGCGCTTTTTTCTCTGTTCTTGCCTTCTCTTTTTATTTCATTGAGTTGGTCTTCGACCTCTGATATCCTTTCTTCTGCTTGGTCAATTCGGCTGTTGAAGCTTGTGCATGCTTCACGAAGTTCTCGTGTTGCATTTTTCAGATCCATCAATTCACTTATTCTCCTCTCTATGCTGTCCATTCTCGTCAGCAGTTCGTCCAATCTTTTTTCAAGGTTCCTATTTTCTTTGCGATGGGTTAGAACATGTTCTTTTAGCTCATTGTAGTTTCTTACTACCCATCTTCTGAAGTCTGATTCTGTCATTTCATCACCCTCCTTCTCCATCCGGTCTGGTTCCCTTGCTGGTGAGGAGTTGTGATCACTTTTAGGAGGAGAGGTGTTCTGGTTTCGGGAGTTTTCATCCTTTTTACGCTGGTTTCTACCCATTTTTGTGGGTTTATCCTCCTGTTGTCTGTCTCTGTCCCAGGGAGTTGGAGCTTTATGAGTTTCCGTTGCACTACTGCCTTTTTTGATTTTTTTTTTTTCAGGTCGGACCCGCCCAGCTAGCAGCACGCCTAGCCTCTGCCTGCCCGCAGGGGCTTTGCTGAGCTGCTGTGGGCTCCGCCCAGCTGCCCTGAGCTCTTCCCTGTAGTCCTTTTTATATGGGCGTAGTTAGAACTGTCTGGGCAATGGTGGCCCCGCCTCTGTTATGGCGGACTCTCTCTGTTGTGGCAGGTTGCCTCGGCAACGGCGGGTTGCCTCCGCAACGGCAGCCTGCCTCCGTAGTGGTGGAGAGTCTCAGTAATGGCGGAAGCCCCTCCCCCACGGAGCCGGACCGTCCCGGTTCAGCTGTGCTTGGTTTGAAGGGCTCAACCCAGAGGGTTTCCAATTACTGTTTTTGTTTTCGTTGTTGTTGGGGGTGGAGGGGTGGGACCAACCGAGCCTGATCACCTGGCTCCCTGACTCAGAGTCTTTTCTTTTAAGTTGAACGACCCCGCGTTCCGGTCGCTTGTTGAAAAGGCGCCGGGATCTCCCGTGCTGTGACTCACGGAGTCGGCTCGGACCGCGGCGCCGGCTCCTGGCGGATTTTTTGCCTAGGAATCTCCTGGCCTGGCTCGCTATTTCAGATGAATGGGCAGCTCTGCCGTCTCAGGGCTCTGCTCGCCAGCTAAGAGGGCTCCCAGACCAGTGGCTTTTGTACGGAGAACCGCAGCAGCAGGGAGTGGTCACAGCAGCCGCGCGGGCGGAATCAGCCCCGCGGGGGCCAAAACAGCCGCACCGGCTGGGACTGCGACGCTGGCGACCCCTCTGCCTGGGTATCTCCTGGTCTGTGGGCAATAAGAGTTCGTCTGGAAATGCGGCGTCCACTCACCCTCTGCACTTTCACTGGGAGCTGAAGTCCTGAGCTGTTCTTAGGCGGCCATCTTGAAAGTCGGAACCGCCATCTGGTTTTTAATCCTGGATGTCAAACTTGTTGATTTTTGCCCTGGACCAATTAACTTCCCATGGAACCTTTCTTTTGGGGCAAGTAGGGAAAGAAATACTATATTTTTAATCTGTTTTGTTTTGCCTTCTCATCCCAGTCACAGCATTGGAAAGGGAAAATCGACTGTTTGACAAAGCTCTGAAAGACTGGACATGAAGTTCTGGCCTTGCGATCTGCAGGGCACCTCCCTGTAGGTTGGATACTTTTTCCTTCACTCTCTGCTAAAAAGTGAGACAGACTGAGCATAGTCTTGTGACCGTTCAATGCCTGTGCCCAGAACACTGGTCTGTACCACTTGCAGCAGTCACAGTGAGGAAGAGCAGGGACCCTGGGGTCTGTCTGCCTGTGTTTGAATTCCAGCTGAGCCCATTCCTAGGCCAGTGCCTGGGAAAGTGATCTGACCTCTGAGATCCAGTCTACTAGCCTTGCAAGAGAGACTATGACAGCACCTACCTCAATGAGGCATTGCATATCATCTCATTTAATCCTCACCATGCCTCAGTGTTTAGCATTTAACAAGCTCCCATAAACACTAGTTATTATTATTCCTTACTATGAATAGCATTTCAAATAGTAAAGTGGGAGAGAACAATGCTGCTTGCCCCACCAGCGGCCAGAGAACTTGCAGCAAGGAGAATGCTTAGGTGGAAACGTAGGCCTTTTCTGTGTTCATCCCATTCTGAAGGATTTGGTGTTTCCATATATGGAATATGAAGATGAGAAATGGCCATTTCCAAACTGGTGAATCCCTTGGTGCCTTTTTCTCGACTGTGATTCATCTGGGGTACCCTGAGTTTTCAGTGGTCATGGTCATTCCACACAAGCAATGAGCTAGGGGAAGATTGTATTGTCGTAAACCCAGGGCCACCTTGACCAGAGCTGCTCCGATTTTATAAACCCAAGTTGAAGGTGGGATGATGGATGCAGGCTTCCCTGGCAAATGCTTCCTAAGCATCATAGACACTGTCACTTCTAGGGGGCTGCAGGTGCCTCACTGTATAATTTTGGTCATCAGAAAGGAAGCAGTAATAACTGAGCTGCCCTTCTGGACAAAATGATTTCTCTCTTATTGAAAAAGGCGAAGAAGTTATTTTTTTTCCCCCTCTGCAACCACTGTTTATTGCATGAGATTTCAGAATGATGATGATAAAAAAAAAAGCAAGTTTATTAGAGGTATCATAAGATTGTATAAATAAAATAAATTAATATCTGGGACAGATATACCAAAGAAAATTGAACCCAAAATGTCTAACTTTGCAGGCCATACTCAGCCAGAATTCCCAATGAATTAAAACACAGACTGCATAATTATGTACACAAAATGCCTTTAAAGTTGCTCCATAAATTTGGAGATAAAAGAATAGTCTGTTAGCTACTAGGGCAAAATTCCTTACTGTGGGTTTATAGGCACTGGTACAAGTGGTTCCCGAATCCTCCTTTTTATTTTTTAATTATAAATAAGAAAGAACAGAGTCTCCCCTTGCAAATTCTACTGCGTCACAGCCTCCAGGCACAGAGGACAGAGTTCCTGGAAAAAAAGAAAGGCTTAATTCCAGGTCTCTAATAGTCAAGTTATAGTAAGACTAAACATTGATTATTTTTAAATCCACCATATTTTTCCTTTGAAAACTACATATTATTTAACATCTTGAATGCTTTACATTGAATTTGTTGAAAAATTCTCCCTGTGTTTTCAGGCCTTTACCACATTTTGTTTTTATTTCTTCATTTTTCTTTTCAAATAAGTGAGAGAATCAAGTTAAATGAGCAATAATATATGTCATTCAGTTAATACAGAAATTTTGGGCCAGCCGTGGAGGCTTGCACCTGTAATCTCAACATTTTGAGAGGCCGAGGCAGGCACATCACTTGAGCCCAGGAATTTGAGACAAGAATGAGCAACATGGAGAAACCCTGTCTTCCAAACTACAAAAATTAACCAGGCATGGTGGCATGTGCTTCTAGTTCCAGCTACTCGGGAGGCTGAGGCATGAGAATAGCTTGAGCCTGGGAGGTAGCGGTTGCAGTGAGCCAAGATCATGCCACTACACTCCAGCCTGGGCAACAGAGCAAGACCCTGTCTCAAAAAAAGAAAAAGAAGAAAAAGAAAAGAAAAGAAATTCTGGGAATTCTAGCTTTCTCTTGGTGCATGTTATCATTCCATTGAAACAAGCAGTCTCTACATGCAGCAGACAAGTTCCTAGGGTATGCAGAAAGGGTCAATATCTTGGTTCTTGCTGCAAGAGAGTTAACTGCTGCTGGGACCTACAGTTGAGCAATGACTCAGGGACTTGGCTGGTAAAGAGGAAGGAAGTGGCTATGGAAAGTTGCTGTTAAGTAAATGGAGCCCCAGAGTAACATACAATTGACTAAGTCATCCCACCCCCAACACTTACCATTACTGCGAGTAACAATGTGGAGACAGCCATGGAAGCTGCTGGGTCCATTTGTCCCTTATTTGAGTTTCCTTCATTACAGCTCTTAATGCTACTGAACTCTAATAACATGACATGGAAATGCATGGGATGAAGGAGCTGGGGGGGATTTGCCCTCAACTCCACAGTCCCGTGAGAGACTGATTTGTCTTTATGTAAATAGCTATCAACTAAATCGAGATCGTTAAGAGTTATATCTTTGAAGATACCATGTAATTGCATTCATAAGAAGTATTCAAAATCATCATTTCATAAATTTTTCCAATATCCCTATGAGTAGGGATTGTTGTTCTATTTTATCGATAACATGAGTGAGGTGTCTCAGTACTAAATGTAGGAAAAGTACTTGATCTTAGTAGCACAATAGAAAATACACATTAAAACGAGAAGACATATTTTGACCATCAAACTAGCAAAGATACATAAACTATAAAATTAGCAAGGTTTAAAAAATAATGTTTTATGCTGGCAAGGTTATGCTGACATTGAAATAAAAATTCGCTTTCTGCTGATAAAAGTACATGTTGGTTAAGCCTTTCTGAAGAGCAATTTGCAATGTGTCTCAGGAAAATTATTCATATATTTAGATGCAGTAATTTTGTTTCTGAGATTTCCTTCTAAGGAAGTAATAAGAAAT
Organism: Saimiri boliviensis; assembly: GCF_048565385.1. Lineage (NCBI taxonomy): Eukaryota > Metazoa > Chordata > Mammalia > Primates > Cebidae > Saimiri > Saimiri boliviensis. The sequence continues at coordinate 37,470,997 of NC_133449.1, read as the reverse complement.
GTGGACAACTTTTGCATTCAAAGATGTTTCTCAAAATGTTTTTCATAATGGTAACAACTTGGATATAACAAATACTTAACCACAGGAATTGGTTATGATATACCTACATAATGGAATGTTATGGAGACTCTAAAATTATGTTTTTGAAAACTTTTAATGACATGAGAAAACATTTAGAATGTACTGTTAAGTGAAAAAAGTAGGATTAAATACTTACATAATAGTATGATCATGGTAATATAAAAATGTGTGTAAATCCATTCAAACTAGACTGGAAGAAGTAGAACTTAGTTAACGTGTTCAAGGTCAAATGCCTGCCAAGCAGAGGAGCCAGCACCTAAACATAGTTCTTCTGACACTAATTCCAGTATTTCCTTCCCCATACTATGATGTCTTAGAAAATATTCAGTTTGAGTAATACATTATTGTTTGTTTTATTAGAAAACAAACCATTCATGGAATTATGCTAAAATTCATTACTACTTTGATTAGATTCAGTAATTCAAGTAAGTTTTGGGGTATTGCTCAATTTCCTCAGTCCTGCAAGTTGCTAATACCACACCCACATTTAAAACACCCAAGTATGCTAAGCCCACTGCTAAGACTCAGTTTCCAAAATGTGTTACCTGTACTAGATCTATAACCCCCTTAACACAGAGTGGATCATAAAATTCAGTATAGAAGATGATTTGGAAAGGTCATTTTTTTTCCTAGTAGTTTCCAAATTGAACTAAACAGCAAAATTACCAGGATGATTTTCCTAAAATACAGTTCCAGGTCCTACCCCAAGAGATTCTATTTTAGCAAGTTAGGGTGGAGCCCTGCCCTCTGTATTTTAAATAGTATCCTGGGCAGGACCATCTTTAAACTATTCCAACCAGTGGCAGAGATGTGTCTTATGAGGTCTCTACATGTATAGAGTTATATGTGGTGATTCCACTATTTCAGGTTGGAAAAACACCTCTTCAAAACCAGTGTTCATTATAATGTGAGTATACTGGCCACTGAGTCCTGTAACCACTTGGATCACTCTTTCAATGGTTTCTGGGGAAATCAGTTTATCTTCCATTGATGCTTACACTGGTTATTGACTGTCGCTTAACAAAAAATTCTCAAACTTGGTGGTGTCAGACAACAAACATTTATTATCTCATGGTTTCTATGGATGAAAAATCTGGGCACAGTTTAATTGAGCACTCCTTGGCCAAGGTCTCTACTGAGGTTGCAGGCAAGCTACTGGTTAGGGCTGTGGTCTCATCTGAAGGCAAGAGAGAGTGAGAAAAAGGGAGGAAATCTGTTTCCAATTTCACTTATGCAGTTATTGGCAGGTCCTTCTTCACTGGGCTAAATCACAATGTGGTAGCCGACTTCCCACAGAAACAGAGAACAAAGAAAGTAGGAGTGAGAGAGCAAGAGTAACAGAGAACAAGAGAGACTGAGCAAGAAAATGTGCACCCATGTGCACCCAAATGTGCACCAAAGATAGAGGCCACAATCTTTTTGTGATCTAATCTTGAGGTGATATCTCATCATTTTTTCATATTTGTTAGAAGCAAGTCAACTTCAGCACATAACCAAGGAGAGAAAATTACACAAGGATGTGAATACCAGAACCAAGAGTCACTGTGGACCATCCTAGGGAGTATTTGATGCACTGTTCTGGGCAAATGGCAGAAATAAACTCCATACCAAACCACCTTCATCACTATCCTTCCATTTCTAAGTAAGCAGAGATGAAGCTGGAGTGAACTCTGCATATTTATGATAGTTAAACCAAGAGGGCCAAAGCAAAAGGAAAATCTGCAAGTTTAGTGTGGTCAGTGCTGGAATTTTCAAACATACAACATGAGCTGTGAATTTCACCTTAGGTATCAATAATGAGACTTGGTCAACAGGGTCACTCATTCTTTCTGTTCTTTGAAGAAGTGCACATTTCAAATAGCCTTGGGGACTATTGTTTTCAGTTTCTATTTTTTCTGGCTTTAACTTGTGAAACCATATTCAGTTCTTCTAGAAAAGATATTTGAATTCCATGGCATGACCTCAACTGCCACTTGCTCAGGGACTAATACAACTATATCTTCCATTTTCTTATAGAGACAGAGAGAGAGAGAGAGAGAAACAACAAATACTGAGTAAAAAGTAAATGCATTTATGTATATTTTATACATATATATATGTATATGCAGTTGACTATTGAACTACACACATGGGTTTGAGCTGTGCAGGTCCGCTTATAGGTGAATTTTTTTCAAGCAAATGCAGATTGAGGGATGTGAAGCCTGGGTGTAGGGAGGGCAGACTTTTCATATACACAGGTTCTGGAGGGCCTACTGTGGGACTTGAGCACGTGGGGATTTTGGTATACGCTGGTGTCCACTCATGTACTGTGGACGACTGTGTGTGTACATGTATACGTGTGTGTGTATATATATGTGCATGTATATGTTTATATGTGTGTCTTTACATGTGCACACACACTACTCTTCCTTGGGACCATCTGGAGTGCCTTAGCTCACCCTCCATCTCCAGCTTAGCTTTGGGAGCAGAGCCTTCTAGTAATGTGAGCAAAGCTAGGTTTCCAGACCCAACTAGTTTATCTGCTAGATCTACTTCACAGAGTTAAATCCAGCTTGCCATCTGGTTGCCAGATGCCCAGTGTGTTTTCCAGCATCTCAACTTGCTATTGAGTCACAGCCACAAACAAAAGCAGCAGATACAGCTGCCCAATGGCTGCTTGTAGGATGCAATGTTTTCTGTCCCTCCCCATGAAATCACTGGTGAGGAGGGAGTCTCCATTGTCATTTCAGCTGCCAAGACATTTCATGCTAATGAACTGTGAAGGGGAAGTCGCTAATGATATGAAATCCCTTTTTATGGCCAGGGCTGGGCCAAGGCCACCAGAGGGGTGGTGGAGAGGTTCTTAACAATGGAGGCTGATTCCTCTGTCTGTGGAAGGTGAGAGAACAGACCAATCCATAAACAGTGCCCAAGTACTCTGTAGGCATCGGCCTGTTTCCATAAGCCTCTATCCCCTTCCTTTTTGATGTCTCAAAATTTTAGATGGGAGCCTAAGTTAGCTAGGTTCAGAGGGAAATAGAAGGAGAAATACTTTTGGCAGATCACCTAGGAAAACTAAAAGTAATTCCCAAGGTACCTGTTTGAATTAAGGAAAGTCCCATTAAAAAAATTGCTATTCCATTGGAGTCCACGTCCACTCTAATTCAAGCCAGCTGATGGCCTGAAGATGTGAACGAAGGGGTGGCCAAGGGAAGTGCATGTGGGGCAGTGGAAAGACCCCTGCTTGGGAGTCAGAGAATCTGCTCTGTGTCTCACTTTGTTATTTTTGGCAGTGTGATCTTGTGTAAAACACCAGAATTTTCTGAGTTTTCTGAATTTTGTATCCTTATCTACGTGATATCATTAGCTACTTCAGGTGATTGTTATGAAATTAAGTGAGATTACATCCAGGGAAAGGGATATTAAAATGCTGTCACTATTTTTAAAATGTATATGTTTTTACCATTCTCTCCCTGTGACAGAAATTCTGCTACCAGAGAGGTGTGACTCTTTGGGATAAGGTTCTGTTCTCTTGGTGACCTTTTAAAAAAGCAAATGTCTTTGAAAAAAGTAACACAGGATTTGTGAATGATCGGTCAATACATTTCTTTTCCCCAGTAAATGGACTGCTTTGATTTGTTTTAGAGGGATTTCATTTAGACAGCTAAAAGCAATTAGAAGCAATGTACAATGAAAGAGAAATTAAACCAGTTACTTTACCGTGTATCCCCTCTTCTTTACAACTAAAGCAAAAAACAAAACAAAGCAAAACAAAACAAAGCAAAACACAACAGGCTTTCTGCCTGAAGGAAAAAAGTCAGAAAAATAAGCCAATATATTTTCTCCATAATAACATAAACAGCTGCAAGACCCCTAACTGTAGTGAGAGAAATTGGCTTGTATATGTTTATTAAAAAGATGACAGACCGCTGCGCTGCAGGAGGGCCACTCCACGTTCCTTCATCTGATACTCCTGAGTTCTCAGTAACACCAAGTTCGTTGTTCTAGACCGGAGCTGATTCGTTTTCCTCATTATTTACTGCTCTTTCTGCCTTAAGCAGAGAGTAAGTTTGGAAGGCTGATGCTTTTCTCTGCTTGCTCGTTTTAGTCTGTAAGTTGTATGCCAACTGTGGCGTATGATTGACTCTCAGGTCTTAACATCAGGAGTTGAAGAATAGATGCAATCTGAATTCTCTCAAGCTCCTCTTCTGTTGTCTCTGGAAAACCAATCTTGGGCTTTGCAGCTCACCACTGTCTTCTTCAGGAAGCACACATTTCCAGGCCATATGGGTTTCCTTCCAACGTTTGCCATAGTCTCAATGTTCCATCTTCAGAACCACAGGCATAGAGTTCTCCAACAGGACTAAATCTCACATAGTGAATAGGACTGAAGTGTCCCTTGTAGGATTCTAATTCTTCTCCACTATTATGATCATACTTATAAAGTTTAAAATCTTCACCACCTGCAACAAGAAATTCTTTCTCAGGATGAAGAGATGCAGAATTGATGGTTGCAGGAACTTCAAAAGGTTTCAGTGGGTCCAAACTTACTACACTATGAAAAACAACAGATCATACATAAGTTACAAATGAAATCTCTCCCTCAGGAATATATTCCATGCTACTAACAGACATATTAAAATTTAGAGATTTCAATTCTGTCATAGTAGCACGATCCCAACGTCGAACAGTTTTGTCATCAGCAGAAAGAATCTGTTTATCCTCACTGCACCATAGAGCCTTTTTTATACCAGGAGTGCGACCACTCATTTCCTTAGGTTCTGCTTCAGGTTTGTTCAAGTCATACATGCATAACAGTTTGTCCTGTCCCACGGTTAACAAATAATGACTATCTTGCTTGAAATCCACAGTCTTGACAAGGTGTTTAGAACCAGGCTCATCAATTCATCTCCTGAGACAGCATCCCACACTTTGGCTCTGAAATCTGCAGCTGCTGTAGTTGCTTTGGTGGCATCTTTATTCAGTGGTGCACCCTAAACAGCACCTTTACGACTCAAAAGTGTTCCAATCCAGTCTCCTGTATCTCCCTGGTGTAGCATAGGTTTATTATCTTTGCAAGTGCTGATTAAGAAATACCCATAATGTGGCTGGGTGCGGTGGCTCACACCTGTAATCCCAGCACTTTGGGAGGCTGAGGCGGGTGGATCATGAGGTCAGGAGGTCAAGACCAGTCTGGCCAAGATGGTGAAACCCTGTCTCTACTCTAAAAATACAAAAATTAACCAGGTATGGTGGTGTGTGCCTGTGATCCCAGCTACTCAGGAGGCTGAGGCAGGAGAATCACTTGAATCCAGGAGAAGGAGGTTGCAGTGAGCAGAGATCACACTACTGCACTCCAGCCTGGCAACAGAGTGAGACTCCATCTCAAAAAAAAAAAAAAAAAAAAGAAAAGAAAAGAAAAAAATACCCATAAGGCGTGGTGCCACTGAGGGCCAAATCAACCACAGGCCACATGTGGCCAGAGCAGGTGAGCAGTGTGTCTCATTGCCATGGCCCGGGTGAACCCAGCATCCACCATGGTGATCTTAGAGTTGTTGTTGTCTTTTCTCTCCTCTGCTGCCCGCCTTGGGCTCCTTCAGGCCCCACCCTGATACTGGGGTTGGGCTGGGAAACAGGAAAAGGAGGGCAATCCAGTGGCACTGAGGTTAGAAGGGGCAAAGGAGGAGTCAGGGAGTCTGTGACAGAGGGAAAGGGAGAAAGTGAGTATTTTAAAGTACCGAAGTAATAGGGATGCCAAAGAATAAAGGATTTAGAAGAAACAGGATGCTATTGTTAAAGAACAAAAATGTACTTAGAAGTCTGATCACAGGGAGAAGGGGACCCTCATGGCAGGGAGACCACTGGCTTAGTCTGATATTTGAGTTAAAGTCTCTCTCACTGAGCAGTAAGTTCTTGTTTCCTGTTCACCAATATTTTCCTCAGCTTATTGTGGTGCTTGGTGTACAATAGTTGCTCAATGAATATTTGTAGAATAAAAGTTGCATTTTGCTGACTTTGCCCTTTTGCCCAGGGTCAGCCATCAATCACCTGACTAATGGGCTTTGGGGACACTTCTCCTGCATACACTCCCTTCCCTTCTCCTGTGTTATTTCTGAGGTGAGTGAAAACTTCCACATCTCTGGCTTTCGGACTTACCAGAAGCCCCAAACAGAGGTGTATGTGGTATGGTCCCTCCCAAAGACAGGCCAATCCCTCATCCTCATCTAAGACTTTCTGGAGTCTGAATGGGCACTGATTCCACGTGTGACATGCCGGTGTAGGTGAAGTCCCTGAGTCAGGCGCCTGGCCTGGAAGAAAAAGCAACATTGCCATTGGAGGCCAAGAAGCTAGCAGACTCCCATCTCTCCAGCCTGACCCCGAGAACCCAGCCATAGGCCTCCTCACTGTTTCGGGTTTCAGTTTTTATAACTACCCCTTCTCTGATCAGTTTTGTGATACTTCTGTATGAAACTACATTAAACATTATAGCTCCTGTGTGATTATAGGGGCAGGTAGATAGAGGCTCAGAAAAATAACAAAACAGGAACCAAACCAACCAGCCAAACAAAAGAGTTTATCTGGTAACCAAGAGACTGAACTCAGAGGCCAAGAAAATCAGAAAATTTCAGATTAGTGAAGTCTCAAAATGGCTTTCACCTAATTAAAATAGCAGCTGAAATTTCCCTTTTTATACGGGGCATTAACAACACATTTGTTTAGAGTGTTAGGTGCCTGATCCTCAGAGCAGGCTGAAGCACCCTCTCTGGGTTTTGCTGATGCAAATGCAAAGGCTACCAATGCTAGGCCTTTGAGAGGGAGTGGGAGGCATTGACCCCAAATGGTAAAGTTGGTGAATCTTATCATTCAGAAAAATGTCCCTTTGTTGATGTTTTATGTTCTGATTCAATATAAGTATTTTCCCTTTTTTCTCTCTATAAATAAATAAATTACTTTAAATATTGAAGTTAATATTTAATTGAAAAAAGAATCATTTGGGGTGCAGTGGGAATTTTGTCATATCAAGGTGGTCTTCCTGGAGTCTCTCAGACTCTCCAAAGAAGCAACCACCTAATTCATATATGAGCAATGACAGGATGGCCAAGGGACATTCTGAAATTTTCAATGTTTATGAAGGAGAGTGGAATGAATGAATCCCTGGAATGAATGTTTGTTGAACTCAGAAGAGATGAACTCAGACTGTGGGAAAAGCTTGATCGCAGTACTCAACCAAACCTAGAGCCCAGGGTTGCAGAAATCCAGAAGGAAGAGTCCTCTTACCATAGGGTGAGCGGTGAGCTGTCTATATCTGGGCAATGACACTTTAGAATCAAGGGGCTGATTGATACTAAATCGAAACAATTCTTCAGTCTAGATCAGGTAAGAAAAAAGGCCAAAATGTGCTTTCAGAATTACAGGCCTTATCAGAAATATATTTCAAGAAGATTTTTTTTCTCCTATAACACTGACATTATAACATGATTTTTGGGAAGTGTCACTTGGTTGGAAGGTGTTCCTAAACCAATTTCTGAATCTCTTCTGTACTGGCTCTAGTTCTGATGCACACAGAGCTTCCCTCAGCTTTGGGGCAGAGTCCACTTGAGATACATCATAGGATCGGGGTCTCCATGTCTTTAACTCCTGTTCTCACTAAAGTAGGTGAGAGTGAGGCCAAGTGTGTAAACAGCAAAATGGCTCCTATTTATCAAGCACAGACTACATGTCAGGAACACTGCTAAGTATCTTGTATATATTATCTTTTTTTGCAGGCTTATTGACATATTATTGATGTGTAATAGGCTACATATATTCAACCTGTACAGTTTAGTGGTTTTACATATGTATATACCCATGAAACCATCGCCACAATCAATAATGAACATACCAATCACCCCAAAGGTTTCCTGATGTCTCTTTTTGATCCTTCCCTCTCACCTATCCCTGGCCCATACCCTCAACCTCAGACAACCACTCACATGTCTTCTATCACTATAGGCTGTGTTTTCTAAATCTTTATATAAATGGAATCATGCAGTATGGCCCCTTTTTCATCTGACTTCTTCACTCAGCATAATTATTTTGAGATTTGTTCATGCTATTACATATAGTAATAATAATAGTTCATTCCTTTTTAAGAATTTCATTGTATGGATTTCCCACTGTTTGTTTATCCAATCACCGATTGACAAACATTTGAAACATTTCCAGAATTAGAGCACATTAATTAAGCAGGTTTTAAAACTTAGGTCATTTGTTTCCTTTAATCCCTAGAATGAAGTTCCAGAAAACATTTTCTGAAAATAGCCGGGAGTCCAGAAGTCAAGTTGATCCTTCTTCAAAAGACCGACCTCTTTCTATTAGCAGTCCAGGGATCCAGATGCTTGCAAATGTCCGGTGCAGGCCTATCTCAGAACAGTCCTCACAACAGAGGGGTACTGATGGCTGAGTAGACTGTGCCCTGGGCAGGCTGGACCCAAGGCACAGAAGCAGGCAGAGTCCCAGTTCCCTGTTCCTCAAGCAGCCTTACGTACAAGCGCACCATCTTGCCTCAGTGTTGGAATTCTTCAGAACCAGTATTGCATCCATATCTCTTCTCATGAAAGCACTTCTGACTCCCTCACTCAGCCCCAGCGCAGGGTGGTGGGCGTGGAGGAGGTTCTGGAATAAGTCACCTCACAGGCATGGACAAAAGAGGGATGATGCCAGCGGGAGGCAGGGGCAATGGGAGGCAAATCTCCACGCTGGAACTGCTGCTGAAGAGCATGGGGGCAGAAGCCTCTTCCCTGGCAGGATTCCCAGGTGCTGGTGGTGCAGGATGCTTTCACAGCAGTATTCAAGGGACCATGACACTCCATAGGTTCAGCTTAGAGGACCTCGCACCCTCCATGGCCTGACCTACAATGATTGACTTGTAGCTTTTAGTTTTTACACAGTCACACCTCCGGGTAAGCCAGCTCTGCACTAGGATGCCCTGCTTTCTCTGCAGCCTCACAGGCCTGAACTGCATGCTCATGCCCTGTGACTCAGTGCTGGCTGAGCTTGGTCCTATTACGTCTGGAACTCAAGGTAATATGTCAATGGCCAGGATTCACACTCAGAACCACCTTGAAAGTCTGTACTGTTACCACCATGTCGCAGAGGTAGAAGTAGATGTCTCTATAAACAACCTTTGGGTAGCAGGTGGCCACTTAGGCAGGAAAAATGGTTCTGCTACATTATATGTATCAGCAGTATATTGACAGGAACATGTGTGCTGGGAATACATATGTTAGGAACATCAGGAGGAAAAAAAGGCCTTGCCAGTTCTGAGCAAGCTACATCAGACATCTTGCTGGAGTTTTGCTATATGGAATTGGTCATTCCCAAAGATGTCAGTTACCTAGCATGAGAATTGCAAAGAACAAGGTTGGCCATGGAAACCCTTCCTAATGCAGACAACTATGTGTTTAAGAACAGGTGCACAGCAGCAGATGCCTAAGCTGCACAGGCTTGGGCAAGCCACTGCCCTCTTAGCATCTGCTTTCTCATCTACAAAATATGAAAAATAATTGAATTTTCTTCAACACTTGTGAAGATGCAATGTGAAGATAAATGTTGAGAGTTTAACACTGTGTCTACTGCATTAAGAGCTCTGCTCTTAACTGTTAGGAGTGTTCTCCTGGCTTCACACTTCAGACAGACATGCAATCAACCTAAGTGTCCATCAATGGATGACTGGATATAGAACACGTGAGATGTAAATATATAGATATAAATATGCGTGATATAAATATACATAAATGTGATACATATATCTTGTGTATACTACTCAACTATAAAAAAGAATGAAATCATGTCTTTTGCAGCAACATGGATGAAACTGAAGGCCATTATCCTAAGTGAAACAATTGAGACACAGAAAGACAAATACCACATGTTCTCATTTATAAGTGCAATCCAAATAATGTGTACACATGGATATAGAGGGTAGAATAACAGACATTGGAGATTTTGAAGGGTGGGAAGTGGGTGAGGGGTGAGAAATTACTTAATGGGTACAAAATACACTATTCAGATAATGGGTACGCTAAAAGCCCAGATTTCACCACTGTGTAACATATCCAGGTAACAATAACAAAATGGCACCTGTACCCCTAAGTCTAACATATATATATATAATATATATATATAATATATATATATGTAATATATATATAATATATATATAATATATATATTATATATATATTATATATATATATATATATGTATTTTCTGAATGACCTACCAATCACTCAGACCTCAGCAAAAGATAGAAATTGCTGCCCTTAGTGATACAGTCAGATCTCATTCACATTAATGTTGCTGGTCTTTCTTCATATTTTGGGGCAGGGGAGAGAGGGCCTCATGGTTACGTTTCTGACAACTAATCACTTTCTGTGCCCTCTGCCAGCTTGGTTACAATCAACTTCCTCTGGCAGCCCATCTGGAAGTGAGTTCAATCGCCTGTATGTGGGTGAGTGTGTGTATATGTACTCCATTTCCTTCTATTAACACAGGGACCATTTCTCACCTTGTTTTCTAGCTTTGCAGCCAAACTGAGTACAGGGCTCTTATTGATTTTTGTGGCCTGGAGTTGGGTTTCTTTCAGTGAAAATGAAACTTACTCAGATCAGTCCCATGGAGCATGGAGCAAGCGGAGAAATGAGCCATAAATTCAGGTGTACCCAAGTAGGGGCTGCAGTTGGATTTGGTTCTTTCTTTGAGTGCAGGCCAAATGTTGCAGTTGGGCTTACACTGGCTGTACAGGGAAGATTTGTGGAGCTTTTACTATGAAACATAATTTCCATTATTCACCCTACTCACATGCGTTCTGCTAGAAAAAAGAATTCCCACTGTAGATTTGAGTTAACTTGTTCTGAAGCCAGTAAATTTGGAGAGGCATGAAAAGGGGGAGGTTTTCCATTCTAGCCCCATGTGTTTATCATTGCTGAGCACTTACATGTTAGGGAAGGAAGAAATGTTCTTATAGTGGATTAAACTTTGCAAGTAGCATTATTGTTCTGTAGACCGATAGGGTTTTATTTTTTAAAGTTAATGAAATTGATAACTTTTGGAAAGGATTTGAACCATGTGTCTATTTCTGTCAGACAAACACAGTGAATGACTTATTAACTCTTCTGTTGGATGTTAGACCTGGTACCTTTAGTAAAGGCCACTGGATTGAATTGTTATGTTCCAGGGATGGGGTTTGACCTAATGGAATATCCATATTTATGTAGGGTGAGTGGACTTCTTATCTAGAATGAGACAACCAACCAGCCAACTCCTGAGGTTGAGAACATGACTTTGGCCCTTCTCTTAATTTTTAAAGGGATTTAACCTCAGAGTTTCACATATTGAAATGAGCAGAGCCTGCAGAGGCCACTCATTGTGAATATCTTTCTTTTAGTTATTTTTTCAATGATATGAAAAGACTGCTGACTGATAGTTTGCTGTTTTTAAATAAAACTTCTGTGAAGAGAGTCAAGGTAGAATTTCCTCCCTGTATTTTGTTTGCTTCCTTTCTTCCCACTTCTCTTTACTCGTCTTGCCAAAACTAACGTTTCTGTATGGCTTTGGTATGCCTTATCCTCTAGCAGAACTTTTGATCTCTAAAGATTTAAAGTTTGGAATAAGCATTGGTGGCCTTGGGTTTGCAAAAAAATCTTTCTTAATATTCTTAAGGTCTTGCTTTTTTGAACATCCATTGTCCAGTAATGTGGCTTACCTTATGTAAGTCCAATGAATCAATTCAACACAGTATTGGACAAATATCTGGCAAGTTTGGAACAGTATAACTGGCTGAAATAAGCTTTTAAGAAGTCATGAATTCACTGTAAGTGACTCTCAGAACTTTGCATGTAGAACTGGCTTAGGAATCCAGATGGGGGCCTGAATCAAGCAGAGAGTATCTCTCAATCTTAATTCTAGTTGATATTGCTTTAGCAACTCTTAAGGAACCATGGTAATCTTTCCTTTTCCCCAGTTTGCTGTTCATTCTCCTTCAAAGGAAAGGTCATTTCCATTTGTTGGTTATTATGGAGCAACTTAAGCACAAAATCAGTAAGACTACTTCCCATAGCTAATCTCCATGTGGCCAGCACCTGTGTTCTGTTTCAACACCTGGACTTATCTAAGAAACCACCTGCAAATTCTGACCACTGATCATGAGGTGAGTTAAGTATGTGGATAAACCAAGCAGATTCACTTCACTCCTGGAAACCTACTCTATTAGTCCATTTTCATGCTGCTGATAAAGACATACCTGAGACTGGGCAATTTACAAAAGAGGTTTAATTGAACTCACAGTTCCACAGGACTGCGGAGGTCTCACAATCATAGTGGAAGGCAAGGAGGAGCAAGTCACATCTTACATGGATGACAGCAAGCAAAAAGAGAGAGCTTGTGTAGAGAAACTCCCATTTTAAGAACCATGAGAATCATGAGAACAGCACAGGAAAGACCTGTCCCCATGATTCAATCACCTCCCACTGGGTCTCTCCCACAACATGTGGGAATTCAAGATATGATTTGGGCAGGAACACAGCCAAACCACATCAAATGCCTAGGGCCTGACAGTGGTGGGAGATTTGGGAGATGATGGCTAATGGGTCCAAGGTTTCGTTTTGGGTTAATGAAAATATTGTGATATTGATTGAGGTAATGGTTGCAAAATTCTGTGAATATACTAAAAACCATTGCATTGTATACTTTAAAAGGGTGAATTGTATAATATATGAATTACATCTCAATAAAACTGTCACACAGAAAAAAAGATGAGTGGGTTCAGAGATATCAGGTGGCCACAAATAATCAATGTCTATTATAGGACATTACAATACCTTCAGCTGAGAAATTAAGAACAAGCCAGAAAATAATACCCCATGGTCTCCCTGGACTAGGCAGAAGTGTCCCCTTTCCTCGGCCTAATTCTAAATCAACTTGACATGCCCAATGGCAGCACTGGCATTACTGCTCTTTTGCCATGATGCCAATGTCCTTCTGGAATCTTTGGGAACAAGGGAACTGGCTATGACCAGTGTCATTCCTTTGATGTCCAGGATGCATGTGGCTGCCCTGGTAAGTGCCCCTTTCCTTAGCCTAAACTCTGAGTGCATCCCTAAGAATCTATATATGGTCGAGGAGGTAGAGAGCTTCTCAGAGACACAGTTTTTTTCAGTCCTGGAATATTTGTATTTTCCAGTTAAATGTGCATTCATTAGCCACATAACACCATTTTGGTCAACAACAGACTGCATAAATGAAGTCTGTCCCAGCCAAAAATACTGTATTTTTACTGTACTTTTCCATGTTTAGATACATGAATGCTTATCATTGCATTACAACTACCCACCGTATTCAGTACAGTACATACTGTACAGGTGTGTACCCTAGGAACAATAGGCTACACCATGCAGCCCTAGGTGTATAGTAGGCTGTAGCATCCAGGTTTATGTAAGTACCCTCGGTATTTACATAATGATTAAATCATCTAACAATGCATTTCTCAGAACATATCCTCCTTGTTAAGCATTGCATGTCTGTACTTCAAAAATGTTTAACCTAGAAGGGCATCTCTATAAGATTCAACAGAGCCTGCCCTGGTTATTTATTTTGCCTCATTTTTTTAGCATAATCCTTTAATCCCTGTTTGGCTCTTCTGCATTACAAGGCATCTTACTCATCTCCACTGTGGACTTCCCTCAGACTCTAGTCACTTGCTAATTGGCTTGAGATTTTATTTTCCTTCTTGTGAATTTATTTGCAGTTTTATCATTGCCCAAATATAAGTATGTATAAGAGATAATATTTGGTAAATGGGTGGAGGTGGGGGAAATGGGTCAATGAAAACTTTTTAGAGTAGAATATTTTGGACTCGTGAGTTCTCAAGGATTGATGGGGAAAGGAAAGGGAACATGAGGAGACATGGAGGAAGAAGAAAGAACCTTCCAGCTAAGTGAGCAAAGTCACAGGGTACTTGATATAGTCCAGAGCACAGAGGCAGCTGTGAATAGTTTGATTTGGCTTCAGTGTAGGCTGCAACGTGGGAATGGGGCAAGAGGTGAACCTGGGCAGGTGGGCTGGGCCAGAGGAAAGCCCAGAGAGCCGGGGGAGCAGGAGAGAGACTATCTAGGCCAGCTCTGTCACAACATACTCTTAAGGCGTAAGTGGTGATAAAACTAAAAGGTTGATGGACGTTTTTCAGGGACTGACTTCTTTTGATTCACCCTGAAGTCTGCTAAATTATTCCAGAAAATGGAATCCAGAAACTCGTGTGGATCAATGCAAGAAAATTGGCCCTCATGAGCATTCACAAGTATCCAGATAAGCTTAAAATCCATGTCGATAGGTAGAGAAGGAAGCAAAGAGGCAACATGAGAGTTCCTGGGTGAAAGTCAAGAAAAAGCCACATTCCACTGCCCTGAGCATAAGTCACAGATGGCCTTGCCCCAAAGGGCTTCTAGAAAATGAAATCTAACGAGCAGAGATAAACCAAAAATGACTGCAAATGTTTTGTGCAAAAGTTTTAAAGGATACTCTTCTAATCCTTTAAACTACTTCTTCCTCTGGATTCAAAGTCAGAGATCTTAGAGCTAAAGGCAACAGTCATGACAAATCATCCATGTTTCTTCCTTCCATTCATCCATCATTAATATATTCATGTAACTATCCATTCATAGTCAGGCTTTGAATCTCTAGTACATAATACATTCTGTGCTCTTGACTTTTGGTTGGAAATACAGATGCATGCACACACACATACACACGTGCATTTATTTTACAATGAATAAGTGAATGTCTAATAATGAAAATCAGCCTTCTTCGTAAGTACCAAGGGAGTATTTTTATATCAGAAAACATTTAATGACAATGACAACATCACCACCTCCTCTGAACATCCTACTTATAAACACTCCTACTTCTTAATTAACCTCCCCATTTTCCAGTAAAGGCTTTTTCCTAATAGAACTCCCCCATATCAATTTTTTTAGTGTCTGAAATAAATTGTAATGACTCTCTAGTTATTATATTTGTACCCCCTCCCCAAAATCTAAGTGATAAATGCCTCACCATTTTCCTCAGATACACACCCCAGCTCCAATTCAAATCACAGGCCTTCAGTCACAATCAGGAACCAACACACCTGGAAGTTTGCCAAAGAAATACCACCTTGTGTCTCTGCCCATCTCAACTCCTATCATCTCTGAGCAAAGCAATCTTGCTCCCATTTATGACTCTGATTCTACATCATGGCACTCCCTTGTTTGGGGGAAGTAGACTACTAGAACAACTTTCCAAGTTCTATTTTGAGAAAGGGGCAAGTCCATTAACTTTGATCAAGGTGGGATGGGAAACACTGAGTGATGGCTTTGGCAAATCTTTACATCCATATCTCGCTTGGAATCCTAAGGTGACAGGCAGATTCGAGAGTAAGGGGAGAGAGGAACATTTTTATGATTAAGAGAGGCTTTGTTGAGAACCTTTTTATGTGTTTGACCTTCTCTCCCCGGTCCAGTTGCCCCTCATGGAGACTCCACAGTCCTCTGTTTATATCATTCACAGGATGTGCTCCCTGAAATAAGCTGAATAATAGCCCCTAAGATGTCCATGTTCTTATCCCCAGAACCTGTCAATATTATCTGATGTGGCAAAGGGGGCTGTGTAGATGTGACCGAGTTAAGGATATTGATTGATGATTGACCTGGGAAGATTCTTCTGGATTATCCTGGTGGGTCCAGTGTCATCATAGTGGTCCTTATAAGAGGAACACAGGAGAAGCCCATGTCGCACAGAAGTAAGAGATGTGATGATGGAAATGAAAGGCTGGAGTGGTACTGGGAAAGGTCATAGGCCGAGGAAGGCAGGCAATCTTCAGAGTCTAGAAAAGGCAAGAAAGTGGATTCTGTTCTAGAACCCTGAGAATAAATCAGCCCTGCTAACACTTTGACTTTAGCAAAGTGAAATTGCTCTGAGATTTCTGGACTCCAGAACTGTAAGAGAATAAATCTGTATTGGTTTAAGTCACCAAGTTTGTGGTAATTTGCTACAGCAGTCATAGAAAATTAAAACACTCCACTTAATGACATTTCCACTCATAAACCTGCCTCTTTGAATAGAGACCACAAGCTCTTCTATATCGCCTAAGCACTGGGCACTCCGTCAGTTAGTTCCTTCAGAATGCAAGAAACAGAAACATTCCAATCAACTCCAATAAAGGATGTTCAACATAATGACACATGAGAAAGACAGGAACTGGCAAAACTGTCCCAGAGCTGCCCTGTTAAGCCTTGTGGCCACTGGAACATCCTTTAGCAAACAGTGTTAGTTTTGGTCATTGGGCATAAAGGTCAGTAACTAACTCAGCAACATTAGTGGCTATTCTCTCAGATGTTTGAGTCCATTTTAGTGAGTCAGTTTCTCTTTCCTCTGCTGCCACCAGTTACCCAAGGGAATATTTTTGGATCAGAAAACATTTAATGACAAGATCCTCTATCTATTGTTTAAACTTTCTTTAAGAAACAATCTGATCTTTTGATCCATCCCAAAGCTATCTCATCAAACTAACTTTTCTGTGATGCTGGCCAACCTATACATGGCTGTTCGGAGGTTGGGTGCTGACCCCTGGTTCAAGCAGCTATGGTCAGGGTAACAGAGCTCAGAGATACCTCTCTAATCCACTAGTGCAGAATCAGTTCTCAAAAATAACTTTTTGAGTGGAAGTGACCCATGGAGGTACAAAAGAAATGTAAGATGTGGTCCCTGCCCATAAAAACTTTGTCACCTAGGAGTAAAAGGAAAATATATATAGAATAATTTCATATGGAGATACACACACACACACACACACACACACACACACACACGGGAAATATATATGGACAGTAATATATTCAATACAGTAGACTGTTCTTTGTTAGATAAATAGAATTAGAGATTATTATATAATCAATAGGCTTTTTTCTTCCCTAATGAGATATCCTAGCCTATAAGAATCCACTTTTATTTCTATGTTTCTTTTTTTTTTTTTTTTTTTTTTTTTTTTTGAGACGGAGTTTCGCTCTTGTTATCTAGGCTGGAGTGCAATGGCGCGATCTCGGCTCACCGCAACCTCCGTCTCCTGGGTTCAGGCAATTCTCCTGCCTCAGCCTCCTGAGTAGCTGGGATTACAGGCACGCGCCACCATGCCCAGCTAATTTTTTGTATTTTGAGTAGAGACAGGGTTTCACCATGTTGACTAGGATGGTCTCGATCTCTCAACCTCGTGATCCACCTGCCTCGGCCTCCCAAAGTGCTGGGATTACAGGCTTGAGCCACCATGCCCGGCTTTATTTCTATGTTTCTTTTGAGCAGTTCCAAGATTTAGCTTCTAATAGGGAATGTAGTAGTTAGGTTTGTTAGGGTTGTAAGCATAGCAGGGTAAACTGAGGCTATTTTCCCTTTGCCACCTTTCTGTACTGCTGTAGTTATACAAAAATATACAGAAAACATAAAAAATATAGAAAAAAATATTTTTTAAAACCTAGTGTTTAGGGAGAAGCAATCTAAGCATGGAACCTTGTATGTTCACCTTTTACAAAAAAAAAAAAAAAAACCTTTATAATGGCACAATCGTTTTATGGCTGTAGGTTCCCACAAGAAAGAGCTATGTTATGTTACTAGAAGTACCGTAAATTGAGCCCAACTGGGAATCTTTGAAGAGAAACAAATCCCTAAGGTGAGATGTGTTTAATTTCAGGAATTTGGGAGAAGAAATCTCAGTTCAGAGTAGCAGTCCCCTCACTTTTTCCCCATTGAGAAGACCAGGTCGCTCTTCTCTCTCCCCTCCCAGGAGTCTGCAGTCACTGAGGAGGAAAGCCAGAGGCATCCTGAGAATGCCTGACACAGCCAAAACTGCCCAATCACTGGAAGAATCTTAGGGCCTG
Organism: Saimiri boliviensis; assembly: GCF_048565385.1. NCBI lineage: Eukaryota > Metazoa > Chordata > Mammalia > Primates > Cebidae > Saimiri > Saimiri boliviensis. Next base: position 37,452,995 of record NC_133449.1, on the reverse strand, counting down.
GAGTCAAATTATTTTTGTAGGAAGAAAAAGGTTCCCTGGAAAAGAAATGGGGAAAGTAGAGGCATTAGAATGGCAAAAGGGGACATGGGGGAAAAGGCAGAGGGCTGAAGGAGACGAAGAGAAAGAAGGATGAGTGAAGAAGAAAGCGCATCTCCCCAAGGAACACCCTCAGAAGGCCTGGACAGTGAGGTCTCACCTTTCGTGCTTTGTAAAGGAAAGGGGAGCTAATTTGGGCCCACAGTGCTTGATTTCCTCTCCTTGGTTGGGTAAGCTTTGAGAACAAGACAGAAGCCCTTTAGTGAAAACTGGCTTAACTCTTCCTCCAAACACTGGGTGCTCTTTGTTTGGGGAAGTAGAGAAAAGAAATATGGAAGGGAGGAAGGATAATTGTGGTCCCCCATGGTTCAGTATGTAAGCATGGGTCAGTTTCTTCAAGGGTGCTGAGATGGTCTAAAACAGACTGAGGGCAGAATAATTGTAAGGCAGATCTGGAATCAATAGTTCCAAATCATCAAGTCTAAAATGCATGAAATGTTTGGGTGGAGAAACAGGCACAGACAGGGTGTCTCTTCAAGTAGGCATTACCTGTTACAGAACGAACTGAATATATAGGCATCATTTTAACTCTGCATAGCCAACGAGTCCCAGAAAAGTTTCTGGTAAGCAAGGAATGGTGAATGGAAAACAATAATCCCTAACTTGATATGCATAAAATATTACTATAGTCTCATTGTTTAATGTTCTGCCTTTACTGGCTTACTTTAATGAATATAATCTTACTCACCATGAATTTTATAGGTTTCTGCATGACCTCAGCTTTCCTAATCCAATTTTTCTCATAAGGTTTACATGTTCCTCAATCAAGAATTCTTCCAAGATAAAAGTTTTCACAAAATCTCCACAGTTGGTCATGAATAAAACATAATATGGTCAAGTTGTAGAGCACTGCCATTAGTTGACAAATAAGTTAGAGGCATGGCAGATATTTTGAGAGGATAATAATAATGGCCTTTATTTATTGATTACTACTTACAGCCTCTGTGCTCTACGCCCTGTCTCATTTAATCTTTCCAACAACACAGTGAGGTACTGTTATGATCACTTTGCAGATGTGAAATCTGAGGCAAGGAAAGTGTGAGTGAGTTGCTCAAAATTTCACACCTAATAAGTAGCAGAGAAGAGATTTGAACCTAAACCCTTCTGAATCTGAAGCATGTATGTGCTGCCTGCCTCCAGGAAGGCAGGGCATTGGAGAGAGTTTGTGATGTCCCTGGAGGGAGGAGTGGGGATTCTATGTGGAAAGGCAAGGAGGAGAAATTCAAACCAGGGCTGGGATGAATGAAGGAGTAAGGGCTGGGAGGGACAGCTGGGGAGGCCAGCCTCCTTGGAATGAGGTTCACGCTAGAACCCAGTTAAAGCTGAGGATGGAAAGTGAGTAAGGGCCAAATGCGGGAGCCCTGGAATGACAGGCTGAGGAGTTTCCGCATGATTCATCACCGCAGAGGGCGTTCTTGGGTTTTCCAGTCTCCGTTTGAATGACGCAATCAGTTCATCTCATTTAACAATCCTTTAGACCATTTTAAAAGTGGTTATTTTTAGCAACAATGATTTTGGCAGGAAGTGAGGAGGCTGAAGTGCAGAGGAAGAGGGGATAGGGATAGAGAGAGTATGGTGGTTCAGTAGACAGTATTTGCAAGGCTAAAGGAAAATATTTTGATAAACGTAATCACTCATGTAAACTGATTTTTCTAACTTGATTTCCCTGGGATAATGTCAGGCCCTTCAAATGCAGGAAGAGGAGCAAGGGAAGAACAAATGGATTCCTTCACTTCTGCACAAGCCTTTAGCTTGAATTCAGTTGGGAGGTACATGGCGGCTGATTTTTGCAATCAAGCTGAAGAGTTTTCATCTTAAGCTTGGACCTTCTTAGCTGATCATGGCAGCTGACTTCTGTTTCCAAATCAGCTATTCTTGCTCTGGGGAGGTGAGCTCCTGGAGTGGACTGCTGGTCGTGAGTCCTGTTTCAGGAGACCATTTAGTCAGGGCAGTGGAAACTGGTGGATTTTATTCAGGGCCTCTGTGCCAAACACCTAGTTAAGTTACATCATTTGGTTCCCCCAATAATCTTGTAAAATTACAATTCCTCTGTAACAGCTGTGGAAACAGGCTTAGAACAAGCACCAAAGAGTACACAGCCAGAAAGCAGAGGAAACGGGATTTGAATCTGCTTTTTTCTAGCAATTCCAAGGCCAGTGCTCTTTCTCCTCTATCACTGTGGACTGCAGGTTAAAACAAACAACCAAATAAATTAAGCAGAGGAGACGAGGAGAGGGAGAAGAAGGAACACCATGATTAGATTCAGAACATAAATAAAATTGAAGAAATTTGCCTTGTTTAGATGCAAGCTTATTTAGATGCAAGCTTAGATTAGGACCTGTAACTTATGGCCCCCAGTGGAGTGGTCAACATCGAGCCAGGGGTTGATAAATGCTCTACTCTCCTCCAGCATTTGACTTTTCTAAAAGAAATCCCTCCCCACCCCACCCTTCTGTCTTTCTCTCTCTGTCTTTCTCCTTCCCAGAAAGAAGTGAACCTGAAGCACCCCTCAGGATGATGTGAGCATGCTGGATTGCTGCAAGGGCCTTAATCCCTGGGAGATTTATGTCTGTGACTTCACTAAGAAAACAAAGTTATCTTCCCCGCCCCGTCAGGGTGCAACAATTAGAAAAGAATGTGAGGTTTACTTTTGACGAAGCATGTGGTTCATAATAGAGCCTCTTTTACCAATGGGGTGATTTGTAGCTAAGATACAAAAACCACGGACTGAAAAGGAAAAGAATAAAGAAAACATAACAGAATTCCTGTTACCCCTCTTCAGAACAGAGAAACAAAGGGTAAACTTTGGCAATAAACTACAATACATTTTTGAATATTTTTTCTGCATCAAGATGCAATATTTTTTTCTGCATCAGGTTCTAAGTCATCATGCACTTGAAAGTTGGTTTTGTATTAATTTATGTAGAATGGACTTACTTTTCCCTTTCATTATAAAAACATCTCAAAACATGCATGACAGGTCTTCAGAGAATGCCACTGATTTCTGAGCCACTGCAGAAAATGACACATTAATATGGATGGTACGAGGACTCCATCTGATCCCATTCTATGCCTGTGAGCATAGTGAGAATTCCACCTCTTAGGTCAGGTGGGCATAATAGCGTCAGGCAATCTTAAGACCATATAGCCTTAAGGCAATGAGGGTCATAGCAGTAACAAGCTAGAGACTGAACAGTTAGGCAGTCTGGAGGCAGTAGGGCTCAGGGTAATAGTCAAGGCCCAGGCAAGATGCAGACTTAGACAGTCTGAGGTTGTCATGATCAGAGATATCAGAAAAGCCTGAAGACAGTCACAGAACAAAGGAGAGCTCCATGGGAGCTAGCAGAATTTTCAAAACCTGCTACTATCTGCTCCTTACCATGGCAGGGGCCATGTTTTCCACTCCACTCCATTCCCCAATACCTGCCATAGAGCCTTACACTACAGCCATGCACATCAGAAGTTGGTTGAACACGTGAACTCTTCGATCACCATCTACACTCCTGGGCATCAAGTCCATGCTACTAAAAGAAATCCAATGGGAAAAAGCCATCTCCTAGCCTTTTGAGCAGCAAAATTAACCACGTGCTCATAATCTTTCCATTCCATAGCTGAAATCTGCCTGACTTTCTCCACTTGGAGTTGAAGTCCAGTGGGTTGCAGTGAGGTAGCTTCTTCACTTTCTAAAAATGACCTGGTTTGAATCCCAGTGTGGTCTAAATTTAGAAACTGAGACCTTGACCTCCCTTTCAACTTTCTGCTCCAGAGATGGTTACTAATAATCAGCTGCCTAACTATTCCAACCCACTTTGGAAGCTCAGTTGAGCAACACACATACTAGAGTTGGTGTGATGAAGTAGATTGACAGGGCCCTTATTCAAGGGTAAAACAAATGCTTAAATCATTTTTTTTCTCCTTCCTTCCCCTGAGCTTCTGCAATAATTCACATGCATTTCTATTAGTTTTTATCATGTATTGTTTCAATTACTTGATTTTTAAACTGTGAACTCTTTGTGGGTATAGAACAAGCGTAGAGCCTGTTACATAATAGAACATTAATAAACAGTTGCTGAGGTTGAATTTAAAAGTAATGAGTTTATAATATGAAACTGGATAGAAAATGACACCATCCAAATTTTAATCAGCTCGGTATATTCTCTTTATGATAGATGGTGTTTTGCAATACTCTTTCCACATTCATTAAATCCTGGCTTAAGGCATGAATTTAGAATGTTTTAGCATTTTATTATTTTATGGTTATCCCTACTGTGACAGCTTTGCTGTTTACAACTTCCTTCAAGAAATAATTTGATAAGCTGAGCATGGTGGCTCATACTTGTAATCCCAGCAGTTTGGGAGGCCAAGAGGGGTGGGTCACTTGAGCCCAGGAGTTTGAGACCAGCCTGGGCAAAATAGCAAGACCCTATTTCTATATTTTTTTTAAAAAAAGAACTTGATGCTCAGCTCTGCAAAGTGCAGTTAGTGGACAGCTTCCATCGGCAGTGGCTTCAGATTGCATCCTGAGCATTGGAACTGATCCCGTGCTCTGCTGCAGCTCCAGGCAATGCCTGAACTTGGGGGGCACAAGGGTGTAGCCATATCTGCCCAATATGAAACTCCCCTAGTGACAATCTGTGTTCCGGAGTTTCCATTGGGTTGAGCTGAGGTTTTCCTTGCCCCGTTTTGCTTCCTCTTCCCTTTTATTTCAGGTATCATATAGTCATCACAGTCTGAAGACTTTCTCTGCCCAATACTACTCTCTCCCCCTTTATCTTTTACAGACTTCACTTCCCAATAAATCTCTTACACTCCTATCTCCACCCCCAAGAGTCTGTTTCCCAGAGAATCTGTACTAACACACCTATACAATACCTCAGGCAGATACATTGTCTTCCTTAAGGCATGATGGAGAGATTTTACTAACTTGAATGCAGTGTCTCCTACTGCAAGTGTAGCTTTGTTGAAATGCCAACGCCCGCCCTGAAGAAAGCCATTGGATCCTCATGTTGTTCATGCCAAAATGCCATTTCATGGGGGTGGCTAAACCAGAGAATGGGGTATTCTAAGTCAGCACCCTCAACACTGGCTCTTTGGCAAGTCTTTGCAAGTTTGGATCACTGTCTGAACGAAACCTGAGCACTCTTCCACGGGTAGGGATGAACACATTTGGAGTTGATAAGGGAAACAACTGTGTTTGAATGGGGTTTAAGAGGGCTCTTGGATGAGACCCTTAAGAAGTCTAGTGCTTGTCTTTCACTTTGGTATTTTGTATTTTTTGGTACGAGATATGTTAACGCTTGGAATGATGTTATAACAAGATACTTGTTTTGCCAAAGAACCAACTACTGTTTCAAAGTCTTATGTTCCCTTCATCTCTTGTTTGCTTCTGCCTTGCCAGGGATGCTGCACTCCTGTGATTTCTGGTAGCCCCACTGGTAGCCAACAGTGAGGCAGGTGGAAGCTGAGTGAAAGATATAGCCAAGAAAATCCATCAGCCTGAGTCTTATTACTTATCCACTTGCTGCTTGCAATTTGGCATGCTTGATGACTGCTGGAACCCCTCTCCTTATTATAAGGCATTTCAGCTGGACAGCAGACACATACTTCTATTGCATAATGCCTGATATGGTTTGAATGTCTGTCTCCTCCAAATCTCATGCTGAAATGTGATTTTCAGTGTTGGAGGTGGAGCCAGGTGGGAGGTATTTGGATCATGGGGGCAGATCTCTCAAGAATGGCTTAGAAGCTATCCCCTTGGTGATAAGCGAGCTATTGCTCTGGTAGTTCACACAAGATCTGGTTGCTTAAAAGAGTATGGCACCTCCCCTCTCTTGTTCCCACTCTCATGTGACATGCTGGCTTCCCTTCTTTTCCACCATAATTGTAAGCTTCCTGAGGTCATAGGCAGAGGTGGATGCTGGAGCCATGCTTGCACAGCCCGTAGAACTGTGAGCCAATTAAACCTTTTTTCTTTATAAATTACCCAGTTTCAGATATTTCTTTATAGCAACACAAGAACAGTTTAATACCATGCCTCAGTACTAGGTGCTGAAAACATCAATTTCTTCAGCTGTGACTTTGTGTGCTCAACTACATGGAAAAAAAGGAAAACTTTAAAAAGCCTCAGTTCAAACATACTTTAATTTAATGCAGCAATAAGATGGCTGGTGCAGTTTTTTAAAAAAATACTGCTTAGTTTTTCTTTTTCTTTTTTTAACTTTTATTTTAGGTTCAGGGGTACATGTGTAGGTTTGTTACACAGGTAAACTTGTGTCAAGGGGGTTTGTTATATGGATTATTTCATCACCCAGATATTAAGCCTAGTACCTATTAGTTATTTTTCCTGATCCTTTCCCTCCTCCCACCCTGGTGCACAGTTTGAAAGAGGTGCCCCTTCCTGAAGTGCGGCGTGGTGGGGGGGGCAGATAAATGGCCTCAGGGGGCCACATGCGGCCCGTGGGCCGTAGTTTGGGGACGCCTGCCATAGACCCTTGGGTAGGAGTCTGTATAACTCAAGTTGGTTTTGCACATTCCTATGTCCAGTCTGGGAGTTGGAGGGAACTGGAGAGTTTGTTATAGAACAGCCTCTATTTGAAGGCAGGAAGCCCCTCCCATACAGAGTAGGCATGTCTTAATCAGGCATTAGGTTCTAAAGTCAGCATGTAGGGAAAATCAGATGCTGCCAACAACACCTTTGAAAATCCTGATATGAGAGGCTTGTAGGAACTGAAACAATGAAGGTGGGAGCTGGGTAGGAAGCAGAGCCATTTCCCTGGTCTCACGCTTACCCTTGGGCATAAACTGCCTTATAAGTGGAATGGTATTTTAGAATTTAAATTTTTTTAATTAAAAAAATATTATGTCAAGGCTACATATGTGTATTTTAAATTAAATCATTTCACCAGGTTTATTACAAAAATTATCAGCTTCCCCACCTTCACTTTCCCTTGCTCAGAAGCAATGATTTTCACTGAAATAACCGACTTTCCATACATGTTTGTATTGCTACTTTGGGGGTTTTTATTTTTAGGCATTATTTATGGACTTCCTATTATGATGGAAGACAGATAATTTAGCTCTCTTTCACTGATCCTCCCGACCAAACACCACACACTTTTCCAGTTTCCCCATCTTTCAGTTTCAGTTATAATTTTGTTGAATCAATATTCAGCAGTTACATTTTTATAACTATGTAAATGGTTCCCACAGCTGAGCCATGTTGTAAACATTTTTCCTTTTCTGAACAACTTTTTTATTTTCCCTAGAGTTAGTAATTATTTTTGGTCTTTTTGCTTGCTTGATTTTCTGTATACTTACACTAAAGTAACTTCAAACTCTTGACCAATTGTTCAAATCTCCTGCCAGTATGTTCAAATGTATGGATGGTCAGTCAATTTCATCTCAGAGAATCTCCTGGAGCCTTCTGGACTGTTCCTATATGGTCTGGTACCACAGCTGCAGTCCTGGCTCACCCTTCCATGTCATCCTGGGCATATCTTTGGCCTTTATCCTGTGTTGGTTGTTCCCTTTCCTGTACCCCATGTCCTTTCCTTTTTGGCTTAATTCCCTGTTATGATGTAGCACATTCTACAGAAACTTCTTAAGAAAGGAAGGATAGAAAATACATTTTTTGAAATCATGCGTGTCTGAAAGTGTTCTTATTCTAGCCCCAAATTTTACTGATGATTTGTCTGAGTATAGAATTTCAGGTTGTAGGTTGTTTTTGCTCAGAATTTTGAAGGCATTGCTCCATTGTTCTAACTTCCAACATTGCAACTGCAAAGTGTGATGAAATTCTAATTCCTGTTTCTTCGTAAGTGTAATTTTCTCTGTGAAACCCTGTTGTATCTTATCTTTGTCCCCTGTATTCTAAAATTTCATGATAATTTACATTGATATTTCATTGTGTTGGCACTTAGTGATTCTTTCAATATGGTAACTCATGTCTTTCAATTCTGGAAAGTTTTCTTAAATAATCTCTGTGTTGGGAGGATCCAAGATGGCTGAATAGGAAAAGCTCTGGAGTGCAGTTCACAGCGAGAACAATGCCGAGGGTGAGTGATCATCACATTTCTTAATGAGTTATTACTGCCCACAGACCAGGAGATTCCTGGGCTGAAGAGCACCACGAGTTTCCAGCATGGCAGTTTCAGCCAGTGCAGCGAGTCTCCACACAAAAACTCACACAAATCTTGGTGGCCATTTCAACTGATGCCTGGAACACCTGGAAGACAGAGCCACCCATTCAACTGAAAAAAGGGGGGCTGAAACAGGGAGCCACATGATCTGGCTCAGTGGGTCCCATCCCCACAAAGACCACAATCTGAAACGCTCTGGATTGAGAGTTTCCCAGCAAGCACAGCTGGAACCAGGATGGTCTAGCTCTGTGAGGGGAAGGGCATTCGCCATTACACAGGCAGTCCACCATTACTGAGGCAGTTGGCCATTACAGAGACAGTCTGCCATTACTGAGGCTGACCGTTATTACCAAGGCAGTTCTAACTATACCTCTATAAACAAAACCACAAGGAAGTTCACACAGCAGCTGGGCAGAGCCCACGGCAGCTCAGCAACACCTCTGCTGGCAGACTGTGACTAGGCTACCTCCTCGCTGGGCAGGGCATCTCTGAAAAAGGAAGCAGCACATCAGGAACTTATAAATAAAGCCCCACCTTCCCAGGACAGAGCACCCAGGAAAAAAGGTGGTTGTAAGTTCAGCTGCAGCAGACTTAAACATACCTGCCCAGCAGCTCTGAAAGGAACAATGGAGCTCCCAGCTCACCACTTGAGCTCCTATAAGGGATAGACTGTCTCCTCAAGCAGCTTTCTGACTCCCATTTATCCAAAGAGACACCACATAAAGGAGAGCTCAGGCTGATATCTGGCAGGTATCCTTCTGGGATGAAGATAACAGAAGAAGAAACTGATAACAACTCTTACTTTTCTGTGGCCACTGCAGGTGACCCCCAGACAAGCAGGGTCTAGAGTGGACCATGAGCAGTCCTACAGCAGAGGGGCCTGACTGTTAGAAGGAAAAAAAAAAAAAAGAAAGAAAGAAAAACTTCAACATCAACAAAAATGATGTCCATTTAGAGACCCCATCCGAAGTCACCAACTACAAAGAGCACAGGTAGATAAATCCACAAAGTTAGGAAGAAACAAGCGCAAAAAGGATGAAATCACCCAAAACCAGAATGCGTCTCCTCCTGCAAGGGATCACAACTTCTCACCAGCAAGGGAAAGGGAACAAAGCTACATGTAGAATGAGTCTGATGAATTGACAGAAACAGGCTTCAGAAGGTGTATAAAAACAAACTTTTCTGAGCTAAAAGAACATGTCCTAACCTAATGCAAAGAAACTAAGAACCTTGAAAAAAGGTTTGATGAAATGCTAAGCAGAACAAATTGCTTAGAGAAGAATATAAATGACTTAATGGGGCTGAAAAACACAACACAAGAACTTTGCAAAGCATACACACATTTCAATAGCCAAATTGACCAAGCAGAAGAAAGGATATCAGAGATTGAAGATCAACTCAATGAAATAAAATGAGAAGGCAAGATTAGAGAAAAAAGTGAAAAGAAATGAACAAAGCTTCCAAGAAATATGGGATTATGTGAAAAGACCTAATCTATATTTGATAGGTGTACCTGAATGGAATGGAGAGAGTGAATCCAATCTGGAAAATACTTTTCAGGATATTATCCAGGAGAACTTCCTCAACCCACCAAGGCAGGCCAATATTCAAGCCCATGAAATACAGAGAACACCACAGATATTCCTCAAGAAGAGCAACCCCGAGGCACGTAATTGTCAGATTCACCAGTGTTGAAATGAAGGAAAAAATGCTAAGGGCAGCCAGAGAGAAAAGTCAGGTTACCCACAGAGGGAAGCCCATCAGACTCACAGTGTATCTCTCAGCAGAAACCCTACAAGCCAGAAGAGAGTGGGGGCCAATATTTGACAACCTTAAAGAAAAGAACTTTCAATCTAGAATTTCATACCCAGCCAAATTAAGCTTCATATGCGAAGTAGAAATAAAATCCTTTATGAACAAGCAATTGCTGTGAGATTCTGTCACCACCAGGCCTGTCTTATAAGAGCTCCTGAAGGAAGCACTAAACATAGAAAGGAACAACCAGTACCAGCCACTCCATAAACATACCAAATGGTAAAGAGCATCAACACAATGAAGAAACTGCATCAACTCATGGGCAAAACAACCAGCTGGAATCAAAATGGCAGGATCAAATTCACACGTAACAATATTAACCTTAAATATAAATGAGCTAAATGCCCCAATCAAAAGACACAGACTGGCATATTGGAGAAAAAGTCAAAAATGATCGGTGTGCTGTATCCAGGAAACCCATCTCACATGCAAGAACATACATAGGCTCAAAATAAAGGAATAGAGAAAGATTTACCAAGCAAATGTATAGCAAAAACAAAACAAAATGAACAAGCAAACAAACAAAAACCCAGGAGTTGCAATCCTAGTCTCTGATAAAATAGACTTTAAACCAACAAAGACGAAAAGAGACAAAGAGGGGCATTATATAATGGTAAAAGGATCAATGCAACAAGAAGAGCTAATGATCCTAAATATATATGCACCCAATACAGGAGCACCCAGATACATAAAGCAAGTTCTTAACGACCTATGAAGAGACTTAGACTCCCACACAATAATAGTGGCAGACTTTAACACTCCACTACCAATATTAGACATATCAATGAGACAGAAAATTAACAAGGATATCCAGGACTTGAACTCAGATCTGGACCAGGCACACCCAATAGACATTTACAGAACTCTCCACCCCAAATCCACAGAATATACATTCCTCTCAGTGCCACATCACACCTACTCTAAAACTGACCACATAATTGGAAGTAAATCACTCCTCAGCAAATGCAAAAGAATGGAAATCATAACAAACAGTCTCTTAGACCAAAGTACGATCAAATTAGAATTCAGGATTAAGAACTTACTCAGAACCGCACAACTTCATACAAACAGAACAACTAAATGTTGACTGGATAAACAATAAAATGAAGACAGAAATAAAGATGTTCTTTGAAACCAATGAGATGGAAGACACAACATACCAGAATATCTGGGACATATAGAAAGCAGTGTCTAGAGGGAAATTTATAGCAATAAATGCCCACATGAGAAACAAGGAAAGATCTAAAATCAATACCATAGCTTCAAAATTGAAAGAGCTAGAGGAGCAAGATCAAAAAAACTCAAAAGCTAGCAGAAGACAAGAAATAAGATCAGAGCAGAACTGAAGGAGATGGAGACACAAAAAAACCCTTCAAAAAATCAATAAACCCTGGGTGTTTGAAAAGATCAACAAAATAGACAGACTGCTAGCCAGATCACTAAGAAAGAAAAGAGAGAAGAATCAAGTCGATGCAATAAAAAACAATAAAGGGGATATCACCACCGATTCCACAGAAATACAAACTACCATCAGAGATTACTACAAACAACTCTATGCACATAAACCAGTAAACCTGGAAGAAATTGATAAATTCCTGGACACCTGCACCCTCCCAAAACTAAACCAGGAAGAAGTTGAAACCCTGAATAAACTAACAACAAAAGCTGAAGTTGAGGCAGCAATTAGCAACCTACAAACCAACAACAACAACAACTAAAAAAGCCCAGGTCCAGATGGGTTCACAACCGAATTCTGCCAGACATACAAACAGGAGCTGATACCACTCCTTCTGAAACTATTCTAAACAGTCCAAAAAGAGGAAATCCTTCCCAAATCATTTTATGAGACCAACATCATCCTGACAACAAAACCCGGCAGAGACTCAACAACAACAAAAAGAAAACTTCAGGCCAATCTCCATGACAAACATAGACACAAAAATCTTCAATAAAATACTGGCAAACCAATTGCAATAGCACATCAAAAAGCTTATCCATCAGGAACAGGCTTCGTCCTGGGGATGCTAGGCTGGTTCAACATAAGCAAGTTTATAAATGTAATCCACCACGTAAACAGAACCAAAGACAGAAACCATGATTATCTCAATAGATACAGAGAAGGCCTTTGTCAAAATTCAACAGCCCTTTATACTAAAAACTCTCAATAAACTAGGTATTGATGGAACGTATCTCAAAATAATAAAAGCTATTTACAACAAACCCACAGCCAATATCATACTGAGTGGGCAAAAACTGGAAGCATTCCCTTTGAAATCTGGCACTAGACAAGGATGCCCTCTCTCACCACTCCTGTTCAATATAGTATTGGAAGTTCTAGGCAGAGCAATCAGGCAAGAAAAAGAAATAAAGTGTATTCAATTAGGAAAGGAGGAAGTCAAATTGTCCATATTTGCAGACGACATGATTGTATATTTAGAAGACCCCATTGTCTCATTCAAAATCTTCTGAAACTGATAAGCAACTTCAGCAAAGTCTCAGGATACAAAAATCAATGTGCAAAAATCTCAAGCATTCCTATACACTAACAAGAGACTTAAAGAGAGCCAAATCAAGAATGAACTGCTATTTACAATTGCTACAAACAGAATAAAATACCTAGGAATACAACTAACAAAGGATGTAAAGGACCTCTTCAAGGAGAACTACAAACCGTTGCTCAAGGAAATAAGAGAGGACACAAACAGATGGAAAAACATTCCATGCTCATGGTTAGGAAGAATCAATATTGTGAAAATGTCCATACTGCCCAAAGTAATTTATAGATTCAACACTAACCCCATGAAGCTACCAATGACCCTCTTCACAGAACTGGGAAAAAACCACCTTAAACTTCATATGGAACCAAAAGAGAGCCCGCATAGCCAAGACAATCCTAAGCAAAAAGAACAAAGCTGGAGGCATCATGCTACCTGACTTTAAACTATACTACAAGGAACAGAAATCAAAACAGCATGGTACTGGTACCAAAACAAAGACATAGACCAATGGAACAGAACAGAGGTCTCAGAAGCAACGACACACATCTACAGCCATCTGATCTTTGACAAACCTGACAAAAAAAAAAGCAATGGGGAAAGGAGTCCTTTTTAATAAACAGTGTTGGGAAAACTGGCTAGCCATATGCAGAAAGCAGAAACTGGACCCTTTCCTGACACCTTACACTAAAATTAACTCCAGATGGATTCAGTACTTAAACATAAGACCTAACAACATAAAAACCCTAGAAGAAAACCTAGGCAAAACCATTCAGGACATAGGCATAGGCAAGGACTTCATGACCAAAACACCAAAAGCATTGGCAATAAAAGGCAAATTAGACAAACAGGATCTAACTAAACTCTAGAGCTTCTGCACAGCAAAAGAAAAAATCATTAGGGTGAGCTGGCAACCAACAGAATGGGAAAACATTTTTGCAATCTATCTATTCTACAAAGGGCTAATATCCAGAATCTACAAAGAACTAAAACAGATTTACAAGAAACAAACAAACAAACCCATTCAAAAGTGGGCTAAGGATATGAACAGACACTTTTCAAAAGAAGATATATATGAGGCCAACAAACATGAAAAAATGCTCATCATCACTGGTCATTAGAGAAATGTAAATCAAAACCACATTGAGATACCATTTCACGCCAGTTAGAATGGTGATCATTAAAAAATCTGGAGACAACAGATGCTGGAGAGGATGTGGAGAAATAGGAACACCTTTACACTGTTGGTGAGAGCACAAATTAGTTCAACCATTGTGGAAAACAGTGTGGTGATTCCTCAAGGACCTAGAAATAGAAATTCCATTTGAACCAACAATCGCATTACTGGGTATATACCCAAAGGACTATAAATCGTTCTATTATAAAGACACATACACACTTATGTAGATTGTGGTACTGTTTACAATAGCAAAGACCTGGAACCAACCCAAATTCTCATCAATGATAGACTGGACAAGGAAAATGTGGCACATATACACCATGGAATACTATGCAGCCATAAAAAAACCATGAGTTAGTGTCCTTTGTAGGGACATAGATGAATCTAGAAACCACCATTCTCAGCAAACTGACACAAGAACAGAAAATCAAACACCACACTTTCTCATTCATAGGCAGATGTTGAACAATGAGAACACATGCACACAGGGAAGGCAGCATCACACACAAGGGTCTGTTGCAGGGGAATAGGGGAGGGACAACAGGTGGTAGGGAGGTTGGGGAGGGATAACATGGGGAGAAATGCCAGATATTGGTGACAGGTGGATGGAGGAAGCAAACCACATTGCCATGTAGGTACCTGTGCAACAATCCTACATGATCTGCACATGTAGCCCAGAACCTAAAGTGCAATAAAATACTTATATAAAGAAAAAAAGTCTCTGTGTTGATTTTCTTCTCTGATTTTATCTATTCCCTTATTCTGTATCACCTATTGTTTGCATATTGGACTTCTTAAACTAATCCATTTTTTTCTTTCTTCTTCTATTTTCCATCTCTTTATCTTTTTGCTCTATTTGCTGAAAGATTTCTTCAATTTTATCTTTCAATCCCTCTGTTGAGTTTTTTAGCTTGCTTCTCATAGTTTTAATTTCTAAGAGCTCTTTTTTCTCTCAGACTGTTTCTTTTTAATAAAACATGCTGATGTTTTATGATTGCAGTATCTTCTCTCTAAAGATATCAACATATGACTGGAATATACATAGTCATGTGTCACTTAACAACAGGGATATGTCTGAGAAATGTATGGGTAGGTGATTTCATTGTTGAGAAAACATCATAAAATGTACATACACAGACCTAGATAGTATAGCTTACTATACACCTAGACTATATGGTACAGCCTATTGCACCTAGGCTACAAATCTGTACAGCATATTACTGTACTGAATACTGTAGGCAATTGTAACATAATGGTAACATAATGGTATTTGTGTATTTAAACATATTTACACATAGCAAAGTTATGGTAAAAAAAATACATAGGCATAATCCTATGGGATCATAATCATATACACTGCCTGTTATTGACCCAAATGTAGTTATACAGCACATGATTGTACATATATATACTCTTTTCTCTTACAAAATCTTCATTTCCTCTAAATTGCTTTATTAGTTTTTGTTGGTTTGTTTCCATCCAACAGAGGCAGAATACACATTCTTTTTAAGTGCACATGAAACATTCTCCAGGATAGATCAGATCATATGTTAGGCCACAAAGCAAACCTCAACAAATTTAAGGAGATTAAAATTGTATCAAGTATCTTTTCTAACCACAATGGTATGAAAATAGAAATCAATAACAGGGGGAATTCTAGACAATTCACAAATCTGTGGAAATCAAATGACATGCTCCTGAACAACCAATGGATCAAAGAAGAAATCAAAAGGAAAACTTAAAAATATCTTGAGACAAATGAAGATGGAAACACAACATACTGAGACTTACAGGATGCAGCAAAAGCAGTTTCTAAGAGGGAAATTTATGGCAATACATGCTAACAAAAAAGTAGATGGATCTCAAATAAACAACTTAATGTCATGCCTCAAGAAACAAACAAACAAAAAGTCAAAATGAAACCCAAAAAAGTCAAAATGAAACCCAAAATGAAACCCAAAAAAGTCAAAATGAAACCCAAAAAGTCAAAATGAAACCCAAAACAAAGGAAATAACAAAGATCAGAGCAGAAATAAATGAGAGACTAGAAAGCAATAGGTAAACAAAGTAAATAATTGGTTTTTGAAAAGTAAACAAAATTGACAAAACTTTAGCTGGATTAACAAAGAGAAAAATAAGTAAAATGAGAAGTGAAAGAGGGAACATTACAACTGATACCATAGAAATACAAAGAATCATGAGACCCTTATGAATCATTACACAGCAGCAAATTAGATAACCTAGAAGAAATGGGTAAATTCATGTAAATATACAATTTAGTAAGACTGAATCATGAAGAAATAGAAAATCTGTACAGATCAATAATGAGTAAGGACATTGAACCAGAAAGAAAAATATTCCATCAAAGAAAAACTCAGGGATCATTTCAAGGCTAAATTCTATCAAACATTTAAAAACGAATTAATACCAGTTTTCTCAAGTTCTTCCAAAAAAAATTGGGGAGGAGTGAATTCTTTTAAACTAATTTTCTAAGCCAACATTACCCTGACACCAAAGCCAGACAACGACACAGCAAGAAAAGAAAATTACAGGCCAATATACCTAATGAACAAAGATGCAAAAATCCTCCACAAAAATATGAGCAAACCAAATTCAATAGCACATTAAAAAGACCATTCACCATAATCAAGTGGGATTTATACTTGGGATACAAAGATATTTTGACATATGCAAATCAATAATTGCGATATATTACATTAACAGAAAGAAGAAAAAAACATGATTATCTCAGTGAATGCACAAAAAAACATTTGGTAAGTTAATATCTTTTCATGATACAAACTCTCAACAAACTAGGTAATGTATTTCAACACAATAAATGCCATATATAACAAGCCTACAGCTAACGTTGTACTAGCGCAAAGTTAAAAACTTTCTCTCTAAGATCAGGAACAAGACAAGGATCCCACTCTCACTATTTCTATTCAGCATAATACTGGAAGTCCTAGCCAAAGCAATTAGGAAAAAAAAAAAAAAAAAAAAAAAAAAAAAGAAAGAAATAAAAGGCATCCAAATTAGAAATGAAAAAGTTAAATGGTCTCTGTTCACAGATGACATGATTTTGTTTCTAGGAAACCCTAAAAATTTCAACAACAACAAAAACTGTTAGAATAAATGAATTCAGTAAAGTTACAAGAAACACAGAAACATACAAAAATCAGTAGTATTTCTATTGCTCACATTAGAAGCCTGTGTTTGATGGTCTTTGATTATTTTGTTTTTATTTTTATTTTTATTATTTTTTTTAAGAGACAGAGTCTCGTTCTGTTGCCCAGGCTGAAGTGCAGTGGCACAATCATGGCTCACCGCAACATCTGCCTCTCAGGTTCTAGCAATTCTCCCACCTTAGCCTCCCTAGTAGCTGGGACTACAGACACATGTCACTTTACGCCTGGCTAATTATTTGTATTTTAGTAGAGACAGGGTTTCACCACGTGGCCCAGGCTGGTCTCAAACACCTGAGCTCAGGCAATCCACCTGCCTCAGCCTCCCAAAGTGCTAGGATTACAGGCATGAGCCACCTAACCCAGCCAGTCTTTGGTTATGTTTACATATTTTAGGCACTAAAAGACTGATTGAAGGCTTCAAAACATGGGTGGGTCTTGTTGAATATGAGTTTCTTTGTAGAGTGATCTGGGTGGAACTCTCAAAGTCAATATCTTAAGATGTTTTTTCTTGAGCTAATCAGGTTTCCCAGAGAAGGTATGTCCAATCTTCTACCTGTAAGGGAACTCCTGGATTCCAGTGTTCTGGCAGCTGATTGTTTTGGAAATTTTGTAATATAAATCCCTCCCTGCTTTCCCAAAGCAGCCAGAGGATGTAGTTTCCTCAGGTTTGTTATTATTTACCACATGCTTTCAACATATTGTGATAATTGTCTCTTTTGTCTTTCTTTTCACCCTTGATTTAGTACCTTTAAAATATCCAGGAGTTTGGGATGGAGTGAAAATAGAGCAATGCATTCAATCCACCATCAGAACCAGAATTCACAATTTGTGTTCTCTCTTCATTTTTGGCTTAACATAAAAAATTGGATTCATATAATTTATACAATCATATACATTTTCTTTCTTTTCACCCTTGATTTAGTACCTTTAAAATATCCAGGAGTTTGGGATGGAGTGAAAATAGAGCAATGCATTCAATCCACCATCAGAACCAGAATTCACAATTTGTGTTCTCTCTTCATTTTTGGCTAAACATAAAAAATTGGATTCATATAATTTATACAATCATATACATTTTCTTTCTTTTCACCCTTGATTTAGTACCTTTAAAATATCCAGGAGTTTGGGATGGAGTGAAAATAGAGCAATGCATTCAATCCACCATCAGAACCAGAATTCACAATTTGTGTTCTCTCTTCATTTTTGGCTTAACATAAAAAATTGGATTCATATAATTTATACAATCATATACATTTTCTTTCCAGGGATTATAGTGATATTTGTTGAGTATACTACAGTTTATAATTTTTTTCTATTCTTGATCACATTTGGTTTTTATTATGTCCTAGTGTTGTAGGAGCTATTACTCCTCATTTTTAAGTATAAGAAAACTCAGGTTTAGAGAAGCTGTTCCCTATTCAATTTTCATTAGTTGGTAAGGAGTTGAGATAGGACTCCAAAACCAGATTTCCTGACTCTAAATCTGACTTTTCTTTTGTCACCTGCATCAGGCATTTTTTGTGAACAGTTTCTGTAAGTTGAACTAGTCAATCTGCAAGGCAGCCTTTGTCAGGATGGATGGTATTCAGCTGTCATGGGGTATGAATGAAGCATAATGGGGTTATTAAAGTTGAGGAACTCTGAGTCTAGGATGTTGGATGAGTGTTGAAGTTGTTCTTGGTGATGACAAGTAGGCTATGCATGAGATGTCAGAACTCTCAAAGAAGGATGGTAGTGACTGATGGGAAGTGGATAGACAACAGCAACAAGGCAGGGCAAAAAGAACATGGTGTAGCTGAGCAGCCTAAACCTCAAAGGAGGAAGAGATCTTAGTTTGGGTAGATGAGTACTGCAAAGAGAAGACTAGTAAAGGCTGACTTTGCAAAGGCCGACCATTCCTCCTGATCCCTGAAAAAATGAGATCTGTCACAAAATTAGGTCTTAAAGAATCCAGATAAGACAAGGAGGGGGAGGAAACACTGGGCAAATAGATTGAAGACATAGAGGGCATAATGATGAGGGAATGAGGTTTGGAAAGAATTGGGATGAGATTTAGTGAAAAGAAGAGTTGGGAGAAAGTAAGTTCAGAGCAATTCAAGGTTATATATGTGACCTTGAGTGAAATAATAAAAAACCTTGCAACTGAGGCAGTTGAGGATAACATCAAGGCAGTTAGAGCTTTGCTTCAGTCTCTCCCTTTTTCCAATGGAAGCATGTCTGTCTTCACCTGTAGCATGTCCTGGCTTGCCAGCCTGGTCCATAAGGCTCTTTCTTGTCTGTGACCACCAAAGGTATTGGGTGAAGGATTTGGTCTGAAGCCAAAGTAAACAGCAGCTGAGAGACACACAACAGTTGGTGTCTGGCTCAGATGACTCTGGCGCCTTCCTAGACAACCCTCCTCCCCACAAAATGTCTGTTTGGCTCAATGAAAATGACAACTAACATTTGTACAGTGCTTTGGGGCTTACCAGCCACTTCCACATACAATACTTCATTTCATCCTCCCAACTATGCTGGTGGTAAGTTTTATGATTCCCATTTTACAGATGAAGAAAGCCTCAACTCCCCTCATTGTAACTGAGTGACACTGAATAATTCATTAACTCTTCCTTAACATCAGCTTTCTTAGTAATAAAATGGAGATAAGACTTATCATGAAGTTGTTTTGAGAATTAAATAGGATTACATGTGTATAATGCTTACACACAGTTGACATTCCATAAATGTTCATCCTATAGCCCTACTTAAATGAGTCATCCCAATTGGAGTCTCCATCTGCCCTTGCCAGTGAGGAACAAGCCATTTCTAAAGGGTGAAAGGAAAAATCTATAAATATGCAGCTTTAGTAACTGTGATATATCATGAGGATGGCCCCAGAAATTTCTTCCATTCCTAGACACCTGCTTCTTTGCAATGTTAATTTGTCATCCAATAAAAGGTGGAGTCTATTTCCTCTGCCCCTTGAATCTGGGCTGGCACTATGATGTGCTTCGATCAATGGAATGTGGCAGAAGTGACATGGAGTCCTGAGTGTCCACTTTCATGTTCTTGATGCCCTGTGACTCCCAGGCTTAAGAAAGCCTAGACTGGTCTCCTAGAGGATGAGAGATCACATGGGGAGAGTGTCCTACTCATCCCAGTAGCTCCAGCCATCTCCACTGAGGCCCTAGACATGTGATTGGGGCTAGCTGGGACCAGTTAGTCTTTCCCCAACTCCCCATCCCTTTACCTGCCAACTGACTACAGTGTACATGACCTTAGGTGAGATTGGCTGAGGAATTGCCCAGCTGAACCCGATCCAAATTACAGAAGCATAAACAAATACATGATTTACATGGTTGCTATTGTAGGCCACTAAATTTTGAGGTAGATTGTTGTAGGGAAATAGATAAGCTATGCGTGATTAAGGTGAGACAGAAGGAATATGTTTCAAGGGTAAGATTGTGCCGATACTGAACAGGCGGATGAAGGGAGCTCACAGTATCTTTCTCCTATAACTATGGTTGATTCTTATTAACCTAATGAATTTGTGAAAACCTGTTTCTCTGACACATGTAATTCTTTGGCTAAAAAGACATACTATAATCTTATATCCAGGGAGTTTCAAGCAGAGTCTCATAACTTTCACCTCATCCTTATGACCAATAAATGGTCAGATCATCTGTGTCTGATAGAGGGTCTTGGGAATATCCCCAACATCGTCCTCAGTCAAGGTTGGGGCCAAGCCTCTCAGTCCTTGATCACCATCAATCCTGTGGCCATGTGGTGAGAGCATGTTCACCTCATCATCATCTAATCAGCTCCTCAGAGATCTCTAAATTGTTCTAGAGGAAATAACACTCAGAAAAGTGGATATGGAACCTGGCAGGATGGAAATAAGATATTTCAGCATAAGCTGAACTGATTACTCCAGACCTGACCCTGTCTGGGCTAACTTAAGCATTTCACAGGAATTTTGGTCTGAAGAGGCTGAGACAATCCCTGAAGTACAACCAAAGTAAAACGTCAGAAGCAGATTGTTCTTTTCTGAGCAGGGAAGTCTAAGCTGTAGTTGTCAGAGTACCTGGTAGTTTCTACCCTGAACTTGCCCACAGGCAGGGGAGAAGACGGAAGTGACTTCATGCAGTGAAGACCAAACCACCTTCTCCCTGCAGATCGAGAAAGAAGCTGGTTGCAGAGAAGTTAGTCTGTGGGCCAACGGGAAAACACTAGTAAAATCCACATGCTTTGGGATGCAGGTTGCTGTGTGGATTCTAAGATTTCTCCCTTCCTTCTTAGGTTCAGTCCCAGTGCTAACATCCCTAATGCACTCGGATCCATCTTATTAGGTTGGTGCAAAAGTAATCATGGGTTTTGCCATTACTTTCAATGTAACCAGTGATTACTTTTGCACCAACATAATAGTTAAATCTCTCTCACTGACCCTCTTACTCTCTTTGTCAACAGCAGAGATGAGGTGAAGGAGTTAGGGACAGCAGAAATGGCTCTGGTGTCTTGAGCTCTGCTTTCTCTGCACAACTTCAATGTCCATGAATGTGGAGAGGAAAGAGGGTGAGTGTGCTAGCTGGAGCCGCCACTGCTCAATGCTAAGTGCTTGGAGCATGTTACACAGCCCACCTATGTGCCCCGCTAGCCATCCAGCAGCATTTATGGAGGCTCCGAGGGGACTCAACCTGCTGGAAAGGACACTAGGAATAAGGAAATTTGGCTCTAGCACAGACCTGTTGGATGAATTTAGGCTGGTTAATTAACACAATTTACAATATGCTTTCAAAAGTGCTTTTAAATGAATCCCCTCAAACCCCCCAACATATGTGACATATTATGTATTTTTTCCTATTTAAAAGATGAAGAAACCGAGACCAAGAGAGGCAAAGTGGTTTTCCAAAGTCACTGCATGTCAGATACCATCAGAATCTGCTGCCTCCAAGCCCTTCACTTTTCACACCACACTGAGCCACCTCTTGTATATTGACTTCTCTGAGCCAGAGTTCTATCATCATTAAAATGACAATTTTACTGCGTGAGGTAAGCATGCTACCTGTTATCTCATTTAATCCTTAAAATAACCTATGGGTAGAAACTACTTTCATCCCTGTTTTACAGATGAGAGAACTGGGGCTTAGGGAGATTAGAAACCTGCCCAAGCCAAAGCCCTACTCTCAGCCATCTTGCTGTATAAGTTCCCATCTGTCACATGGAATCTCCACCCACCTCACCTGGTGATACTAAAGACAAAATTAGATGGTGCATGGGAAAATGTTTTTTGGAAGCTAAACATGTGTAGCATAAATATGAAGAAAAATAAAAACCTATACTCCTGAAGATCTTATATGGTAACAAAGCTCAAAAGAACTCCCCCCAAAACGGACACAACACAACTACTTCACTGACATGAAGTAGCAGAGACAGCTATATGTACAACCTGCAGGAGAGTCCTGGAGCCCGGAAGCATTAGTCCTGGAGGACTTCCTGAAAGAGGTGAGTTTTGACTAAGTTGCTGGCAATGTTGCTGGCATAGAATATAAAAGAGGAGGTGGGGTGTGGTGGCTCACATCTGTAATCCCACCACTTTGAGAGGCTGAGGCAGGCAGATCACTTGAGCTCAGGTGTTTGAAGCCTGGCCAACATGGTGAAACCCCATCTCCACTAAAAGTACAAAATTAGCTGGGTGTGGTAGCAGATGCTGTAATCCCAGCTACTTGGGAGGTTGAGGCAGGAGAATTACTTGAACCCAGGAGGCAGAGGTTGCAGTGAGCCAAGATCACACCACTGCACTCCAGCCTGGCCAACAGAGTGAGACTTCAACTCAAAAAAAAAAAAAAAAAAAAAGTTAAGAGAGGAGAGGCATTCCAAGCAGAAGCTCTGGCCAGCAGGGCCACACTGCTCCATTGGGCAGGTGTCCAGGCAGGAAAGGAGATTCTGGTAAGAGTGGGTATAAGTGGACCATGCTCCTAAGGCCATATAAATATGCATGTGTGACAGATAGGGCCACTTGTCCCCCACCCTCTGCAGCATTGTACACAATAGCTTCCACATTATCCTAAACACAGATTACAATTCATCCTCTGCTGAGCACTTTTTACTGCTACAATCCTCATTCTCCCAAAAAATCAAACTACACTCTGATCTTGGCACGAATGCTTGCTCTCACTTGCGGGCCTTTTCCATGGACTTTTATGTCTCTGTTTATTTTGTGTGTTTCATGAGTTGCTCATGCCTTTAAAGGAAATGCACTAACCTTGGCCTGTCATTATGGTCCTGTGCTCGCCCAGCTCCTGGGATGGGTGAGCCTGGGCTTTTAATTTGCTGTGACGGGAGATAATTGTTGCTTGAGTTTCTACCTCTGAAAATAAATCGGGGTGGTGCTTCCCGGCTGGAAATCCACAGAAGCAAGCTCACCCCTGGGGCCTGTGCCAGGGGAGGCTTAATCCAGGGCTGGAGTGACTGATCTCAACATCCCTCACCCCTTTCCTTTTCTGGATTTCAAAACATACAATTAGTGTTTTCTTTAGGAGCCCAAGATGGCAAAGTTATGAAAGTTCAGGGATATTGTATCAAGAAGTCTCCCTGAACTTCCATAACTTTGCCATCTTGCAAAGTTACCAGTTGCCCAGAATTCCACCTCTGGAGCAAGAACTCTAGAGGTGGCATTCTGGGCAACCAGTAACACATTTGATGGTGGATGCTCTGTTATTCCAGGTCACTGTGTGAGGCAAGGTGAAGTGGAGTCCCCAGCCAACCTGCGCTGAACATTTCATGAGACTGAGAAGTAAGCTCATCATTAGCTACTCAGATTTGGGAGTTGTTTGTTGCCACAGTATAAACTAGCCTACCCTTACTGTAAAAATACATGAAGCACTTAGCATAGTCCTAGAACATCGGAGCCTCATAATAAGTGATAGCTCTTATTCTGATAGACATTAAGACATTATCATTTCGACGTTAAGTAGCAGAGACAGATACATAAACAACCTGCAACAGAAGGGTCCTGGAGCCCAGAAGCATTAGTCCTGGAAAACTTCCTGAAAGAGGTGAGTTTTGGCTAAGTTCCTGACAATGATGCTGGCACAGCTTTTATTTTGATAGAGCTATCACTTATCATCTAGATCCTCCTTGAAGCAGAACCACTGTCTTGAAGCAGCCACACAGAGTCTAGCACAGTTCTGAGCAAATGCTTGTATACTCTTTTACGATGACAGAGGATGAGTTCAAAGTC
Organism: Saimiri boliviensis; assembly: GCF_048565385.1. Taxonomy (NCBI): domain Eukaryota; kingdom Metazoa; phylum Chordata; class Mammalia; order Primates; family Cebidae; genus Saimiri; species Saimiri boliviensis. The sequence goes on along the minus strand of NC_133449.1, from coordinate 37,428,864 downwards.
AACAGAGGCTATCAGAACCAGGAAAATAATATGCCCAAGAAAAATGAAACCCTTTCCAGAAACAGGAGAGAGGGGACTCCTATTTGCCCAACATGTAGAGTCAAATCATCACATGCCTTGGATTTTACTAACTAGAAACTTGTTCCCATTTCTACTCTCAGTGAAGTTATTTCTAAGGCCTGAGTCTGATGCATTCTCAGCTCAGAATAATAGGTAACAGAAGCCGGACACTTGATCCCAAAATTTGTCATTGATTACTTAGTGAAGAAACCAAGATGTCCTAAGAGTATTTTTCTTTTCATTTCACTCAGTAAGTTATAATAAGAGCCTCAGTTACATTAGAGTAAGGGGAGCCACAGTTTAAGAAGCTAACCATTTTTTCCAGGGCAGTCTTTAGTGCCAAAGGAGTTTACTACATTCATTACAAGTACAGAAGAGGAAGTGAGGGTAGAGGTTAACAGTGTGGTCTTGGATGCCCACCCACAGATGTAGGTTTACGTTCTAATTCCTTATCGACCAGGTGATATGCCTTTAAGAACTTAGAACTATTCTGTATGCATAGGGATCACTCAGTAAATAACCAGCCTCATGATACACACTAAATTGGTTAATGATTTTTAACATTCATATTATTGTTTTAGTCATTTATTTATTCAAAAAATATTTGCTTCAAACTTTCTCAGTGCCATTACCTCATTTAATCTTCTCAGTGACTCTGAGATCAGGACAATTGCTCTCACTTTATAAGTAATTAAATTGAGGCACAGAGACAACCATCTTAAGACCACATAGCCAGTCAAGTAGAAGAGCTGGGCTTTAAACCCAGATCTTAATTAGAAAAATCCTACAAAGTCTTAGTTCATCGCGAAGTGGATCTTGTGAGTAAATTCAAAAATCTTCACAGCTTCTGAAAAGGGGTAAGAGATTATTCTAATACCACCCAGCCCACTCTGAAGTCCAGTTTGTACATGATAGGGATGTGTAATATAGAAAGGTATGCTGACAAGGGTGTGAGTCATCTGCTGAAGATAAATACCATCTGTGCACAGAACACGTGTTAAATAAGGGAAATGCATGTCAATAAAGAGTGGTCACCTCCCCTGAAAGCCGTGTGGACCCAACACGGTAGCCAACATCACTATTCATTGCTTTCTCACCCAAGAGGTCTCTTGAAGAAGGATGCAGAGTTGGACCTCAAAATCAGTCATTCAACACATGTCTAAAGCTTTTATAGTAAGTTAAACACTCTCTCAGGCATCTTACCTTCATATAGCTTCATTGCATAACAAAGTGATTCTGTCTCAGGAAAAACGAATCATGGATAAAAAGAGACTTTGGTTTAGATTCTAGTCACTAACAAGCACACTAACAGCTTCTGTGAACACCTGTGTTTCCTGGGCCAAAAAGGAGCAGAGACAGCTGAAGTGTTTTATGAGTTAGCCAATTCCTTGATAACCTCAGCTTTTAAGTTTTTTTTTGTTTTTTTGCAAAGGTTGCAATGACCTGAGATCATGCCACTGCACTGCAGCCTGGGTCACATAGTGAGTCTATCTAAAAAAACCAAAAATCTCTTTTTCTCTAGTTTCCTAAGGTGGAAACTTAAATGATTGACTTTAGGTCTTCCTTAATTTCTTTTTAAAAAAATTATTATTTTTTACTTTTTTTCTTTCTTATGGTTTCAGTCTATCAGTGACCACTCATTTCTAATAGGTACATTTAAAGCTGTAAATTTCCCTCTAAATATGGCTTTCACTGCATTCCACAAATCTTCATAAGTTGCATTTCTCTTTATCCTTTAGTTCAAATATTTTTTAATTTCTCCAGCTTTTAAGTTCTGTCACCTGCTACCAAGCTAGAGCATTAGATGCATTGGACTTCACTCTATTTCATTCATTAATTCAACCAGTATTACCTGGGCACCCTCTAATGAACCTAATGAGGGTGGCCAGGTTCTGTGAGCAAGGCAAAGATGACTTCCCTGCCCTAGAGTTGCACTGTAGTAGGAGTACCCCAAAGGAAGTACCCCAAAGGAAGGCTCTAGAAAAGCAGGGCCAAACACAAAGTACTAGCTGCTGTCCAGGAGTGGAGTGGAGTCTGAGCTGGAAGATGACGACAACATTTGAGTCAGGTTTTACCAAAATACCTGTCTTACTGGTAAGCTCGGTGTGCGTTCTCTGGCCAAGCCCTGAGAGGGAGGGAGCTGGAGTCCTGTGACAGAACCTGCTTCCCTGCCTCTGTGCCCCTGCAGCTCCCTGGTCTCCAGCAGATGCTGCCTCTGGGTTCAGCATGGAAATGGGAAGCCTGCCCCTCCCTGCCAGGTGTCACAAGATTCCTCATCAGTGGGGCTGCCCATTCATGCTCTGACCCACCCATTCTAGGGCTCAGTCTGAGGTGCCTGTGGGAAGAAAACACTCAAGGCTGGGTGGGCACTTTTCCTCTCTTTGTAGACTCAACCCCACCTGCCTAAGCACAGACTCTTCCTTGGTCTAAAGAGAAAAGCCCCCGTATACATCCATTCTTTGAAACAATGCCTGGGGCTCTGGAAATGATCTCTCTTAGAGTGACTATAGTTCCTCATTCCAAACTGAGAAACTGTAGAGAGTGGCAAATGCAAGCTGGCAGGGACTCTAGAACCATAGTCCTAAGCCAGGACCATCCCAGGAAAATGGGATCTGCGGCCGTTCCTGTTCCTAATGACATCCAGTCTCTGCTGGCCCTGCCACAGGCTCTGTGGACTCAGCGCTTTATGGGTGCTGCATTTACATTTCCTGGCCAAAACATGCAAAACAAAACCATGGCCAAATTTCAATTGCCTGCCTAGAAATATAATGCCAGTACCCAGGAATTTGAATGAAGGAGTTGGTTTAGGGGTTTGAACTTCCACCAAACTGACTCAACCACTATGTAACTGAAAGCCCCAGTTTTTTGGGAGATAGCTGTCTATAGCCTGGTTGGTGGCATTTTTCAGGCAGAATAAGGAAATCCTCTCAGTCAAGAATGTATTTGTCCTAATTTGTACTGATTTGCTGCTGCCTGTTCAAAGGATCTTATTTAAGACCAGAGTAATTTGTTTTCCCTGCTGCCTTGAACAAAACTCCTTCCTGTACTTGAGTGCACAGTATTTGTAGACATTCGTCTTCAGGCTAGTGTAGTAATCTTCTTTGTATGCAACTGGGTTTTCTCTGAAAAGACAGTTGTTTAAAGTTCAGCCCAACATTTATTGACTTTTTTTGTGCTTGTATCTACAGAGAAATCATAGTCACTGGTTTGAATGGACTAATCAAGACCTATGAACTGCTGTCTGCACTAATATCCACTTTCCCGGAGATCAAAGCCATGTGGCCGGGGAGACAGACTTTCAGCTGCTTTTCTTGCATCCTTTTCTGATCAGAGTGATTTATTACTTGAATGCCATCATCAGGTCACAGGCTTTTTACTTCAGATATTTGGTATCAGACTGTTGAGTATCAGATGATTTAGCATTTGCGTTTATGCTTAATCTGTCTTCTAAACAACCCTGTGATTTAAAAGAAAAAAAGCCTATGAGGAAAGCCTTATCTACGGGACTCTAAGACATGGGAGGAGGCAATACTTGGGAAATCCAATAGGCCTCATTTAATCCATCTTCCTTTAACCCAGAGATAGGCCAGCATGTTGTGATGAGGATGTTCTGTCCTGAGCCAGGATGAAATGGTGCAGAGTGAGAGCATAGTTCCTCACTGTGCAGGGAGGAAGAACAGGGATTCTTCGGTCCTATTTTTCAGAGGAAGAGGCTCTGAAGTTCCTGGCTCCTCTTTATCCTGAACTCATGGTTATATTTTTGGGAAGAATACCCACAGTACTTCCACAGGCAGAAAAGCCTTCTAGGGCAAGACCCAAATGTTAGGGTTCCTATGATCTCTCTACTAACTTCAAAGAATAAACTATGACATTCTAAGCATATGGATCTTTTTCTGCCCCTGCCAAAAGAGTTGTCTGTTCTGAATCTGGTACTGGCCCTTCAAATCCAGAAGAGCTGGGCCCTAAGGTGGTGCTGAGCATGTGGGAGAGGGATTGCAGACCAGCTTTCCTAATTGCTATGACCACAGACCCTAGGGACCTCTGCAGTGTTAAGTTTCTCCCCAGAATCCACTGCTTCCCTGGGGGTTTGCTGGATATCACTCAAATTCTTGCACTAAGGGTTGCCTTCCTTCATCTTTGCCCTGCCATTTGATGTCCCAGGGCTTGGCCAGGCCTGCCTGGCCTCACCCACCTTGATAGCACCTTCACTATAATAAGTATTTAGTATCTGGATTGGCAGACCACCAGGTGGGCCAGTGATATTGCCTGGTACCCAGTAGCAGCTCAATCCATACTCTATGAATGAATGAATGAAGAAAGGATTGAAGGAAGTATGAAATCCCAGCCACGCTTCCCAGGAAGGGTCTGCAGCTCTGACTCAGAAAGGATAACAGGAATGGTTTAAACCACCCATCACCACTCAGCGTGGAGTCTCTGTGGGAAGGGACCAGGAGCAAGGGAGAAAGAGTAGGCCCTTCCTCTGGATGGATCCTCTAGTGCTGCTACTACACTAGCATGAATTTCTCTGTATTTTTGCTGTAGGGCCAGAGCAAGGACCCCTTGTGAGGATGAGAAAGGGAGTGTCTCCTCCACAGCCCTGGCTAAGTCCAAGAAACCTCGGCATTTCTTCATTCAGAACTTTTGCTCAGCCTGGGATGTGTTGAGGACATAAAGAACAGAAGTGATGCGTGCTCCTCTGACTCTCAGGGGTCCCAAAGGGGTCATCTGTAGTCTGATGATCCTCCTGGCTATATGGTTCCTACAGCCGTTGCTTGGGTTTGGAAGAAAAGGAGCTTCTACATACCCACACCTCATCTGCTAGGATTAACAACATTAAAAGATAAGGCTAGTGGTGTCGCAGCCTCCTGACGGATCAACCTGGTCAGTCCACCTTAGAGATGAAACTTCATTGGAAATGAAGTGGTGGAGAGGAGTCCTACGAAACCAGACATCTACGGAATTCTCCAGAAAAGGCTACAGCCACACCGTACAGAGTCTTATAAATGCCAGAGGTCAGAGGGGGGTTTGGATGTGGTCATGATCAGTCATAGGGCTGCAATACAGCCCACATGTCCCTGGCTTTTTTAAAGGTTAATTTACAAAACAAAAATTCCAGAAGAGTGCCTCGTGATGACAGGGGCTCAGTAAATAGCTGTTGATAGACCGACCCAGCGTGTCCCTAGCTGTCCGTGTACTGGCTGTGTAGAGCCATTTTCCCAGAGGCTGAGGCAGATCCGAGCCATGACTTGAATCCACACAGGTGGAGGTACACGTGGCAGCCTTTCCATTCCACTCATCCATAGCCCGTGTTGGCCAGGAGAGAAGCTCTGAATAGTAATTTCTCTGTATTTTTGCTGTTAAAAATAACAAACCCTGGGCACAATAGAGCAGGAGCTATTTCTCTCCTTGTAGACAAGCGGGTCCTGCATAGAGAAGCAAGCCTCTTCTGCCCAGAGGATCTGTACTCAAATGCTCGCAGGGGAGATTATATTCTAGAAGCTCCAGAATGGTCAGAAATGCCCCCAGCATCTCTGAAGGAGGGATTCATTCCAACCCAAAAGGGTGTCTGTACAGGCTGGTTCACACTCATACTTGTGTGAGTATGGAGTAGCTCAAGAAGCCTTGGGCAGCAAGCACCTGCACACCTGGCAAGGGCCACAGTGACAGGTAAGATGGGCATGAAGTGAGGGCAAAAGGGCGTGGCTTTATGGAACCTCAGGTTGACTTCAGAAACACCCACCTCCTGCCCCTGCCAGCTGCTTAGCCTGGCTCCCAGGGCATCTCCCAAAAAGCTTACCAGTCATTCTCCAGCGATGGCATTTGTCACACACTGGTATTTCCTACACTCCTTCTACAAACCACATCTCTGGGGACTGCTGGGAGCCCACTGACCAAGCTCCCGAGGATGTGAGTCAGCAGGCTGGCACACTTAAGAAAGGGGTGTTTGGCTCTGGCTTGAGAGCTTCCCAGACCCAGCATTCCTACTCCCCTGCTGTACCAAAGCCCCAAGATCACCATTCCTTAGAAAGATAAGAAGGGCATTCCATCCAGTCTGGGGTCTCTGATGTTCCCATAGGTGGCCCCAGAGGGACAGCATCACCATTATTCCTTTTGAGTGGCTCTGGATGAAAACAGAAGAATCACTGGGAAGCTGTTAAACATTTAGATTCCTGTGCCCCACTCAAGACATTCTCAGGGGTGGAGGGTCAGAAGTAGGGAACAGAAATCTGCACTCAACTACTTCCTCCAGGAGCTTTCAAGACCCTGCCAGGACTCAGAATCACTTAACATTAAAGGGAATAAAAACTTCAAAAGTGCATTAAAAATCTCCTTTTTTTTTTTTTAAACTAAGACCTTTGGAAGAAGAATTTGACTCAGATAATGTTGCTTCCTGATAACTGTGGAAGTAGTTCTCTCTTTCCTTAAAACAGGGAGACCCTCTGGGATCTTTGCATATCTGAGGCCAGCAGGAATCTGAGATTGTCTCCAACTCAGTGTGGGCTGCAAATCGCCTTCTAGGCATTCCGGACTCCCACAAACAAGGCAGCTCCCAGCACGTTTCTGACAGTTAGAGACAAGTGAGGCTGTGAGCTTCCGCCCAGGGCTTACCAGATCCCGAAAACTTTTAGAAGGGGCTATCCTGGGCTATCAAGCACTGACACCTAGAAAGAAGTAAAACTTGATGTATCTTGCAAGGCCAATCCCCAGAAACAGCTAAACCCCCCATCTTATATGAAGGGCAGAAATGTGTCTTCAGAAAAAAAATCAGAGTGAAGGCAGAACGCACTTTGCCAACAAAACTGAATTAGGTAATGAGAAAGATAATGTTTGTTGCCAGGGCTGAGGCAGGAAATAATTCATTTTTCTTTAATCTCTCTGTTTATCTTGTTATCTTTCCTCACAGGACTGGCTTAGAAAAGACCCATTTTTTTGTTTTTGTTTTTGTTGTTTTGTTTTGTTTTGTTTTGACTCCTTGGCCAGTAGGATTTGGTCCCATCGAGCCTCAGCCCAGGGGACCCACAGCCAGCAGAAGCCATTGCTGTGAGTCACAGCACACTCAGGGAGATGAGGAGTGAAGGCAGCTTCTCATACTCAAGGAGGTGAGGGGAGAAGGCGGGGCCCAGGTGGGGTTGGCCTAGGTGCTTGAGGGTGGGGAGAGTCACGTCTGACTTTCTCACATTTGTATCCTCAGCTCTCAGCACAGCACTTAACCAACACCCAACACAACAACGACAGGATAAGTAAACAACTGATGGCTTCCAAGGTGGGCAAGACAAATCTCTCTATCTCAATCTCTCCACTCACTTATACATATATACCCCATGGGGGAGAGGGAGGAAGGGGGAGGAGGAGAAGGAGAATGATAGATGCATAAGGTATTTCATAGGTCAGAATCATAGATGACTGCCTGGGGGGTAGGGGAAGGACCCATCCCTGTCACCATAGCTCAGAGGTTCCAGGCCCATCGACAGCCCATTTCATCTGTCCCTGGCATGCCACATGAAGAGGTGGGAAAAGGCCATGATTAAAGGGCTCTAGAGCAGAAAGCCCATCTACACACACTTTGCTCCTCACACATGGTCTCTGGCCCCAAAAATACCCCTTGCAGAATCAGTTGAAGTCCGGCCCTTGTCCTGGTTGTTTCTCTTTCTCTGTATCTCAAAGAACCCACTGGTTTCATCTCTGGTTTCAACACATCATGGCATTACCATGCAAAGGGAGCTCTCTCTACCTCTTCACAGCATCATCAGCCAGTGGTGAGGAGAGAAGCCCCAATGTCCACAGGAAAACGAGGGTGGTGCCACCACATTTAACTCCTTCCTTGCCCATCTGCTCTTTCCCTGGGTGAGGAGTGTCATGACAATATCAACCCTTACTCCACCTAAATAGCCGTGGTTCTGTGAAATCAAGAGCAGATGCCCTTGATGACAAAAATGGCTGGTTGTGTGTGCACTGGAGAGAGTGTACTTCACATACATTTTTCTGCCTTGAAATAACAGAAGAAAATCACTGTTCTTTTGGCTAAAGCAAAAATAGAACTGCTTTTTTGAAAGCCTTATTTAAAGGGTTCATTATCTTGCAGGCTGCTAACTATATACTCTGTGCCACACTCAATAAAAGCTTCATATAACTGTCTTTGAAATTAACAGCCACCTCTTGTGCTTTTCAAGTTATTAAAGACATTGGCATGGTGGAGAGATTGTAAACTTTCTATACTGGTGATTAGTCAGCGGGACCACAGCCCACCAAATCCCCCAGAGCGTTCCTAACAAAAAGTTCCTTGTGACCCAAGCGCCAATTTTTCTTTCTTGTCTGTTCATTCTAATTCCACTCAATTACTCCTGAGCAAGCTGTTTTATTCCTGTCAACTCATGTTATTTACTGGAGCCTGTCAAGAGGACCGAAGTGGAGGCTGATATTATGTAGGATGTTTTGAGACTCATTAAAACACTTCAAAACAATCACCTATTGTGATATTCACGGCCCTATGTGGGGTGGCCCTGCCTGGACCATTTGGAGCCTGGATCACTTTATTTATTTGCTATTAAAAGCTTCATGTTAGAATGGCTTTTCTTGCTGCAAAATTTTTGAACTTGGGGATGCAAGGCCTGGTCAGGGCTCCTGGAGATTTCTGGGCAAGGATCTGAAAATAAATGGATTAAGCCTGTGTGTGGTGGAGAGGCTGGGCGAGGACTCCTGGAACAGCTCTGTCTCTCTGATGAGCTGATGAGAAATGGGGGTCGGCCCCAACTCGCCAGAGAGCTCTTCCTCCTAGAAAACAGGCAGAGTTCCTTAGGAGAGTGGGTAAGAGCAGTTTTCCTCTGAAGATGAAGTTCCCTGCTGTGTCATTTTTAGCCCATCATTATTCATACAATTATGAACAATCTGTCTGAACAAGGCACCAGGCTAGATCTCCTGAGAGCGTAAAGCAGATAACTGCATAGTCCTTAGATCGATAGCTGAAGAGTCCATTTAATTGATGCCATATGGAGTGTCAAGTGCCAGGTGGACCACGTGCAGCCTGAACTCTGGGCAGGGAGGGGCCGAGGCAGTCCCATTTTGTCCACGCCCCTCCCAGCCACCTCTTTCCCCACTCTTGTCTTCCACGTGCCGGCTGCTCATCCTACCTCCTGCTACCAGCATCTACCCCTGGCTGAGCATTGCTAGGAACTCAGACTTGGGGTTGGAGATTGATTCCTGTTCTAAGCTCCCTCCGAATGCAACAAAGAACCTGCGTTCAAGCTGGGATGGAAGTCGAGGATTCTTGATTTCCAAGTCCCAAGATCTAGAATTTCTTTTTTCTTAAAAAAAAAAATCCTTGAAAAAAAGTCCTCTTTTCTTCAATTATTCTAAGATACTCTGTGGCAGCATGGTCTCGAAGCAATACTGAGAAAAAGGCCAAGTCCCCTGGGCCATGGCATGCATACGTTACTTCATATACTTCTAGAAGATGGTTTTCCCACCAGTGTCTCATGTGTTGCACGTATCATCTTTACCCCAAGCTGGGGTGTAGGATCAGGCAGAAGCAGCACAGGTAGAGGGGAATGAAGCAGGAGGTCCGGAGCCTGTATCATCATGCAGGGTTGAGCTAGGCCAGCACTTCCCACTGCGTCCCTCCAGCAGTGGGATGCTAATCTGTACTCTAAGTGCAGATGGTTCTGAGTCGTATAAGCCTGGGGAGGACTGCCCACTATATCCCCAGCTCCTACGCTGTTTCTCACCACCGTGAGTTTAGAAAGTGCTAGACTAGTTGATCTCCAAGATTCTTCCCGATGCTTGAAATTCTAAAAGGCAATGAATAGAGAATGTGAATGCAATTAAAAAAAAAAATTATAAGGCACTTGCCTAAGGCAGGGGTTTTCTACCCTGGCTGTGTATAATAATCACCGAGGGCGATATATAAAAAATAAAAGCCCACAGGCCTATGTTCTCAGCCTGAGGATTAGGATTCATTGTCTGGGGTGGGCCCCGGCCTCTGCATTTCTAGCAACCTTCCAGTCAGTTCTGATGAATAGCAGGCATCAGAGCTGAGAAGTTGGGGCCAGGGTAGAACTAGACACTTTCCCAGGCAATGAGATGAGTGAAGAGTTGACGCTGGATTCTGACATGCCCACCTCTGTTCACGGAGTTTGGCCCACGGGTGATTGTGCCTAGCTTGTCTTTAGATACTTCACCAGAAGTCAACAATTAAAGATGCAGTGAAACAGAATTTGTTCTGTTTTGTTTTAAACCTCAGAGTCACACTTAAACCACATCCCAAGGACAAACATCTTACAGCTTAATTGATAGGTAGCTGCCAGCCTTAGCCATTGCTTGGAACCAGATGGAAAGAAAGCAGTGCTGGCTGCCCACCCTAGGAGCACTGGGGACCTGAGAGCACAAGGGCCCTGTAAGTGGTGGTCTCCTCAGTGTCCTCTGGCTGCCAGCAGAGCTGACTCAGCCTTCTGTTCAGAAGGTCTCAGCTTCAGGACAGAGAGGCTGGCCTGGGTAGGGGGTGGGGTAGAGGACAGAGACAGCAGGAAGTAGATCTGACCAGTTGCCCAGGCCAGTGAGGTTCATTCTCATAAACCAGGCTGAGTTCCTGGGTGAGGAGGACACTGTGGCCCCTGCATCATGGGTCCTCACATGCACACACACACAGAAGAGCAGTTCAGCAGCCTGACCTTTGGCCAAGTGCTGCCTGTTGCCTGGGGGTGTCTGGTCCTGCTCAGGAGGACAAGCCAAAAGAGATGAATCTTACATATGACTGGAGTTTAGGGTGAAGTATAAGCCCAGAAAATAGGTCTTATTCCTGCTACTCCCTCTCATATCTTCTGCAATTCAGACAAACAGGATGAGTCATTGGTCTTTAGACAGATCCTCTGCTTCTCCTCTTTTGTGCATTTGCTCCTGGTTTTCCCTCCCTACTCCTGTCTGCTGGACTCCTACACATACTCCCCGGCCTATGTCAAATGCCTCCTCTGTTCAGCTCCCCATTGGATGCAGTGAAATCACTCCCCTCGGGAACTGCCAGAGTATATTGCATGTATCTATCATCTGGCATTTCTCTTATACAGTCACGTTTCTTATCCCCTTCTATTGCAAGTACTTGGAAGGCAGAGACTGGGTCTTTGTCTCCCTTTAGTCCCAGTCTGTTTCAATATTGTGCTTTTTATGTATTATAGCAGTCACCCATGAATGTCTATGGAATGGAAGTTAATTCTGGGCTGACAGTAATTGTAAACCATCATGGCCCTTGCTAGCTGTCATGGGGAGGCAATCCTGGGCACTGTCTCCATCACTGCTGTCACCAAGCACTCTCATGCGGCTAATAAAGACATATCCAAGACTGGGTAATTTAAAAAGGAAGGAGGTTTAATGGACTCACAGTTCCACATGGCTGGAAAGGCCTCACAATCATGGTGGAAGGTAAAGGCGGAGTAAAGTCACGTCTTACATGGCAGCAGGCAAGAGAGCGTGTAGAGGATAACTGCCCTTTACAAAACCATCAGATCTCATGAGACTTCTTCACTTTCACCAGAGCAGCATGGGAAAAGCCTGCCTCCATGATTAAATTACTTGCTACTGGGTCAATTCAAGATGAGATTTGGGTGGGGGCACAACCAAACCATATCACATGGCATCAGCAGACAGCTAGACCTTGTGAGCAGAGCCAGGGAGTTGCCAGGAAGGTCCATACACCTCTGAGTTCCAGGCTCCATGTGGAGTTGAAAGACACTTCAGTGTGTGTTATGGTTGGTACCCTCTTCAAGAAATAGTGAAAAAAGGACATTTACACCACTGGGAATAAAACTTGGGTGTACACATGGTTCACAGATGAGTCAATTATCTGATTATTATGACTGATCGTTTATTACAATGTAACACATTATTTCACATACCTTTCTTATCTAGTGTTTTTTTGTTTATAAATCTTGCCTCCTTATGATCAATTAAGTTTCCTGAGAACAAAATCAGTAACACAGTGGTAGAAAAGATATGGGTTGTGGAGTCAGAGTAAGCTGGATTTGAAGTTCAGTTTTATCATTTCATGGCCAGATACTACCATGGTTAATTTTATGGTCAACTTGGGTCACGTGGTGCCCAAATATTTTGTCAAACATTATACTGGATGTTTATGTGAGGATATTTCTGGGTGATATTTAACATTTCAATCAGTAGACTGAACAAAGCAGATTGCCCACCATATGTAGGTGGACCCCATCCAATCAGATGAAGGCCCAAATAGAGCAGAAACGCTGACCCTCCTCAAAACAAGACACAAATGTTCCTGCCTAATGATCTTTGATCTAGAAGGAAAAATGGGTTGTTTGCTGTCTTTGGGCTTGAGGTGGAATATCTGCTCTTCCTGTATCTCAAGCCTGCCAGCCTTCACACCGTAACTACACCGTTGGCTCTCCTGGGTTGCCAGCTTGTCAACTCACCCTACAAATCTTGGGATTTGCCAGACTCCATAACTGTGTGAGCCAATTCCTCTCTCTCTCTCTCTCTCAGTGTTTCCTTTTCTCTGGAGAACACTGACTAATACAGGCACTTCTGTATTAACAGCATTCTGAACAGCATTTTGTTGCTAGGGCCCTGCAATGGGAGGCACCTTCTCAGTTTTATCACCTGAAACCTGGTCATCCACATAGCGCAGAGGAGGTTTATGTGACGTTTGTCCACCTGCTGACCCCTCTGTCACAGTGTCCCATTTTCCACGTGTGTTTCTGCTCACACCCTCTTCTAGAGTGTTTGCCTCAGAAGTGCTTGAGGGAATTAGCAGCCAGCAACAAGTAGGTTCTGTAATTTGTCTATAACCAGAGGCTCAAATGAAGAAAAACAAATGAGCTTACACTGGCCTTGGGTCTTTCCAGTAGCTGGAAAATCCCACTGCTGGAAACCTACTGAAGTCGTCTCAATACAGTATTTTATAGATCCTGCAGCAGGAGATGAATTAACCGGAGAGGACCAGAGTGGTGGTGCAGAAAGCAAGCCTGTCAATGACCAAGCTTTTTAAAACAAAATGGATGTTTCTGTTTTGGTGTATGCGTGTAGTTGTCTGTATTTTGGATCCTAAGGTGCATTTCTTTTTATCCCCCCCAGAGTTTCAAGAAAAGAGAGGCCCATCTTCAATTCACTATCCAGGCAAATAACAGTGAGCATGGCTCCTCTTCCAAGATCCCACTCCAAAAAGCTGACATCAGGTTTTCGACACAGACTGCCTGTGGGCACACTGTAAAGAAGCGGACTTTGCTTTGACGGGGGCCGGTGGAAGCGGACTTTTCAGAGCTCAATCCCTTAAACACAGACTGTTAAGAATACGGCTTTGACGATTGTTAGCAAAAGTGGATTTATCACACAGCCACGAAACCAGCAGCTGTGTCTTTGCCACAGAGTTTGACCCCGTCCTGCATATAGACAGGCATCGTGTGTAATTACTCAGCATTTGCCACACAGCAGAATAAACTCGAGGTCTGCCCACTCGGGACGTTTATGTGTTACAGTGGACTGGATTAGGACCGAAAAAGAATAGTTGTGGTGTACACTCCATCCCAACTGCTCATTCCCTCTCCTTGACCTACCCTTTGTGGGAAGCCAAGAATGCTAAATATTTCTTGTAGCTCTGCCCAGGCCTCTACTTTATTTACACTCCCCCCAACTCCGGAGTCCCAGCCCTGTCTCTTCCTGTGGCAAGCTCAGGCGTTCTTCCCCGAGCTGTTGAACGACTAGATTTTTTGTCCGCGATGATACATCAGAGGTATTTCAAATAAAGAAAGACAAAAGCATAAAATGATGGCTGCTGGACAGCCAGCCGTGCTCTGGCAAGGTTAATGTGTAATCCCACTCAATGGACTTCCTGATATTGACAAACAGTATCAAAGTTTCTAGGCCAGAGATAAAACAACTTTTTTCGGAAAGTGAAATAAGAGAGGCAGTTGAAGGAAAAGAAGGTAGAAGACGGATGGGGAACATTTTTAAAAAACCGACGGGCCACTCTGTATGTTTGTTTCCTGAAGGGCAAAATTAAGCCCTTAGAACAGGTCTTTCATTTTTTGGTTTCTTTTCTAATTCTAGAACCTCCTGTAACCACAGTGGGGAAGACAAGTGGAAATGTGAAATCCCCTGAAGTTATTGCTACACATTTATTAGGACATTTTCTTCAACAAATTTGTTTTGCCCCAAAACACACACTCAAAATCATTTCCAGGCAGTATAACCCGGGAGGTAGAACCCCAGGGAAGCTACGCATGCTTCAAGTGTGCAGGAATTGCAAATTACTGAACAGAAAAATGCAGGTATGTTCATGTGTCCCCATCTTTCTGGGGCGTGATACACTCATGCCTGTTGACCTGACATGATTATTAAGGCTCTCTTCAAAAATGTCCAGTTTGGAGAATGAATTCTATGAACATCCTGCCTTTCACCAAATGTAACATTTCTAAGGTTCATTTCAAACACAGTGTACAAATAACTGGTTCTGCAGCCGGTCTGGTGGCCAGCCTGGCCCTGCTGAAGGGAGGGATGACATCCGAACACACAGCCAGGTGGCACGGTGGTCTCAGAGGCTACAGTGCTGCTAACCCTTTGGGGTAGGTCCTGAGCTTTGTACCCTGCTGCTGACTGCACACTGCAAATGAGATTTTAAAGACCTAGGTTTTAAAGACCTGGACTTGAAAAATCAGACACATGGCTTTTAAATAGAAGGCAAAGCAGACATCTGGGTCTCTTCTCCCCCACCTCAAATCCTCATTGTCATGGAGACTCCTCAACATCTGTGAGTGGACGTGACCCCGCCAGCTGAAGCAGGCTTCTCTCAGCACCGTTTCCCTCCATGCTGGGTGGAACACACTTAGGTAGAAAGATAACATCCAACATACTTTAATCAGCAAGTGTCAAAAATGTATCAGACAGTTTGATCTGATGATCCTGCTTATCCAATCAAGCTATTTGCAATTTGATGAGTCTGGGGTTGTGGGTAGGAGGTAGATTTTGGAGACTGGGAAGAGGAGAAGAGAAGGGGTTGATTTATGCTATATCCTCAAGGCATGCACTAAATATTTAACTAATGAGTATGTGAATAATTGCATCTGTGGTGGAGATTTTTGTCTACTCAATAATTTTTAGCACATTAAAGAGTTTTGCTTATCTTTAATAAAAATTCATAGTAACATATGTACTCTTTTCAGACATTTTTTCCTAAAAATACTACATTTGGATATGTTTTGTTTTAATCCATAAGCAAAGCTGATTTATAATTCTGACAATACACCTACAAAATTAATATGAAAAATACCCTGTTCAATTTGTGTTATTTTTTATTTTAACTGAGATTAATTTTAAATGAGTTGAGAAGTGACCTGTGATGTTGCAAAATGCCTCTTTACTTCCAAGTTAACCATGACATTAATGAACACAAGATAGATGCAGGCTCTATAATTAAAACTTGTCTGCCAAGTAACACTCTGTTGAATTTGGGGTGATGTTGCATGGAAGAGATGGTTTTTGTTAAACTCTAGGTCTAAAAGAAAACAAAAATAATAATTGTCAAACCTATCCACATCTATTTGCATATATATAGCATATGATATCTAAATAGGGGAAGACACAGGAGCATTGAGGAAATAAAAAGCCTGTTGGTTTTAACATGGGTGTATCTTTCTTCCCTGTTTTTTTGTCTGGGCTAATGGACTGATAATTAAACAGCAGAATATTTAGAATTGGAGAACTTATCAATGGACTTAAAAAATATCTCCGAATCTTATGATCTACTTTGGAGAGATCCTCTGAACAGAGGGCATGAACTAATTCAAATAAGGAATGACCACAATGACAAGAGCTGAAATAAAACTCAAATAGTGAACACTCACGCTTACACATTGGTGAGCTAAACAAACGGAAACTCAGTTTTTGGCAGTTTACAATCAGAGTATATTTGTTTGACAAACAGTGTTTGGACAGCAGCTTTTCATATCTTCTTTGCTAGATGCTTCATTATCTATTATCTCCTCTTTTGAAAGAATGCCTCCATGCTCTTGCTGTGGAATTTAAGACACAGCTCTGTTTACAGAGTGAGCTGATGCTGATGGTCTGCCTCCCGTCGTCAACTCCTCCCCTTCCTTTCACTAATTAACATTCTTGACATTTGACTTGACAGTAGTATTTTAGAGGGCTCAGACACAACTCTTGTAAACAAAAATAATAATCTTGCTGTGAATTCTTGCTCTTTTAGAAGAAATAGGTGCTGTTTCCAAATTAAAACAAATGCCGTTGATTTTTGTCAGTTACAAGTTTCTAAGATTTTTGTTGTTTTCTATTTGCTTCAGAATGTACCAGAGAATTCCTCTGCAACGAACCTGGTCTGCTCTTTTAAAAAGATAGCTCCTTTATGAAACAATCAGAATGCATTAGAGGGTTCTAAAAATATATTATGGAGTGTTTTGATATATGGTATTGTATGGATGTCATTTAGTCCTGGTACCAAAGTGGATGTGAAGAAAAATGTAACTGATAAAAAGTAGAGTACTCCTTGTCTAAGGAAACTACTTCAACCTAGACCGAATGGGCTTTCCTTTGATGCATCACAAACACCAGTGCTTAAGTCACTTCCAGTATAGATTATGTATCTGTCAAGTTTTGCTAACTTGGAGACGTAAACTACTGTTCTAAGTCCTTAATTATTCCTCTGGTCAAAGTAAATAACTTTCTTTAAATTACAATAAACAATCTTTAAATTAAATTTAAAGATTTAATTTAAATGAAATAACAATCTTTAAATTTAAAGATTTAATTTAAATGAAATAACAATCTTTAAATTTAAAGATTTAATTTAAATTAAATAACAATCTTTAAATTAAACTGAAAGTATATTAATAATTAGAAGTGTAATACGTATACAAACTGCTTGACTAGAATACAGAATTGCTTTGGTCTTTGACGCACCAAACATTATTAAAATATTAATAACAGCAGTGATAGTATATTGCCGACATTATACATTCACATCAGCAATTTCTTTCCCAGAATATCCTGGAACTCTAAAACTAGGAATCAAAGTCAGCATATACCTAATAGCAATTTTTATTTACTATGTGCATTTGTTATTGGCTATCTTTATTCCCTTGTTTATTTCACAAAGAATAATAGGATTTCCATTTCAAAAGTAACATGGATCAAAATTGGACTTTTTATTTATACAATTTAGTACAGTCTTATCCCTTTTCAACTATATTTTGAAATAATTTTAGACTTGGTTGCAAAAACAGTATAGAAAGTTCCCTTTCACCTTTCACTCAACTTCTATTATGAGCATCTTTCATGACCGACCACAGTAAAATGATCAAATCCATTTTAACATTAACCCAATACTAATAATCAAAGCCCTTATTCAAATTTTGCAAATTTTTTCATTAATGTCCATTTTCTGACACAGGAGCCAACCCAGGATCCCATGTTGCTCTTACATTCTTTCAACAGATTGCCAGCCTTTCTGAGCACTTCCTTTCTCCTGTCGAGTTCTTTTAAAAGAATGACTCAACTGTTTTTACAAAGTTGATACACATCCATTCCAATAAATTCAAGCTATACAGAAAATTACAAAGAGCAACAGAAAAATTATACAAACCCTTGCCACCAATGAAA
The DNA here is from genome assembly GCF_048565385.1 of Saimiri boliviensis. Taxonomy (NCBI): domain Eukaryota; kingdom Metazoa; phylum Chordata; class Mammalia; order Primates; family Cebidae; genus Saimiri; species Saimiri boliviensis. The sequence goes on along the minus strand of NC_133449.1, from coordinate 37,411,182 downwards.
GAGCAGCTATTAATATTGGATAAAAATTGTCCCACACATCTCTTTATACATCCATACAGTCTAAAAACTAAAAAGATAGAATTCTGATGAAATGGACTTCATTGTTATAATAAAAGTAGCAATTAGACATGTTAAATGTGATTTTAAATAAAAGGTATTAAATGTAAATTTCCTTTAACAGAAGAAAAAGAAACTAAAATATAATTGGATATGCTGAATTTCAGGTAAACGTTTCTTCACAGAAGATATTATTTTCTAACTTATCTCTCTAAAGCCAAGAAAAAGATTATGAAAAACATTTCAACTTTAATCATTAGGTTTTTTTTTGACATATAAAATCACCCCCACAACACTGTGGCTGAAAACAAACATCATTAATCATTGCTGCAGATTTGCAGGTCTGTAAGTGTGGTCCTACTGATATGGCTTGGCTCATCTTGGTTGAATGAGTTAGGACATGGGTCAACTGGAGCCTGGCTGGCCTAGAATCACCTCACTCATGTGGTAGTTGATTATCTCTTGGCAAAGACACTGGGGGTGACTTGGCCCTGCAATCTCTCATACTCCATCAGGATGGCCCAGGCTTGTTCACATAATGGTAGCAGGGTTGTGAAAAGGGAATTAAAGTTATGCAAGGTCTCTTCGGGCTGTAAGCTCAGGGCTGCCACAAAATCATTTTCACCACCTGCTGTTGGACAAAGCAAGCCATGACACCAGCCCAGATTCAGGGCTGGTTACCTGTATTACTTTTATGTACTCGTGTTGATCATTCAAATAAGTTTTCATTAAAGCATCATTCTCTCAATCTTCAGATTTAAGCATTTGTTCTGGGGTTGTTTTTCCTATTTTTGAACATATTTTCTTTCTTTTGTTCATTTCTTCTTTGCAAACACCAATTATGTATTTGTTGAATATTTCTTACATATCATTCATGTCTTTTTCTTTATAGTCTTTTTTTTACTATTATATGTGCATAGAATGTCTCCTCAGATATTTGCAGGCCTGAATCATTCATGATGTTATACAGCTTTCAGATGAAATATCCTGCAGTGAGAGAGACTTTCATGGTCACCCGATACCTTTCATACTCTATTATGTAGTCCTATTTTACTTTTTTATAGCACTATCAAAATTTATTCCTTTTTTTTTTTTTTTTTTACTATTGCCCCATCCACCCTAGGTTGTAAGCTCCATGAAGGCAGAGATGTTGCCTCTCTCCAACACTGCTAAGTTCCCAGCATCTAGAAGCACTCCAGGCATGGAAGGGGTATTTGCTAATTACTTGAATGAATGAATGAATGAATAAAAGTCTTGTCTGTTTTAAGTTAGGTTTATTCTAATTTTGGTTGCTTGTAGTATTTTTTTTCTGTAATATTTTTCATTTACACTTATCTCCTATAATTTCTTTGAGATTATAGAGAACTCTGTCTGAACTCTGTTTTCTTAGATGATTTCTTTTGTAGTTCTTTATCGTCCTCCTACATTCCTTTATTCTTTAATTTCTCTCTCATTTCAAAGCATGTCTGTGGGATTGTTCTTTCAGATTATCATCCATCTTGTACACTTGGTGAAAAATCATCCGTGGAGGAAGGGGCGTAGTGGGGGATATTAGTAAACTAGAACACAGCATATCGCCTCCTATAGCCTCTCACCAAGTCTGCTCTTTTCCTTATTCTGAAACTGTATATCACTACTCAATTTCTATCATTGAAAAGGTTGGTAATTTGGAAAATGCTATTTTTCTCCACTTTCTCCATCTTTCTTTGCCTCTGGTCATTCCCACAGCAAGGGGAATGAATATTGGATAAAAATCGGGTACCACTCTGGTTCCTCTGCTTTTCTGCCTGCCGTGTTCCATGGTATCACATTGAGTCTAAAGAGAGAGTCCTCTTCTGCCATGGCCCCTGTGACCCTGTGTCTTACCTCCCTTGAAGAATCACTGGATGGCATTTCATGGTAATCTCACTTTCTTCTGGGGAAATATCTCTCTTGCCCAAGGTCTGAGGATATGTTGTTAGTTCTTAGTGTGCTTCCTCATTTTGGACCAGATTTCACAGCATTTGGCAGGTTTGCTACATAGTTTGTGGTTTAACATTACAGTCATATCCTTATTTTATTGGCAACTAAACTATTTTTCTGTTTTTAGTTCTTTTTGAGATTTCTGAAGAAAGGGAGGGTAAGAATTAATGCCTATACACCATGATCCTTAACCAGAAGTCATTTTGTGCTCTTTCAACTGCATTCTGCAAATTTGTATTCCACAGTGTAGGAGAGATCCTAAGTGCCATTCACCCACCAGGTTTAGGACTTAGAGGTCTGATTCTTATAAAGCTTATTTAATTTTTTGTTGCATAGCTTTGCATTTATCACTGTTCTGTTTGACCTACCTCCAATCTCTAGAGTTTTGTGTTTGTTTGTTTTGTGCTTGTTTTGCCTTTCAGTGTATCCTCAATATTCTGTTGCCCTCTTTGTGGCAAGAACTTTCTTAGTTCTTCGTCTCTTTAACTTCTCTAAGTTAAGCTCCAAAGTTGTCTGGCTTCAAACAAGTAGTGGGTTGAAAACAACCACTACCACCACAGTCATCACTCTTACCCTTGCCTCTGTTAATCAAATATTTACTGTATTCCAGCAATGCCACTGAAGCTTGTCCATGTATCATCCATGTCATCCTTCCAATAACCCAAAAAGAGCCAATACAATTGCCTGCAGTTTAAATGCAGAGATGTGAAAAACAACTTTTTACTAAAACTGGCTCCAGAACTAAGTTGAGCGATGCCGCTGTATTTGTTCAAGAAAATACTTTAAAAGGTATTTTGGGGGTGGCTGAGATTTTATGATGTCAAAAGACACAGGGCAAGAGAAAAGAGAAAAAGTTGTTTTGTTATTGGAAGGAAAAGGTAAGAGAAATAAAAGAAGAGGAGAAGGAGGCAGAAAGTTAGAGGCTTGCCCTGAGAAAGAGCCAGTAAAATTTCTCGGACTGCTGTACTGAGCTGTCAGCTCTCTACAGGTTGGCTGTCTTCGCCTCAGGACTCTCTTCAGCTCCAAATCTTCAGCTGAAGATTTGCTATGCACACAATTCTTAGGAGCTGGTTTCTGCGGTTCTTATAAAAAGGTCGGGATTTCCCATTGCAGTCAAAGTCTCAAGAGACAAAACTGTAAAGTTTCCCAGGAACTGGGAAATCTTTGAGAGGCGGGGGCTCCAGGCTTTTATTTTTCTTTTATGAGACAGAATCTCGCTCCATCCTCCAGGATGGAGTGCAGTGGCGCGATCTCAGCTCACTGCAACCTCCACCTCCCTCCCAGGTTCAAGCAATTCTCCTGCCTCGGCCTCCTGAGTAGCTGGGATTACAGGTATCTGCCACCACACTTGGCTAATTTTTGTATTTTTAGTAGAAACAGAGCCTCACCATATTGGCTGGGCTGGTCTCAAGCTCCTGACTCAAGTGATCCACCTGCCTGGGCCTCCGAAAGTGCTGGGATTTCAGGCATGAGTCATCACACCCAGCCAGACTTTTATTGGCTACAGGATTGTAGCAAGGGTGATGGCTGGGAGATGCATTAGTGCAATATTTCCTCTAATTTGAGACAGAAAGAGGCCACAGTTGACATCTGAGTTTTATACTGTTAAGGAAAATGAGTGTCAGAGAAATTAAACTACTTTCTTAAGGGCACTTAACGTATAGAGTGACTTCTTGCTATTTAATGAACATGCCCAGTTCCTTTCTGATCAGGAGATTTCTTCTTACCGCGCCTGCAATCCAGAATATTTTTCCACAGACCTGTACATTGCCAGCTCCTTCTTACCTTTAAAATTCTCTCTTTAAAAACAGTCACTATGATACCTACCCCCAACACACACTCAATCTCTACCTCCTTACTACACTTTATTTTTCTGGAGAATAGTATTTATTACTACCATATATAATATTATGTATTTATTTTTAGTCTAGCTCTTCTAATAGGATGTAGCTTCACAAGGACAGGGATTTTGTCCATCTTATTTGCTATTGTATCTGTGGTGCCCAGTACAGAGTTCGTAACTTTTTTGTTTGTTTGTTTTTTGAGACAGAGTCTCGCTCTGTTGCCAGGCACCCGGCTGGAGTGCAATGGCGTTGATCTTGGCTCACTGCAACCTCCACTTCCCGGTTTCAAGCAATTCTCCTGCCTCAGCCTCCCAAGTAGCTGGGACCACAGGTGCATGCCACCACGCCCAGCTAATTTTTGTATTCTTTAGTAGAGATGGGGTTTCACCATGGTCTCGATCTCTTGACCTCGTGATCTGCCTGCCTCAGCCTCCCAAAGTGCTGGGATTACAGGCGAGTTCATAACATTTAACATTTATAACATTTATAACCTGTAACTCACTAAAGATTTGATAGTTATCCTCAATAAAAATTCACAGTCCTTCTATGATACAGGGTACAGTCTCTTGACTTTGTAATTTCAACAATTCAAATGCAACCCAGTCCACTCAGGCAAACCACTTGCTTTCGTCAGAACTGAGACAATTGATTCATTCTACCTGTTCTCACCAATAGCTGTGTCTGCTTATTGGCTTACTTTGAAGACAACTTCAAGGAGTTCTTGTTAAGAACCATGGCTACTTCAGTCAGATACTGGTTATCTCAGAAACGGTCCTTTCTCCTGCAGAGAGCTCAGAGCCACTGAGCAGCCCTTCGAAAGATTCCTTCATCAGGGCTACAGAGGAGTGATTCTGAGCTCACAGCAGTATAAGGAAATGCTTAGAGGATCTCTGTGACCTAGGCAGTCACAGGATCTTTCTCGAATGTCAGTTGTGAAGAAAAACTTGTCAAGACCATACGCAAAGCAGCACAGCAAAGGCAGAGGATCCAAGTAGAACACCTGGTGAGCTGACCAGCTAAGAAGGGACTCTTGACCGGAGTTTTAATGAAAAACCAAAGCATACATTGAGGGAACAGATGGCAGTTTTGATGGACAAGGAAAGGAATTCAGATTGGGGTCTGAAAGTCATGATGGACTTCAGAAAGCAGTCATTCCACAGGTGGAGTAACTGGGCTGAGGCAGAAACCATGCACGGTCCCCTTCCACATTCATTAAGTGGGTAAACTCAAACCAGCTTCATCCTATCCGAACCCATGTTCTCATCTGTCTATTGTGATGCTGCTAATCCAAACCTATAGATTCGTGGAAAGGCTAAACAATTACAAGTAATGTTTGCGAAATGTTTCTAAATTATAAAGAACTTTCCTAATGCATATTGCTGATGTCTGGGCCAGTAACCTGGCTGTGCAATAAAGAGCTCAGCGCAGGATTAGAAAGACTCAGACTTGAATGTCTGCCCTGCCCCCTGTTAACTATGGCCTTGGGCTGATTATGTTTCCCCTCTGAGACTTGCTCTTTCATCTGTAAAAGGAAAATGGATACTTGTGAGGATTTGCTTACATCTAAGAGACTCGTAAAGCACCTAGCACATCATCTCCACTGCCACCACCACCACCAGCAGCAGCACCACTGCCATCATGGCCAAGTCTAGTTTGAACACTCACTGTCCGCTGAGTATTGTTTAAAAGATTCAGGTGCATGTAGGTAGATATTGTTATTCTGAGGCCTAGGGAGGTTAAGTAATTTACCCAAAGTCACACAGATAGGAGCGGTAGAGCTTGGATTAGAACCCAAGCAATTAAGCACAGCACACGGTCGTAGTTTTTGACAATAGTGCAAATCTGCTGCTAATGTAGGCCAAGTATTAGAAAGTCCCTTTGTGAAATAACAGATTATTAGAAGATTTCATGGTTTCTAAAAGAATTTTATAATGGAAAAGAGAAATCCCTTAGAATGGTCCCTAGATCCTTATCATCTGCTATTTAAAAAAAAAAAAAAAGAGTTGATTCTGCTAGAGAATATGTAATTGATTTCACTTCCAGGAAGAAAGATGTTGAAGTAACAATGGCAGCTGAAATCCCTGCATCTGAGCTCTTCTCCTCTATTTGTAAAATCCCTGAAAACAATCCTGGTCAGCTTTGGGGCTGTCTGTATCAGTGAAGGAACTCCTCTAAGCCCACCTAGGAGGCAATGGGATGAAGGGAAAACGTGATGACACAAGGTAGTAACCTGATTTGCATCGTTGAGAGAGTAAGAAGTTGCAGCCCTCAGCAGAGGTGGCTGGTTCACCCAGTGGTGATCTGCTGTTGCATTTCTCCCATCCACATGTGAGGCCATAAATCCACAGGGCAGGACAAAGTTTAGCCCCATGGCTTAAGCATTAAGCAACTTCCTCTGAGAATCATACGCCTATTTCTATATTTTTTATCCTTACTCTCTGGGTCACAGGTCATTGCCATCAGTGGGTAGAAGCTACCAGTCTGCCCTTTCAAAAGACTTCTCCATCCTTTGGCCAAAGTATCTAAAGAGGAAGAGGGACTCCATTTCATGCCAGGATTTTACTCTTTTATTTTATTTTTTTTGAGACGGAGTTTCGCTCTTGTTACCCAGGCTGGAGTGCAATGGCGCGATCTCGGCTCACCGCAACCTCCGCCTCCTGGGTTCAGGCAATTCTCCTGCCTCAGCCTCCTGAGTAGCTGGGATTACAGGCACGTGCCACCATGCCCAGCTAATTTTATTTTTTAATTTTTTTTAGTAGAGACGGGGTTTCACCGTGTTGACCAGGATGGTCTCGATCTCCTGACCTCGTGATCCACCTGCCTCAGCCTCCCAAAGTGCTGGGATTACAGGCTTGAGCCACCGTGCCCAGCTCAGGGTTTTACTCTTAAATATTTCTCACTTGTGTAAAACACCAGCAGTTATGTTAGATACACAGATCTAGCTACAGACCCTCTATCTATGAGCTCCATCCACACCGCCTCTGAGGAGCTGCAATAACAATGCTTGAGTCTTTGCCAACTTTGAGACCACGAGGTATTCTTTAAACTTTCATTTCATTGTCTTGTCAAGATTATCTCTCAGTTTGTGAAATGGGTCCTTAAATTAGCAAGATTTTGAAATACCATGTGCCCAGAGAATTCCTAGGAAAAATATGGTCATAAAAATAAAATCACGCTATTTACCAAAAAAAGGCAGCAACAACAGAAACAAAAACATAAATTAAGGCAATAAACGACATCTATTGGGAATGACTGGAGCAAGACAGAAGGTTCTTTCTACATGCCTAACTGAAGTGTTCTATTAAGTTTTAAGCAATTCTGTTTACAGCAGAGATAAATTAAAGTAACAGTGAGGCCATAAAATAGAGCAGCTGTTCCCCATCTCCACTGATGATAGAACGAGAAAAAGTCTAGTCAGAGGTAAGGAAGACTTCTTGGCAGAGAGACCTATAATGCTAATAGGGACAGTGAAAAAAGGTGGAAGTGTTGAAAAGCCATCTCCTTCGATACACATTTAAAGGGCACAGATTAAGTGAATTTTATATACACCCTGAAGTCCTCCACACTTGACCAACGTTCTATAATCGCCCTCCGTTTCTCTGTACATTTAGCTATTCTACTCTAAATAAATGGAGCCCCTTACAAAACAGCCACAAGAATACAAATGTACATCTAAGACAATTGCAGAAACTAATTAGCAACTGGAGTGAAAATGAGCCTTGATTCCTGTGCTGAAGTAGCTAGGTTTAAGATCAAAACCTGAGTGATTGAAGGAATCTCTGACCCCACAGCCTACAAGCTCGCCTGATTAACAGCTGAGTTAACCAGACACACATAATGCCTGGCTCACTCTTGCCTCTACTTGCTGGACTTGCCTTCCCTAAAATGCTGCATTTTTTAGGGTTATCCAGAGTATATCCCATGCCCACCAACTCTGCACCATCCCTACTAGGCCATACCCCACAGGGATTTGGAGGCAGCAAATGGAAGTGCAGGTAATGGGGAAAAGGATGTAATATTTGAAATTATGGCAGAAATTCAAAGACGTTCTATAAACCGTATTGAATCCTGCTTGTCTAATAAAGTTTGATTCATCAGAATGACCTAGTCATTTCGGTCAATTCAGATGTACTGTAGCTAACAACATTCCAAAGATAATAATTTCTTAAAATTACAAAAACATCTTCAATTTACAAAGTTATCTGAGAGATTTTATTTTTCTTTTATATTTAGTTGTTTTATTGCTAAATGCTTTTAATACAATGGTTTTTAGGGTGTGTTTATGTGTGTGTTTCTAGCAAATATAAAAAGATTTATATACCATGACCAAATAGAATTTATCCCATGAACTCAAGAGTGGTTCAACATACAAAAATCAACCTCTCTTAAATATTAAGTCAGTAAAATGAGAACAAAAACCACATGACTATTTCAATAGATGTGGAAAGGGCATTGGACAAAATCCAACACCCTTTCATTATAAAAACACTCAAAAAATTAGGTATAGGATGGACAATTCCTTAACCTGATAAAGAGAATTTAGAAAAAGAAAAAGAAACACAGTTAAATCATATGTAATGGTAAAAGATTAAGAGCCTTTTCTCTGAGATCAGGGACAAGACGGGGATATTCACTCTTGCCACTTGTCTTCAATATTGTATGGGAAGTTCTGGTCAGGACAATTAGGCAAGAAAAGAAAGAAAAGATATGCAAAGTAGGCAAAAGTTGATACTGCAGTTTGAGTGTGGAAACTGTAGGGCAGGCCAGCAGGCACAATACAGACAGGATTTCTGTGTAACTGTCTTGAGGCAAAATTCCTTCTTCTCAGGGAAACCTCCATTTTTGCTCTGAAGGTCTTCAGCTGATTGGCTGAGGATGACTCACGTTATCCAGGGTAATCTCTTTTACTTAAAGTCAATCAATTGTAGATGTTAATCACATCTACAAAATGCCTTCACAAATGACTGAGTACCACAGACTAGCAAAGTTACGCATAAAATTTAACCATCATAACTAGGGTGCCAAGACAATTCAGTGGGGAAGGAATAGTCTTGTCAACAGGTGGTGCTGGGACAACTGGTAATCCAGGTGCAAAAATGTTAAGTTGAGCTCCTATCTCACCACATATGCGAAACTTAACTCAAAGTGAAACGTAGACCTAAAAGTAGGAGCTAAACTATAAAATTCTTAGAAGAAAATATAAGAGTAAATTGTGACCTTGGATTAGGGAATAGTTGGTTAGATGCGACACAGAAAGTACTATTAACAACACAAACACCCGTACTTTTTAAAAATCCAAACATGCATGAGCCACTGTGCTCAGCCTGTGTTTTGTTTTTATGAGTTTGCCTGTTGTCGATATTTCACACAGATGGAATCATAGAATATGTGGCCTATTGTATCTGGCTTCTTTCACATGGCATAATGTTTTCACTGTTCATTTATGTTGTAGCATGTATCAGCACTTCATTCTCTTTGGGCTAAATGATATTCCATTATAAGGATCTATCACTTTTGTTTATCCATTTATCAACTGACGGACATTTGAGTTGTTTCCATATTTTGGCAATTGCAATATTGATATTAGGAATATTCTTGTATAAGGTTGTGTGGGAACATGTTTTCAGTTCTCTTGGGTGTATATTTAGGAGTAGGAGTGGAATTGCTGGATCATATGGCAATTCTGTGTTAACTAAGAAATATCCAATCTGTTTCCCACAGTGGCTGCACCATTTTATATTTCCCCAGCAATGTATGAGAGTTCCAGTTTCTCCGCATCTTCACCAACACTTGTGATTTTCTATTTTCTTTTATTACAGCCATCCTAATCGGTGTGAAGTAGTATCTCACTGTGGCTTTAATTCACAATTCCCTGATGGCTGGTGAGGTTGAGCATCTTTTCATGTGCTAACACACTCAGTAATAGATTGTTTAAATATATACATACAAACACCCCCCCACACACACACTACTAATGAGCATGTTACTGACAGCCATTTAACACAGAACCAGCAAATTTAGAACACTTACTTTTTGTGTATGTGCAAGAGAAAAATGCATACAACTCATCTTTAAATCTGGTAACTTGAGAACATGTTAGAAATGCAGAATCTCTAGCCCCTCCCCAGATCTACTACATAAGACTCAGAATTTTTCAATAAGATCCTCAGGGGACTCATGTGTACAATGAAGTTTGAAAAGCCCAAGTGTATAGAAATTTAAAAGCCAACTTAAAATTTGTGTAACTAATTCAACAGCCATATGAAAGCTAATGACAGAAACTATTTCAAAGAGTTGTTTTGAGGATCAAATGAACCCATGCATAAAAAATTCTTAGAATGGCATCTAGCAGAGTAAGGACCATGTAAGTGTTCACTGTCAGTATTAATTTGTATTGACTGTTGCATTGATTTTGGTCGGTTATAGTTTTCTAAGCGCTTTATTATATCTCTTTGTCCTCATAAGGCTTCAGTGAGGTGGGAGAGAAATATATGTATTGTTTTCCCAATTCTATGGCATAGGAAACTGAAACTCAGAGAGGGTAAATTATATGCTTACCACCAAATATTACTTTTAATTACCTGTTTTTGCCCCAATTTCCGTTACTTTTAATGACAAAAACCACAATTGCTTTTGCACCAACCCTATAGCTAATAAATGGCAATATTCAAGCCCAGGAATTTCAATACACTGTCTATGTTTAACTTTCAAGTATACATTACAAGTTGCTGGAGAGAAGTTTTAGCTTAGATTAGCATCTCTCGACGATGGAGAGTAAAACCTCAGAGTTTGGTGTTGGTGTTTCAGTGTGCCTGTACCATTAAACGTAGCTCTGAAGATCTGTTTCCACTTTTACTCTTAAAAAATTGGCAGTATAACTTTTAAAATACTTTCTCTTTTGTTAGAGTGGGTCAGAGTGTCTACACAGAGGCTGAGAAGCCCTGGAGGGTGTAGGCTGCTGAGCACTGGGGGAGGATGGCTATGGCTTCATCTTCACCCACACTCAGCTCAGCACACTGTCCACTTCCAGGGTGGTTCTGACCACTGTACAGTTTACAGTTGTGTTTATTATTAGTCTCACACAATTTAAGTTGACAGTAATAAATTATTTGCTAAAACCAGGACGTATAAGGAACACTCACATTAACAAGCCGATAACAAGCATCAAAAAGACAAGCACCCTGCAAGTTTCTAACACAATGCTAGTTACCAGATTTGTTAATGCTCATCTCTTCAAACTCATGTTAAGTCTGCAGGATTTCAAAAACTAGTGTTGAAGAAAGAAACTCTACACACAATCTGGGGGAATATTAACAGTTGTGAGCACTGAATTACATCCCCTAAAAGTAATATGCTGAAGTCCTAACCCTCAGTATCTCATGATGTGACTGTATTTGAAGATAAAGTTTTTAAAGAGGTAATTCAAGTAAAGTGAAGTCATCAGGTGGTTCTTAATCCAATAGGACTGGTATCCTTATAAGAAGAAGAAATTCAAGCTGGGTACAGTGATTCACACCTATAGTCCCAGCACTTTGGGAAGCTTAAGCTGAGGAGTTCAAAACCAGTCTGGGCAACATGACAAAACCCATCCCCCTAGCAAAAAAAAAAAAAAAGCCTGGCATGGTGGCACACACCTGTAGTCCCAGCTACTTGAGAGGCTGAGATGGGAGGATGACTTGAGCCTAGGTGGTTGAGGCTGCAGTGAGCCATGATTGTATCACCGCACTCTAGCCTGGGCAACAGAGTGAGACCCTGCTTCTAAAAAAGGAAAAGAGGAAATTTAGGCACAATGGGTGCAGAAGGAAGACTATGTGATGAAGGGAGAAAGCAGCCATCTACAGGCCTCAGGAGAAACCAACCCTGTTGGCACCTTGACTGAGTCCTTCTGGTCTCCAAACTGTGAGAAATTTAAACTCTGTTATTTAAGCCACCAGTCTGTGGCACTTCATTAAGGCAGCTCTGGGAAACATACAATATCTAAAATTAGGCAGTAGTCAGTATATTCCAGGTACCTCATTAAGGCAGCTCTAGGAAACTCATACAATATCTAAAATTAGGTGGTATTTAGTATATTCCAGGTACTTTGAAACATATTTACAGTGCATTTCTCACTGAGACGTTATAGCAACTCTCTGATGATGTTACTACTACCCCTGTTAGTACCTTTGAGAAAATTAAGGCACAAACAAGGCACACAGTCTGCCCTGTGTAACACAGAGAATAAATGACTATCAAAAACTGGATATGAATCCAGGTTTTCTAATTCCACAGACCATGCTGTTATCCAGGAGTAAGTTTATTCACAACACCCATGTGTCATTTGCAAAGTAGTTTATTTGGAATTTGTATTCCAATCTGAAAAAACTTTTCTGATCTTTCCATTTAGAAACAAAAATATTAAAATTAGCTGGGCATGGTGGTGCATGCCTGTAGTCCCAGCTACTCGAGAGGCTGAGATGGGAGGATCACTCGAGCCTGGGAAGTCATGGTTGCAGTGAGCTGTGATTGCGTCACTGCACTCCAGCCTGGGCAATAGAGGGAGACCCTGTTTTTATAAGAATTATATGAAAAATAATATTTCATGGTCAGAAAGTATTTTATAAGAATACTATAAAAAATATTTCAAGGTCAGGAAAGTGTTTTGATGTCATAAAATAAAGTTAAATTTCAATCTACATTTTAATATATATTCATGTGTCAAATTATATTTTCTGACATAAGCATCAATTGAATAATGAGAAAGTAGAAATAAATGAACTTAAAAGTGTTATATATGATTTCTAAACAGTAGCTTAAAATAACATTGTAATAGAAATTTCCATATTATACCTCTATCAAGTGAAAAACTTCATACACTGCATGATATCATATCCAAATAAAATTCATTCATCCTTCATTCATTTCACAAATATTTACTGAGCTCTATGTCCCAGGCGGTAGGCTACGCACTAGGGATAAAAAATAACAAAAAAGATATGGATTTTGTCTTAGTGGAGTCTGTCTGCTGTCCAAAACCAAGTAACTACAACTAAGCAAGCCAGTTCAATCACTTCAAGTTGTAAAAGTGTTAAGAAGGCAGTGGGTCAGGAATGAGAGCAACAGTAGGGTAATTTCCTCTAGGTATGGTGGTCAGGAAAATTTTCATGACACTTAAGCTAAGACCTGAAGGATGAAATAGAACTGAACTGAAGGCAAGAACATTTTGGATGGGAATGAGTGGTTGTGAGCCACTGGAAGAGGAGGAAAGAGTGGTGACAGAACTTGGAGAGGTGGCCAGGAGCCAGGTCATGCAGGGCGTCAGGGAAATCGTGAGGAACTCAATGCAGTAAAAAGCCATGAAGGGTATTAAGTGGGGAGTGAGGAGTGATGCCATCGGTCCTGTGTTGGAAAAGCACTTCTGCTGCTGTGTGGCGGTGAACTGCAGGAAGCCAAGCCCTTGTGGAGAGCCCCAGTAAGAGACTCTTGCAACATTCCAGGTGTCAATGAGTCCACTACAGAGGCGGCAGCAGAGGTGAAAAGGAGATGAATTTGAGATCTATTTTGCTGGTAGAATTGATAGAATTTGGTAATGGAATATGCAAGAGTAGAGGGGACAATAAGAGAAAGGGGAAAGTCAAGAATGACTCCTAAAGCTTTGGGGAAGATGGTGGTTGCATTTCCTGAAGTGGAGAAGTGTGTGTATATGTGTGGGGTGGGTGGGTGAGGGGACTGGTGGCTGAAGAATGATATAGTCTAGGTCTGCTGCTGGAGAGCCATCAAGTCTCAGGCTCCTTTCATTTTTCTGCTCCCCATCTCAGTGCATGGCTGTCATCCTCATTGTCACAAAATGGCTGCTGGACTTGCAGCCTCACAGCCAGGTTTAAAACAGGAAGATTTAAAAAGGGAGCAAGATGATTTCAACCCTCACCTGAAAAAAGAAAACTTTACGAGAAATCCCCACGACTTCTGCTTATACCTCCTTAGCTAAAACTCTGGTACTCCAAAACTAGCCGTTGTTGCATGGAATGCTGAAAAGTATAGCATGAAAATTGATACAATTAAGTCAATTACACCCACTCCGAACAAAATCAGGGTTATTTTATGAGGATGATACAAGAAGGATTTTGGGTAGACAGCCCGCAGTGTCTGATAGACCTCCCTGTGATTGAGTTAGCCTGCAAATCTGAGTAGACTGAAGGACAAGATGGTTTTAAGTTTACGTGGATCTCAATTTTTCATGAGTGAGCAATATGCATAATGAGGGCTGGCAAATCTGGGATTTTCCTCTTGCTGCCTAAAAAAACCTTTCATTCGTCAAAAGACCAGTCTTCCATCACTGACTTCCCCACTATCTCCCAACTGTATCCCCAGAACTTTTCTCATAGTGATTGTGTCATGTGGAAGCACTGCCATTGGACTTGGTGTTCTGCCATTAGTATGTTCACACCAAATGTCCTGAGAACATGGCATGGCCATACTGAATGTCTGCTCTTTTTTCCTGCATACTGCCTTTTGATCCTGGGAAGGTGACTGCTACCTTAGCTCAGGGCAGTCTCCTCACCATAGTCTCCAGGGCATTCTGGATGACTCTGGTGTATCAGCCAGTTCTCAGCATTTCTCTTTGGGATGCTGCAGTCCTTTTAGTCTCTGTGCATTATACCTGAACCTTCTCATCGTGGCAGAAAGCAGGGGTCTGTCTAAACACTGGAGTGCATTATCCCTGTACAATGATAGACTGTACTCTGCTGGAATTTAATCTGGAAACGTTTAATACATTTGCAGCACAAGTGCCAGCTACTTTATTTAAGAGGAGAGATGATCACTTTTTTTCTCTTAAAGAGAAACTTCCAACTGAATATAAATCAACTTCCTCGATAAGCTCATCATACTTGATAATGAAAACAGTTCTCATTGAGAGAAATCTATGGTCTCTTGGGAAGAACTTTGGCCAACAACAAAGAAAAAGGGAAGAAAAGAAGAGGCAACAACAACAAGAAAAAAAAAAAGGGAGAGGTTCTAACTGTGTTGAATCAGAAACCACTCTTTATCTGGAAGAAATTCAGCAAATGAGTGCCTTGTCAAGCTACTCTAGTGGAAACGAAGACAATTAAAACAGCATAAACCATCCCCAAATGCTTGCATTTGGGACTTGCTGATCATCTCGAGCTATTTTCCAAATGCTTGGGGTTTGGCACAGCCCAGGCTCATGGTGGGAAGCTTTCCTGAAGGTCTGTCTAAATGCTCCTATTTTTATTCCATCTCCTTGCAATTAATATCCGGTTAATTTGCTCCAAATTCTACATTTGATATGTGTTAGATATCTCCAGACCCTGGCTGTGCCCATTCTCCTTCATGTGGTTGCCAGAAATTTCAGAGCATTATCTTCATGCTTGGTTTCCAGAACAGACAGTCATTCCTTCCTCTGTCCTCCATTCTCGGGGATTAGAAAGACTATGGTGAGAAAGCAGAGGGGACGATGATGTGTGTGGTACTGCAGAAAGATTTGGGAATGCTGGCTTTGAGAAGCAAAGCCTAAGGGAGAAGCGATAGCTGTCTTCACAGTTTTGAAAGAATAGCAGATGGAGAGAAATTAAACCCATTTTCTACGGCTCCAGAGGGGTGGAGCTAGGACCAGAGGTTTACATGGGCTGTATACAAGAAAGACTTTCTTGTTTCAGAGCAGCCAGAGAGATCTGCCTCTTCTTCACCAAAGTGATAGGTCTTTGTTGGAGGTTTTTAACGATGGGCCATTAATTTTTGAAGACTGAAAAATGATTTAATAAAGCTATTCAAGTATAGACTGAATAGTTGAATTCACAGACCTTAAAGTGCATTTAAGTGCTGGGCACTGCATACCAACACCTAGCACAGTGCCTGGCATATAAGGGGTGCTCAGTAGTTATTTGTTGAATGTACAAGTAGCTGATGGGATGAAAAGCTGATAGTGTTATTGGGAGTATCAAGCATTAGCATACCCCTAAAAAATGGGGTCAGTAGGAAGGAAACCCTGGATATATCAAATGTAGCCATCTTTTCTCTGAGCAGGGCCATTGTTTCCCGCCTCTTTGAAGTTTAAAGAAGACAACCCTCCTGACTCTACTTCCTTCTTCAGCGTTTCACCAAGACCCAGGTTGAAACTGCTCTTCTGCTGCCACGCAATATGGTTTCTAAACTTGCAGCTGAGGATGAGCTGGAAACGGTGACCTCTAAGTCAGATTCAGCTGAAATGACACTCATATTCTTTGCTAGCCTTTGAAGAAATATAAATAAAATCGTGATGTTACGGAGTCCACTTGAGGGGATCCTGGGGTAGGAATTAACACTCAGGCCAACTCTGTTCTTTCATTCAATAACTATTTTTGAAGGTTGGCTAATCTCCAGCTCTGTGCACCCAGGGAAAGGGTTCCCCTGCACTGACAGGCTGGCGAGGTCGCCTATCTGGGGAAGGAAAAACTGCACGTGCTTTCCGACAAGGTGGGCAGAACGTAAGGGACCTCATCCTTCCAGCAGTGAGCAACTATGTATTTGGCTTTGAGAGGCAAATAGAGATATTTAAGAGCCAAGTCTGTGAAGTACAGGGAGGACAACCTTCATCCATTAAGCAACTCTGCTTATCAGTATTATTTCCCATGAAATCTATTTTATCGTCATAAGAATACAAGAGAGTAGGAAGGTACAGCTCCATTTTACAGGTGAGGAAACAGGATTGGTAAAGCAAAGTGAGTTACCTGCTTTCACATGGCAAATACCACCAGAGCAGTGGGCAAGCCAGGGTATCAGCCCCCAAGGCTTGTGTTCTTGCCCGGACATCATGAACAAGAAATTTCATAATACTTTTCTTTTTCAAGGTTATTTGTCATTATTGTTTGTCTGGCAAAGAACTGAACCCAGCCTTTGACCTGAAACATCTTTCTTTTTTTTGAAATGGACGCTCCCTCTGTCACCCAGACTAGAGTGCAGTGGTGTGATCTTGGCTCACTGCAACCTCCACCTCCCAGGTTCAAGTGATTCCCCTGCCTCAGCCTCCTGAGTAGCTGAGATTACAGGCATGTGCCACCATGCCTGGCTAATTTTTGTATTTTTAGTACAGCCAGGGTTTCACCATGTTGGTCAGGCTGATCTCGAACTTCTGACCTCAAAGATCCGCCTGCTTGGGCCTCCCAAAGTGCTGGGATTACAGACATGGGCCACCACACCCAGCCTGACCTGAAGCATGTTTTGCTCCCTGAGATTGTCATACATAGATTTTAAAAACTAAAGGATGGGGGCTGAGCCAGTCATTTCTCAGTATATCCCAGTAGGAGCAGGAAAGGAAACCTCTTCAGGGGAAGGAACATTATGGGTCTGAGTTTGTAAGCAGCCACCTATTTGTGGAGGTCTGAGCCCATTTCCACCCCCTTCCAAAGGTGAGTTCTCACTACATCCTCAAATTTCTGAGACTTGATTAATTTTGTGTGTCTATAAAGCAAGTACAAAATCACTGCAAATTCTATTCCATTAATTAAGAATAATTCTTCTTTGTCAAAAGATAAGTTCTATCTCAGACCTACCACTTAACAACTATATGGTTTCAAGTAGCATACTTTGTTTTTGATGGTCAGTTGCCTCAGGAGTCAAATAGAAATGGGAGTCCAGGTCCCAGTCAGCTTAAAACACTGTCATGGGCGTGCCTGTAATCCCAGCTACTCAGGAGGCTGAGGCAAGAGAATTGCCTGAACCCAGGAGGCGGAGGTTGCAGTGAGCCGAGATCGCGCCATTGCACTCCAGCCTCGGTAACAAGACTGAAACTCCATCAAAAAAAAAAAAAAAAAAAAAAAAAAAAAAAAAAAAAAACTGTCATGGGATCAAATGGAAAAAAAAGCATGTGAAGACATTTTAGAACTGCAAAAGGCTAATTATATGAATAAAGTTAGTCATCATTATTTGTTAATACTTTTCTATGGTAATTAAAACACCTTTGGTTTGAAGTTAGAAAAAAAAGAAAGCTATAAGTTAAATAGCTTGACTATCCTTGCATAAGTTCATTTTTAAAAACAGACAATTTTTTATAGTATGCTATGTGAAAATGGAAATTTCATACTGGGTCTCAAGATTTCTAATTGAGCTTGAAGGCAGTTTCCTAAAATAACTGACTCCTTCATCAATTGGCTGTAACTAAATTATACATCTCAAAAGAATTAGCCCCTAGTTCCAGAAACTAGAAAAAGAAAAAAAAATATCTATAGCAGCTTCCAGGTCATTTTTCTTGGGTCATTAGTAGGTGCTCTATAGAATTTCAGTATTTTTTCTATGAGCATAGCTTCAGAATTACACAAAGCTTAACTCAATTAGAGCTGCCATGACCCAGAAGGTAGGGAGGAGAGGGGAGAGGAAAATGAAAGCCAATGGTGAGGCCAATTTCATATTTTTCTTTTTTCCAATAAATAATAAAATACATGAGTGTTTCAATGAGAACCTGCAGAGCCTGGGGGAAATCTTGCACATTGGCAGAGTGGGGTATCTGAAAGGTGGGAGAGGTGGCCTGTGAATGTTATGAGGCAGGCCTTAGGGGCACTCCAAAACACTGATGGGAAGATGACCATTTTCTATCTCATGATCATGTGACACAGATGTGAGCTGAGAAGTTAATTTCATCAAGTATTTTTTCTCCCTTTTTTAAAAACCTTATTTTTGTTTTTCTTTCCTCATCCCTGTGATCACTGAAAGATAAGTCTTTTTTTCCCTTTGCCATTCTTTATTGACACATAATAATTGTACATATTTATAGGGTCTATGTAATATTTCAGTACATGCATACAATCAAATCAGGGTTATTGACAGATCTATCAGCTCAAACATTTATCATTTCTTTGTGTTGGGAACATTCCAAATCCTCTCTTCTAGCTATTTTTGAAATACACAATAAATTGTTAACTACAGTCACCCTGTTATGCTATGGAATATTAGAAGTTATTCCTCCTATCTAACTGTATTTTTGTATTTGTTAACCAGCCTTACCCTGTTCCTCTTTCCCCGACCCTTCCCAACCTCCTGTATTTTACTTTCTACTTTTATGAGATCAGCTTCTTTAGCTCCCACATATGAATGAAACATATGACATTTGTCTTTTTGTACCTGGCTTATTTCACTTAGACAAAATTCTCACCATTACTAATCATCAAGAAAATGCAAATTGTCAACTCTTATTTGACAAGAATTACCTGAAAGCATTTTGAGAGTGACATCAACAAACTCAAGACCTTCCACCTGTTGGTAAAGCAAACAGTAAATATGGTAAAATGTTTATATTAAATAATTTGGTTGTTTAAAAATGTACAAGCAGCTGGCTGGGTGCAGTGGCTCATGCCTCTAATCCCAGCACTTTGGGAGGCCGAGGTGGGCAGATCATGAGGTCAGGAGTTTGAAACCAGCCTGACCAACATGGTGAAACCCTGTCTCTATTAAAAATACAAAAATTAGCCAGACATGATGGCAGGCACCTGTAATCCCAGCTATTCAGGAGGCTGAGGCAGGAGAATCACTTGGACCCAGGAGGTGGAGGTTGCAGTGAGCTGAGATTATGCCACTGCACTCCAGCCTTGGTGACCGAGTGAGACTCTGTCTCAAAAACAACAACAACAACAAAAACTGTATCTATCTGTCTGTCTGTCTATATATACATAGGTACACAAGCAGCACACGAACATTAAATTAATAATAAATGTTGGTCATTTAGTCTTAAAACACATCCATTTGCTCTACTGTCATAAAACTATTACTTATATTTAAATCATATTTCTTTAACAGAAAGGATAAATTTCGAGCACTCAGAAATGCTTAGACAGCATATTTTACTTCAAAACCTCAAAGCATTTTTGGCCACAGTATTTTGTTTTCGTAATTCTAAATGAATATCGTGACATACTTTAGGATTATTTAAGGTTGCTCTTTTGGGGACTCCCAGGATGATCACCACTTCAAACTCTCTTAATGAAATATTTTTGACTGAATGAGTAACCAGGTTAGCAACCTGTCATGAATATCTTTTTTGTCCACGGAGCTGTGACATCATGGGGGTCCAAAAAGAAATTCTGATTTGGGGGTTCCTTTCCTTCTTCTGAGAGCTGACAGCAGAAAAGATCCCTAGACGTAAGGTGGGGAGTGGAAGCAGAAGGGACTGAGATCGAGACATGGAAATCTCATCTCCACCTCCCACCAGCAGTGTCCAGAGAGATGGGGGAGAAGATAACAGCTTCGCAGCCCTCTGATGATGCAGCCAAGGCCAGACCCTCCGAGCCTGGACTTCCAGTCCACCCCATACAGCCAGGGAGTTTGGAGGGCCATAGCATGAGGATTTATCTTTGGAAGTTTAGGGGGAAGTTCTTCAGCTGCCCACTTTGTGATCTGAAGACCCTCCCTTCTGGCCCCTCACCTCACGGTCCCTCTCACTTTCTGCCCCCTGCGGTCTCCCAGCCTGATGGTCCTCCTCAGATTTCTCTCGCACCTTGAGCTTGACACTACTCTGCCCTGCTAATCCTGTGTGAAGAACCACAAAGAGCTGTGCCCACCAGAGTTCCAGATAATAAGACTGTCACCACAGAAGAAAGGTGAGAAAGATTCAACTGGCTCAACCATACCCTCTTCTCAGTCCTTCATTGTACTTTAAATGGCACAAGCCACATTGGGGATAAAAGGGCATTGAAGGAGAGTAAGAGAAAATGTTCAGTTTTCAGTGTTTATTATCAATGATGATAATGAGAAGCACAAATTGAGACTCTTTCTGGAATTTTTTTTTTTTAAGATTTGTTTCAGTTTTTTATTTGAAAGAAATAAAACCATTCATGTAGTTGGAAGCCCCGTGGGCCCTCCAGGATCCCATTCTCATTCCGTCTTCCCTTAAGGTAGTCACTCGCATGAGCTTTGTGTATTATCATTCCTACATATATACTTACGCTTTTACTATCTACCTAATCATAAGCCAGTTATAATACTCTTCTGTATATTTTCAAATTTTAAATAAATAAATTATAAGCATATCATTCTGCAACTTGCTTTTTTACTCAGCATTTGATTCTGGTTCATTAATTTTAATCCTATTTTATAATTATTCTGCAGTGTATTTATTCTTCTATTAATGAATGTTAAGGTTGTTTTACTCTTTCACTATTTCTAACTCAATGCAAAGGAACTAAGAACCTTCGAATTTTTTTTTAACTGCCTTTAGATACCCAGCCATCATCACCGCTGTCACCACCACTATCAACATCACTGTCTTCATCATCATCATCATTATGATCATCACAGTTCACATGTACTGAGTACTTATTATACAGTGGGAAAGGTTTTAAGCCCTTGTATATTTAAATCTTCATAGTAACCCTATGAGGGAGGTGCTGTTATCCCCATTTTACAGATGAGAATAGGAAAACACAGTGAGTTCAGGTCATTTGCCCAGCTAGTCAATAGGAGAACAAGGATCTTAAATCCCAGCTAGTCTGTTTCTACACCTGAAATCAGGATTCACAGATTCCATTGCTATATTGTATTGTCTGTCACAAAATAAAACTGAATTTTGAACATTTGATATTATTTTTGCATTTAAAAAAACTTTTCCTTATTTACTATAATATCCAAAAGAGCTGAGACTTTGTTTTTCATTATTATTATCTTTGTCCTTATTTTAGAAATTTTAGAAATAATGTAATTCACCTTTGGAGCAGATTTTCTATATTTGGGTGGAAAGGACAAAAAAAGGCACTTTAATTTCACAAATATAAAACACGTGCTTTTATTTTTCTTGGAGAAAATTGAAGCTATTATAAACCCGGATGTAGATGCTGCAGACCTTTCATTAAGTTCCGTTTTGTAATATAAATGGAATGTATTTTTAAGATGACTATATCCTTGCAGAATTAGAGCCATTTTTTTTGTCCCTTAATATGGATGGGAGCTGTGTGGTTGGGATAGCACATGAACTGCTATTTAAGACCAGATAACCCAGCACTTGGAGAGCAGAGCTCACCATCTGGGTAGTGGCAGTAGTTTCCCAAAAGGAGATGGACCCACTGTGGGTTATTCTGTGATAGGACGAAAGCTGGAGACCAAGGCTGTGAGGCGGGGAGAGGCCTGGAGAGGTTCAGTGGGGGCTGGACTGGGTTTCTGGGGACAAGGCAGAGAGCTGGGGTAGGGAAGTGGGAGTTCAGAGGTCAGGAATTGGTCTTCAAGCCATAAATGAAACCCCTGGTGATATTAATTATGTTGCTATATTAGCCTGTTCTCACACTGCTGTAGAGACTTACCTGAGACTGGGTAATTTAGAAAGAAAAGAGGTTTAAGGTTTAATCCACTCATGGTTCTGCTGGCTATATCAGCTTCTGCTTCTGGGGAGGCTTCAGGAAACTTATAGCAGAAGTCAAAGGGAAGGCAGGCATGTCTACATGATGGAGTGGTGGGGAGAGAGAAAGAGAGAAAGAGAGAGAGAGAGAGAAAGGGAAGGTGCCACACATTTAAACAACTGGATCTCATGAGACCAGATTTCTATCACAGGATGGTACTGGGGGGATGGTGCCAAACCATCAGAAAACACTCCCATGATCCAATCGCCTCCCACCAGGCCCCTCCTCCAACACTGGGGATCACAATGAGACATGAGATTTGGGTGGGGACACATAGCCAAAACATATTACTTACTCTCTATTGTTCTTGGACTATCCTTGTTTTTTCAGTTAAACTCCAGAGCCTTGTCTTAACTGTGCTTTGGACATTTGAAAAACAGGCCAGTGCTCACGGTGGGATTTGCCAGTGCTCTGGGAACACCTGTGGCTGGGGGCAGTAACTAACAAGGACATGCAAGTTCCAGGCATCCCAGAACTTACAACATGTGAGTACTCAATAAAAGAAAGCATATCTCATTTGACAAAGAGGCTTGGACTTTGGTAGTCTGAATATTAAAGATTTAATTGACCAGCCTGGCCAACATAGCAAAAATCCATCTCTACTAAAAATACAAAAAAAAAAAAAAATTAGCCAGGAATGGTGGTGCACACCTGTAATCCCAGCTACTTGGAAAGCTGAGGCAAAAGAATCACCTGAACCTGGGAGGCCAAGTTTGCAGTGAGCTGAGACCATGCTGCTGCACTCCAGCCTGGGCAACAGAGCAAGACTCTGTCACAAAAGCAAAAATAAAAGATTTAAGTACAGGTTAAAGAAGTCTGGGGATAAATTTCAGTTGTGTTGAAATAATTCATACTGTTGAACAACAGTAGAAAAACTAGGTCAATATGTAGTGGAATATGTGATGCTTGATTTTGCTAGTCAAGTATTTCTCAAAATGAAGAAGCAAATAGACCTTTTATAAAAAGGAAAAATTCTTATAGATTCTTAATATTATATTTTATGATAATATTACTGAAATGTATACAACTATAAATCTAGGTACAAAGTCCTTTACTTTTTATACAACCATAGAATCAAAACAATTTGAAGTTAATGCAAACAGATTACAAAAGCACACTATTGAATTAATAATAGCAATTTAATGGGACTGTTGATGTTATTTTGATCAGCAAATTACTAAGATCAGGTTTAGGAGTAGAAGTAGGAGGCTTGCCTCCAGTTCTACATTTAATTCTGGTCCTGAATTTTGACCTCAGGAAGCTACTGTAGTAAGTATATTTATTAGGAGAATTATACTATAAAAAGTTGCAAAATTCAAAAGTTTTGTTTTCTAGTTCAGGATAAGCAGACCTCAAATTTAATTTTAAAAGGTTCTGTTAGTAAACAAGCCTCAAATGCCAATTTTGATGGTTTGCCATTTGTTGACCTTATAAGGCTGCCTTACATAATCAAAGATGAGGAATTTTTGAAACCTGCACTTTATGGGAATCTAATGCAACTATGTGTGGTGTGAATCAGAAATAGAACATTTTCCATTGCGTATTTCCTCCTCCCTGCAAGTTGGTCTGAACAACAAGGAGGTCTGGGTAATGTATCGGTTCACTGTATACCTGAACACACTACTCACAGCTCAGCACTGGTTCAACATGCCTATAACATCATGGGCATTCACTCGCTCATTTCTCCCATTCCCTTTTTCTACTATAAACTCTACATTCAAACAGTATGCCATGTTATTATCCTCCATTTGACGTAAGCATAAACAGAAAAAAGAACTACAAATACAAGCACTGAATTATGTAGTGACATTTCACGATGATGTGGTGGTCATCCACATGGATGACCTAAAAAATCAGACCAGAGATCTGATTTTTTAAATATTATTAACAAAATGATAACCCCCAAATAAATTCCTGAGTGGAAAACAGCAGTCTTCAAGGATATAACCTGGGGCTCTAGGTGGAGAATCAGGGGGTGCTCAGACTTCCCAGATGCGGATGTGAGAACAGGGTAATGATATCAGCTGTGGGACAGGGCTGCCCTGGCTTTGTCACCATCTGCTCTGGGCGAAGTCTACCTGCCCTCAGATTCTTTGAAAAGAATTCTGGGTGTCCTGGATGTTTCTGCTGAACTCTGAGAACAAATTCTCACAGTAGTGTCTTTTTTTTTCCCTCCTGGCACTTCCCCCTGCGTGCTCTCTCTCCTGCCACTGTGTAAGACGTGATCTGTTCCCCCTTCACCTTCTGCCATGATTTTAAGTTTCCTGAGGCCTTCCCAGCCATGCAGAACTGAGTCAATTAAACCTCTTTTAATGATAAATTATCCAGTCTCAGATATTCTTTATGGCAGTGTGAAAATGGACTAATACATCTGGAAACTCTTTGAAGGTAATTGCTAGGATAATTGTAAGGCTCACCTTGTTTGTTTCTCATCCCTCAGGGATCTCTGTCCTTCCTTATCCAATGTTGCCTGTCTTGAAAAATACAGTTTCATCTAATTTATCATATTTTTCTTAGGTTGTTTCAGGCAGGTAATTTCAGTCCCTATTACTCCATCTCAGCCAGAATTGGAAGTGTCACAGTAGTGTCCTTTTATTTTCCTCCTTTTGCTGTGGCAGCGCCTCTGGTCATTGCTGAGGAAGAAAAGCATCAGTTCTGTCCCTCGATGCCCATTATTGCCACCACCTTAGTGGCTCCTGCTTAGCAAGGGCATCATTGCTGTTTCCTGCCGTCATTGTGATGTCAGTGCCAAGCCTGGATGATGTGCTGGTGGCTGAACTGAGGTGGTGGTGGGACCTGCAAGTTCCTCTGTGGTGGCTGCCATCGGTGATGCTGATGCCTCAGCTTCTTTGCATCTTATGGGAGTTCATGAAGAAATAGCTTTCCCAGTCGCTATAGGGCCCAGGCTGGAGACTAGGTCAGATTCAAGCTTTATTTCAAATTACTGCTCCCTTCTAACATGCCCATACGCTTCTCAAACAA
This sequence comes from Saimiri boliviensis, assembly GCF_048565385.1. Classification (NCBI taxonomy): domain Eukaryota; kingdom Metazoa; phylum Chordata; class Mammalia; order Primates; family Cebidae; genus Saimiri; species Saimiri boliviensis. The sequence goes on along the minus strand of NC_133449.1, from coordinate 37,385,984 downwards.
GGCGGTAGACCACAGCTGTCTTTACTTTTCGAGCTTTTTATTCTCAGGTGGTCTTTTCACTCTTTCATGTAAGCAGAGCTCTGAGATGCTGCATCTTGCAATCCACAGAATGCACCCAAACAGGCCTGTTTAGGTGACCTCACTGAGGCTCGTATTGGTGAAGTAACTATTAAGTATATTTTCTTATTTTCTGTATTTGTGGTGCTCTGACATCTGGGGTTCCACTGACCAGGGAGAGACTGACCCTCCCAGGGTTAACTAATTCCTAGAGATGGTTAACACTTGTCTTGGAGCATGCCTTTGATATGCAGATCAACCAATCCTGAGTCTATACCCACACCTGCCCCTTTACCTTGCTTTTACCTTCCAAGAGGGAAATATTCCTCTGCCTTAATTATTTCAGGGTGAGGGATGAGACAACTAGGAGCCACTCCTACCGGTCAGATAGTCTGCTCAGCTGTGTACCTTGCTTCAGTCATTCTTTCCATTCTTTAAAGTCTTGCTTTAAAGATTTGTTAAGCAGGGCCAGAGAAATGTAGTCTAGAGATAATTAGACTCCCCACTGTGGAGGTAAAATGCTTCTGAATAATCTACCCAGGACCCTGTGAATTGTGAAGATTTCCAGTCTGGCCGGTTTTCTTTCCCTGAAAACCACAAGCAACGCTTTGCCTGTATTTTCTCCTGGCTCCTTCTGCCTCCAGATCAACGCTGGTACTTCCTTGTGTGGCCCGCTGTGGTGTGGCATGCCGCCTCCTCTTGGGAGCTGTAAGTTACAAACTATCTTTTTAATGGCCATTGTCTCCTGATATTTTGGTCTCACTATACCTGAATAATATCAAAATCCCAGGTACAGTTTAAAACAATTGAGAACCTGCTATGGTTAGAGAGAAGGATGGTGAGCTCCTAAGAACAGGGATCTGGTTTCTGTTGTCTTTAAACCCCAAAGGCCTAAAATAGCATTGGAATTGTCGTAAGCCTAAATCGTGCTACCAGGGTCCACAAGAGGGGCCCTAAGATACTTGTACAATTACAACTGCTGAACAAGATAATGCAAAATGAAAATCATGCTGGGTCCACAAATCTAACATGGAAATGAAGAGTCCCCGTTATTAGGGCAGAGGGACAGGGCTGCAAGATGTGTGGCCATCTCTGCAACTACCGACAAGAACCGAAATCACTTTCCTCCCTGAATCAAAGAAATAACAAAGTTTAGAATCCATAGGAAAGAAATTGTGTTTTGGTATATAACCTGCTGAATCACGTATCATGTTAAGTTCTACCTTCCTGGCAATGTTGTCACTGATGGGTTTGCAGTGGTTTTGAAACATGTCCTCAAATTCTTCAACACTCTTCACATCAAGAGGTGGTGTCTGTTTCTCCTCCTCTTGTATTTTCCTGCTTCTTTGCATGACTAGTATACTTTGATTAGATGCCAGACATTGTGAGTTTATCTTGTTTGGTGCTGGATATTTTTGTATTCCCCATAAATATTCTTGGGCTTTGTTCTGGGACACAGTTGAGTTGTTTAAAACAGTTTGATCCTTTCAGGTCTTGCTTTAAAGATTTGTTAGGCAGGGCCAGAAAAATGCAGTCTAGAGATAATTATTCCCTACTGTGGAAGGAAGATCCCTCTGAATAATACACTCAGTATCCTATAAATTGTAAAGATTTCCCATCTGGCTGGTAGAAACAGGGATTACTTCTGGCCTGGTGTGAGTGTGAGTACTGCTCCTTCTAATCCTTTCAGGCAGTTTTTCCCAGCTGGCTGTGAGTAGTTTCTCCACACACAGGTGCTGGTCAGTGCTCTGCTGAGTTGAAAGGGACCCCCTCTAGAGACCTCCGCAGTTCTCCCTCTGTGCAGCTCTCTCCTCTCCAAGACTCTGCTCTATCAGCTTAAGTCTCCCCAGACTACCAACTCTATCTCCTCAATTCAGGTAGTCTGTTGGACTCTTCCTGGCCTACCCCTCCCTAGGATGTTGCCTGGTGATAGGGTTTGGCTGTGTCCCCACCCAAATCTCATCTCAAATTGTAATTTGAATTGTAATCCCCACATTTCGAGGGAGGGACCTGGTGGGAGGTGATTGGATCATGGGGGTGGTTTCCCCCATGCTGTTCTCCTGACAGTGAGTGGATTCTCAGGATATCTGGCTGTTTGATAAATGTCTGGCACCTCCCGCTGTGTACTCTCTCTCCTGCTATCATGTAAGAGGTGATCTGATTCCCCTTCGTCTTCTGCCATGATTGTAAGTTTCCTGAGGCATTCCCCACCATGCAGAACTGAGTCAATTAAACCTCTTTTAATGATAAATTGTCCAGTCTCAGGTATTCTTTATGGCAGTGTGAAAATGGACTAATACACCTCGAAACTCTTTCAAGGTAATCGCTAGGATAATTGTAAGGCTCATCTTGTTAGTTTCTCATCCCTCAGGGATCTCTGTCCTTCATTATCAATGTCCCCTGTCTTGAAAGGTATAGTTTCATCTAATTTATCATATTTTTCTTAGGTTGTTTCAGGCAGGTAATTTTAGTCCCTATTACTCCATCTTGGCCAGAATTGGAATTTCTCAAACTGTTTTTGTTTTTTGAAACAAGGTCTTACTCTGTCACCTAGGTAGAAGTATAGTGGCACAGCCAGAGCTCACTACAACCTTAAACTCCTGGGCTCCATCAATCCTCCTACCTCAGCCTCCCAAGTAGCAGGGACTACAGGTGCACTCCACACCTGGTTAATTTTTCTTTCTTTCTTTCTTTCTTTTTTTTTTTTATAGAGATGGGGTCTTGCTATGTACATTGCCCAGGTTGGTCTCAAACTCTTGGGCTCGAGTGATCTTCCCACCTAGGCCTCCCAAAGTGCTGGGATTACAAGGGAGAGCCATTGTACCTGGCCCCAAATTGTCTAAAAAAGTAGGAGTTGCTGTATAGGAGTTGCTATTCCTCTACATCCTTACCATTCTTGCTTTGTCTTTTTCAGACTTTCTAATTTTTTAAAAAAGGATTAACTAGTTCACACAAGAGATATTATGTGCCTTTCCTCCCAGAGTAAAATTGAAACTAATCCAGATTTAGATTAAAATTAAAAGATAGAGGACAATATTTAAGCTAAAGGAATGAATCTCTAATCATGACATTTCAGGTAGTAGGATACCAGATGGGAGGAATACGTCAGGACCGGGAGAATTTAGTCCAATATTCTTTGCCATTGGAGTATTTCTATTTGTGTACTTTAAGTAAAGCAAAGTTGTTAACTCATTAAAACTAATGGGACTGTGAATGAAAGTAAAGTTTAATGCCTAGTATAAATCATAGAATCCTACAAGCATTTAATTTCATGAATAGCAAGTACTCTAGAGAGTTTTGACTAAAATTTCCTACTTAAGGTACAGAGAAAGACACAAAGATTAAGTGTCTGCACACACACACAGGATATCCTGGGTCAGAGGAGCAGCATCAGCTGCCACCTGGGTCACGTTGTGAAGCCTATTTCCTCTCCAGGGACTGTGTTGCCACACTTAAAAGCATTTTAATTATCTCTTTGAAAATGGCCATATTCTCCAGAGAAAAGTGAAACCTGCATTCAGCTCTCAGGAAGGAATTTAATTATCTTGAAATTACTGAATTCTCTAGGTGACTTCTTCTGGATAAGCAGGATCCTTATTTTTATTTTTTATTAAGAAAGATGGTTTGGTATTACTCATAATACACTGTTCTGTGCTCCCCCTCCCACTATGGTTCCATGAGAGAAGCAATGGAATTCTTCACTGCCTCCTCTACACCTGGTCTTCATCAAACTGCGCAAACACCCAACACTGTGTATAAGTATTTGGTTTTTTTTTTTAATTCATTTTTTAAAGCAAAGCTTTGGTAGTGAGTATATTCATTAAATTATAAAAATGTCTCTATAATCTTCTTTTTATTTAGCTCTTAGTATTTCCACATCCATAGTCTTCATTCTGAAATAACGTTTGTTTTGTGGTTGCTGGCGGATGTGATGAAATGGTCTAAAATCTGCATTCCACAATGCTTTACAACAGACCAAAATAGCATTCTTGTTCACGCTAGGACACCCCAGTGCTGGCGCTCACTCCGGCTAGCTAGAAAAGAGCTAGCAGTTCATTCCTGAATGCCAAAATAGAGTCCTTATGGCTTCAAACTTGCTCCTTCTAAGGAAGAAACAAAGCTGCTTCATGCTCCCCGCTATTCTTGCTCTAACTCAAAGGGTACACTTCACAAGACAAGAGTAGTAAGACCCCTGTTTCTGGAAATCAAATGGTCTTACCGCCTTGCAAATATGAATTCCGAGAGTTCACCAACAAAAATTAAGTAAATGTTTTCCATCAGAGTTCTTTATTTTGGAGGCTGTAAAACTCAAACTGCCAATACATCTTCCATGTAATAAGCTGTATTTTGAAGTTTTTCAGATATTTTTTAAAGGATGGTAATTTATACGTTTTATGAATGCCTCATGAAACATTTGCAGCAAAAAGAGGTAGTTAGAATTTGGCTGACGATATTAGAGTTTTTGTCTCTCACTTATTACGGAGTACACATCAGGAATGAAACCAAGGACCCAGGGAGATAGTTAAAACAATTGTTAGGTCTCATTCAGTATCAAACTTGCCTCTGAGAAAGCTTCCCAAATCCCAAAACAGAAAAGATCTTAAAAGCAACTTCCTAATCATGGCATCTCCTTTCTTCATGAGAATTCAGCACATTTCAAACGTGGTTGCAGAGTCTTGTATTAGAATGAAACCACTCAGAATCTAACAGCCACATTTTTGTTGTCAAATAAATTTGGAAGCTACCATATCACTCACTGCCTTCCTCTCAGCATGTAGAAGAAAACTTTGAGATCATCTCCAATGTACCCTTCCCTTCCCCCGAGTCAATCAACCAGCTTTAGAAACACCTCCTGCCCATGCCCATGGTGAGATGCTTTCTTCAGGCCCCAGCCTCAGGCCCCAGTGGGACTCCCTGCTTCCTGTCTGTCCTTGTTCCCAACTCCACAGTGCTGACAGGTTGACCTTTCAGAAACAGAAACACACAGCACTGGACCGTTTCCTTCCAGTGTGGCTTTCAGATGCCTTCTGTGGGGAGCCCTAGGGGTTGAGAAGATTGAATCCCAAGCTCCCTCTTTCAACTTCTGAGAATCTGCTCTGCATCCATCTCTTTTACATTTGAGGGCTTGATTGAAAGATTTCATTGAAAAAGAAGCATGTTGATCAAAACCAAACAATTAAACCTACAAACCACTGGCTACAAGATAAAACCCTAATTTCTCATAATGGTATAGAAGGCCCTCCTCCATGGAAAGCCATGTCTGTCATTTCTCTTGGTAACTACTGCTCCAAGCTCTCAGAATCCCTTCATGAGCCTCTGATACACCAGGGTTTTGGCGTCCCTTAATGGGACTACCTTTCTGATCCTCCCATCCTAAACAACTCCTACCCAATCTTAAGGATACAGCTCAATTGCTACTTCCTCACTGAACCTTCCTTAACTTCCATCTTCATGCTCTTCAGTATTAAAATCCTGCTTTTTTTTTTTTTTCATTACAATCTTCTACAAACTTATGTGTCTTTTTTTTTTTTCTGGGACCATATTCAACTTTATACCACTGGCATTGAGCACAGCTTTTTGGCACATAGCAAGCATTCTTATGGTAATTAACACTCTCATGTTGCATGCCATTAGATCTTGTCTCCATCACTTTTATTAATGCTTGTGTATGAGACCTTCCAAATTTAACCTTTAAAAACAGAAAATCAAACCAACAGAAAAACCCACTTAAAATATATAGAAAAATACAAGAACCATTGGCAAGTGGGAAGAATATAGGAATGACTGAAGGAAACTAAGAGCCATAGCTGATTCACTGAATCTAAACTAACAGTTCTGAATTTTGCAAAGGTCTGCTACTCGTGCACATGTGGAAACTTTCAGGAGCTTGAAAGCACCAGAGTGAACTGGTTTTGGAGGATGAGACTAAAACTTCTTCCCTGTATTTTATGTACAAGTAAGCCTCACTAATTCAGACTAAGGGGTAGGACAACTGTTTGAATGAATGAAATTCTGTATTATGGAATGCTCTAAATGTAATTGCTTTTTTGACACATTAGACTTAGTTTATGTAAGCACGGCATCATTCAAAATGTGTATATTCATCATATGCAAGTTACCTTGTTGATCACTTGAGAGTTCAGTCTCAGGCCATTTGTTTGTATCATTAATTCCTCTACAAACATTATTTTTCAGAGTTTGACTTCATGATATTTGTTCAGATGATCACAATTCTGATCTAGGGTCTTATGAATTAACATTTAAATTGTCATATTTCAGCAAATATGCATTAACGCATAGTATTCCTGAGACTAGAATGAAGAACTGGGCTAGAAGGAGGCTGCTCCATACTCTCTTCATGTTTCCAAATTATTTTCATGGTGAATTTAGCCAGTTTTCCATGGCTCATGAAACTCCAACCTGGCTTAAGTTTCCTGCTTCCTTCTTTGGCAGGACTGTATCAAACCTTTTCAAGAGATGTGTTCTTACTTTAGAGGAAAAGGAAATATCAGATCCAAGACATTTTACATGCACCAGATGCCAAGCACCAAACAAAAGCAGCTCAGCTTTTCAAAGATTTGCTATCTTGAGTGTAGCCACTTGAGTCAAGACTTGGTACCCAGCATGGCCAAGTAAAATAAGGCAGAATTAGAACTAAATTGATCTCCACATCTAGCGTTCATAAATCTGCATGAAAAAGTTTTGAATCAAAGAAAATAAAAGTGTGTAATGCTGGTTCACATCCAGCAGAGCTGTGTGTTTTGGAGAGGACACATGTGGCTCAGTTTTGCTGTGAAGACTGTCTCTTCTCAGTGCAGGCTGAGTTTGGGGCTGCTTATGGAGATGGAGCCAAGAAAATCCTGAAATTCTAGAAGACAGCCCCTCAGTAGATCACTCACTTGGAATCCTTACCTCTAAATGAAGAGGAAGAAGGAAGCGTCTCAAACAGATGCCTTGAGAGCTATCAGAGTGGCTTTCAGGAAGGGAAACATGGGAGATATATTGCCTCTTCTATCACTAGATGTTCATCTCAGACAAAAAGATGCAGAACTGTAAAGAAGGAGACAGGTCTTTTACGTTTCATAGGTTGGTGGAATTTCAGGCTCTGAGCAAAGGAAACATGGCTGATAAGGTCTGCTAAGAGGGAAGGAGTTGTAATGAAAAAAGGGTTGACTTTCTAGCAACTACAATTAGTTAGATACAGTAAACGCCTTTTGTCTATAACTGACAACAGTCCCCCTTACCTGAGAACTATCTCCAGACAACAATAGGACCTCCCATTGCACAACTCCATTGGGCATCATGCATATGCAACAAAATATGAGTAGTACCCCCCTGAAGGTGTCCAGTGAAGGATCCTTGCTCAGTAGCCCACTCTGGAACAGACGACCCTACCTCCTCCGCTGCAGTTGGTTGAACCAGGGCTAAACCCTTGACTATACTGAGCCAATCAGAGCCATCAGATTATCTCTTTTAGGAATTTGGAATTTGCTTTTTTTTGCATTTTAGGTTTTGGGGTACATGTGAAGAACATGCAAGATTGTTGCATAGGTACACACGTGGCAGTGTGATTTGCTGCCTTCCTCCCCTCACCTATATCTGGCATTTCTCCCCATGCCATCACTCCCCACCAGCTCCCCACCCCCCACTGTCCCCCCCATTTCCCTCCAATAGACCCCGTGTATAGTGCTCCCCTCCCTGTGTCCTTGTGTTCCCATTGTTCAATACCCACCTATGAGTGAGAACATGCAGTGTTTGATTTTCTGCTCCTGTATCAGTTTGCTGAGATTGATGGCTTCCAGGTTCATCCACGTCCCTACAAAGGACACGAACTCATCATTTTTTTGATGGCTGTGTAATATTCCATGGTGTATATGTGCCACATTTTCCCTGTCCAATTTATCATCGATAGGCATTTGGGTTGGTTCCAGGTCTTTGCTATTGTAAACTGTGCTGCAATAAACATTCATGGGCATGTGTCCTTATAGTAGAACGATTAGATCTGGGTATAGATCCTTTGGATCTATATCAAGTAATGGAATTGCTGGGTCAAATGGAATTTCTATTTCTAGGTCCTTGAGGAATCGTCACACTGTCTTCCACAGTGGTTGAACTAATTTACATTCCCACCAACAGTGTAAAAGTGTTCCTATTTCTCCACATCCTCTCCAGCATCTGTTATCTCCAGATTTTTTAATGATCACCATTCTAACTGGCATGAGATGGTATCTCAATGTAGTTTTGATTTGCATTTCTCTAATGACCAGTGATGATGAGCATTTTTTCATATGTTTGTTGGCCTCATGTATGTCTTCTTTTGTAAAGTGTCTGTTCATTTCTTTTACCCACTTTTGAATGGGCTTGCTATTTTTTTCTCATAAATCTTTTAGTTCTTTGTAAATTCTGGTTATCAGCCCTTTGTCAGATGTGTAAACTGCAAAAAATTTTTTCCCATTCTGTTAGTTACCAATTCACTCTAATGACTGTTTCTTTTGCCGTGTAGAAGCTGTGGAGTTTGATTAGGTCCCATTTGTCTATTTTGGCTATTGTTGCCAATGCTTTTGGTGTTTTGGTCATGAAGTCCTTGCCTACGCCTATGTCCTGAATGGTTTTGCCTAGATTTTCTTCTAGGGTTTTTATGGTATTAGGTCTTATGTTTAAGTCTTTAATCCATCTGAAGTTAATTTTAGTATAAGGTGTCAGGAAAGGGTCCAGTTTCTGCTTTCTGCACATGGCTAGCCAGTTTTCCCAACACCATTTATTAAACAGGGAATCCTTTCCCCATTGCTTGTTTTCGTGAGGTTTGTCAAAGTTCGGATGGTTGTAGATATGTTGTGTTGCCTCTGAGGCCTCTGTTCTGTTCCATTGGTCTATATCTCTGTTTTGATATCAGTACAATGCTGTTTTGATTACTGTAGCCTTGTAGCATAGTTTGAAGTCTGGTAGTGTGATGCCTCCTGCTTTGTTCTTTTTGCTTAGAATTGGCTTGGCTATGTGGGCTCTCTTTTGGTTCCATATGAAGTTTAAGGTGTTTTTTTCCAATTCTATGAAGAAGGTCATTGGTAGCTTGATAGGGATAGTGTTGAATCTGTAAATTACTTTGGGCAGTATGGCCATTTTCACAATATTGATTCTTCCTAACCATGAACATGGAATGTTTCTCCATCTGTTTGTGTCCTCTCTTATTTCGCTGAGCAGTGGTTTGTAGTTCTCCTTAAAGAGGTCCTTTACATTCCTTGTTAGCTGTATTCCTAGGTATTTTATTATCTTTGTAGCAATTGTGAATAGCAGTTCATTCTTGATTTGGCTCTCTTTAAGTCTGTTATTGGTGTATAGGAATACTTGTGATTTTTGCACATTGATTTTGTATCCTGAGACTTTGCTGAAGTTGCTTATCAGTTTCAGGAGACTTTGGGCTGAGATGAGGGGGTCTTCCAGATATACAATCATGTCATCTGCGAACAGAGACAATTTGACTTCCTCCTTTCCTATTTGAATATGTTTTATTTCTTTTTCTTGCCTGATTGCTTTGGCTAGAACTTCCAGTACTATATCCAATAGGAGTGGTGAGAGAGGGCATCCTTGTCTAGTGCCAGATTTCAAAGGGAATGCTTCCAGTTTTTGCCCATTCAGTATGCTATTGGCTGTTGGTTTGTCATAAACAGCTTTTATTATTTTGAGATACGTTCCATCAATATCTAGTTTAATGAGGGTTTTTAGCATAAAGGGCTGTTGAATTTTGTCAAAGGCCTTCTCTGCATCAATTGAGATAATCATGTGGTTTTTGTCTTTGGTTCTGTTTATGTGGTGAATTATGTTTATGGACTTGCGTATGTTGAACCAGCCTTGCATCCCTGCGATGAATCCTACTTGATCACGCTGGATAAGCTTTTTGATGTGCTGTTGCAATCGGCTTGCCAGTATTTTATTGAAGATTTTTGCATCTATGTTCATCATGGATATTGGCCTGAAGTTTTCTTTTCTTGTTGAGTCTCTGCTGGGTTTTGGTATCGGGATGATGTTTGTCTCATAAAATGATTTGGGAAGGATTCCCTCTTTTTGGATTGTCTGGAATAGTTTTCAGAAGGAATGGTACCAGCTCCTCTTTGTATGTCTAGTAGAATTCGGCTGTGAACCCATCTGGACCTGGGCTTTTTTTGGGTGGTAGGCTCTTAATTGCTGCCTCAACTTCAGACCTTGTTATTGGTCTATTCATCATTTCAACTTCTTCTTGGTTTAGGCTTGGGAGGAGGCAAGTGTCCTGGAATTTATCCATTTCTTCCAGGTTTACTAGTTTATGTGCATAGAGTAGTTTGTAATAATCTCTGATGATGGTTTGAATTTCTGTGGAATCTGTGGTGGTATCCCCTTTATCGTTTTTTATTGCATCTATTTGATTCTTCTCTCTTTTCTTTTTTATTAATCTGGCTAGTGGTCTGTCTATTTTGTTGATCTTTTCAAAAAACCAGCTCCTGGATTTATTGATTTTTTGAAGAATTTTTTGTATCTCTATCTCCTTCAGTTCTGCTCTGATCTTAGTTATTTCCTGTCTTCTACTAGGTTTTGAGTTTTTTGATCTTGCTCCTCTACCTCTTTCAATTTTGATGATAGGGTGTCAATTTTAGATCTCTTCTTTCTTCTCATGTGGGCACTCATTGCTATATATTTTCCTCTAGAGACTGTTTTAACTGTGTCCCAGAGATTCTGGTATGTTGTGTCTTCATTCCCGTTGGTTTCAAAGAACGTCTTTCTTTCTGCCTTCATTTCATTGTTTATCCAGTCAACATTCAAAAGCAGGTTGTTCAGTTACCATGAAGCTGTGTGGTTCTGATTTAGTTTCTGAATTCTGAGTTCTAATTTGATTGCACTGTGGTCTGAGAGACTGTTTTTTATTATTTCCATTCTTTTGCATTTTCTTAGGAGTGATTTGCTTCCAAGTATGTAGTCAATTTTAGAGTAGGTGTGATGTGGTGCTGAGAAGAATGTATATTCTGTAGATTTTTAGGGGGGAGAGTTCTGTAAATGTCTATTAGGTTTGCTTGTTCCAGGTCTGAGTTCAAGTCCTGGATATCCTTGTTAATTTTCTGTCTGGTTGATCTGTCTAATATTGACAATGGGGTGTTAAAGTCTCCCACTATTATTGTGCGGGAGTCTAAGTCTCTTTGTAAGTCATTAAGAACTTGCCTTATGTATCTGGATGCTCATGTATTTGGTGCGTACATATTTAGGATCGTTAGCTCTTTTTGTTGCATTGATCCTTTTACCATTATGTAGTGTCCTTCTTTGTCTCTTTTGATCTTTGTTGCTTTAAAGTCTATTTTATCAGAGATGAGAATTCCAACTCCTGCTTTTTTTTTTGCTCTCCATTTGCTTGGTAAGTCTTCCTCCATCCCTTTACTTTGAGCCTTTGTGTATCCTTGCATGTGAGATGGGTTTCCTGGATACAGCACACTGATGGGTTTTGGTTTTTTATCCAATTTGCCAGTCTGTGTGTTTTGACTGGGGCATTTAGTCCATTTACATTTAGGGTCAATATTGTTATGTGTGAATTTGATCCTGCCATTTTGATGTTAGTTGACTGTTTTGCCTGTTAGTTGATGCAGTTTCTTCATTGTGTTGATGCTCTTTACCATTTGGTATGTTTTTGGAGTGGCTGGTACTGGTTGTTCCTTTGTATGTTTAGTGCCTCTTTCAGGAGCTCTTCTTGTAAAGCAAGCCTAGTGGTGATGACATCTCTGAGTACTTGCTCGCTCACAAAGGATTTTATTTTTTCTTCACTTATGAAGCTTAGTTTGGCTGGATATGAAATTCTGGGTTGAAAGTTCTTTTCTTTAAGGATGTTGAATATTGGCCCCCACTCTCTTCTGGCTTGTAGGGTTTCTGCTGAGAGATCTGCTGTGAGTTCAATGGGCTTCCCTTTGTGGGTAACCCGACCTTTCTCTCTGGCTGCCCTTAGCATTTTCTCCTTCATTTCAATCCTGGTGAATCTGACGATTATGTGCCTTGGGGTTGCTCTTCTTGAGGAATATCTTTGTGGTCTTCTCTGTATCTTCTGGACTTGAATATTGGCCTGCCTTGCTAGGTTGGGGAAGTTTTCCTGGATAATATCCTGGAGAGTATTTTCCAGCTTGGATTCATTCTCTTTGTCACATTCAGGTACACCTCTCAAACGTAGATTAGGTCTTTTCACATAGTCCTACATCTCTTAGAGACTTTGTTCATTCCTTTTTACCCCTTTTTCTCTAATCTTGCCTTCTCATTTTATTTCATTGAGTTGATCTTCAACCTCTGATATCCTTTCTTCTGCTTGGTCAATTCAGCTGTTGAAACTTGTGCATGCTTCGTGATGTTCTCATGTTGTGTTTTTCAGCTCCATCAATTCACTTATATTTCTCTCTAATTTGTCCATTCTCGTTAGCATTTCATCAAATCTTTTTTCAAGGTTTTTAGTTTCTTTGCATTGGGTTAGAACATGTTCTTTTAGCTCATGGAAGTTGCTTATTACCCACCTTCTGAAGTCTGATTCTTCATTTCATCACACTCATCCTCCATCCAATCTTGTTCCCTTGCTGGTGAGGAGTTGTGAACCCTTGTGGGAGGAGAGGTGTTTTGGTTTTGGGTGTTTTCATCCTTTTTGCACTGGTTTCTTCCCATCTTTGTGGATTTATCCACCTGTCATCTTTGTAGTTGCTGAATTTCAGATTGGGTCTCTGAGTGGACATCCAATTTGTTGATAATGAAGTTATTTCTGTGTCTTAGTTTTCCTTTTAACAGTCTGGCCCCTCTGCTGTAGGGCTGCTGAGCTCCACTCCAGGCCCTCCTTGCCTGGGGATCACCTGCAGCAGCTGCAGAACAGTAACAGTTGCTACCATTTTCTTTTTCTGCTATCTTTGTCCCAGTAGGATACCCGCTAAATATCAGTTTGATCTGTCCTTTATGAGGTGACTCTTTGGATATATGGAGGTCAGGAAGCTGTTGAGGAGACAGTCTGTCCTTTACATGAGCTCAAGTGCTGAGTTGTGAGCTCCGTTTTTCATTCAGGGCTGCTGGGCATGTATGTTTAGGTCTGCTGCAGCAGAACTCATAAACACCTTTTTTTCCCCAGAGGCTCTGTCCCAGGGAGTTAGGGCTTTATTTATGAGTTTCTGTTGTGCTGCTGCCTTTTTTTTTCAGGGCTGCCCTGCGTAGCAATGAGGCAGCCTAGTCACTGTCTGCCTGCAGAGGCTTTGCTGAGCTGCTGTGGGCTCTGTCCAGCTGTTGTGTCAACTTACCTGCAGTCCTATTTATGTGGGTGTAGTTAGAACCGTCTCAGCATTGGTGGCCCACCTCTGTAATGGTGGACTCTCACTGTAATGGCAGGTTGCCTCGGCAACAGGGTAGGCTTGGCAACGGTGGGCTGCCTCGGCAATGCGAACGCCCCTCCCCCACAGAGCTGGACCGTCCTGAGTTCAGCTGTGCTTGCTGTGAAACTCTCAATCTAAAGAGTTTCCAATTGCTCTTCTTCTGTGGGGGTGGGACCAGTCGAGCCTGATCACCTGGCTACCTGCCTCAGAGCCTTTTGCTTTCCAGTTGAATGGTAGACTCTCTCTGGTGTTTCAGTTGCCTGTTGAAAAGGCACCAGGGTCTATGTGATTTCCCCTGCCGTGACTCCCTGCATCGACTGAAACAGCGGTGCTGAGATTCGTGGGGCCTTTTGTTTGCTTGTTTGTTTTTGCCTGGGAATCTCCTGGCATGGCTCCCTGCCTCAGACCCCCCTTTAGTCAGATGAATGGGCAACTGCGCCTTCCCAGGGCTCCAATTGCCAGCCAAAAGGGCACCCGGACCAGTGTATTTTGTATGGAGAACTTCCTTGCCAGGGCGCCGCAAAGCAGCCGCGTGGGCCAAAACAGCTGTGACGGCCAAAACAGTCATGCCGGTGACCCGTGGGGCTCCTCCGCCTAGGAATCTCCTGGTCTGCGGGCAATAAAAATCCATCTGGAAATGCGGTGTCCACTCACTCTCCGTGCTTTCACTGGGAGCTGTAATCCCAAGCTGTTCCTAAATGGCCATCTTGGATCCGGTCCAGGAATCTGGAATTTGTATTGAAAAACTTTAAATTAATGCAGGCTGTTTCCTTACATGAAGATAATGCAAACTTTAGTCAGCTGGAGCAGGTTGTGTGTACGTGTTGGGTGGTGATTGGGAAAAGAGGATCTTCTACCTGCAGTCGCATATTCTGCAGAGGAGACAGAATGTAAGTAATAATCCGAGAGACGTAGCAGTAAGAGATAGAGAGAAGGCCCCACCAATGCTCCTGACAACTTTTCTCCTCCTAGCTACTAACCTCTCCTGAGGTCCAGCTGCATTTCAGTTCTTGGGTTTCATAAAATGCCTCTGTCCTTAACACCACTGTTGTTCAAACTCACTTAACTTGGCTGTGGTTACTAGTAGTCTAAGAGTCCTAAAAACATACTGGATAAAATAGTCACTTATGGCAAAATTAGCCCTGTTTCTAGGAGAGTCTACCATTCTTTTTAACTGATGCTAGGCCCAGGTAGTTCTATATGCAAAAAATATATAGAAAGCCAGGTCGTATATATTACTGATTAATTTTTAAGGACTCCTAAGAGCAGTCAGATTAACAGCATAATCCAATTCTGCAGTTAATATTTCTTTTTATGGTAAAGTTATTCAAATTCAACCTTGCATTCCTTGCTGCAATTTCAGCCTCCTTCATAATGGTTCTCAACTAGGTGAATCTGGAGAATAAATGACAACCAACCACTCTGGATAATAACTTTAAGAAGCAGAAATTCTTAGTTGGCTCAACTCTCTAATTTGATGAATGAGGAGGCTGAAGACCACAGAGACTTATGTTATTTGCCTGAGGTCACATGTCTAACTGTGGCAAAGCAGGGAATAGAATCCCGATTACAAACTGCCTTGAAGCCAACTGTTATCCAAGGGAAATGCGAAAGGCAAAGCTGGTCATTTTTCTGGTCATTAATTTTCATTTCCCAGTATTTGATCTGGATAACTTCTAACTCTGAGACATGTTTACAGGTAAAAATCTTGGCAAATGATTAAATGGTTTCTCTGTTTAATTATTGACTCAATGGTATGTAGTAAAATCACTGGGCATTTAAGATGATCTTGACAATGTTGTATATGTCAAAATAAAAGGAACATTCTGATTTTTGAGTTTATAAATCTCAGTAAAGGAGTATATAGTCAAAACATCAGTCAAATTTTAGAAAAGTATATGTCACATGAAGTTAAAATTGTTCCAAACCAAAAAAAAAAAGGAAAAGCATATATACTTAATTATGTGTTAATAGTATGGTTGTGAGTCATGACCAAGTCAATTTTCAGTATGAGTTATAGGTGGAAATGGTTCCTATTATTACTGTTTAATATGATGTAGGTTTCAGGTACAGTACAGAAACACATATGTGAGGTGATCTAATCCTGCTAAGTCTATAATGTTTCTCTAACATTGCATTAGTCAAAGAAAATGACAAATCCTGGGAATCTAAATGCATTATTCTTCATTTAAAGAAATAGGTTGGGTCATTAGAACCCAGTTAAAATCCCCTTCCTTTCAAATCAATAGGAGTTATTATATTTAAGGCCCTTTTTACCAAAAGAAAATAAAAGAAGTGAAAAATATTTAATAATATTTAGAATACCGGGCTCAGTGACAAACAGAAAAGAGACAGGGCTGGTGGCGGTGGTGGTGGTGATAGCGGTGGTGGAGGTGGAGGTGGTGTGTGTGTGTGTGTGTGTGTGTGTGTGTGTGTGTGTCTGTTTCTGTGTGTTAGGCTGGGTCCTCAATGGATAGTGCTTTCCCATAAGAGGCAGGTGCTTGGCTCAATTTGGCTCTATTTTGGTAGGAAAAAATGTTATCTTCTAGCATGAAAAGAAACAAAACCAAAAATATTCCAGGTAACAGCCAGCATAGTGGAAAAGGAAGAGAGGGGAAGGGAAGGAGGAAAGGCAACAGACTAAAGTGAAAAACCTCACCATTCCAGCTCTGCCAAGAATTTGCTGTCTGGTCTCTAGCTGCTCACTTCTCCTCTTTCGTGCCATCCATGAAGGTTACACTCGAAGACCCAAAGCCCTTATCAATTCTAAAATTCTATTATTCTGGAATATATATCCTGAAAACAAACAGCATATGCCTTAAGAATAGCCATCTGATAAATATGAAGGTGTTACCCCAAAATAGAGTTTGAATACCATAAAGACCATAGTATAGTCTCATGTATACCATATTCCAGGATTATATGTATTATACACACTGGATTTTAGTCTTTGACCAGATCTTTATCAACTTGACTCCAACTTTCAAAATGGGTAATAGCAAATGAATACAAGTTAAAATGACACAAAGCTTTCCTGTGAGTAACTTTTATCTATGAGAAACTCCTGTCAAATAAATTCTCAGAGATGCTACATCAGTCAAAGGCCAGTGTCCAGTGAAAGCAACCTTGAATACACTGCCAGATTCCAGCCTTCCTCTTTCTTCAGGTCGGTGGCCATATGTAAGTTTGGCTTTTCTACCTTCTCCAGCCAAGTTGCACTACTTGTAGCTCTGAGAACAAGCCATGCTCTCTCTTCTTTTACTTCCACTCCTTCTGTCTGCCCTTCTTTCTGTACTCTATAACCAGCCTTCTCCAAACCTAAATGTGCTCATGTAGACCACTTATCTTTCAGGTCTCAGCTTAGTAATTACCATGGAGCCTCCTTAACACCTTCAAGCCTGAGTTTGGAGCCCCTCATAGATTTGTCTGCACCAGTCCTAGTGTATCCAGTCAAATCTTGCTGCACAAATAAACAATCACGAAGTCTCAGTGTAGTACAACTAGAAGCATTATTTATCATTCATCCATCTGCAGGTTGGTTGGGATAGCCTTTACTCCACTGGTAGTGGAGTAAAGATGCACAAGCTCAAGGACTTGGTAGGGCACAGTGGTTTATGCCTATAATCTCAGTACTTTGGGAGGCTGAGGAGGGTGGATCACTTGAGGTCAGGAGTCTGAGACCAGCCTAGCCAACATGGTGAAACCCCATTTCTACTAAAAATACAAAAATTAGCTGTGTATGGTGGTGCATGCCTATAATCCCAGCTACTCTGGAGGCTGAGGCACAAGAATCACTTGAACCCTGAGGAGGCAGAGGTTACAGTGAGCCAAGATTGCACCACTGCACTCCAGCCTGGGTGACAGAGTGAGATTGTCTCAAAAAAAAAAAAAGAAAGAAAGAAAAAAGAGGTACTCAAACCCAACCTAGCAAGCCCGTTTCAAGTCTCTGCTTGTATCCCACTGATCAAGGCAAGCCACATGGCCAATTCCAGCACCAAGAGCAGGGAAGTACATTCCACTCACTATGAGACCACAGAAAGGGTGGATATGTAATAGTACTACTTACTACACGATCATTCAGTCTTTCCCACCTATACTAATAGTGCCTATCACAGTGTATTGTCATCATCCACATAAAGCCTCCTTTAAGCTATTACCTTTTTAAAAATAGAGGCTATGCTTTTTCATCTTTGTATTTCCAATATGGTATACAGTAGGCACTTGAAAATATTTGAGTGAGTGAGTGAATGAATTGGAAGCAGGTAGTATTCTACCAGGCTCTGTTCCTAAATATGCTCATGTAGACCTGGTCCTTCATAGTGCCCCACCTATGTGCCTTCTCAGCATTCTTACTATGGTTACCAAAATGAGAACAAAATTAATATGAATGAGCCTGGTTTCTATTGAGGTGGAAAGTGAGGGAGAAGAGACCCACATCATAAGTCACTTTATCTACTTCAGCTTTTGTCCTTGATTGCCATTGGTAGCCTCCCCAAAAAGAGTTCTCATGTTATCTACCCGAAGTGGGTCATGAGATCCTACAGGATTCCAGGCTACAGTGGTGGGGCTCTAGAACACATTTTAAAAAGATACTTCAGAGTCCTATCTGCTACTCAGTAATTTGATTTTAGAGCAAACACAGGAAATGAAACACATTTCTATCCAAATACTTCTCTGATTACTTACACATGCAAATTCATGGACTAAGTTTAGATGCATAATTAAGCAGCTAGTTATTTTAGGGCCCAAACTCATAGGCCAAATCAGATTCCCAAAAGAGGCATGTGGTTGATTTATTTCTGTGTATTTGCTTGAATCCTCAACTGCAGGCTTTTGCCTGAAAAGAAAAAAAAAATGCATTGGCTCAGAGATCTCAATGATCTGGTTGTGGTGCTAAAGAACAAGGTGAATCAAGGACATGGCAAGTTTTGTGATTTTTAAAGGATATATGTGATCTGAATGCTGCTTCTGTGGGCAGAGAAATGAATGATGATGACATCCTCATTGAGAGTGGGAAATAAGGGCAAGGTGGGCACCATCCTCAGCAGAGCTGTCACTCTTGTAATGAATGATTAACGGTCTGCTGGCCAAAGCCAACATCAACTTCCCATGTTGCAACTGCTTTTTATATACTTTCATCATCCATATGAAAATGTTAATGCCATGTGATTTTCTGCCAAATGACATGCTCAGATGCCAGTTTTACACATGCAAAACAGATGAGTGGTTTGGAAAGTTTGTATTCATTGTTACTTTACAAGCAAATGGCATCATCCCCTCACCTCCTGGTCACAGTGATCCGCTGTTCAATGTGCTTTTTGCTTTTCCTAAGACATCATTTGCTTAAGACTTTCTTCATAAGACATCTACTTAACATCACTTTCACTACAAGCAGGGATTTGTGACAGAGAGTGGTTGGTTGATGAATACCATGGTGATGCAAGGCCCATCTGGCGTCACTGGTGGCCTGCTTTGCCCCGACTTCCTGCATCATCCTTACGGAGAAAGACCTCCTCTGGCCAGCTGTGCTGGAGCACTCAGAGAATGCCTTCTGCTGTCTGCTCTTTTTCCTCTCCAGCTCACCTCTCCCACACATTTCCTTTCCATAAGCCTCCTATGGAGGATGGTTTCAGAGCCTGTTCTCTGCTAATTGGGAAAAAATGTCCTCTGTTCTTAAGGGATTGTAGAGCCCATGATGTACATATGAGCTACCTTGTTTTAATATCATTCGGTGAGAATATACCACATGGCTAGGTACTACACTTAGAAACATTAATATATTTACATCTCAAGAAGAACTCTAACAGCTCTACAAGATAGATATCATTATCTTCGTTTCACAGATGAACTGAAGCAACTTTTCCAAATCACAGGTAAATGAAAAAGCTGGGATTCAAACCCAGGCCTATCTGGTTACAAATCCTGGCTCTCAATCAATTCATACAAGCCTCTTGCATGATCCTTGTGGATATCTACAGAAGACTCGTAAGGCCCAAGTCTAGTTTTTAATTAAGATACTATTTGTTAAAAGACGTTTGAGTTCTTTATTATAAAATATCATGGCAAAAAGCAGTGAACTCAATTTGGCTGAGGTATTATTTTTTCAATGTATACTTTTCCCTGAATATCCAAAACTAAGACTGCAAATCCCTCCTTGCTTCCACTTCCTGCACAGGGTATAAATAGTGTGACCATGTTGAAATCTGATGTTCTCTTAGCCACTTCATTTTTAACAGGCAGAAATGAATAACGTGAGAGCCTGCAATTGTAATCTTCATAAACTATATCACATACACTTCAAAAACATCAAGTGGTGTGTTAAGTAAGCTTTGGGAGAACCAGATAAATTGAGAAGGACGCCACAAGAAGAAAAACAGAATCCCTGACTTTTCAAAACATGATCTTGCTTCAGATGAGAAAGCTCTGTGCTTAGTTTGCTGTGGGTACTTCTTTGTGTCCTTCATGGTCTCCCATCTCACATAAGGATTCCGTTTCCCAGGTGGTAGAACAGTGGGTAGGAGAGTCTGTCCATATCACAAAGGTGTTCCAAAAGGATTTATCAAGAGGGGGATGATGGAAGTTGTTCTTCCAAAACGTCCGGAATCAATGAGACTTTACCTGTGCATTTTGTATCCTATCCCTGTCAAGTAAAGAACACATTACTTAAGTCCATCTTCTTGACAGAGGGAAATGAGAGGTGGAGAGTTGGGGTCTAAGGTCCAATGAAAATGGAAAAGAGAAAGTGTCTGTGGCTAAGGTAAGCATCCAGAATAGCAAGGATCACTCTGTTCCCTTTTGTCAGAGCTTTGCTTTCCCTTTGTCTCCAAAATTCAGGAGTTGGAAACAAGCCTGGGTGTGTGATGTTCTTGGAACCTCTAGGAACAGCTTTAGCTCCTGACACCTTTTGCAGTACCCACATTAGATGAGAAGTGGTTGAAACACTTCTTGGGTAAGCAGTTGCATGGGGTATATTTGCCTTTTCCAATAAACACAAGGCTGTACCTCACCTACATAAAGGTGTGAGCAGCACAAACATGTGACACAGTCCTGTGCAGCTGAAATCAATTTAAAGAATTAGGGAATGAACCATAGTCCAAATTGGCCATTATGCTGCTGCTGGGGTCTTTAAAAAAATGCCATTTTCCTTTGCTTTGTTACTTTAACCTTATCTTTTAAGCACAGATGTTCTGTGCTTCTAAATTTCATGTGTCCAGAAAATTGGTGGATACAATGTAAATGAGATTACACCTAGCCCCTCCTTGACAGTGAAATTGGACAATGCCTCTGTTGCCACTGCTTGGACCCCAAATGCACAAGACCAACAGCTTTTAGTCTCTTGGTTCTCTTCACTTTCTGTTTCCATTAAAACTGTTTGTTCTAGGACACTGTCCACTTCTTATCAGCAACATTTCCTTCTTGGGTATTACCAGTGATAATAGCTCAGGCTCGCCTTTTTCTCTGGCACTCACAAGAATTTCTGTTGACACCAGGGTGCTGGTGGAGAACATATCTCCAGAGAGCCCAAAGGGAAGGTTTACAGAACCATTGTCACCGTTATTTATTGATCATGTATCTTTCTAATTAATTTCTAACTTTTTCATGAATATACATGAGAGGAAGGGCACTGGGGAGAAAGAATCCTCTGTGGAATATTATTTCTCATTTATTTGTATTCCGAAAAATAAAATCCTGCATACCTTTCAAGGCTTAGCTTCAAATTCACCTTTGCCATGAAGTCCTCATCCAAATTTAACTCAGCAGTTAACTCTTCCTCTCCTGAGCTTACCTATCTTTTGGGGGTACCTCAGCCACAGCACTCATCCCATTATGTCTGATCATTTAGTGTTTAATTACAAATCTACTTCTAGACTGTAAACTGCTGGTTGGCAATAGCTAAGTTCTACTCAACTCTGTCTCTGTATTGAGCATCCTACATGGTGCCTTGTATGTAACAGCTTTTCAATAAATGTTTGCAGAAATGTCTGCATGTATGAAATAGCTTTTTGAAATATCACATTCCAGAGAGGTTAAGATGTGCTATTTCAGTGGTTCTGAAACTTCACCATGCATCAGAATCACTCAGAAATCTTCTTAAACCAGATTGCTTGGTTCTACCTCCAGAGGTTCTGATTCAGTAGGTCTAGGATGGACAGGCTGGATAATTTGCATAACTAACAAGCTCCCTGGTGATACTGGTGATGCTGGTCCAGAGACCACACTTGGAGGAGTGATAAACTATCTTTTTTTTCACATTTTAGTATCTCATATCCAGCTAAATCTGAAATTTGTTGACATGTCAATTAGTTGACAACCTTTTTGCTTTCATAGTGGTATATAAAATGATGGTTTTACAATCGTCAGCATCTTAGATTAAATGAAATGTGGCAGGTTTCCTATTGCATATTTGAATCCGTATTATAAAAACATCAATTACCTCAAAAATGAATGACTGCCCTTATAAAAAGGGTCAACGGAACTAGCTGGCTCCTCTTTGCTCTTCTACCATGTGAGGAAAGAGACATCTTGGAAGCAGAGACCAGACACTCATCAGACACTGAACCTTGGTCTTGGACTTACCAGAGTGCATAACTATGAGCAATAACTTGAGGCTTTCTATAAATTACCCAGTCTGAGCTATTTTGTTATAGCAGTAAAAAAGGAACGAAGACATTCACCAACCAACAAATGCCAGCTCTTTTCTCCTGTACTAACTAACAAGCAAGAGCAATAATACCAGGAACCCCATTAAATTGAAAACATTCCAGCAAGTATCTCAAGGTCACAGGCCCGGATAGGTTTTGCTAGCCACCTTCCCGGAAGGAATGGGCCAGGTTTTCCATCTTCAGAAAATGCTGTTTGCAAGGAAAGCAGCGAGAGCAGAGATAATCAGTCTAGACATATCACAGTCAAATTGCTGAAGACCAAAGATGAAGACCAAATCTTAAAAGCACCCAGAGGGAAAAGACATATTACATGTAGGGGAAAAGCAATAGAGATGGAGGCTGACTTCTCAGAGAAAAAATGGAAGCCAGAAGAATTTGGAATAGCATTTTTTAAAGTATTGAAAGGAAAAAATTGTCAGCCTAGAATTCTATAAAAATATCCTTTAGAAATTCAAGTAAAATAAAAGATATTTTCAGAAAGACAAAAGTTGAGAGGATTTATCTCTAGAAGACATTGTACAAGAAATAATTTTTAAAAAGAATAAAGAACAATAGACAGGGTAAATACCTGAGTAAATGTAAAAGAACCTTTTCTTTTTAAGTGATATATATTTATATCAGTAAATAGATACAGACATGTATATAGATACATACATATATAATTCTTTAAAATTAATGAAGCAAAAATAATTTATTGTGGAATTTATGGCATATGTCAAAGTAAAATATTTTTTAATATAGTGCAAAGGGTGGAAGGACCCTAAATGAAATTATTCAGTTAGAAGGGTCTTCCATTGATTATGAAGTAGTATATTATTGAAAGTAGATTAAAATGATTTAAATATGCATAGTATAATATCTAAAATAACTCCAAAAAATCTCACTGAGGTATTACAAAAAGGTAGAGCTTAAAGGTTGGTGTAGGAGATTAAATGAGAATAAATACATTATTCACCTGAAAGAGCAGAAAAAGCAGGATAAATGAATTAAAAAAAGAGAGAGGAAAAAAATAACTTCAAAATCGATAAAGCAAAACCAAGCAGAGTTAATGAGAGAGACAGACAAATCTACAATAATGGTTAAACATCTTAATATCACTTACTGAGTAACTAACTTAAAAAGTAGAGAAAAGAATATAATTTAAACATATTTGATCAACATTATCAACCACTTTGAGCTAGTCAACCATTTACAAAACACCACTCCCAACAACAGCAAGATATGCATTCTTTTAAACTTCAGATTAACTATTGACCAAGATAGATAAAAAATGCTGAGCCATAAAATAAGACTCATTAAAATTAAAAAGATTGAAAGCATACAGAGCACATTTATGAGCATAATGACATTAATATAAAAATCAATAACCATAAGATATCTGAAAAAGCCCAAATATTTGAAAGTTAAACATTATATATCTAAACAACATATGTTCAAAGGAGAAATTACAAAGGAAATTTGAAATCATTTGAACTCAGTGATAATGAAAACACAACTTATCAAGATTTGTGAGATGTAGCTAAAGAAGTACTTAGAGAGAAATATATAGCATTTCATTTTTTTTAAAGGGAGGTATAGAATCAATTATCTAAGCCTTCACATGAAGAAGTTAGCAAAATAACAACTAGAACCCAAAGTATAAGAATGAAAATAATGATGGTAAGAATGTCAATTAATAAAACAGAAAATTGACAAAAAGAGAACATCAACAATGTTAAAAGTGTGTTTAAAAAAAAAAAGATTACTGAAACCCAGGGCAAGACTAATCAAGTGAAACACAGAAAATCCCATTACCAGCATTAGAAATGAAAAAAAAAGGGGGGCATCTCCACAGACCCTATAGTTATGAAAAAGATAGCAAGGAAATATTATGGACAACTTTAAGTCAATAAATAAAACAATTTAGACGAAATAGAAAAATAATTTTTAAAGCACAACTTACCAAAATACGTAACAGAAATATAATAAAATAAATATTCATATGTCAATTCAAGTAATCATATTTATTATAAAAAATATTTTTATAAAGAAAACTTGAGAGCCAGGTGACATCACCAATGAAATCTATTATCATTTAGGGGAAAAATAATGCCAACTTAATACAAGTTTACTCAAAAATAAAGGAGGGAATAATTCCAATGAAGCCAGCATACTGCCAATGCCAAATATGACAATGACAATATAATAAAAGAAAATTACAGTCCAATATTCCTTATGAGTACAGCTGAAAAATCAGCAACAAAATGTTAGCAAAACCAATCCACTAATATATTTCCAAACTACACATCATGACTAAATGGGAGTTTTCAAGAAATGTAAGATTGGTTTCGCATCTGAAAATTAGTCAATGAAATTAAAGAATAGAGGGAAACTATATGATGATCTCAGTAGATGCATGAAAAAGCCTTTGACAAAAGTCAACCTCAATTCGTGATTAAAAAAACTTGAGCAAATTAGAAATAGAAAAGGACTTCTTCAAACTGCTGAAAAGGATCTCTTAAAACCTACAGCTAATACAATAATGATTTTTCCTTTTAACATCAAGAACAAAGCAAGCACTTTGACTTTCATCATTTCTAACATTTAACTAGCAGTTCTAGCCAATGCAATAAGATGAGAAAAAGAAATGAAAGGCATGCAGGTAAAGGAAAGAAAGAAGTAAATTCATATAAAGAGAAAAGTAAAAGTGTCATTCTTTGCAGATGACAGAATTGTTTATATAGGAAACTATGGATATAAAATAATTATAAGAACAAAGTAGTGAATTTACCAAGTTCAATATATAAAAATCAATTCTGTTTCTATATAGTAGCAGTAAACAATCAGAAAACATAATGTAAAAAAAAACCATATGCAATAGTATAAAAAAATCAAATACTTAGGAAAAATATAAGATAGATGTACAATTTCTCTACAGTAAAAGACTGCTAAACGTTGCTGTGAGAAATTAGAGAAACCCAGACAAAAGGGAGAGACATTCAATGTTTCCAGAGTGGAAGACTCAATGCTGTTAAGATTTTTATTTCCCTCAGATTTATTTATGAATTTAATACAATCATCAAAATGTCAGCAGAACTTTTTAGAGAAATTTACAAGCTGAGCCTTAAACTGATATGAAAATGCCAAAGCAGTCTTGAAAAAATTAAAGCTGGAAGATTTATAATATCTGGTTCTAAAACTGAATATGTTAGAGTAATCACTGCATTGCAGTATTGACAAAGATAGGCAAATACATCAAGAGAACAATTCAGAAATAGACTCACATGTATAGAGTTAATTTTTTTAAATCCTTTGTTAGAGTAGTTTTAGGTTCACATCAAGATTAAAATCAGTTGATTTTTTAACTGAATGTGACAATGTGATTACATGAAGAAAAGAAGACTTGTTAACAAGTGGTACTGGATCAACTAGATGGCCATATAAAAAACAAACAAAAAACTTGACTCCTATCATACTCCATGCAATAAAATAGTTTGAGATGAACATAGAACAAAATATAACCTAGAATAATAAAGTTTTTAGTAGAAAGCACAAAAGAGTAACTTTACAACCTTGGGGTAGGCAAATATTCCTTAGAACGCAAAAAGCACTAACTGAAAAATGATCAATGGTTTTCATTAAAATAAAAATTTCTGTGTACCAAAAGATGCCATTAATAAAATGAATGCGCAAATCAGTACATATATCTGACAAAGGATGTGTATCCATTGTGTGTAAAAAATTCCTTCAAATCAATAATAAGAATCTAATTTTTTTAAATGGGCAAAAGATTGAAGCTGTCATTTCACAAAACAAGGCACATACAATAGGCCTTCCCTTTATCCTTAGTTTCACTTTCCAATTTCAGTTATCTACAGTAAACCACAGTCAGAAAATACTAAATGGAAAATGTCAGAAATAAGCAATTCATACTTTAAAATTGTCCACTGTTCTGAGTAGTATGATGAAATCTTGAGCCATCCTGCTCTGTTCCACCAAGGACCTGAGTTGTCCCTTTGTCAGCATGTCCACAGTCTATGCTACACCCATTAGTCAGTAGCTGCCTTAGTTATCAGATTAAAAAAAAGAAAACACAGTATATACAGAGTTCAGTAATATCCTTTGTTTCAGGTAGCCACTGGGATTCTTAGAATGAATCCCCCAGGGATAAGTGGGTACCACTGTGTAAGTACAGCCAATAAGCACATGAAAGTGTTTTCAACATTATTAGTCATCCCTAATATGCAAATTAAAACCATAATGCGATGTTGTTTTAAACCTATTAAAATGGCTCTGATATAAAGGTAAGACAATACCAAAAGTTGATGTGGATGTGGAAAAATGGAACTCTCCAACATTGTTGGTAGAAATGCAAATGGTACAACAACTTAGGAAAATAGTTTGTCAGATTTTTATGAAGTTAACTTCTCCATCTATCCTACAACCAGCAATTCCATCCTCATTATTTCTCAAGATAAATGTAAACATAGGTCCACAAAAACAACTGTATATGAACACTCAGAGAAGCTTATCTGTAACAGCCCAAACTGGAAACACCCCAAATGTTCATCAGTATGAAGGTGGATGAACATACTCTGGCATATTCATAAATTGAATATTAGTCAACAAGAAATAGATATGTATTAGTCAATAGATATAGATTAGTCAAAAAGAAAAAGAAAAAATTACTGGCCAGGTGCAACGGCTCACACCTGTAATCCCAGTATTTTGGGAGGCCAAGGCAGGCAGATCACCTGAGACTGGGAGTCGGAGACCAGCCTGACCAACATGGAGAAACGCCATCTCTACTAAAAATACAAAATTAACCAGATGTGGTGATGCATGCCTGTAATCCCAGCTACTCAGGAGGCTGAGGCAGGAGAGTCGCTTGAACCCAGGAGGCAGAGGTTGCAGTGAACCAAGATCACGTCATTGCACTTCAACCTGGGCAACGAGAGGGAAACTCCATCTCAAAAAAAAAGAAAAAAGAAAAAATTCCTGCAATGAACATTCGTGTGCACGTGTCCTTGTAGTAGAATGATTTATAATCCTTTGGATATATACCCACAAATGGGATTGCTGGGTCAAATGGGATTTCTATTTTTAGGTCCTTGAGGAATCGCCACACTGTCTTCCACAATGGTTGAATTAATTTACATTCCCACCAACAGTGTAAAAGTGTTCCTATTTCTCCACATCCTCTCCAGCATCTGTTGTTTCCCGATTTTTTAATGATCGCCATTCTAACTGGTGTGAGATGGTATCTCAATGTGGTTTTGATTTGCATTTCTCTGATGACCAGTGATGATGAGCATTTTTTCATATGTTTGTTGGCCTCCTGTATGTCTTCTTTTGTAAAGTATCTGTTCATATCCTTTGCCCATTTTTGAATGGGCTTGTTTGTTTTTTTCTTGTAGATCTGCTTTAGTTCTTTGTAAATTCTGGATATCAGCCCCTTGTCAGATGGGTAGGCTGCAAAAATTTTTTCCCATTCTGTTGGTTGCTGATTCACTCTACTGACTGTTTCTTTTGCCGTGCAGAAGCTGTGGAGTTTGATTAGGTCCCATTTGTCTATTTTGGCTTTTGTTGCCATTGCTTTTGGCGTTTTGGTCATGAAGTCCTTGCCTACACCTATGTCCTGAATGGTTTTGCCTAGATTTTCTTCTAAGGTTTTTATGGTATTAGGTCTGATGTTTAAGTCTTTAATCCATCTGGAGTTAATTTTGGTGTAAGGTGTCAGGAAGGGGTCCTGTTTCTGCTTTCTGCACATGGCTAGCCAGTTTTCCCAACACCATTTATTAAACAGGGAGTCCTTTCCCCATTGCTTGTTTTTGTCAGGTTTGTCGAATGCCCAACGATGATAGACTGGATAGGGAAAATGTGGTACATATACACCATGGAATATTATGCAGCCATCAAAAACGATGAGTTCACGTCCTTTATAGGGACATGGATGAACCTGGAAACCATCATTCTCAGCAAACTGACACAAGAGCAGAAAATCAAACACCGTATATTCTCGCTCATAGGCGGGTGTTGAACAATGAGAACACATGGACACAGGGAGGGGAGCACTACACACTGGGGTCTGTTTGGGGGAAATGGGGGAGGGGCGGGGGGTGGGGAGGTGGGAAGAGATAGCATGGGGAGAAATGACAGATACAGGTGAGGGGACGGAAGGCAGCAAAGCACACTGCCATGTGTGTACCTATGCAACAATCTTGCATGTTCATCACATGTACCCCAAAACCTAAAATGCAATAAAAAATAAATAAATAAATAAATAAATAAATAAATAAATAAATAAAAAATAAAGAAAAAAAAAAAAAAAAAAGAAAAAATTCCTGACAATATAACAGTATGAATAAAACTTGACACTTCCAGTTATGCTAAGTGAAAGAAGCTACACAAAAAGTGTAGAATATATACTCCAATTCTATAAAGTCCAAAACTAGGCATAATTAATTTCTTGTTAAAAAAAACACACGAATAGTGGTTGCCTCTTGTTTCGTGTAGTCAATTGTCATGATGTATTCAACTGTCAAAATAGTTGAATACTTAATACAAAATAATTCAATACTTAATACTTTCTGGAAGATTGTATGTAAATTATACCTCAGTTTTTAGAAAAGCAACTATATCTGGTGGATAGCAGCTACACAAATTACTACAGAGGTGAAGTTTGCTCATCTAAGAAATATTTATTAATAACTTATGTGACAAGCACCATGCTAATCACTGGGAATACTAAGCTCTATAAGATGTGATCCCAGCACTGAAGACTGCATGAGTTCTAATGGATGGGGAAAGCAAAATTTCAAAATGTTGGAACAAGTACTTTAATGCATCTACAGACCATGGCGCTATTTGGGAACACAGAAGAGTGGGCAAGATGTTATACACCAGGGTAATGACCACTTCTCTGACCATAGCGGCTGAATCATTGCTCGGGGTAGAATGTTGCCTTTTATTTTTGGCCTTTGAGACTTCGGGCGATATCTTAGCAGGTGCAGGGACTCTAAATAACAGTTCCCCAAAACTTTAGGACAAAGTCCTTTTCGTAGTGGGAAACTGGAGAGATGTTTTCACCAGAATAAGCAGGAAAAGGCCAAACACTTCCTGAGTAATACATTTAGAGAGAAGCAGGTCTCTCAAGCCAGGGTCCCTATGCCACGCTACAGAGCAGCCCGCAAAACACCCTAGAGGATGTGGCTTGCTGGCCACACCCCTTAAGTCATGATAGCCCTGCCAAAGAATGTAGGGCCCCAACAAAGAATGTTCTAAAAAGCCATTTATGAGCCTTCCAGGAAAACCACAGCCAGCAATCCACCACTTGCAATGTGTGTGGCTGGGCTCCTACTTCTTTTTGCCTTCCTTGGCTACCTGAGCTCCCATCAAATCCAAAGTCATCTCAAAAGGTGGTGCAGGGCCAGTGGCAGTTTACTTGCTGGTGATAGAGAGGACAAGACACCTGCCTGCCAGTCTCCAAAGACAGCACTGGGAGCCTTCCTCTGGGTGCCTTCAGGGTCTCCCTGCAGAGCTCCAGCTCCTGTAAGATTGCAATTGTGACTCTCAGCAGATGAACCCCCAGAGGGAAGTAGTTGTAGGGGTAGCTCCAACAGATTCATAGCCCCTTCCTCCATATTCAGAGCCAGAAACCTCCAATCTCTTTCTCTCTGTCCCTCTCTTCTGTCTGACTCTGACTCCTTCCGCATCCTGCTTATAAGAACCCTTGGGTTTGTATCGAATCTACTCAGATAAGTCAGTATAATCTCCCCATCTCAAGATCTTCAATTTGATCACATCTGCAGAGCCTCTTTTGTCATATGAGGCAAGATTCACAGGTTCCAAGCTTTAGGATGTGAACATCTTTGGGGGATTATTAGCCTACCACCACAACTCTAAGCCAATCTTACCTTGAGACAATAATAATAATGAACACATCTAGCCATTGAGTGCTTACTATGTGATATAAATATAGATATGGAGATAAATATAGCTATCTGTATATAGAGATTTTTATATAGATATTTGTACTTACATTGATAGAATATCTTCCCACACATATGTATTTTCTCACCATTGTCCTGCGAAGTCATCTCATTTTACAAATGAGGAAACAAAAGCCTAAGGAATTTTGAAGGACAAAACACTGTAACTAGTAGTCAACGCAGGTTTGGAGGACTCCAGAGCCAACGCTGTCTAGCTTGTTGTCTCCCTTTTCTGTTCCTTGTTTTGGTGAGAAACGCAGTGTATGAACTTTGTACATGTATCTTCAACCTAATTTTTTTCTCCACGTTAGGACTGGGAAAACCCACATCTTTGTGGCTTGGAAGACAAGGAAGGGGGGTTATTCTCAGTTATACCACATCTATGGAAAACACAAAATTCTGCATTTTCTTCGTTAAACAAAATTGTTCATTGCTCCTTCATAGTGTATTGTTTCTCTTCTTGCTTTACCTCCCTCAATATCTTCACTTTTCCTCATCAGTCTCCAACCTCAGTAGAAGATGTATTTCCAAGTAGAACCATTTACCAATCTAAAATCTTTTCCGTGTTTTTGAAATCTATTTCTTCTTAGAATCTATCACAAATTATTCAAGCATTCCGGAAAGAAAAGCCTAGAAATACTACAGTAAAGGAAACAAAATGGGGGGCTGAAAAATATAAAAAATGGTTAAAAAATGAAATAAAATAATTTTTGTTTCATCCTGTAAAACAAAATCAGTGAAGATTTGTTTTAACTCTACTACCTGGACAGCATCACTCTCAATGTTCTTCAGCAGAATTTATCTTAACATATTTTAATGTGTTGATTGAATCAGAATTATTTCTCAAAAACAACACTTAAATGGCAATTGTTGATTCTTGTTTGCAAGAGCTCATTCATCTCTGTTATAGTTAATGGTCTGTTAAGCCTTTAGTTGAGGACAAAAATGAAATATCCTCCTGATTTCCATATGCCTCTTTCACTGCAAAATAGTGTGCTCTGGGAATTCTCAGTCATATTGCATAGATTTTTTTTTTATTGCCTCCTCAAAAAAATGGCTCAAGCATATTTATTGACAAGTATGACCATGTCAAAATCTGAATCATGAATAAATTATTTCAAATAAAATTGGGGAAATCTAGGGCAGTAGGGGCAGGAAGGTAATGAACCAAGTTTTGGGGCTCCTGCCCTAAACTGTGGTAAGCGCACCAAGTAAGCCCACCCTGAGGGCCTCCAGGTGCTCATAGAGAAACTTCCTGCCCCTAGCACCCTGCCTTGCCTCACTGCAACCCTCCCTCTCCCACCCCCCGTTTCCCTGGCAAGGACATGCCATGGCAAGACCCCCTCACCCAGAGGTTTATATTGAAAATAGTAGTCAATTGCCAGGCGCGGTGGCTCAAGCCTGTAATCCCAGCACTTTGGGAGGCCGAGGCGGGTGGATCACGAGGTCAAGAGATCGAGACCATCCCGGTCAACATAGTGAAACCCCGTCTCTACTAAAAATACAAAAAATTAGCTGGGCATGGTGGCACGTGCCTGTAATCCCAGCTACTCAGGAGGCTGAGGCAGGAGAATTGCCTGAACCCAGGAGGCGGAGGTTGCGGTGAGCCGAGATCGTGCCATTGCACTCCAGCCTGGGTAACAAGAGCGAAACTCTGTCTCAAAAAAAAGAAAAGAAAATAGTAGGCAATGTTCTTGCTGTAATAATATGAATGATTATAAATTGAGCAATAGGTTCTTCACATTTTTATCTTAAAATACTTAAAAGGATTTAATTATCACACCATGAGTTGATATGTGGGCATTTCTGAAGATTTTAAAGGACACATCTGAATAGATTTAAGATCACCAGAGGCCGTTAACCCTCATAATTTACTGTCTATGTTTACTTGAATCTTTTCAAATTGGTCTCCCTGCATCCACATTTGCTCTCCTCCAACTTGATTTCTACACTGTCAGAATTATTGTTTTAAAATGCAAATCTGACCAGCTCTCTCTCACACACCTACACACACATGCACAGATGCACACACACTGACAGGCAGGCACACACGCTCCTGCTTAAAATCTTTTGATGCCTTTTCATTCTCACAACTGAGGCTAAAACCCTTAACACAGCTGACCTATGTTCCACAATCTGTGATACGTGACCCCGGCTGTCTCCTCAGCCTGATTTCTCACCATCATCCCCGCTGCTCCCCTCCCTGTGGTCGGATCACAGTGTCCTTTTGGTTCCCTGAAAGTCCTAAGTTTCTCCCCACTGCAGGACCACCGAGTATGCTCAGTCCCTGTCCGGAATGTTCCCCCACCTCTCTTCCCAACACACACACACACACACACACACACACACACACACACACACACACAGAGTTAACTAATTACCTCCTCCTCTTCTCTTTCTCCCTAGATCTCAGTTCAAGTCCACACTTCCTCAGGGAATGTTTCCATGACCCCCTACACTGGGCCAGGCCCCTTGACATAGTCTCAAATAACCCAGGGGTCTGTTATGCCTGGCACACAGTAGGCATTCTGGAATTATTGATAGCATGAGTAAATTAACAAATAGATGTGTTATTGATACAAGTGTATCACTGGCATAAGTCAAAGGGGACCATGTTTTTTAGCCAAGTGAGTGAGTTGGGGAAGGGCTGAAAAGCAAAGATTTCCCTGAGGTAACTAAACAAGAATATTTGAGGAATTCAAAGGTGGATTTGGGCGTGTGTATGAGAAGGGGGTTATCTGAGGTAAAAGTCACTCTACAAACTTTGAATGACCCAGAAAAACATTAAAGGCAGGGGAAGGAAGAAGTTGCTTGTTGCTGTCATCTTGAAAGTTTTGCTTAGAAAATACGAAGTAATCAAGGGAAGAGAAGGGGGAGACACAGCAACAAACAAACGATAAGTTTATATGTGTATGTTTCAATCCTTGATCTGAAAGGTTTTAAAGAAGCTTCACAAAGATGCATTCCATACAGTAAGATAAAACATGTTCCAAATAAGTAATAAACCAGAGGAAAACAATGTATACTCATGAGATTTGCAAGGACTATCTGCAGTTCAGGTCTAAAGCCTTTAGCCAATACTTTAATTTGGCAAATTCTTTGCAAAATATTTCATTGTCTTCTGACAAAACTATAAATTTTATGAAAATCCATATTGATATATACCATTTATGTAAAAACTGTATGTATCTGTGTTTGTATGTATTCTAAAAGTATAGAACTCGGCTGGGCACCCTGGCTCATTCCTGTAAGCACTTGGGAGACTGAGGCAGGAACATCACCCGAATCCCAGAGTTCAAGACCAGCCTAAGGAACATAATAAGATCCCCCTCTACAAAAAATAATTTAAAAAATTAATTGGGTGTGGTGGTGCAGTCTGCAGTCCTAGCTACTCAAGAGGCTGAGGTAGGAGGATTGCTTGATCCCAAGAGGTCAAAACTGCAGTGAACTATGATTATGCCACTGCACTCCAGCCTGGGCAACAGAACAAGATTCTATCTCTTAAGCAACAACAACAAGAAAAACTATAGAACTGATGTGGAAGAATACTCAAATATACATCAAGTGCAACTGTGGTTACCTCTGAGAAGAGAGAGGGATGGGGAGAGTTGAGATGAAGAAAAGCCTTTATTTCTTGCCTTATATATATATATGTGAGCTTTATATAACTAGCTTAATTCATGTGTAACTTTGTCATTTAAAAGTTAACAATAAAAATGAAACCTCTACAAGGATACCAACAATATTCACAGATACAGATCTTAGATATTGACAGATATTTTATTAGCATATGTAGCTAGTCATTGACTGAGATCACATAGTAACAACAACGACATCCACTTGAAGTGTTCAAAATGTTTACACCTGCTATGATATAGCAGCATCGCCCTCCCCCACCACCTCAGTAACCCTCCTAAGCAGGCAGGGCCAGGTGAGGCAGATCCCACCTTACCATCCCTACTTGAAAAGGGAAGGAACAGAGGCAGGAGCAGCTGGGTGAGCAGCCCTGGCCTGGGGCTAATGAGCAGCAGAGTCTGCAAAGGAGCTCAGGCCATCTGGTTCTTTCCCCTGCATACTCTGTTCTTTTTTGTCCTTTATTCACAATGTGGCTGGGAAGTCTTAGCCTTTTGAAACTGAAAGCAGGAAAAATCTTTTGACTGCTGCATTTGATTGCTTATAAAAATGCTTCATTGTAAACTGTCCTATAACTTCTGAATTATGCTACATAAGTGGTTTGAGGGTTTCTCATTATTGCAGACAAGGAAAATTTACTGCTTTCGTTTAAAGCCCTAGCTCTTTCTAAAGAAAATTTGCAGTAGTTGAATATCTTTATTATATACTGTTACCCTCAGAGCTAATATCTCAAAAAGCCCTGTTGGGTGCACACATTAGTGTTCAGGGTAAGGCATTTCTTAATTCAGAAATATAAGGTGATAAAGCATATTTGCTTCCTTAATAGTCTTGGACAGTTACATTTCTCTTAAAGACAGATACTCTCCTTGGTGTCTGGATTACATGTATCCACTGGGGCCTTCGTCAAGGCACTGTGTACAACCTTTTCCTCCCTTGTCCCAGTTTGTCAGATAACATGGCTACAACAGTTCCTCCATTTCTGTGCCTGCATGCCACTCCTTTTATCAAGAAGTAGAGTCTGTCTTTCCACCCCTTGGCTGGGGTGGCTTTGTGACTTGCTTTGGTCAATAGAATGTTACAGAAGTGATGCCTTGCCAGTTCTGGGCCTACACCTCAAGGGAGCTGATGGTCCTACCATTGCCCTCTAGGTTCCAGCCCCCATTTAAGAAACTCAGGCTGGAGTACGGAATGACATGAGGTTGTGTCCCCGGAGAGGCCCTGGAGGAAGAGGTATCTTAGATGGAGCTGCCAGCTGTGCAGCCTTGTGAGTGATGACAGCCAAAATAGTATGTAGCAAATGGACCACCCAGCTGAGCCCAACAGACCCACAGGATAGTGAAAAATAGCCATTATTACCCTGAGGTACTAAGTTTGGTGGTATTAGGTTGGTGCAAAAGTAATCACGGTTTCCCCATTAAAAGTAGTATTTGTACACAGCAATAGATAACTAAAACATGAAACATCCCCTTTCTTTACTCTCTGACCTCCCCTCACCAACTCAGTATGTCCCTGGTCATCTCTCTCTCTCTCTCTCTCTCTCTTCTTTTTTTTTTTTTTTTTTTTTTTTTTTTTTTTTTTTTGAGGCGGAGTTTCACTCTTGTTACCCAGGCTGGAGTGCAATGGCGCGATATTGGCTCACCACAACCTCCGCCTCCTGGGTTCAGTCAGTTCTCCTGCCTCAGCCTCCTGAGTAGCTGGGATTACAGGCACGCACCACCATGCCCAGCTGATTTTTTGTATTTTTAGTAGAGACGGGGTTTCACCCTGTTGACCAGGATGGTCTCGATCTCTTGACCTCGTGATCCACCCACCTTGGCCTCATCTCTCTTATGCTCCTTTTCTGTGCCATCATCTCTGAGGAAAAGGGAATATCCTTTCAACAGTTCCTCTCTGCTCAACACACACTTCTACTTCTAAAGTCCTTACTCTGAGCTGGGCACTATGTGAGGCTTTGGGAATATGAGAATGAATAAAAAACAGCCCCTGCTTTATGTGGACATCAACCAGGGGAAGAGACACATCTGAAAAGTGAACCTCACTTTATAACTCTCCCCCAGCCTGTAGCCCCAGAATTCTTAGCACAGATTGACCCTAAAGTCCATTCTCAGTCATATAGGTAGACAATGGAGAGAGTAGCCAATATAGGCTATATTTGTTTAATCTCATTCAAAAATGATACATTTTACCTCTATCAGATATGGGGATATTTTGTCATTAGGCACCTAGTATATGAAAATTAAATGTTTATTATTAATATTATTTTATTGTACTTTGGGCTCTGGGGTACATGTGCTTACCCTGCATCCTGCAGAATTGTTGCATAGGTACATATGTGCTGTGGTGGTTTGCTGTCTCCATCCCTCTACCCCGTCGCCTACATCAGGCATTTCTCCTGGTGTTATCCCTCCCCAAAACCTGCTGCCCTTCTCCTCCCCTCTCCTCCCCTCCCCTCTCCTCCCCTCCCCTTTCCTCCTCTCTGCTCCCACACCTAGCTCAGTGAGTGCTGTTCCCTTCCCTGTGCCCAAGTGTTCTCATTGTTCATCACCTGCCTATGAGTGAAAACATGCAGTGTTTGGTTTTCTGTTCTTGTGTCAGTTTGCTGAGAATGATGGTTTCTAGATTCATCCATGTCTCTACAAAGAACACAAACTCATCATTTTTTATGGCTGCATAGTATTCCATGACGTATATGTGCCACGTTTTCCCTGTCCAGTCTATCATTGATGGGCATTTTGATTGGTTCCGGGTCTTTGCTATCATAAACACTGCTGCAACAAACATACATGTGCATGTGTCTTTATAATAGAATGATTTATAATCCTTTGGGTATATACCCAGCAATGGGATTGTTGGGTCAAATGGAATTTCTATTTCTAGATCCTTGAGGAATCGCCACACTGTCTTCCATAATGGTTGAACTAATGTACACTCCCACCAACAGTGTAAAAGTGTTCCTATTTCTCCACATCCTCTCCAGCATCTGTTGTCTCCAGATTTTTTAATGATTGCCATTCTAACTGGCGTGAGATGGTATCTCAATGTGGTTTTGATTTGCATTTCTCTAATGATCAGTGATGATGAGCATTTTTTCATATGTTTGTTGGCCTCATATATGTCTTCCTTTGAAAAGTGTATGTTCATATCCTTTGCCCACTTTTGAATGGGTTTGTTTGTTTCTTTCTTGTAAATCTGTTTTAGTTCTTTGTAGAGTCTGGATATTAGCCCTTTGTAGAATGGGTATATTGCAAAAATTTTTTCCCATTCTGTTGGTTGCCAGTTCACTCTACTGATTGTTTCTTTTGCTATGCAGAAGTTCTTATGTTTAATTAGATCCCATTTGTCTATTTTGGCTTTTGTTGCCCTTGATTTTGGTGTTTTAGTCATGAAGTCCTTGCCTGTGTCTATGTCTTGATTGGCGTTGCCTAGGTTTTCTTCTAGGGTTTTTATGGTGTTAGGTCTTAGGTGTAAATCTTTAATCCATCTGGAGTTAATTTTTGTATAAGGTGTAAGAAAGGGGTCTGGCTTCAGCTTCCTGCATATGGCTAGCCAGTTTTCCCAACACCATTTATTAAACAGGGAATCCTTTCCCCATTGCTTGTTATTGTTTGGTTTGTCAAAGATCAGATGGTTGTAGATGTGTGGCATTGCTTCCGAGGACTTTGTTCTATTCCATTGGTCTATATCTCTGTTTTGGTACCAGTACCATGCTGTATTGATTACTGTTGCCTTGTAGTATAGTTTGAAGTCAGGTAGCATGCTGCCTCCAGCTTTGTTCTTTTTGCTTAGGATTGTCTTGGCTATGTGGGCTCTCTTTTGGTTCCATAAGAAGTTTAAAGTAGTTTTTTCCAGTTCTGTGAAGACGGTCATAGGCAGCTTGATGGAGATAGCATTGAATCTATAAATTACTTGGGGCAATATGGCCATTTTCACAATATTGGTTCTTCCTAATCATGAGCATGGAATGTTTTTCCATCTGTTTGTGTCCTCTCTTATTTCCTTGAGCAGTGGATTGTAGTTCTCCTTGAAGAAATCTTTTACATCCTTCGTTGGTTGTTTTCCTAGGTATTTTATTATCTTTGTAGCAACTGTAAATGGGAGTTCACTCATGATTTGGCTATTTGTCTCTTGTTGGTGTATAGGAATGCTTGTGATTTTTGCACATTGATTTTGTAACCTGAGACTTTGCTGAACTTGCTTATCAGCTTAAGGAGTTTTGGGGCTGAAACGATGAGGTCTTCTAAATATACAATCATGTCATCTGCAAATAGGAACAATTTGACTTCTTCTTTTCCTAATTGAATGCCCTTTATTTCTTTTTTTTGCCTAATTACTCTAGCTAGAACTTCCAATACTATATTGAATAGTAGTGGTGAGAGAGGGCATCCTTGTCTAGTGCCAGTTTTTAAAGGGAATGCTTCTAGTTTTTGCCCATTCAGTATGTATTGGCTATGGGTTTGTTGTAAATAGTGTCCATTATTTTGAGATACATTCCATCGATACCTAGTTTATTAAGAGTTTTTAGCATAAAGGGCTGTTGAATTTTGTCAGAGGCCTTCTCTGCATCTATTGAGATAATCACGTGGTTTTTGTGTTTGGTTCTGTTTATGTGGTGGATTATGTTTATAGATCTGCGTATGTTAAACCAGCCTTGCATTCCCGGGATGAAGCCTACTTGATCATGGTGAATAAGCTTTTTGATGTGCTGTTGGATTCAGTTTGCCAATATTTTATTGAAGATTTTTGCATCAATATTCATCATGGAGATTGGCCTGTAGTTTTCTTTTTTAGCTGCGTGTCTGTCAGGTTTTGGTATCAGGATTATGTTGGTTTCCTAGAAAGAGTTAGGGAGGATTTCCTCTTTTTGTATTGTTTGGAATAGTTTCAACAGGAATGGTACCAGCCCCTTTTTGTACATCTGGTAAAATTCTGCTGTGAACCCTTCTGGACCTGGACTTTTCTTGGTTGGTAGGCTATTAATCCTGCCTCAACTTCAGACCTTGTTATTGGTCTATTCAGGAGTTCAACTTCTTGCTGTCTTAGTCTTGGGAGTGTGCAAGTGTGCAGGAATTTATCCATTTCTTCCAGGTTTACTGGTTTATGTGCATAGAGCTGTTTGTAGTAATCTCTGATGGTAGTTTGTATTTCTGAAGAATCAGTGGTGATCTCCCCTTTGTCATTCTTTTATTACATCTGTTTGATTCTTCTCTCTTTCTTTTTTATTAGTCTAGCTAGCAGTCTGTCTATTTGTTGATCTTTAAAAAAAAAAAAAAAAAAAAAAAAAAAAACAGCTCCTAAGCTCCTGGATTTATTGATTTTTTGAAGGTTTTTTTTTTTGTCTCTATCTCCTTCAGTTCTGCTCTGATCTTAGTCATTTCTTGTCTTCTGCTTGCTTTTGAGGTTTTTTTTAATCTTGCTCCTCTACCTCTTTCAATTTTGACAATAGGGTGTCAATTTTAGATCTTTCCTTGTTTCTCATGTGGGCATTTATTTATTCATTTATTGCTATAAATTTATTGATATAAATTTCCATCTAGACACTGCTTTAAATGTGTCCCAGAGATTCTGATACATTGTGTCTTCCTTCTTACTGGTTTCAAGGAACATTTTTATTTCTGCCTTCATTTCATTGTTTATCTGTTCATCATTCAGGAGCAAGTTGTTTAGTTTCCATGTGATTGTGTGGTTTTGAGTGCTTTTCTTAATCCTGAGTTCTAATTTGATTGCACTGTGGTCCGAGAGACTATTTGTTATGATTTCCATTCTTTTGCATTTGCTGAGGAGTGATTTACTTCCAAGTATGTGGTCAATTTTAGAGTAAGTGCAATGTGGTGCTGAGAAGAATGTGCATTCTGTGGATTTGGGGTGGAGTGTTCTGTAAATGTCTATTAGATCCACTTGCTCCAGATATGCATTCAAGTCCTGGATATCCTTGTTGACTTTGTCTCATTGATCTGTCCAGTATTTTCAGTGGAGTGTTAAAGTATCTCACTATTATTGTGCAGGAGTCTAAGTTTCTTTGTAGGTCACTAAGAACTTGCTTTATGTATGTGGGTGCTCCTGTATTTGGTGCATATATATTTAGGATAGTTAGCTCTTCTTGTTGCATTGATTCTTTTACCATTATATAATGCCATTCTTTGTCTCTTTTGATCTTTGTTGGTTTGAAGTCTGTTTTATCAGAGACCAGGATTGCTACCCCTGCTTTTTTTACTTTCCATTTGCTTGGTAAATCTTCCATCTCTTTATTTTGAGTCTATATGAGTCTTTGCATGTGAGATGGGTCTCCTGAATACAGCACACCAATGGATCTTGACTTTTTATCCAGTTTGCCAGTCTGTGTCTTTTGATTGGGGCATTTAGACCATTTACACTCAATGGTGATATTGTTATGTTTGAATTTGATCTTGTCATTTTGTTACTGACTGGTTGTTTTGCCTGTTAGTTGATGCAGTTTCTTCATTGCATTGTTTTTCTTTACCATTTGGTACATTTTTGCAGTGGCTTGTACTGGTTGTTCCTTTTCATGTTTAGTACCACCTTCAGGAGCTCTTGTAAGGCAGGTCTTGTAGTGAAGAAATCTCTCAGCAATTGCTTGTCTGTAAAGGATTTTATTTCTCCTTCACTTATGTAGCTTAGTTTGGCCAGATAGGAAATTCTGGTTTGAAAGTTCTTTTCTTTAAGGATATTGAATATTGGCCCCACTCCCTTCTAGCTTGTAGGGTTTCTTCCGAGAGATCACTATGAATCTATGGTTTTTCCTTTGTGAGTGACCCGACCTTTCTCTCTGGCTGCCCTTAGGATTTTTTCCTTCATTTCAACACTGGGGAATCTGATTATGTGTCTTGGGGTTGCTCTTCTTGAGGAATATCTTTGTGGTGTTCTCTGTATTTCCTGGATTTGAATGTTGGCCTGCCTTATTAGGTTGGGGAAGTTCTCCTGGATAATATCCTGAAGAGTGTTTTCCAGCTTGGATTCATTCTCCCCATTACATTCAAGTACACCGATCAAGTGTAGATTAGGTCTTTTCACATAGTCCCATAGTTCTTGGAGGCTTTGTTTGTTTCTTTTCACTTTTTTTTTGGTCTAATCTTGCCTTCTCATTTTATTTTATTGATTTGATCTTCAGTCTCTGATATCCTTTCTTCTGGTTGATTGATTCAGCTGTTGAAACTTGTGTATGCCTTGTGAAGTTCTCGTACTGTGTTTTTCAGCTCCGTCAAGTCATTTATGTTATTCTCTAGGCTGGTTATTCTAGTTAGCATTTCTTCTAAGCTTTTTACAAGTTTCTTAGTTTCTTTGCATTGGGTTAGAACATAGTCTTTTAACTGAGAGAAGTTTGTTGTTTCCCACCTTCTGAAGCCTGCTTCTGTCAATTCGTCAATCTCATTCTCTATCTTGTTTTGTTCCCTTGATGGTGAGGAGTTGTCATTCCTAGGAGGAGAAGAGGTGTTCTGGTCTTTGATGGTTTCATCCTTTTTGTGCTGGTTTCTTCCCATTGTCATAGGTTTATCTCCCTTTGATCTTTGAAGTCAGTGATTTCAGGAGGAATCTCTGAGTGGACGTCCTTCCTGTTGAAGTTGGAGCTATATCTTTTTTGGCCTGTAGAGAGCTGCGGGACTGCCTTGGATTCAGTCAGACTGCTGGGTGGGTGGTCTTCCCCTGGAGTTTGTTTATGCAGATGAGATTAGCCCCGCCTTCCCAATAGCGTCTCTCCTTCCTGTGGTTAACCTTCCGGGTTGGGGTCAAACTGGTGTATTTACTGTGAAGCTCTCTAGGGCGTGGGCTTCAGTTTGAGTTTTGTGGGGGTGGGGCCTGCCAGGCCTTATGGCCTGTTTTCCTGCTTTCAACTCTGCCTCTGTCTGTGGGATGGGTAGTTCTGTCCTGTTGGCATTAGTCCAAACTTCCACCCAGATCCATGCCAACAACTTGTAGCACCAGGTGGAAGCTGTTGCTCAGATTTACATTGACAACCCGTGATGCTCCTCAGTCCGGTGGGGCTCTCATGGACTGTGGGTTGCAGGAGGGATGAGGGAAGCACGGGATCCAAATTGGAGCACCAAGGGAGTGAGGTCTCCAACCCTCCGAGTTGGTTGCACATTCCAGGTAGGGACGTGACCCGTCTGTCTCATTTTGCTCTCCCTGGGCTGTTCTCACCCTGCTTTGGCTCGCCTTTCCTGGGCTGTTTTCGGTGTACTACCAGTCCCACCAAAACAAACCTGGCACCTTGCTTGGAATCGTGAAGTCCTCTAGACTTCTGCATCTCATTTG
The DNA here is from genome assembly GCF_048565385.1 of Saimiri boliviensis. Taxonomy (NCBI): domain Eukaryota; kingdom Metazoa; phylum Chordata; class Mammalia; order Primates; family Cebidae; genus Saimiri; species Saimiri boliviensis. Next base: position 37,344,050 of record NC_133449.1, on the reverse strand, counting down.
CTGGGAGCTGCATTCTGGTGTGGCCTCCTCTTGGGCATCTTGGTGCACCACAGAGAAAAAAATAAACAAAGGAACACCTCATGGGACCAAAGAACCTGAAAACCCTAGACCTTCCCTCTGACAGAGCCTACTCAAATGAGAAGGAACCAAAAAGTCAACCCTGGTAATATGACAAAAGAAGGTTATTCAATACCCCCAAAAAAGCATACTAACTCACTGACAGTGAATCCAAACCAAGAAGAAATCCCTGATTTACCTGAAAAAGAGTTCAGGAGATAAGTTATTAAAGTAATCATGGAGGCATCAGAGAAAGGCAAAGCCCAATACAAGGAAATCTAAAATATGATATAACTGAAGGGAGAAATATTCAAGAAAATAGATAACTTAAAGAAAAAATAATCAAAAATTCAGGAAAATTTGGACAAGAAATGAAAAATGCTCTGGAAAGTCTCAGCAATAGAATTAAACAAGTAGATGAAAGAAATTGAGACAAGGTCTTCACATTAACCCAATTCAACAAAGACAAAGAAAAAAAGAACAAGAAAATGTGAACAAAGCCTCCAAGAAATCTGGGATTATGTTAAACACCCAAACCTAAGAATAATCAGTGTTCCTGGGGAAGAAGAGAATTCTAAAACCTTGGAAAACATATTTGGAGGAATAATTGAGGAAAGCTTCCCTGGCCTTGCTAGAGACCTAGACATCCAAATACAAGAAGCCCAAAGATCACCCAGGAAATTCTTCACAAAAAGATCTTCACCTAAGCACATTGTTTTCAGGTTATCCAAAGTTAATGTGAAGAAAAGAATCTTAAGAGCGGTGAGACAGAAGTACCAGGTAACCTATAAAGGAAAACCTGTCAGATTAACAGCAGATTTCTCAGCAGAAATCCTACAAGCTAGAAAGGATTGGAGCCTTATCTTCGGCCTTCTCAAACAAAACAATTATCAGCAAGAATATTGTATCTAGCAAAACTAAGCATCATCTATGAAGGAAAGACACTTTTTTTTTTTTTTCCAGACAAATGCTGAGAGAATTTGCCATGACCAAGCCACCACTATAAAAACTGCTAAAAGGAGCTATAAATCTTGAAACAAATCCTGGAAACACATCAAAACAGAACTTCTTTAAACCATAAATCACAAAGGACCTATAAAATAAAAATACAAGTTAAAAAGCAAAAAACAAAAACGAAAGAAAACAAAGTATGCAGGCAATAAAGAGCACAACCGATACCTCACATTTTAATACAAATATTGAATGTAAATGGCCTAAATGCTCCAATCAAAAGATACAGAACTGCAAAACAGATAAGAATTAACCAACCATCTGCTGCCTTCAGGAGACTCACCTAACACAAGGACTCATATAACCTTAATGTAAAGGGGTGGAAAAAGTCATTTCATGCAAATGGAAACCAAAAGTCACCAAGGGTAGCTATTCTTGTATCAGACAAAACAAACCTTAAAGCAACAACAGTTAAAAGAGACAAAGAGGGACATTATATAATGGTAAGAGGCCTTGTAGAACAGGAAAATATCACAATTCTAAACATATATGTACCTAACACTGGAGATCCCAAATTTATGAAACAATTAGTAACAGACCTAAGAAATGAGATAGACAGCAACACAATAATAGTGGGGGACTTCAACACTCCACTGACAGCACTAGACAGGTCATCAAGACAGAAAGTCAACAAAGAAACAAAGGGTTTAAACTATACCTTGGAACAAATGGACTTAACAGATATATACAGAACATTTCATCCAACAGCTGCAGAATACATATTCTATTCAACAGCACATGGAACTTTCTCTTAAACAGACCATAAAATGAACCTCAATAAATTTAAGAAAATTGAAATTATATCAAGCACTCTCTCAGAACATAGTGAAATAAAACTGGAAATCCACTCTAAAAGGAACCTTCAAAACCATGCAAATACATGGAAATTAAATAACCTGCTACCGAGTGAGCATTTGGTCAAAAATAAAATCAAGATGAAAATTAAAAAATTATTTGAACTGAATGACAATAATGACAGTCTATCAAAACCTCTGGGATGCAGCAAAGGCAGTTCTAAGAGGAAAGATCATAGTCCTAAATGCCTACATAAAAAAGACTGAGAGAGCACAAATTTACACTCTAGAATCATACCTCAAGGAACTAGAGAAACAAGAACAAACCAAACCCAAACCCAGCAGAAGAAAGAAAATAACCAAGATTATAGCAGAACTAAATGAAATTGAAACAAAAAAATACAAAAGATAAGTGAAACAAAAAGCTGGTTCTTTGAAAAATAAATAAAATTGACAAACCACTAGCAAGATTAACCAAGAAAAGAAGAGAGAAAATCCAAATACCCTCACTAAGAAACAAAACAGGAGATATTACAACTGACACCACTGAAATACTAAAGATCATTCAAGTCTGCTATAAATACCTTTATGCACATAAACTAGAAAACCTAGAAGAGATGGATCAATTCCTGGAAACATACATTAACCCTTCTAGCTTAAATCAGGAAGAATTAGATACCCTGAACAGACCAATAACAAGAAGCAAGATTGCAATGATAATTTTAAAAATCCAGGACTAGACAGATTCACAGCAGACTTCTACTGCGTATTCAAAAAAGAATTGGTACCAATCCATTTGACAGTATTCTACAAGATAGAGGAAGAAGGAACCCTCCCTAATTCATTTTATGAATCCAGCATCACCCTAACACCAAAAAGGAAAGGACATAACCAAAAAGGAAAACTACCGAACAATATCCTTGATGAGCACAGATGCTAAAATCCTTAACAAAATACTTGCTAACCAAATCCAACAATATATCATAAGATAATCCACCATCATCAAGTGGGTTTCATATCAGGGATGTATGGATGGATTAACATATACAAGTCAATAAATGTGATACACCACATAACAGAATTAAAAACAAAAATCACATGATCATTTCAACAGATGAAGAAAAAGCAGTTGAGAAAATTGAGCATTGCTTTATAATTAAAACTCTCAGCAAAATCAGCATTCAAGGGACATAACTTTAATGTAATAAAAGCCATCTATGACAAACTCACAGCCAACATAATACTGAATGGGGAAAAGTTGAAAGCATTCTCTTTGAGAACTGGAATAAGACAAGGATGCCCTCTCTCACCCCTCATCTTCAACATAGTACTGGAAGTCATAGCCAGAACAATCAGACAAAAAAATAAATACAGGCAACCAAATTGGTAAAGAGGGACTCAAATTGTCACTGTTTTGTGATGCTGTGATTGTTTACCTTGAAAACCCTAAGGACTACTCCAGAAAGCTCCTAGAACTGATAAAAGAATTCAGCAAAGTTTCTGTATACAAGATTAATGCACAGCAAAAGTAACAGTCAGCAGAGTAAACAGACAACCCAGAGAGGGAGAAAATCTTCACAATCTATACATCCGACAAAGGATTAATATCCCGAATCTACAACAAACTCAAATCACTAAGGAAAAAACAAACAATTCCATCAAAAAGTGGGCTAAGGACATGAATAGATAATTCTCAAAAGAAGATATACAAATGGTCAAAAAATATATGAAAAAAATGCTCAATGTCACTAACAATCAGGGAAATGCACATCAAAACCACAGTGCAATACCACCTCACTCCTGCAAGAATGGCCATAATCAAAAAGTCAAAAAGCAGTAGATGCTGCCATGGATACAGTCAACAGGGAGCACTTCTACACTGCTGGTGGGAACGTAAACTAGTATAGCTGCTATGGAAAACAGTGTAGAGACTACTTAAATAACTAAAAGTAGAACTACCATTTGATCCAGCAATTCCGCTACTGGGTATCTACCCAGAGGAAAAGAAGTCATTATTCGAAAAAGATACTTGCATGTGCATGTTTATTGCAACACAATTCACAATTGCAGAATCATGGAACCAACCCAAATGCCCATCAATCAACAAGCAGATAAGGAAACTGTGGTATATATATAATGGAATACTATGCAGCTATAAAAAGGAATAAATTACCATTTGCAGTGACCTGGATGAGATTGGAGACAATGATTCCAAGTGAAGTAACTTAGGAATGGAAAACCAAACATCATATATTCTCACTGATATGTGAGAGCTAAGCTATCATGCGCAAGGTATAAGAATGATGCAATGGACTTTGGGGCCTTGTGGGGAAGAGTGGGAAGGGGACAAGGGATAGAAGACTACAAATATGGTGCAATGTATAATGCTCAGGTGATGGGTGCACCAAAATCTCACAAATCACCACAAAAGAACTTACTCATGTAACAAATACCACCTGTACTCCAATAACTTACGGAATAAATAAATAACTAAAATGGCATAGTATTTGCATATAACTATGCACATCCTCCTATATACTTCTAATCATTTCTAGATTACTTATAATATTTAGCACAGTGTACATGCTATTTAAATAGTTTTTATACTGTATTGTTTAAGGAATAATGATGAATAAAAAGCACATAATTGTTCAGTAAAATAAAAATGGCTTTCTATTTTAGAGCATTTATCTGTTGTTGAACTTCTTAGTCACATGCTCAACTACAATATTCATATCGGTAGCATTCAGTAAAAATAATCAGGTTTCAGAGGGCTTTAGAAGCTGGATTGTATAAGGAAAAAGCATCTATTCTAGAAACTCATTTTACTCCTGCAAATGTCTTCAAAGTCATTTCTGAGTAACAAAGCAGGAGTTAATTTATGTGGTTCTCAGCATTTATTTGTTTTCTTGACCTCTCTATTTTTCCTTACTTTGTCTCTATTACCAATGTAGAAGAAAATTTGAAATATTATGATTAATTATACGTGAACTTTCTGTTGAGCTTTCTAGTTGATGTATTTTTTTAGATAAAATAATATAGACAGCTGTCTTGAAGCTGTCCACAAAGCCAGTATGATTTCCACTAACCACACAGCTTACAGAGCTCATGGGAACTGCCACCTGTGGACCACATCACAGATACCAAAGTCACCACCAATATTAAACACCCTTGACTGGAGTCATCCAAAGACAAACTCAGACTCTGCCCTGCCTAAAATCCTAAATTCCATGAAAGATCCTTAAGGCCAGCTGATCCTGTCAAGACAAAAGCCATGCCTTCTTTAGTCACCAGACTGAGGTGGCTGCTTGATGATGATGTTGCTGATGCTCCCTGACTATCTTATACACTGATTTTATGGAACTCTAAGACTCCTGCCTCTTTCCAAACACTCTTACCCCATCCCTGCCTCATAGCTATCAACTGTGTCCTCTGGAACTTTCTTTCCATAACATCCCAACCATCCTACATCTGGATTCTCTTTGCAGACACCCCCTTCACTTCTTGACCTTAACTGAAATCTGGCTTTCTCTTAAGGACATGGCTTTCCCAAATAGCCTTCCCCAGTTGAAACTATTTCTCCATTCACTTGAATATCCCCCATAGGTACCTCCAACTCAACAAGTACAAAGTTGTACTTGTCATCTTTACAACATCATCCATTCTCTTCCCCCATCTTCACCCCATGATATGATGACACAGAAGTTACCCAGTCTCCCAAAGCAGGAATCTGGCAGTCAACCTAGACTCATCTTTCTTTTTCATCTTCCATATTCTATTACCACCATGTCTGCCATTTTTTCCTGCTAAATAATCCTTTAATCCATTCTTTCTCTGTGTTTCTATTATTACAGCCCAGTTCAAGGCCTCAGTTATCTCCTGCCTAGATTATCACACTCATTTCCTGCTTTTAATTTACTGAGGAAATCAATCCTCCACCTCGCTGCCAAAGGAATTGCTCTAACACAGAGTTGACCTTTTCTCCTTTTCTCCTCTGCCTGTAGTAATCCAGTGACTCTCCCAAGCCTGGCTGAGCTTCTTCTTGGGGAAAACAGGCCATCTGTGATTTGTCTCTACCTACCTCTCCAGTCCTAACTCTCCCAAATTGCTACTTTGCACTTTATACTTTAATAATACTAAACAACTTTCCCTTCACTGCATTCATCATGCTAAAACAGTCTTGTGCCTTCGTTTGGCCTAAAATGCCTTTCCCCACTCTACCCCATGCTTTGCCTAGTTGACTTTTACACACTAAGCTTCGATTGGTGTCATCCTATTCAGCAATCATTTCTGGAACTATCATGCCAAGCTCTGCAATCTCCCTGAGTGCTCCCAGCATCCTACTCTTGGCTTGTATTATCCATGCGAATGTGTGTATATTTTCCCCCTGTGTCTATTTTCCTGGCGGCCAGAGGCTGAATTTTTAAAATTTTTTACATTTGCATCTGTGGGTCTAACAAAGTGACAGGAGGAATATATTAGGTACTTAATAAATATTTGAAGCACCAAAATAATTTCCACTGAAAATGGATTTGCCAAGCCCCAGTGGTCTTCATGTATGCAGGCATTCATTTACTCTTACTCATCGAGCAATGGAATACCTACTAAATATTTATATCTTACTCATCTAGCATTCTTGACCTCTCTGCTGTTTAGATATGCTGTAACTTTTTGAAATGCCTCAAATTTAGTTTCACTCAGAAGCACTCCCGCATGTGAATTACAGTGTCTAGCTTGTGGAAAATAACTGATATAGGTGATCTGGGAAGAGGCAAAACTAGGACAGCCTGTGTCCCAGTGGAATTGACAATCTGAACTGACTATACACATATGCAGTGTTTGGCAATACACAGTTTTTGAAAACCTTTCAGCAAATGTAAATTACTAAAATACAAACTGATACCTAAATTTCTAGAAAACCTGGGGGAAAAAGAATGGTCAGAACTGGGTAAATTTAATCAGAAACAGCTGGATAAGGTGAGGTTTGTTTTTAGTGTAAAGACGTTATGAACATGAATCACTTAGCAAGAAGGAAAATAACATTTCGGTTTTGAGAAATAAAATGAGCAAAAACAATGAAGATAAAATCTCTATTGGAAAAAAAAAAACAGCAAGCCCATTTACTTGACTGACTGAAGAATCTGAAAGAGGGCTGAACACGTTGTTAGTATGCAGGATCTTCACAAAATAAATCTATGAAGCTGAAATTACTCTTTAGGGCCAAGAGTGATAGGGAGTCCCCAAATCTATTCTTTGTTCCCTTCTTTCCCTGGATGGGCATATTTTTTGAACACTTCCGAGACATTGTAGTAATTATATTTTATTGGTAAAAATAACAAAGTTCACATGAATGCAATACAAATAGCGAAGCTTTAGGGACAACAACAGACAGGTGGAGGAAATATTTAGCAATCAAGAAACTTGCCTCTGTTTTAGCTAATATACCATGTAATATTAGGTTAGATGTGGGAGAAATGTAGAGTCTTCCAAACTGTAAGTTCTTGAAAGGCAGGTTTCAGGCTTACTATACATGTATTCTGCTATAATATAACATAGATACAGCTGAAAACTCTGAGTTATGCAAAAATTATGTACAAAATATAATGGGAATTATGGAGATAGCTAAGGACACTGAGACCCAAAGAATGATAAGTGGTAAGCTCCCTGGGTTTTCTTTTTTGTTTTTTTTTTTTTGTTTTATTTTATATATATATATATATATATATATATATATATATATATATATATACACACACACATATATTTACATATATATGTATATATAATATATATTTTTATATTTATATATAAATGTATATATATATGTGTATATATATATATAAATTGCACTCTAGGTTCTGGGGTACATATGCAGAACACGCAGGATTCTTGCATAGGTACATACATGGTAACATGGTTTGCTGCCTCCATCCCCGTCACCTATATCTGGTATTTCTCCCCATGTGATTCCTCCCTAACTCCCTATCCCCCACTGTCCCTCTCCTAGTCTCCCCCAGCAGAGCTCACTGTGTGGTGCTCCCCTCCCTCTCCATGTGTTCTTATTGTTCAACACCCGCCTATGAATGAGAACATGTGGTGTTTGATTTTCTGTCCTTGTGTCAGTTTGCTGAAATTAATGGTTGCCAGATTCATTCATGTCCCTACAGAGAACAGGAACTCATCATTTTTTATGGCTGCATAGTATTCCATGGTGTAATTGTGCCACATTTTCCTTGTCCAGTCTATCATTGATGGGCATTTGGGTTGGTTCCAGGTCTTTGCTATTGTGAACAATGCTGGAATGTATATACATGTACATGTGTCTTTGTAATAGAATGATTTATAATCCTTTTGATATACACCCAGTAATGGGATTGCTGGGTCAAATGGAATTTCTATTTGTAGGTCCTTGAGGAATCGCCACAGTGTCTTCCAGAATGGTTGAACTAATTTACACTCCCACCAACCATGTAAAACTGTTCTATTTCTCCACATCCTCTCAAGCATCTGTTGTCTCCAGACTGTTTAATGATCGCCATTTTAACTGGTATGAGATGGTATCTCAATGTGGTTTTGATTTGCATTTCTCTAATGACCAGTGATGATGAACATTTTTTCATATGTTTGTTGGCCTCATATACATCTTCTTTTGAAAAGTGTCTGTTCATATCCTTCACCCACTTTTGAATAGGTTTGTTTGGTTTTTTCTTATAAATCTGTTTTAGTTCTTTGTAGATTCTGGATATTAGCCCTTTGTAGAATGGGTATATTGCAAAAATTTTTTCCCATTCTGTTGGTTGCCAGTTCACTCTACTGATTGTTTCTTTTGCTGTGCAGAAGCTCTGGAGTTTAATTATATCTGATTTATCTATTTTGCCTTTTGTTGCCAATGCTTTTGGTGTTTTGGTCGTGAAGTCCTTGCCTATGTCTATGTCCTGAATGGTGTTGCCTAGGTTTCCTTCTAGGGTTTTTATGATGTTAGGTCTTATGTTTAAGACTTTAATCCATCTGGAGTTAATTTTAGTGTAAGTTGTCAGGAAGGGGTCCAGTTTCTGCTTTCTGCACATGGCTAGCCAGTTTTCCCAATACCATTTATTAAACAGGGACTCCTTTCCCCATTGCTTGTTATTGTCAGGTTTGTCAAAGATCAAATGGTTGTAGATGTGTGGCTTTGCCTCTGAGGCCTCTGTTCTGTTCCATTGGTCTATACCTTTGTTTTGGTACCAGTACCATGCTGTTTTGATTACTGCTGCCTTGTAGTATAGTTTGAAGTCAGGTAGTGTAACACCTCCAGCTTTGTTCTTTTTGCTTAGAATTGACGTGGCTATGTGGGCTCTCTTTTGTTCCATATGAAGGTTAAGTTGTTTTTTTCCAGTTCTGTGAAGAGGGTCATTGGTAGTTTAACGGGGATAGCATTGAATCTATAAATTACTTTGGGCAGTATGGCCATTTTCACGATATTGATTCTTCCTAACCATGAGCATGGAATGTTTTTCCATCTGTTTGTGTCTTCTCTTATTTCCTTGAGCAGTAGTTTGCAGTACTCCTTGAAGAGGTCCTTTACATTTTTTGTTAGTTTTATCCCTAGGTATTTTATTCTCTTTGTAGCAATTGTGAATGGGAGTTCCCTTTTGATTTGGCTCTCTTTAAGTCTGTTATTGGTGTATAGGTATACTTGTGATTTTTGCATGTTGATTTTGTATCCTGAGACTTTGCTGAAGTTGCTTATCAGTTTCAGGAGATTTTGGGCTGAGACAATAGGGTCTTCTCAATATACAATCATGTTGTCTGCAAATAGAGCCAATATGACTTTGTCTTTTCCTAATTGAATACCCTTTATTTCTTTTTCTTGCCTGATTGCTCTAGCTAGAACTTCCAATACTATATTGAATAGGAATGGTGAGAGAGGACATCCTTGTCTAGTGCCAGATTTCAAAAGAAATGCTTCCAGTTTTTGCCCATTCAGTATGATATTGGCTGTGGGTTTGTCATAAATAGCTCTTGGTATTTTGAGATGCATTCTTTCAATACCTAGTTTATTGAGAGTTTTTAGCATAAAGGGCTGTTGAATTTTTTCAAAGGCCCCATCTGCATCTATTGAGATAATCATGTGGTTTTTGTCTTTGGTTCCCTTTATGTGGTGAATTACATTTATAGACTTGTGTATGTTGAGCCAGGCTTGCATCCCCAGGATGAAGCCTACTTGATCGTAATGGAATAGCTTTTTGATGTGCTATTGCAATTGATTTGCCAATATTTTATTGAAGATTTTTGTGTCTATATTCATCATGGAGATTGGCCTGAAATTTTCTTTTTTTTTTGTTGAGTCTCTATCGGGTTTTGGTATCAGGATGATGTTGGTCTCATAAAATGATTTGGGGAAAATTCCCTCGTTTTGGATTGTTTGGAATAGTTTCAGAAAGAGTGGTACCAGCTCCTCTTTGTATGTCTGGTAGAATTCAGCTGTGAACCCATCTGGACCTGGGCTTTTTTTTGGTTGGTAGGCTATTAATTGCTGCCTCAACTTTAGACCTTGTTATTGGTCTACATAGGGTTTCTACTTCCTCCTGGCTTAGGCTTGGGAGGGTGCAAGTGTCCAGGAATTTATCCGTTTCTTCCATGTTTACTGGTTTATTTGCATAGAGTTGTTTGTAGTAATCTTTGATTGTAGTTTGTATTTCTGTGGGATCAGTGGTAATATCCCCTTTATTGTTTTTTATTGCATCTATTTGATTCTTCTCTCTTTTCTTTTTTATTAATCTGGCTAGGGGTCTGTCTATTTTGTTGACCTTTAAAAAAATTATTTTTTTATTAATTAATTCATTAATTTTTTGAAGGTTTTTTTGTGTCTCTATCTCCTTCAGTTCTGCTCTGATCTTAGTTATTTCTTGTCTTCTGCTAGCCTTTGAGTTTTTTTGATCTTGCTCCTTTAGCTCTTTCAATTTTGATGATAGGGTGTCAATTTTAGATCTTTCCTTGCTTCTCATGTGGGCATTTATTGCTATATATTTCCCTCTAGCCACTGCTTTAAATATGTCCCAGAGACTCTGGTACATTGTGTCTTCATTCTCATTGGTTTTGAAGAACATCTTTATTTCTGCCTTCATTTCATTGTTTATCCAGTCAACATTCAAGAGCCAGGTGTTCAGGTTCCATGAAGTTGTGTGGTTCTGAGTTAGTTTCTTAATCCTGAGTTCTAATTTGATTACACTGTGGTCTGAGAGACTGTTTGTTATGATTTCCATTCTTTTGCATTTGCTGAGGAGTGATTTACTTCCAAGTATGTGGTCAATTTTAGAGTAGGTGTGATGTGGTGCTGAGAAGAATGTACATTCTGTGGATTTGGGGTGGAGAGTTCTGTAAATGTCTATTAGGTTTGCTTGGTCCAGATCTGAGTTCAACTCCTGGATATCCTTGTTAATTTCCTGTCTCATTGATCTGTCTAATATTGACTGTGGAGTGTTAGTATCCCACTATTATTGTGTGGGAGTCTAAGTCTCTTTGTAGGTTGTTAGGAACTTGCTTTATGTATCTGGGGCTCCTGTATTGGATATGTATATATTTTGGATTATTAGCTCTTCTCATTGCATTGATCCTTTACCATTATGTAATGCCCTTGTTTGTCTATTTTGATCTTCGTGGGTTAAAGTCTATTTTATCAGAGACTAGAATTGCAACTACTGCTTTTTGTTTTTGTTTTTGTTTTTGTTTTTCCACTCTTTGTTTGCTTGGTACATCATCCTCCATCCCTTTGTTTTGAGCCTATGTGTGTCCTTGCATGTGAGTTGGGTTTCCTGGATACAGCATACAGATGGGTTTTGACTTTTTATCCAATTTGCCAGTCTGTGTCTTTTGATTGGGGCATTTAGCCCATTTACATTAAGGTTAATATTGTTATGTGTGAATTTGATCCTGTCATTTTGACACTAGCTGGTTGTTTTGCCCATTAGTTGATGTAGTTTCTTCATTATGTCTATACTCTTTACCATTTGGTACAGTTTTGGAGTGGCTAGTACTGTTTATTCCTTTCTATGTTTAGTGCTTCTTTCAGGAGCTCTTGTAAAGCAGGCCTGGTGGTGATGAAATCTCAGCAACTGCTTGTTCATAAAGAATTTTATTTTTGCTTCATTTATGAAGCTAATTTGGCTGGATGTAAAATTCGAGGTTGAAAGTTCTTTTCTTTAAGGTTGTTGAATATTGGCCCCACTCTCATGGCTTGTAGGGTTTCTGCCAAGAGATCCACTGTGAGTCTGATGGGCTTCCCTTTGTTGGTAACCTGACCTTGCTCTCTGGCTGCCCTTAGCATTTTTTTCCTTCACTTCTACCCTGGTGAATCTGACGATTATGTGTCTTGGGGTTGCTCTTCTTGAGGAATATCTTTGTAGTGTTCCCTGTATTTCCTGGACTTGAATGTTTCCCTGCCTTCCTAGGTTGGGGAAGTTCTCCTGGATAATATCCTGATGAGTGTTTTAGAGCTTGGATTCATTCTGTCCATCACATTCAGGTACACCTATCAAACACAGATTAGGTCTTTTCATATAATCCCATATTTCTTGGAGGATTTTTTTTTATTTCTTTTCACTCTTTTTTCTCTAATCATGCCTACTTGTTTTATTTCATTGAGTTGATCTTCAATCTCTGATATCCTTTCTTCTGCTTGGTTGATTCGGATACTGAAACTTGCGTATGCTTTGCAAAGTTCTCGTGCTGTGTTTTTCAGCTCCATCAAGTCATTTTTATTCTTCTCTAAGCTGTTTATTCTCGTTAGCATTTCATCAAACCTTTTCTCAAGTTTCTTAGTTTCTTTGCATTGGGTTAGAACATTTTTAGCTCAGAGAAGTTTGTTATTACCCACCGTCTAAAGCCTGTTTCTGTCAGTTCATCAGATTCATTCTCCATCCAGCTTTGTTCCCTTGCTGGTGATGAGTTGTGATCCCTTGGAGGAGGAGAGGCATTCTGTTTGGGTGTTTTCATCCTTTTTGCTCTAGTTTCTTCCCATCTTTGTGAATTTATCGGCTGCGGTCTTTGTAGTTGGTGACTTTCTGATTGGGTCTCTGAGTGATGTCCTTTTTGTTGATGAAGAAGTTATTTCTTTCTGTTTTTCAGTTTTCCTTCTAAAAGGCCCCTCTGCTATAGGACTGCTGGTGGTCCTCTACACACCCTGTTTTCCTGGGAATCACCTGAAGTGGCTGCAGAACAGTAAGGGTTGCTGCCAGTTTCTTCTTCTATTATCTTTGTCCCAGAAGATATCAGGTATCAGCCAGGTATCAGCCTGAGCTGTCCTTTATGAGGTGCTAGAATCTGGAATATATAAAGGACTCTCAAAACCCAATGGTTTAAAAATAACTCAATTAGAAAATGGGCAAAAGACACGAAAAGCCATTTTAAAGTGTTCAATCCTATTACTTAGTCGCACAAAATGTTAACATATGGGAAACACAGAAACCAGCATTACTTTCTCAAGATTCTGATATCATTCTTCTATTTACCACTCGTATGTAAGCTAACTTCTATTACAAAAATGTATTCATACAAGATGTTGTATTTCTTTATTTCCAAGTGGCTATGCTGGCATAAAGTAGGTAAGCAATTAATATTGAAAACAAAAACTTAATGATTGAATGAACTGAAGTCAGAGATGGGGTATGTAGATGAAACTGGAAAATGATATTTGAAGATGATTCAATTAACTGCTGACTATAGGATGTAAGACATAAGGTTAAGACAGAAAACATGAAAATTTAGTTTTTACTTCTGCTTCATAGTTAAGACAGAATCAGAGGCAATGGATACTGACAGTTGACCTGTCTGCTTTTTCTGTATTTTTCCATGACTGTATCTACTACCTCAGCTTGATTTATAAGCAAAACCTGAAAACCCTACAAAAATAAGAGTTTTGTAGTTTATCTAGAAATAATATGGAAAAAATTGCTGTTCTTTTCAGTGAAGAAAATCAATTTAGTATAGTTTATTTCAATCTAAGAAATGTGAATTTTGTTTAAAAACTAAAATTATAATTAGGGGTAATAAAGACCTGAATTAGGTTCATCTGAATTAGGTTAATTCTTTTAGACATAACGTCTTTTAGACATTATATCTAAAATAATTAGCAAAAATGCAGTACAATGGAGGCCAAACTCCCAATCTTTTCCCTCACCAAATCTCCAGCCTAATTCTATGACATGGTTGGAGGCATTACCAAAGCTTTGTTTTAATTCTGCAGCAACAACACTATCTCAGGCTGTTTTCTTTTCCCACATTTCCCACTGCTGACTCCCACTTCTGCAGCCATATCATCTCAAAAATAAATTCTCTGAGACCTCCACAGCTACTAAAAAATTCCTCATCTATGTTTAACTCTGCCATGGCAAACCCTTCCACAAGTTCCTTAGATAATTAGTTTCATAAAATATTGCTTTTGCTGGAATATTCTGCCAACAGCCCCAACTTGCCTAGTAATATCTTGAAATAAAGATCAGGTGTTTCTCTTGCCAGCACTCTCACTACAAGATTATTTTAATAGAAGTTTAATTAACAGGAAGCAACACTTAATAAATAGTATCAGTAAATGGGGAATGGAAAAAGCAATTCCTAATCCTGCCAAAATTCTAAATCTTTCTATATGCATTTTTCCATTGCACTATAGTGACTGATGAGGTAGAAGGACTCTCTGGCTTGGCTTTCCCGCTGGCTTCTGATGGGGCCCTCCTGGCTCTCACCCTCTCCATGCATCTCCAGCCCTTCTAGAATCCATGCATAGAGTACCTGAGATAGCCTCAAACATGTACTCAGCTATGTGGGATCCTGAGAGATCTGCCTCTCCAACATATTAATGGAAGAGTAGGCAGAAAAGTCTCCATTGTTCGATTTGTGTATTCCAATTCATGTTCGATTTGTGTATTCCAATTCATGTGCTTTTGAAGTAGTCCAGCACCACGGCTTGCTTCTCCAGCTCTGCCTTGATCCTCTGACTCCTGATTGCTAGTTCACCGCCTGGACCTCCAGGGTACTATCCCCTCCATAGAACTCTGCTGCTGTCATGCTGACCTCAGCAAAAGATGACACCTCCCTCTATTGCTACATTTCTTCATTCGTCCCAGTCTGTGAATAACACAAGGCTGTTGTGGACTTAACAGGGTTTGGAGATACATGTAATTATAATTTTTAATATTAAAATTTTAATATTCAGTTAATCTTAATCATCACTAATGACCCTAAAAATGACTTTGTTCCCAGGATCTGTGAAAAAAAATCAACTAGCAAGTTAAATCCTTTGCATAGATGCTCTCAAAAGTTCCCTACTTTCCTATCCTTGCTCCCCTGTCCTTCCTCAGAAATATAAAAATAACTTTTTTTTTTTAGTATTTTGCTCTGTCACCCAGGCTGAAGAACAGTGGCATTATCTCAGCTTATAGCAGCCTCAACCACCCAGGCTAAGTGATCCTCCCACCTCAGCCTCCCAAGTAGCTGGGACTACAGGCTTATGCCACCACACCCAGATACTTTTTGTATTGTCTGTAGAGATGGGTTTTCTCCATGTTTCCCAGGCTGAGAAAAAATATTCTTAAATCTATCATGTTGCAAGCTTCTACCTTCCTCTAGAAAACCTTATTCCCCTACTTAAGGGGGTTGGTCTTATCCTAAAAGACAATCGCCCAGTCCCTGCTAGGACAGCCATGAGATAGCTTATTACAGTGTCTTCCCAAAGACTGAGTAGTTCAATCTGGGACAACACTATGGACCTTCAGCCAAACAATACATACTCACCTCTCCAGAACAAGTGTAGTGAAAAATCCCTCTATAAACGCAAACGAGAGAAACATTGACCTAAAGGAGCATTATCTGCAGAACTTGCCTAAGGTCACAATGAAGATAGTATTTTAAAATTCTTGGCAAAGAGACTTCAATTCTTTTTTCCTATTCTGTTTCCAACCTTTTCCAGGCTTTTCCTCATGTAAACCAACCAACAAAGAAGCCCCTTACCATATCTTTGAAAACATCAGTGCCATTCCCTTAATTGCCATTCTTAGCTTTTCTGTCCTTTAGCCTACATCCTATTCTAGTCAAGACTTCTTCCCCATCCTAGTCCTGTAAGAGGGCAAAGACAAACATAAGGGTACATATTCGTTCCTTCTCTGCAGGATTGCCTTTTTTTCTATTTCACTGGGCATGGAGGAGTGCTTAGCTTCCCTGTAAGTCTGTCTTTCCCATGAGTCCTCAGGTCTCATGTTCTTCCTGGGTTGTACCCTCTTCCCTATCAGTGAGAATCCTTGACTAATCTGGCCGCTCATTATGTATGCCTTATTAAAGTTACATAAACGTTACCAGTATAGCATTTCATTTAAAACATCTCTCTAAAACTGAGCTTTCTCTTTCCAAAGTTATTCAAGATCATCTTCTGCCAAAACTCACCTTTTGTCTCTTGCATTTTCAATTTCTACTCTTCTAACTCCGCATTGTCTAAGTCCCTTTATTAGTTCCCAGTTCCATGTCAGAGTTTACTTCTCATCCTCAGCTGACTGTGATCCTACCAATGTTTTCTCTCTCCTTTCCTCCAACTCCTCTGTTTACACCATTTTCCCCAGTATTCCTCCTTTCTTGCCCTTTTTCTACTCCACATCTACACTTTGCCCCCTCCCAAAACTCCTGACTTCCCACCTAACAAACTAGCTCTCTGGCCTATGAAACTTCAAGAAAATTTCCCAGCAATCCTTAAACACTCTGGAGCCAATAGTGGTGAAATCACTACTGCTGTCAGAAGACAGTTCTACAGATACCAGGACTTGAAATTCCTTAATTGATCAGAGCCTTGATTATTATGTTGCAAGAGCATAATATATACATTATTTTAGCTATCTTATGATTAGAAATGCACTCCAGCTGCATTATTAGTTAAACTGCTTTTGTAGGCTAGCCCAAGTATCTAACCACCATTTATAGCATTACCTGTTTGGAAATAAGGCTCCCATTCTAAATAACCACAAATAAACTTTTAGGCTTGTTCACACTGGCACCCGTAATTTCCCACCCACATGTAAGCTTCATCTGATGCAGGAGGCAGGAGCTTTTATGTTAGCAAAGACCTGGTTAGCAACAGAAGAAATGTGTTGCTACATACTGGAGAAAGCCCTCTTGCTGCTCATAATAACAATGAAACCTTTATATCCTGTATATTTTTTACCTTTGTAAAGCATCTAATTTTCAAAACTACTCATAAGACTTTTCAGAGCAAACAAGGTGGATTTGGGCAAAGAGTAAACTATTAGAGATAGCGGTCTGCTACTTACTAGACATGTTACTGACCAAGTCACTTAATCCTCTGAGCCTCAGTATTCCAAACAGTAAGGCAATAGTAGTAATAATACCACCACTATCCTCCCTAGCCAATTTCAAGATTTTTCAGTAATGCATGACATCAAGATAAGTAGGAGTGGGAGTGGGTATGAAGCTGCAAGGACAGGTGGGGACTGGAGTAACAACAGAAATTCAGACAAGCAGGTGGGGCATAGCAGCCAAGGCAATTGAGCAATGTCCTGATGCAATGCAGACAAACTCCGGGTTAGAAGGCAGAAGTAGCAGAACGGTTCACTTATGGTCAGAGCTGGTTGAACAAAATTGAGTGGGTGCCATTTGGAATTCCAGTACTTCATGGAGATCTATACCAAAGCCAGTCTCCACTCCCTGGGGAAAGAACCCAGCAATAAAAATTGCAAGGAAATAGACTAGGTACCCAGAGGGAAAACTCAAGGGAAGCCCAGTTCTATAAAATGAGGTGGACATAGGACACTTGGAAACAGGTGGCAAATTCTAGTGATGGTCTAGAGCAGGCGTCCCCAAACTACAGCCCGCGGGCCGCATGCGGCCCCCTAAGGCCATTTATCTGGCCCCCCGCCGCATTTCAGGAAGGGGCACCTCTTTCATTGTTGGTCAGTGAGAGGAGCACAGTATGTGGTGGCCCTCCAACGGTCTGAGGGACAGTGAACTGGCCCCCTGTGTAAAAAGTTTGGGGACGCCTTGTCTAGAGTATCTAGTGAAGGATTCTGATGATCATCCCTAGAACACGTGTCCCAGCAGCAAAACCTTGGACCATGACATTGAAGCTCACACATTACCAGAGCAAGATACAGTTTATAGGAATGTATATTGATTCAGCAGAGGGTGGTTTGATGAAAAATATTATTTTAGAGCAGAATTAAGGTTGACTTATTAGTTAGCTCAGTTGGCTGGGGTCTGTGTGAGTGGCAAGGTGCTGGCTCCCAGAGCAGGTGACTCCATCTCACTACCTCATGGCCACAGGCCTTTTCTTTTCTCCTACCTGCTACCCTGTAAATCCTGGATGCCAGAGCACCATGGGTATGAGGTAAATCTGTACTATAGCAGGTACTCAACAAGTACCAGATGAATGTAGGGACATAGGATTAAATAAATGAATGCAACAGCTTTTGCTATCAAAAAAATTTATCTAACAAGAACATAATCACATCCTTTGTAATTAAGCCTGCAGACATCCTTAGTGTTTTGCTCTCTGCACTCTGGAAGTCAGAATGCAGTCCTCTGAAAGCATTTTAAGAGCCGTGTAGGAAAAGACAAACAAGCTTAGAAGAATTCAGTGAAAGATGAGAAGCCAATTGTCAATAACAAATTCAAAGTTCCTATTCAAGGCCAGTAGAAACTAGTAAACAAAAAAATGTGTTAGGCAGAGAGAGAGTTAATCACTTCATTAATACTTTAATACCTATTTGAAATTGACTGACTTATCAGTCTTGACATATCTCCTTTGCAATGCATTTAAAGAGGAGCATAACATAGGATGGAATCCAAGGTGTCACATTCTCGGCTTACTGGTGATTATACAAGGAATGTGGACTAGGCCAGCAAAATTGTCCTTGAGCCCTGCAGGATCCAAACCTGTGTGTCAACCCCAGTGAATCTCTGTGTCAGGAAGGCATGTGGACCTCTGCTGCCCCAGCACTCATCCCTAGCAAAGGGCCCTTCGCATTTCCTAATTAGGTTATATTCAGTGTTCACAGGGCTGGTAATGGATGAGATACTGAAGTGTAATCACAACTGATATTATTCATGTCCCAGGAATGTGCAGCCGAGGCTGCTCTGCTAGTTCCAACAGAAAACAATGGTGTGGTTGACAAGCAGCCCTTTTTACATTTCAGATTCTGATCCAGATTTAGTCTTTCTGTTTGGTCATGATTGCAGAATACATATCCAGAGAGAAGAAATAAACATGCTGTATATTCCATTTCTTGGGTGTTGGAGGCTCGTTAAGTCCTATACAGACTGGCATAGGCTGCCTGTTAGAATGTTCAGAAATGAGGCTAGCTGGGGGAGTCTCTGTGTCTGTTATGCTATGACTAGTTGATTAGACATAGCAAGTAACCAAGTAACCACAGAAAAGGTAATTAACTTAATCAACAGGTGTTTTGTGCCAGGCATTGTTCAAAAATAAAAGATGAAGATAAGTGTCTATTCTAAAATGGTTTGTGATCATGTGAAAATGCCAGACAAAGCATGCTAACAACTATCGAAAGTCAGATGCAACTCAGTACTATAATGAAGGAATAGACAATGTATTAATGACTGGCCAGAGCAGAGGATAATTAACTCTGACTAAGGAAAAGTGGGCTGACCAGGGGAAATCTTAAAGAATGAGTGATACTATATGAAGGAAGGGGCTGGGATGTACATCCCAAGAGACATGAAATTGGACAGAGTCATGGACAAGGAGGGAAAATCACCCAGTGGCAAGACCCCAGAGAACTTCACAGAGAAAGTGATGCTTCTGTTGAGACTTGGAGGATATGAGGTGGCAGATAGTCAGACAGAGAGCAGAGGAAGGGCATTCTAGAAAGAGGAGGCAGCACTGTGCAGAGTGAGGTGAAAGAACATGGCAATGTGGGATTCCATGTGATGTGGTTTGGCTGTCCCCACCCAAATCTCATCTTGGAGTATAGTTCCCATAATCCCCCATGTGTCATGGGAGGAACCCAGTAGGAGGTAATCAAATCATGGGGGCAATTAACCTCATGCTGTTCTCATGATAGTGAGTGAGTTTCTATGAGATCTGATGGCTTTATAAGGGGCTTCCCCCGCCTTTTGCTCAGCACTTCTCCTCACTGCCACCATGTGCAGAAGGACATGTTTGCTTCCCCTTCTGGCACGATTGTAAGTTTCCTGAGGCCCCCCCAAGCCACGCTGAACTGTGAGTCAATTAAACATCTTTCCTTTGTAAATCTGTATAGATATATTTTTATTAGCACCATGAAAATGGAGTAATACATTGGGAATGGTGGAAGATGAGGTTAGAGAAGTAGGTACAGCTAGGGCATGACAGAATATTTTTGTAGTCAGCTGAGTACTTTGTATTTTATCCTTATGGCTATAAGAAGCCACAAGAGGTGGTCCAATCTATTTGACTTGGTGACTAATGGGATCTGGGGAGAAGGTGTAAAGGATCCAGGTGAGACATGATGAGAGCCTCAACCAAAGATATAATTGACAAATAAATGGACTCATGTGATCCCGTAGGTTTTACTAGCCAGGAGAAGAAAATAGAATAATTATCCTATCACTAATATTATTCTCCAGTGATAACTCAGTACCTTTTCTCATTATTTATACAAATTTTATTGCCCCTATTCAATCATCAGGTCCTTGAAGGAAGATCAGAGAGAGATCATGTTTGTGTTGCCCACACTTTCCAGTACACATCTTGACATATCAACCATTTTGTAAGTATATATTTAAGAAACAGAAACACAGAATTTGTGTATGGGGGTTGTGGTGGTCCCAGAGTCAGTATTTAAACAAAGAGAAAGCCCTTCAACTCCCTCCTTTGCAGAGAGGTTACTCTTTCTCCCATAATGCACATCTGCAAGATATTTACAGCCTACCAGAGACCTTCAGAGAAGGTTTCATAACATCCCTGCTGACCATCTTCTTGGAGACAGTGGATACTAGAGTCTACATAATTTCTAGAAGATTCCAAAGTAAACTACCAGACATTAGAAAATGATCTGAATTTATGAATCAGCCACCCACAAGAGCTATATGCTTATCAGTGACAGGGCCAAAGTCAACAGGACCTTATGCCAAAGTTTCAGGATACCCACTGACCTAATTATTGATATCTAAGGATTCAGGTTTACCAAGATTCTCTAAAGTCATCCATCTGCAAACATGTTTTAAGGCCAGCAGTATTTTGTATACAAAAACTGTCTTGAAATATAGACTAGCTGAATGTAATGTTTGTCTTTGTCATGAACTTTCAAATTTTCATTTCAGTAATGCAAACCACAACAGTGCTATGATCAATCCTTATCATCAGTATAGAAGAAAATATCTAGTCCTAACCCATGTTCTTCCTGGTTTAATCATTTATTTCCAGCTTTCTGCACTTTGTTTATTATTTATTTAAGATATTTTAGCTCTTTATGCTGAGTTGAAATGTAATGATTTTATTAATTTTTTAAAAGTTAAATTTCTAAATAAATTATAAAATGATAAAAGACATAAATCAGCTTTAAGCAAAATAAGTGCATATCCTCTTCCCAACACTTTTTTTAAAGTTTTTATTTTTAAATATTTCTAGACATGACAGAAAAATTATAAGGATACTGCAGAGTTCCCATATACCCTATACCCATTCTCACTTATTATTAACATCTTACATTAATATTGTCTATTCATGATAATTAACCAATATTGATATATAGTTTTTGATTAAAGTCTATAATTTATTAAGATTTCCTTAGTTTTAGCTAATGTTCTTTTTCTGTTCCAGGATCCCATCCAACATACCTCATTAAATTTAGCTGTCATATCTCTTTAGGCCTTTGTTTGCCATGACTGTTAAGACTTCCCTTGTTTTTTATGACCTTGACAGTTTTGAAGAGTACTCCTGTCGTTTCTGGTCACGTATTTTTAGAATGTCCCTCACTTGGGAATTATATGATGGCTTTCTTATGATTAGGCTGGAGTTATGGATCTATGAGATGAAGACCACAGAGGTAAAATGTCATTCTCATCATATATCAAAACTGCATACTATCAGCAAGATTTATGACTGATAATATTGACCTTAACCACCTGCTTGGGGTAGTGTTTGTTAGCTTTCTCCACTGTAAAGTTACTCCCTTCATCATTTATTTGTATTTTATATAACTATTACTATTTATTATTATTTTAGAGATAGAGTTTCACTCTGTCACCCAAGAGGGCAGTGGTGTGATCACAGCTCACTGCAACCTTGAACTCCTGGGCTCAAGCGATCCTCCTACCTTCTCCTCCACAAGCACTGGGATTACAGCCCTTCTCCCCTATCCACATCTCCTCACATTTTTTTATTATACTCTTTGGAAGGAAGTGACAATGTATAGCCCACAAGTAAGGAGCAGCAATTTATATTCCACTCTTTAATGGCAAAATATCTACATACATTATTTGAAATTCTTCTGCCTAGGAGATTTGTCTATTGTGCCCCATTGATTTATATATTCAGTTACTTATTTGTATCAGTATGGTCTCACGGATATTTATTTTGCATTTTGGGTTATAGCTTAGTCCTATTTTATTTTGTTGCTCAAGTTGTTCCAGCCTTGGCCATGGAGAGTACGTTCAGTTGGCTCCTGTGTCCCTGTAACATAGCCCTGTCATTGTGGGGTTTTCTTGAGCTCTTTCTTTTTTTTTTTTTATAAGATATGTCAAATATTTATTATTTTACAAAATCTGATGGTAACATTCTCTGTGTTGCCTGAGGGCAGCAATTTCTCAAGGAAATGTTTTGTTATGACAATATTTTATGGTTCTTGTTGTGGTGTACATTATAGCTAAAACAAATTGTGTTCTGAAAGGAATTCCTTTAAAAGATAATATAGTAAAATATGTTATACCTAGTGGCCAAGGGCAGCTCTTGTCTCTTTAAAGAGATTTTTTTTTTAAATTGCATTTTAGGTTTGGGGGTACATGTGAAGAACATGCAAGATTGTTGCATAGGTACACACATGGCAGTGTGGTTTGCTGCCTTCCTTCCCCTCACCTGTATCTGTCATTTCTCCCCATGCTACCTCCTCCCACCTCCCCACCTCCCCGTCCCTCCCCCATTTCCCCCCAACGGACCCCAGCGTGTAGTGCTCCCCTCCCTGTGTCCATGTGTTCTCATTGTTCAACACCTGCCTATGAGTGAGAACATGCAGTGTTTGATTTTCTGCTCTAGTGTCAGTTTGCTGAGAATGATGGTTTCCAGGTTCATCCATGTCCCTACAAAGGACGCAAACTCATTCATTTTTGATGGCTGCGTAATATTCCATGGTGTATATGTACCACATTTTCCCTATCCAGTCTATCATCAATGGGCATTTGGGTTGGTTCCAGGTCTTTGCTATTGTAAACAGTGCTGCAATGAACATTCGTGTGCATGTGTCCTTATTGTAGAAAGATTTATAATCCTTTGGATATATACCCAGTAATAGGATTGCTGGGTCAAATGGGATCTCTATTTTTAGGTCATTGAGGAATCGCCACACTGTCTTCCACAATGGTTGAATTAATTTACACTCCCACCAACAGTGTAAAAGTGTTCCTATTTCTCCACATCCTCTCCACCATCTGTTTCCAGATTTTTTAATGATCACCATTCTAACTGGTGTGAGATGGCATCTCAATGTGGTTTTGATTTGCATTTCTCTAATGACCAGTGATGATGAGCATTTTTTCATATGTTTGTTGGCCTCCTGTATGTCTTCTTTTGTAAAGTGTCTATTCATTTCCTTCGCCCATTTTTGAATGGGCTTGTTCGTTTTTTTCTTGTAGATCTGTTTTAGTTCTTTGTAAATTCTGGATATCAGCCCCTTGTCAGATGGATAGACTGCAAAAATTTTTTCCCATTCTGTTGGTTGCCGATTCACTCTACCGACTGTTTCTTTTGCCGTGTAGAAGCTGTGGAGTTTGATTAGGTCCCATTTGTCTATTTTGGCTTTTGTTGCCATTGCTTTTGGCGTTTTGGTCATGAAGTCCTTGCCTACGCCTATGTCCTGAATTGTTTTGCCTAGATTTTCTTCTAGGATTTTTATGGTGTTAGATCTGATGTTTAAGTCTTTAATCCATCTGGAGTTAATTTTGGTGTAAGGTGTCAGAAAGGGGTCCTGTTTCTGCTTTCTGCACATGGCTAGCCAGTTTTTCCAACACCATTTATTAAACAGGGAATCCTTTCCCCATTGCTTGTTTTTGTCAGGTTTGCCGAAGATCGGATGGTTGCAGATATGTTGTATTTCCTCTGAGGCCTCTGTTCTGTTCCATTGGTCTATATCTCTGTTTTGGTACCAGTACCATGCTGTTTTGATTACTGTAGACTTGTAGTATAGTTTGAAGTCCAGTAGTGTGATGCCTCCTTCTTTGTTCTTTTTGCTTAGAATTGATTTGGCTATGCGGGCTCTCTTTTGGTTCCATTTGAAGGTTAAAGTGGTTTTTTCCAGTTCTGTGAAGAAGGTCATTGGTAGCTTGATGGGAATAGCATTGAATTTGTAAATTACTTTGGGCAGTATGGCCATTTTCACGATGTTGATCCTTCCTAACCATGAACACGGAATGTTTCTTTATCTGTTTGTGTCCTCTCTTATTTCATCGAGCAGTGGCTTGTAGTTCTCCTTGAAGAGGTCCTTTATGTTCCTTGTTAGTTGTATTCCTAGGTATTTTATTATCTTTGTGGCAATTGCGAATGGCAGTTCGTTCTTGATTTGGCTCTTTTTAAGTCTGTTACTGGTGTATAGGAATGCTTGTGATTTTTGCACGTTGATTTTGTATCCTGAGACTTTGCTGAAGTTGTTTATCTGTTGAGCTCTTTCTTACTTTCAGGAGGTACAAAGTGCTCCAGGCTCATCTTGTATATTTCCTGCCCCATCCTCAAGTCTGTGTCTCCAAGGAGCTTGGTTCTTTTATTGGAAAATGGTAAAAGAAACCAAGACCTGGGCATGCTCCTTATTGCAGAGGTGTTTTTGCTTCTAGGTTCAGCTGACAGAGAAATAACATACATGTGTGTAAATTAACACATGTTTATGCATATAGATCTATAAATCCTTATTTTTATAACTATCTGTATCTATATTAAGCTAAATATTAATTGATACTGATGTCCCAACCCCAACCGAGTAGCATGTAGATAATTCTAGCCTTCTCCCCTTGCTTGTTTCCTCTCCCACTTATAATGAAGAACCTGTTTTCTGCCATCAGCCATTCATTTATTTCATTGTTTAAATCCAGTGCCCTGTAGTACTTCCATAATTATTAAGCCATACCCACATAGAAATAACTTTATAAATTTGAGTGTTTATATAGAGCTCTTTTTGCCTTTAATCTTACAGACTCAATTCATTGCCAAACTTACTTAGATAAGCACCTTTTGTCACATCCCCTTCAGTAAGCTTGTTTCATACATTTATAATACAGTGAGATTATTTTGTCAATTTTGCATTTCATCCTGGAATCCTCCAATCTTCTAAATATGTTTTAAATTTTCTGTTATTTATGCTGTAAAGTTCTATGGGTTTTGACAAGTGCACAGTGTTGTGCATCTATCGTTATCACAATATCATAAAGAACAGTTTTACCACCCTTTAAAAAATCCCCAGTGGTTAACCTGTTCAACTTCTCCTTTCACCATGTGTTTCTGGAAACTACTGGTCTATTTGCCATCTCTATAAGAGTTTTGCCTTTTCCAGGATATCCCTTAAATGGAATTATACATTATGCAGCCTTCGAATACTGGCTTTTCTCACTCAGTAACACGCATTTAAGATTCATCTGTGTCTTTCTGTGGTTTGACAGCTCATGCCATTGTACGGATGTGCCACACTTTGTTTCATCATTCACCTACTGCAGTTTACTTCTAGTTTTTGGCAGTTATAAATAAAACTGCTATAAAATTCTTATGCTGATTTTTGTGTAAACATAAGTTCTCAACTCAGTTAAGTAAATACTTATGAGCATGATTGCTGGGTCCTATGATGAGACTATGTTTAACTCTGTAAGAAACTGCCAAACTGTCTTCCAAAGTGTCTGTTACCATTTTAATTCACACCAGCAATGAATGAGAGTTCCTATTGTTCCATAAAGTTCTGTGGATCCTTGCCAGCAAAGGGTATTGTCAGTTATTTTTGGATTTTAGCCATTCTTACAGGTGTATAATAGTGCTTCACTGTTGTTTGACTGCTTTTAAAAATATTAAAAGTTTGTCAGGAGTGGGGAGTAAAACTTCAAAACTAAACAAGAAATCTGATTTACCAGCATGAGCCATGGAGTTGTTGAGACAGCTCAGGCTATGAGGTGCTCCTCTTCAGGGTCCTGCAAGAAGCGGGATGTAGAAACCACCAACTTGTTTCCTCAACTTGACTTTAGCTCATGCTCTCCATTATCAAATAAGAAAGCAAAAAAGTTGTGGGAGCTAATAATGCTTTACATAAAATAAATGAGAAAGAGAGGAGAGAAATACAAAAAGTAACTTCTTGGAACACAGAAGAGATTGTCCTTTCCAAATCAAAATGAAAAACATGGCCAAAAAGAGAAGAGAAGGCTGTCATCTGGATAGAGGAGACGATGCTAGAAACCCTGGTGGTTCCTTTTTATTCATATAAGAGTAGCTGGGATTTTTTTAAATCAGGTATGGTAAGACATGCAGAAAAGACAGTCATGAAGGAAGAAGTTTTTATACTTACAGATCCCTAATAACAGGAGGCACAGCACCCTAGGTAGGGCCACATGGAGAAGGAAGAGTCAAGAGAAAGAGGGAGTGAGGGAGGAACATGGACAAAAGCCTTTATTGAGAAGGGCAAGGTAGAATAAGCAGGTTTAGGATTGGCTAGTTTGAATAATTTCAGCAAGATCTGGGGCATAGGGGCTGTCTTTAGTCATCTAGTATCCTGGCCTGGCCTAGGGTGATTAGGGCAAGGGAATAGTGGGTCTGCATATGACAGCCAGATAAAGGTGGTAGAGGTGTGGGCTTTGGATTGGCTGGTTTGCATATGAAAGATAGGCTCCCAGGCAAGTTGCTATCTTTAGGAATTTCAAAACCCTGGCAGGGGGCAGTCCCTTTCAATGTCGGCTAGACTCCAAGATGTTTAAGCATCAGAATAAAAAGACATACTTAATACACTTCTTGCATCATTTTTGTTGTCGGGTCTATTTTTGTTGAAGCTACCTGAGACTGTCCTCTGTCTCTTTCCCCTTGACCTCACTGGTTCCTGAGATCTGAGCAGTGTAAGATTCTCCAGATGTTTCAGGCAACATTGTCTTCTTGAAATTTTAGTAAGGTGTGTTTGCTTCTGGTATTGATGGCTCCTATATACCTGCTTTGCACTACATGTTTTGCAAAGCATGTCAAGTACACCTGTTGTCTAACCCCTGTGACCACACCCCCCCTAAGGTGGAGAACTCATCTTTTACTTTTATTGCTCTTTAACACTTCTCACATCTTTCCATTTGCCCGAGAATCTAAATATTTACAGATTTCCCTTATCTGTCTATCATCTTGTATTCTTATTCCTTTTTTGTTCCTAGTGGCATGTGCTAGCCTTCCCTCTGGGCCACTCCTGATGCTTCATTCATCCAATACATATTTGTGACACACAGATGGGGACAGGAATTGTGCCAGGGTCCAGGGACAGAGACAAATATGGTATCCTTGTGTGGTGGGAAGAATAGATAAGAGCATATGTTTTGAGGCCTGATAATGTGTCAGTCACATGTGTGAAAGAATTGTTTCACTTAATCTTCACATCATTCTCAAGGTGGGTTCTGTGATAACCACCCTGCACTACCACCATTCTTACAAATAAGAACTCAGGCTTAATGAGCTTAAGTAATGACCCAAGGTCACAGGACTAGCCGATGGAGAGCAGGGTTCCAAACCCAGGTGCCTGACCCCAGAGCATCAGGATTTTCATATGGATGCCATGACCCTCCCACAGACATAACTCAGAGCACTTTCCCATCGTAATCCTTGCAAGGATGAACCTCCTTTTCTATATAGAAACAAAATTATTTAGCAAAACAGCCTGTCTACACTAGATGCCTCTACTGCTAACTAACTGGATGATCTTGAGAAAATCACTAACTTTCTTTAGTTTTGTTTCCTCTGCTGTCAAATGAGAGGGCAGGGATAGATGAACTCTAAGATCACATTAAGCGCTGATATTCTTTTAATTGATCAGATACATCTGCACTTCTATTTTAAATACCAATTTGCTTTAAGGTTCAGAAATACAGAAGGAAAGCCAAGGATGACAAAGAGTTCATTTGTTGATAAGAAATATCTTGAAATATTTCTGGCTGATTTCTCTAACAAAATATGTCCTTTAGTGTTGCAAACTTAGCCTACTGAAACCATTGTATACTAATAGGAATAAAACAGCAGTAAGCCAAGGCATTTTGAAGACTGACTCTAATTGACTTGAAAAATTCAAACATCATCTATTACAAAGCCACCACCCCCATGGCTGAGTGAACTCACAAGGGCAATCCTAGGGGCCATTCCATCCCTGCACCCTCATAGACTCCTTTCTGCCGGCATGCCAAGGCCAACAAGAGCCTGGTGAAACAGCTCAACCCACTAGCCAGCCTGGGCTCCATATTGAACACAGGCATGTGTTCTAGCCTCTGAGCATTCTTCATGCCCTTCTCACCGTTGCGTCACTCTCCTTCTTGTCTTCACAGTGTTATTTGTTTGCTAGGGCTGCCATAACAAAATACTATTTGATATGAGTCTAAAATTAGGAAAAAGAAAGAAAAAAATGAAATACCACTAGATATATTTTTAGATTGCTTAAACAGCAGCAATTTCTTTCCTCATAGTTCTGGAGACTGGAAGTCCAAGATCAAAATGCCAGCAGCACTGGCTTCTCCTGAGTCCTCTCTCCTTGGCTTGCAGACAACCATCTTCCCACTGTGCCCCTCACACATACCCCTGGGTTTTCTGTGTGTGTCCAAATCTCCTTTCCTTATAAGGACACCAGTCAGATTGGATCAGGGTCCACCTATATGACCTCAGTTAACCTTAAACCTCTTTAAAGGCTATATCTCCAAATATAGTCATTTTAAGGTACTGGTGGTTAGGACTTCAATGTATGAATTTGCTGGGGGAGACACAATTCAGTCCATGCAGTGTTGGAATCCTACCCATCCTAATCTCTCCTCAGATGCATTTTCCTTTGAGGAAGCATGAAACTCAGCCAGCTGAAATCTCTCCTTCCTTGAGACCCCATTTCTCCACTCTTCCACTTAACAAAGGCCCAAGGAGTGTAAGTTCCTTGAATGACAAAACAGTGCCTTGTTTGATAAATAATGTCTTACATTATTATGTATCTCAATGGCATATAGTTTAATACTTCATTCAGAATAAGAACTTAACAAATATTCAATAAGTGAACAAATAAAGAATTGTGGTACTTCCATGCAATGAAATATTATTCATTGCTAAAGAGAAATGGGTTATCAAACCATGAAAAGGTATGGAAGAACCTTAAATGCAGGTGAATTTCTTTTACTAAGTAAAAGAAACCAATGTGAAAAGGCTACATACTGTATGATTCCAACTATATGACATACTGGAAAAGTCAAAACTATGGAGACAGTCAAAAAACGAGTGATTGCCAGGGCCACTGGGGTGGAATTGGGGAAGGAAGGGAAGAAGGAATTCGTGGAGCACAGAGGATTTTCAGGGCATTAGAACTGTTCTGTATAATACTACAATGGTGGGTACATACCATTTTACATTTGAACAAAATTCATAGAATGCACAACATAACAAATGAGACATAATGGAAATGATGGACTTTGGGGGATAATGATGTATTAATGTAGGTGCATCAGTTGTAACAAAGGTACCACCCTGGTATGGGGTTTTATAGCGGGGAGGGTTTGCATATGTGGGGGGTGGGAAGATTATAGACTCTGTTCCTTCTGCTTAATTTTGCTGTGACTCTAAAACTGATCTAAAAAAATAAAGTTGACTTAAAGGAAAAACCCTCGAAAATACAGTTTTTAATTATATTGAATTTTCTGCACAGCCCTCAAGTTTTTGAAAATATGGGTGTGGCTTCCATCTTTGGGTTTTCCATAAGCCCTGCCTTCCTTTAGAGCTAACCAGGTCACTGTCAAGGAATAATAAAGCAATTTAAAAAGAGAATGGTGTTTAAGACTTCATCATTCCTCCATCATAATCCTCAAATGCAGCCTCACTCCCAAGCAATGTGTGAAGCTTGTTAACTCTACTCCAAGACGATATAAAACTTTGATTAGCCAGAATGCTATGCCAAAGGGCTAGGGTTCTAGTTTATTGGTCTATGGCCCTGGAGTTCATGCCTCCCAAGCCAGCCCTCTTCGGATGCAAATGCAGCATTCCTTGAGGATGGCACATCCAACATTGCAATGCTTGGGGTGTGGGCTTCTGGGGTCCATTGCTAAAGGAAGAAACGTTAGGCTCCACTGTGAGTACTGCTAAAGACAAATATCCAAAGGAGCCAGGGCTCTGGGCTGAAAAATGGATGGAGGGAAGTCACCTGTAGTGGAAAGAAGAAAGAGGACTGAGGAAGAGGAGGTCATGGGAGGCTGGAAATGAGCCTCACTTTACCTGAAACCCACATGGCCATGAAACTCACCAGTCAAGTCCTGGATCCTCACTGACACCCTCTATGGAGGCCATTTACCTGAGTCATAAAGATCTGTAGCACAAACAGGTGCATTCAGACCACATGCCCCAGCCCTGTACAGCAGAAAGCCCAATAATCACCCAATGTTAATCAGGCCATCCTGGATACTCTACCCAGAAGTATTCTATTTACTGATCATCTCTCTGTGGTTTCAGCTGTTTCTTAGAGTATATCTCAGTTTGTTTAAGCTAGTGTGACAAAAACACCATAAATTGGGTGGCTTAAAGAAAAAATATTTATCTCTCACAGTTCTGGAGGCTGGGAAATCCAAGATCAAGGCTAAGATTGGTGTCAGATGAGGGTCTGCTTCCTGGGTCACAGGCAACCTTTCTTGCTATGTCCTCACCTGGAATAAACAGCAAGGGAACTCTCCAGGATCTCTTTTATAAGGGCATCAGTCCCATCATGAGAGCTCCAATCTAATCGCCTACTGAAGACCCATCCTCCTTATACCATCACCTCAGGGGTTAGGATTTTAACATACGAACTTTATGGAAATACAAATATTCAGCCCATAAGAGAGCCAATGAGAATCAAGAAGGAGTTTCAAGAACCCCTTGGCAAGAGAATGGGGGTAGAAAGACAGAGAAGGACTCCTCATTCACTATAGCTCAACCAGAGCAGCTGCACATTCACCTGTAATAAGCATTGAGGTCTTGCTTACAATTCCATTTGAAAGGGAGAAAACTTCAAAACCACCAGTGTACAGTGAAATATCAGCATTAGTGGACCACACATCCCAGATAATCCCAAGTGCAATACATATTGTCCCATTGCCAGATAACATATCAGAATATGGGTCCCTATTTGGCATTTGGAAAAGATCATGGAATTGATAACATTCATGATATACTATCTGGTATCATAGTTACTTATGTGCTTGTTTTATCATCTGTATAAGTTTAACCTGTTTAGGTGTAGGAAGCACATTCATCTTTGTACCTTTTAGAGTGCCTATCACAGTGCCTTACACTCTGGTGTTCAATAAATATAAGCTGAATGACAATAAGAGTGTTAGGTAATATTCACTAGCAAACAGATCTATGCAGCAGGTTCTAAGGGCTACAATATAATGGAATGAACGTGCAAAATTCCTGCCTTTGTTTTCTGGGCAAACCCATAATTAGAAATAATTTAAAGATAAGACTTTACAAACCAATAAGGAGGACCTAGACCACTCTTAGGCACAAAGATTTTGATATAGAGTAACAGAGGAGATGACTACCTTGGAAGAAGCAGCTTGGCATTCAGTGTTCACTTGTGTCAGTCTAACAGCATTTCCAGATTGAGGTGCAAAGCACAGGATTACCAAGCATTGACTCTTGTATGGGTGCATGTCCTGATGCTCAGACAAGTGACCTGATTACAGTCAGGGGCATCTAAATGTCTCTGGAGTGTTCAGATGGAGGCTTTTGACAACAATAGTTTCCACATCTAGTCAACAGGCTTGAAAAATAGAGAAATATAGGTCAGCCCAGGAAGAGTGCCAGCCTTACTGGCCCAATTCCTTGGCACAAAGTAGACACCCAATAAATACATGTTAAGTGGGTGAAATGGCTCCCCTCCCCTCTGGCTCCAACCTGTTCAGTCAGTAGTCAGAGAGCTCCAAGCACTGTCAAGGCCACATATCTACCTATCTGTTACCTTTGTTGAGGAAAACACCACAATCATCGTTTCTACAGAGTTAATGACCAGTAGAACATTTCTGAAAATCAGGCATGGCCAAGAAGGGGCCTTCAGAGCATCCACAGTATCAGGTTGAAGAGGCATGCTTGACAGCCCAGCACATCAGAGGCATGAGCCACAGGGAAGGATGCTGGACCTAAGGGTAAGCCACCTTGGGGCCCTAAAAGAAGGAGGAGACCATTGTCAGATGCAGTTTATAAATATCCCTGCAAGTTGTTCTTCGTGAAGGAAATGTAAGAAAAATCCTGGGTGTCCTCTACTGCACACTTCCTGGTTCTCTTTATGGGAGTCCAAAATACCCCTTAGAAGATGATCCTGTAAATACCCCTCAGAAGATGATCCATCCTTGGTGCACACTGGTAGGTGTAGGTGTGTGTTATGTGTGTGTGTTTGGGGGGTGGCGTATGAGTATGTGTTCTTCTATCTGTGTGTGAATGCATGCAGGGAAGCAGGAGAAGTGAGTGAGCAGAGTATCATTGCAGACCTCTCTCTTTTATTGTTTCTCACTAACCCAGAGCATTAATTGAAATAATCATGTTTCTTGCTCACTTTATAATCACTATCAAAGCTCTATAATGTTCAATTTTTGTCAGGTACCAAAAAGGATGAACAAAGAAACTTTGACATTACAACAGTCTACCAGGTATACAAATGAAGAAGGCTTGGAGAAAGAATTAGTGGGGATTCGAATCTTGATAAAGCAAGTTATCACTATCGGCATAACCTTGAATGAATCACAGACCTTTCTCTAGCTCATTCATCAAAGCTTTGTTTAATTAAACAAATATTTATCACATGCCAGGTACCTGCACTAAGCACTGTGGCTTCATTCATTTATTCATTCAACAAATACTTATTAAATCCCTATTATGTGCCAAGCACTGATCAAGGGGTTGGGATACAGCCATGAATAAAATAGGTAATATTTCTGCCCTTGTGGAGTTTATATTCTAGTGGTACGGGGAGTAGAGAGGCAATAAACAAATATACAATCAACATGTCAGGTGTTAAGTGCCATGATGAAGAATAAAGAGGGTAATGGGATAAAGAAGGCCACGGTTGATACTTTATATAAGATGTCTTGCCGGGCACAGTGGCTCACACCTGTGATCCCAGCACTTTGGGAGGCCGAGGCAGGCGGATCATGAGGTCAAGAGATAGAGACCATCCTGGCCAACATGGTGAAACCCCATCTCTACTAAAATACAAAAATTAGCTGGGCATGGTGGCATGTGCCTGTAGTCCCAGCTGCTTGGGAGGCTGAGGCAGAAGAACTGCTTGAACCCAGGAGGTAGAGGTTGCAGTGAGCCGAGATCGTGCCACTGTACTCCAGCCTGGTGCCTGGCAACAGAGCAAGCCTCTGTCAAAAAAAAAAAAAAAAAAGATGTCTTGGAAGGCAGGTGTCTGGGAGTTCAGATTTAAGCAACATGGGAAGAAAGCTAAGGAAGGAGACATACAGGTATGTGGGGAAAGAGCACATAACAAAGAGTACAATAGGCATAACTCAATCAATTATACCTCAGTAAAGCTGGAAAAAAAGAAAGGAATGACTCATTATATACAAAAGCCTTCTAAGTTGCCTCAAATCCCTTCTGGAAATAAGTGTGTAAATAAACCATAAATGTGTTACCTACCCAGCATGAACAAAACGACCTAAAATGAGGACGAAATGAGAAAGTGTTTTTAGAAGCATAGAAGGCTATATAAATATACAGTAATGCTATTTATTAGTCACTGGTTTGCACTAACAATCAGAATCAAGTATGCATCTATATTTGAAGGTCTTATGCACAAATTAAATTGGTGCTGTCCCAAGTTCAGGAGCTAACACAAATGCCAAAAACGTATTCAGTGGTTATGGTGAGTAACTGTGTAACCTGCTTAGAACTGTATCTTAGGCCTGTAGTCCCCATGCAAATATAGCCTCTCATACTATACCTCATAGTATACCATTTCCTGCTGCATTCAATTAAGGAAAGCTGAAGTCTTCCAACCAAGATGTGACCTAAATTTCTTTATTTACAAGGAAATCACTGGTTAGAAAATTCCTTAGCCTTGGCAATTAGTCCATCAAGTTCATTAGCACAGGTTGACATATTTCCAGGACTGGTGAAATTTTAATTGGGTAGCAAGGAGGGGAATACTCAAGCTTTAAGGAAATTCTCATTCAAAATGTACTACCCTTCCAGCTTCTCCTACGTTTTCCTTAAATCTAACTTAGAGGAATAATCGAGACCATACACACATGAATTCAGCCTGGATGTGGCATTTTGCAGGAAAACCCCAGCTAAGTACACGGGTGTGTTTCAGCTTTGCCAGAAGAAAAATAGTTATGCATTATACATGGACTATACAGACATTTTTTGTAAGTCTTACTTTAAAATGTTTGAATTTTCAAAGTTAAAATGTTCC
Source organism: Saimiri boliviensis (assembly GCF_048565385.1). NCBI lineage: Eukaryota > Metazoa > Chordata > Mammalia > Primates > Cebidae > Saimiri > Saimiri boliviensis. Next base: position 37,309,381 of record NC_133449.1, on the reverse strand, counting down.
ATGTGTTTAGTATTTCTTGTTCTATTAAAGAGAAGTGGTTTAAAATTCAGCCTCAGCAAACATGTGGTATATTCCAAGAATGTTTGATATATTATGATTTCTGCAGCTATAGAGTTTGTAAACATGACTTTTATACTCATTACTGGTTATAGTTAAAAGGTCGTTTATTCAATAAACATTTATTGAGTACCTACTGTATGCCAGGCCCTGTTGTACGCACAGGAGATACAGCAGCAAATAAAGTTCATATGTTAAAGGAAACAGACCATAAATGAATTTAAAAATAAATATAATGGCAGGTAGTGAAACAATTGTTCTTCCCATTTTTTTTAGGGAAAGGGAATGTGGGAGGGACTGCTATTTTAGAGAGAAAGCCTCTCCCTTGAAGTCTCCTTTGAATGAAGATCTTAATGAGCCTTTTACTGATTTGGGGAAATGCCCCAGGCAGACAGATTGGGCCAGGCTTTGTTGTCAGGAGTCCCTGGAATAGCCTGAAGGCCAATGTGGCTTGGACAGAGTGAGAGGTGAGCAAAGTGGAACAAAATGAGATCTTATGTGAAACCCCCATGTCATTTTCTGGATGTTCAAGTTAAGATAATTGCAAGGAAAGCCTGCTATCAAACTACAGTCTCCTCACTGAATTTCACATGAACACATACAAAAATGGACATTCTCTGTTTTCCCTCTCAGGACCGTTTGCTTTTACATTTCAACAGCTTGAAATGCTCTTCCTTACTCCTCTTCCTATCAAACTCCCCCAGGTTTAATTTAAGCTCTGTTCCCTGTAAGAATCCTCTCTTAACTCCTCCAGCTGACATTGACTCAGTCTTCTTTGTGACTGAGAGGATCTTAACCTAGGACTTCCCTGCCATGGACAGATCTTTACAAGAACTCTGAAATTGTATACAAAAAATTGTGTGTATCATTCTGTATGTTTTTCCAAGGGTGTTCATGAACGCCATGAGATTTTCAAATCAGTTTGTAACTTTAAAAGGTGGAGAACCACCAAGCACTCATGGCCAGTGCTTTTCAAACATTAAATGTGCACACAAACTATCACGTTTCATTAGACTGAAGATTCCAATTCGATAGCCCTGGAGTGGGCTTGATGCTCCTAGTCCTGGGACCGTACTTGGTAGCAAGAAACTAGAATGTGGTCAGCACATGCTTGTGTACACTGGCAAGGTGCTCTCTGCACTTAGGTAGATCACAGGTTTCTGGACAGCAAGGTCACTGCCAAATATTACTTGGCTTTTCTCCCAAGTAGGGACTAACAGAAAAACAGCCCACTATTGGGCCTGACAGGTGTTCTACAGAACTTAGTCTCAACTAGGCTTCTAAGGTTACCACCAAATGTTTAAGGCTAAACCTTTCCAAAATGCACAGCCGAATCTCAAAACCCTTAAAATCTTCCTGAAGTGAAGCTTTTTCCTCTCTTCCAGTAGTAGAGTCCCATAACATACTGAAACCTATATCCATCAACTCTACAAGTGATGGTAGTTAGCACAGGAAATGAACTCATTTGGAAGAACAATTCACTATATGAGGGCATCGTTTACTCACTGAAGATGTTCAGCACAAAGAAATAACATAAGGCACAGGGCGTGGTGGCTCATGCCGGTAATCCCAGCACTTTGGGAGGCTGAGACAGAAGGATCACTTGAGGCCAGGAGTTGGACACCCTGAAAAGAAAGAATGAGGCCGGGCACAGTGGCTCACACCTGTAATCCCAGCACTTTGGGAGGCTGAGACAGGTGGATCATGAGGCCATGAGTTCAAGACCAGGCTGGCCAAGATGGTGGAATCCCATCTCTACTAAAGAAATACAAAAATTAGCCAGGTAGGGTGGCAGGTGCTACTCAGGAGGCTGAGGCAAGAGAATTGCTTGAACCCAAGCAGTAGAGGTTTTGGTGAGCCCAGATCACGTTACTGTACTCCAGCCTAGCCGATAGAGTAAGGCTCAATCTCAAAAAGGGGAGAGAGAGAGAGAGAGAGAGAGAGAGAGTGAGTGAGAGAGAGAGAGAGAGAGAGACGAAATAACACAGGGCATCAAAGGAACCAGGATAAATCAAACCACCAGGCCCTTGAATGAGCAGATCCTAGATAACTGTTTAGAGCCTAGCAGTGAAGCCTTATTTCAAAATGGCAGAGGGAGAGAAAACCACCGAAAGGCAAGGAATAATGTAGAAAAGTAAAATTAGGGTTTTGGAATAAAACTGCCACCTCTAACAACTTGCCACTCTATATTTGCACAAACTATAAAAGAAGTTATTTATTGGGCCATGTGGAAATAAAGTGCTTTTAACAGCAGCTAACAATAGATCACGTGAAAAAAAGTTACATATAAGACGTGTAAGGAATGTCTTTATGTGTTCAAAAGGAATTTTTCATGTGGTATTTTATAAATATATACACTCACATTATTTGGACTTATAAAATATCCTATGTAATGAAAACTATGCATATTTATTAAAAAACCATTTTCTAAGTAGGCCAGAAACATTTAATATTTTTCAATAAATTAATATATAAAATATATACATTAGTGCCAAATGGAACATATATTTTGAAATATGAGCCCCAAGTAAAATGCTCAGGAATCTGGAGTAGAATCCAGGTATCTGCCAAAGGAAATTTTGAACCAGTTGTCTTTTGAAGAAGGGAAGCAATGCTGGGTCTCTTATCTTCACGGACTGTTTTGCTTGTCAAACTTCTAGCATCACTTCAGCCGAGTTTCGTATTTGACTTCTAACCTCATGGCCATTTGACCTGCCAACTATTATTTTTCTTTGAGGCTTTTAACCCTCCACCCAAGTATTTTGCTTCCAGAACAGTTGTGTCCGTTTCCTTTTCACTTCACCTTAACGTCAGCCTGGGTTTACAACGTCGGCTTAGGGTGCACCCTCTAAGGTTTCAGACAGACCCAGGGCACTGCGGTGATGACCTGAAGCTGGTATCTCTCGGCAAAGGCAAGGTGCTTGGGAGGTTCTCCGCGTTGTGCCAGGATTTCCATCCAACCTGGGAGTCTCGGGGCAGAGGCCGGACCCCGAGCGTCTGACTCCCCAGGGTCCCAGCCCCTTCCCCAGGCTGATCCTGCGGGCTGAGACCTCCCAGCCGGAAAACACTGCCCTTTCCTGTCGCCTACTCCTTCCACAGGCCGACGACTCTCAGAGGAGGAGGAGACGGAGACCGATTAAGAAAATTAGCATTCATTAACCTGGTTCGAGCTCGGGCCCCCGCGGAGGGGAGGGGCGCGCCAGGCGGCGGCGTCAGGGTGACCGGCGGGCGCAGGTGCCGCCACGGGCGGAATTTGACGCTCCCGGGCCGGCAGCTGCACCACTCGCGCCTCGTCGCGCGTCTGGGGCAGCCGCCAACAGCCTGCCCCTACTTTAGGCAAATCCCTTTAAAAGACCCTGAGGGAGAAGACACGCCTCCCCCTGGACTGGAGAACCTGTAGCGTCTGAGGTTCGTTGCGTGCCCAGCTGCTCAGCCGGTAGCCCCCGCATCTCCAGGGCACGAAGTCCACTCTCCGGGTTTTGGCTGCAGCTCCGAGGGGAGCTCGCTGGAAACTGACAGAACGCGACCCTCCCCCTCCGCAGGCACTCGAGCCGGGGCTGCGAGGGACCCGGGGAGCTGCGGCCGGGCGGGGGCGGCGCGCTCAGGTGGCTTCGCTTCCCTGCGGGTCGCCGCCCGCCACGCCGGAACCTCGCACAGCTAGGTCTGCCTGTTGGGATCGGGAGAGGTGGGCGCACGAGGTTTACTGCGGGAGTCCGGGGTGCGGGAGGAGGCCTATTGTCCCGGTGCACCCGGGCGGCGGCACCTCGGGGTCTCTCTTTAAACCGAGCGTGTGGCGACCTTTCTTTGTGTTAAGGGAGCCGAACGCGGCTTCTTCTCTGAGGGAAGTCGCCTACTTGGGAGTGGCGCTGGGGAGGTAACAATGGGCGCCCATTGTCCTCCGAGGGTCCGCCGTTGACCCCCCCTGCGCGCGCCCGGCCGCCCGTTGGCCCCGGGCCAGGGCACAGGTACCGCGGTCGGGAGGGTCGGCCCCGCCGCCCGCGCCCTCCGCCCCGCCCCGCCCCGCCCCAGGCCGGCCCCGCGCCGCCGGCCCCGCCCCGCGTCGCCCCGCCCTCCGCAGGTTCAGTCCTAGCGTCCGGCGGCGCAGCGCTCAGTCGCGCGCACCTTCTCTCGCGGCGGAGGGGCTGCGGCGCGGGGCAAGTCCGGAGACCCGGCCGCGGGCCTGGGGCACCTTCACGCCGTCTCCGAGCGGAGAATGCGGTGAGCAGGCGCCGCGCCGGCAGACCCGGCTGGTTCTGCACGCACCGGCAGGCTGGTTCTGCGTGTGCCCGCGGGGGGCTCGGGGCAGCGGCTGAGATCCTCGGCGGCGGCCGGTGAGTCGGGAGAGCCCAGAGCTCCTTGCTCTCTACCTGTCTGTGAGTCTGTCCCGCCCGCGGCCGCGGTGGCGGCCGCTTTCCGGCGTGCGCTGGTATTAGGCTGGGAAACCAGCAGGGAGCCGGGATACCGAGGGCAACGCTTTCCCAGCTCGTGTTCAAAGGACCGAAGGGAAAAGCAAGCCAGGAGGGGGTCGGGCGGCCCGGCCGGAACCTAGAGCTCCTCCATTTGCGCCCACCACTTTTAAGGGTGGGGCTGCGCGGCCGCATTGCACCCTCTGAGCTATTGATTGAGCCATTCTGGGCGCGTGTAGAATTTTCCATAGGAAAAGAAGCCTCACTTCGCTACCGCGCCCCTCGCGTCGTGGATTGGTACCAGGGCCGCACATGGGTGCATCGCACAGCTCTGCCGTGGCACCGCTCCCCCAGTACCCTCTCCTTTCTTAACGAAGAGCATTGTTAGTCGGGCGACAACCTGCAGATCTGGCTATTGACTTTTTTTGTTTTTTTTGTCTTTTGACCGTGTCAGCTGAAACGTTTACAAGGTTTTGGGGTTCCCCAGACCTTTCTCCTTGAAACTAATTGCCTTGACACAGACAAATGTCAGACATGTGAGGACGAATGGCTCTGGCCATTTTTTCTTTATGAATTATTATGCTCTGTCCCCCTCTCGACTTTGGGAGGCATGTGTTTCATCTTATAAATAGAAAGTAGCATATTTTTTGGCAGGATCTCCTTTATACTGTACAGTCTAGGAGAGGTCAGTTTAAAAATAAATACGCACTTGAATGTTACATTACCGAGAGCCAGGCTGTGGCTGGGACAAGCTGCGTGGACAGCAGCATCAAAGCCGGGAGCGCAGCTGTGTTGAAAGGAGTAAAAGCTCTAGAGTGCAGCCCAGGCTGACAGTCAAGTAATTACATTTTGTTTTAAAAAAAAAAAAAAAAAAAAAAAGCGGGGGCGGGGGGAACGAATTAAAATAAGGGCGGGAATAGGATTGTCAGGAGGGTATTGCAACATGAATCTTTCCAGCCCGGGCGTATTTGGAGGAGTGGGCTGCCGGTGTGTGCTGAGGGTGTCGGGGGGCTCTAGGGAGGGAACTGATAAATGTGTTAGGGAGACAAAGATTCTGTCCCCATCCCCCAGATCTTAGTTCTCACGATATCCAAGAGTTTCTTGGGAGTACTGCCTTTTAAAGGGAACAAAATTAGAAGAGCAGCAGATGTCTGTATTTTAATAGCAAAGCCAGTCTTAGGGACTTCCCCTTAACATCACAGGGAGAAAAAAGACTCGCCAGGAACCACTGATGATGCCCTAAGGGTCTTGTTCCTAAGACAATTTAAGAAGCTCCTGTAATGTTCTAACTTATACAAGATCTTTCATCTTAAAACCAGGAAATGTACCTTCTCTTCTTTTCTGGGCAGTTCCAGAAGTTTATTCTTTAATACCCCCTGCAATTTGTATAAGCTCTTACTGGTAGTTAGCAAGCTACACAGGTATGTGTGTGATGCATATCCTTTTCAGAATAGATTTAGGTACTCAGAAATAAGTTGGAGTAGTTGTGAGATATTTAGCACTTTCACGTGAAATAAATGATAAAGGCCATTTATGTAGTCAAGGAATGGTTGAAAGTTCTTCAAGAAGTCTCCCGAAGAATGCTGCTTTCCCAATGGGCCTCACCCATTGAATAAAACAACCCCAGCCTCTGGGCTCACAGATAAAAACTTTAGAGGAAAAATTTGGAAGCGTTTCTGGATTCAAGGCAGTTTCTGTTTTCCAGTGGTATCATCTGCTAGAGATTTACATGATTAATTCAATGATTAGAACATGGTGCTGAGGCTGTGGCAGCAGCTACAGGCTTGAAATAAGACGAGCTCCTCTTCCATCTGAGCAGTGAAATTGACTCGCGTATCTCTATGGAACAAGTAAAAGCAGCTAGAGTAATGAGTGTGGCACACTATCTGCTTTTTAGTGTACAATTTAAGTGTGGTGCAAGATAAATAATACAAAGCTGTAACAGTGATTGCAAAAGGGCTCACATGAGTTCATTTGCCCTGTCTATGCTCCAGCCTTTCCTTTAATGTGGTGTTTTGTTTTATGTCCAGCATGCTCACAAAAGCTGTGCTTACAAACTTACAAAGTTCTGGTATTCAACAGTGTTGGGATAAAATTGCTTTAACCTGTATCACCCAAATATTTTTTTAACCAGGCCATAGATTTTTCACAAATTCCTTGCCCATTAACTGTAACATTTATCCAGTGGGTGGAATATAATTCATAACCTAGAGACCTCCAAGAAGACTGCTCTGGTTGTATTATTATTATGAAGATTCTTGCTTTCAGTCTGATTTTATGTAGGCCCAGTCTCATTTCTTACCAGAATTCTGTGAACCTATTTTCCTTTTCATTGATTGAATGAATCTATTTTTAAATGGAGTATGTTTGCCAGAGAACAAGTATAGCCATTTTAAAGTACTGGATTCAGCCAGCCACAAAATCTTGATGTGTCTCGCCAAGCAGAGAAGACCAAGAATTCTCCTCATATATTACATTGTTCATTACTTTGGATGTTATAAGCACTTCCTAAGTGGAACCTGTCCTATGTGTCAAGCACTCTTAGCCCTTCATCTTGATTATTTGTTTCTACCACTCATCTTATGAAAGAACTATTTGTATCCCCATTTTACTGGTGTAGAGACTGAGGACAGACCAGTTGTATAACGTACCCAACATTGCGATAAGCAAAACACCTAAACATGCATGTGCAGTTTATCAGCACAATATGTGCAGGCATAAGTGGCTAATCCTATGTGAAAGTCAGCAGCTCTTTGGGTTAAGGGGATGGGAAAAAAAAACACTTTGAACTTCTGAAGCCTCCCTGAGTCAGACTGTCTGAGCACATGTCCTAGTTCTGCCACTTAACACCTGTGTGATTTTGGGCACGTTACTTAGCCTGTACCTCAGTTTATCCTTTGTAAAATGGGGATAATAATATTACCCTGACGATTAAAGGAGTTAAAAAAAGATGACGTACTCGGAACAGTGCCTGGCCCAGACTAGGCACAATAAAAGACTGAGGTTTTCAGTGTTGCTCTTGTTGTTTTCCTGGGTACTTCATACTGGTTCTATCATTTAATATTCATAACTATTCTTTGAGATAGATACTACAGTGTTCCCCCTTATCCATGCTTTTCCTTTCTGGGTGTCAGTTACCCACAGTCAACCACAGTCTGAAAATAGGTGAATACAGGACAGTAAGATATTTTGAGAGAAAGAGACCATAATCACATTATTTTCATTACATTAATTGTTCTATTTTATTAGTCTGACTGTGCCTACTTTACAAATTAAACTTTATCACAGGTGTCTCTCTCTCTGTGTGTGTATGTGTGTGTGTGTGTGTGTGTGTGTATATATATAAATAGTATAGGGTTCAGTACTGTCCAAAGTTTCAGGCACCCACTAAGGGTTTTGGAAACACGTTTTGAGGATAAGGCAGACTATTATATTGCTCTTCCTCAGAAGAGAACACAGGCTCGGAAAGGTTTAGTGACGTGGTCAAGATTACATAGCTTAATAGCAGAAGCAGGGTTTGAACTCAGGTCTCTTTGACCTTATACTAAATCCCACAACCCCACCAGCAGGGAGGAGGGGCGGAGAAGTTGTGAAATCTGATTTTTGTTGCAACTTTTGGCCTCTGGCAAGGACATAATTTCATATCACCCTGTATCTCACAGTTGAAGAAGACAGTAATTGCCAGCCTTGGGGAATGCTATGTAAATTATTGTTAAAGATGGTTCAATCCCACATATATGGCAACAGCCTTCTCCTACAGTGAACATAAAGCAGTTTAATTGCCATAAACGAAGAGATTTACTAAATGTGGGGCTCTCTCGTGAGAAAGCAAGCCAAGCCACAGCCAGGGACAAGAATTCTGGGTGCTGGAGATGAAGTGGAGCTCTAGTGTAGACCATGAGCTTGCTTCAAAGTTCTGGGAAGTCAGGGGTTGCAGGGTCCAGTAACCACGTCTGGACAATTCCCTCCTTGAAGGCAGGAACCGCACTACCTGGGCCTTTAGTCCCGGCACTCAGTGGGCGTTTTAGTCCATGTTTGCCGATGATGTTGCTGCAAGAACTCAGCAGAAGGGGAGCTACACGTAAGGCTGACAGAAAGGCTCTGGGGTTCTGTCCGTGGCAGAAGTCAAGTCTTGTTACAGTTCTGCATGTGCCCTGGGACCTGCTAGATAAGAAAGGTAGAACAAGGAAGCCTTCGAAACCTCGAGAGGTGTCCTGGAAAACCCACAGGGCCTGCCTGGCCTCCACTGCTTTGATGCTGTGGGTTTGTGACTAGCTGTGGGGGTCAGCTCCAAGGACTTCTCAGACTGAAACAGGGTTCTGGAAAGGACAACCCGAAATAACTCAGGTTGCCTCAAAGCCGAGGGTTACAGCCTTGGAGCTGTCCAGTTCCATTTGAAATCTTCTCCTGTCCCCACCCCTCAAAGGCTATAAAACAACAATACCCCACGAGCCAGAATAAGTAGCCATGTAGTTCTAAAGCAATAGTCAGGTATGTTTATTTAACAACAACAACAAAAAAAGCTTTTGTTGGCCTTGATACACTTCAATGCCAAGTTTCATCAGAATCACATGATGGTGGACTGAATTCTACGATACCTCTGTTAGAAAAGCAGTTTCCAAATTTTGACCGTACAGTTTTATAATACAAAGCATGATACTGATATTTAAAAGATTACTATTTCTAAATAGCCAGGTAAACTGTGTGGAAGCTGATGAGTTCCAAAGTAGTGTCTGCTTACTCCTTACTGCTTGCCTAAATCACGAATTAATAGAATTCTAGAATCCCAAATTTAAAACTTTTTAAAAAGGACTTGCAGTGAATTGGGTTTTATTTCCATATTAGATAAAGTTATTAGCCTTCTAGCCTTTGGCCCTTTGTTAAACCGTATTGCAGAGATCCCACACCTGCAATCAGATAACAGGACACCACCTCCAGTGTACCTGGAGCCATGAATGGCATCAGAAAAGTATTCTGTGGGACCCCACTTTGATGAAAGTCCCTTTCTGCAGGACTTTTCAGAGCATTTAAAAAGCCCGTGTATACAGTGAATCTTCACAGGGAGGTAGTGTCTGAAGTTTCTCAAATAGTTTTGGCCACAGAGCAGCTGCAGGACTAGGCTGGCAGGAAACACACTCTGGGAAACACAGAACAGAAGCTACATAACTGCAATATGCCCTAAAGAGCTGGAGGAACCCAGGGACATTTTAGAGAACCACAGGCATTACAGGAAGAGAGCCATGAGAACATACCAGGAGATCCTGGAAAACACTGATAAAACTAATGGAGAATTAAGTAAGGGCAATCAAAAGGGGTGTGTGTGTGTGTGTGTGTGTGTGTGTGTGTGTAGAGATTTAAAAAAAAATACAGATTCTGGTCTTAGCTCTGACCCAAGTTGTATAACTTTGACCTCTTGAGGTTTTCTTGTTCTCATCCGTAAAATGCCACCATTTGTCGGGAGATGATCTCAGATAATCTCTAGTTCTAGAATCAGTGAGCCAGGATCAGTGGCACTTATTAGCTCAGCTATCTTACTGCTAATAATGTGAGACTCTGGGTTGAAAAACAGACCCGTGCATATCTCTGGCAGAGCAGCCTGAGCAAGCGTGGAAGGCAGGCAGGGAACTTCAAAGTCAGGCCTCTGTTTAGACAGTTTCCACATTCAGGAATCATGTTCTAGTAACAACCTGAAGGTCCTCTTTGTAGACACATCTTGCCAATGATAGATCATTGTCGTGAGTTTAGTTGAAAAAGCTTTTCTGTCCAAATACATCATAATCATTTGGGCTACACAGAGTTTTTAAAACAAGCAGAGGCATTTTTGGTGAAATGTGGCTTTGCCATTCAGAATGTGTTTGATTTCCCTACCTTTTTATTTATTTTTTTAAAACTTTTGTTTTGCCAAGGGTCAGTTCAGACTTAAAACATTGATTTTAACATAGCGGGAGATGAGGCTGTAAGCCCTTGGCTGACCGGCTAGTCACAAAACAAATCCTTCCCCTTCTCTGGGCAGGCTCCGTCCCATCACCTGTGAAGAAATGGTGGCGTGGGAGGGTGGGGATGGGAAGTTCTTGTATCAGGTATTTCTGTAGAGTCTGTATTGTTAACACTTACTGCATTTAAATTGTCTTTTTAAAAATCTTTTAGATTCAGGGCTACGTGTGCAAGTTAGTTACATAGGTAGACTCATGTCACAGGGTTTTGGTGTACAGATTATTTTGTCACCCAGGAACTAAGCATAGTACCTGATCATTACTCTTTCTGCTCCTCTTCCTCCTCCCACCCTTCCCCCTCAAGTAGGCCTCAGTGTCTGTTGTTTCCCTCTTTGTATCGGTTTGTTCTCATTTAGCTCCAGCTTATAAGTGAGCACAGGTGGTATTTGGTTTTCTGCTCCTGCATAGGTTTGCTAAGGATAATGGCCTCCAGCTCCATCTGTGTTCTTTATTGAACCAAGTGACTCACTAATTAGACTACTGGCTCCTTGAGGGTAAGGACTGAATCTAGTTTATCATTCATCTTTTCTGCAGTAGGACTTAATGACAAAGTGGGCAGTATAGCCTACTTTTTATGCTATCTGATTCTTCCTGCAGCATATCTTCTCAGTTGTTGTCAGGCCAGAAATCTTTGTCACTTACCTCGCTGTATTAGTCAGGGTTCTCTAGAGGGACAGGACTAATAGGATAGATGTATATAGAAAGGGGAGTTTATTAAGAAATGTTGACTCACATAATCATAAGGTGAAATCCCATAATAGATCACCTGCAAGCTGAGGAGCAAGGAAATTAGTCCGAGTCCCAAAACCTCAAAAGTAGGGAAGCCAACAGTGCAGCCTTCAGTCGGTGGCCAAAGGGCTGGGAGCCCCCTAACAAACCACTGCTGTAGGTCCAGGAGTCCAAAAGCGAAGAACTTGGAGTCTGCTATGTGAGAGCAGGAAGCATCCAGCATGGGAGAAAGATGGAGGCCAGAACACTTAGCCAGCCTCGTCCTTCCACGTTCCTCTGTCTGCCTTTATCCTAGCCATGCTGGTAGCTGATTAGTTGGTGCCCAGCCAGATTGAGGATGGGTCCATGTCTCCCAGTTCACCGACTGAAATGTTAATTTCCTTTGGCAACACCCTCACAGACACACCGAGGAACAATACTTTGCATCCTTCAATCAAGTTGACAGTATTAACCATCACAATAACTTATTTTTAAGTCCTGCTGTAGTAAAGTTATTCCTTCCCAGGCTACAGAGCATGCAAGGGGAGTCACCCCCAGTCACTTGGTTCTGGTGATAGAGATCATCTGAGTGCCCTGTGGAAATAGGTCAAGCCCCTGCTGGAACCTTCTCAAGATCTCAGCGGAGAGGTTGGCAACCCCCACCCATGCTTTCTCATGCCTCAGGGGTGACTAAGGCAACTTGGCACCTGTGTGTCCAGTTAGAGCACGAAGTAAGTGTCCTTGTATTTCCTAGTGCTGCCTAGACCTCTCGCCAGCCATTAACAAATAAATGTAAGACATTTATTTGTTATATTTGTGTCAGTCTCTCCACAGTGGACTGCATCATTGCTGTGGCCTCAATTTCAAGACTAGTGCCTGGCACTTAGTAGGTCCTCCATGGATATTTGTTGTTGAATACATGAGGGACCAGCCAGGGGCTGGGGAGACACGTGGAAGGCTTTTTTTTTTTTTTTTTGAAACAGAGTCTCACTTTGTTGCCCAGGCTGCAGTGCAGTGGCACAGTCTCATCTCACTGCAACCTCTGCCTCCTGGGTTCAAGCAGTTCTGCCTCAGCCTCCCAAGTAGTTGGGATTACAGGTGCCTGCCACCATGCCCAGCTAATTTTTGTATTTTTAGTAGAGATGGGTGTGGGATGGGAGGGTTCACTGTGTTGGCCGGGCTGGTCTAGATTTCTTGACCTCAGGTAATCACCCACCTTGGCCTCCCAAAGTGCTGGGATTACAGGTGTGAGCCACTGTGCCCTGCTGTGGAAGGTTTTCTAAAGCCAGCTTCTCATGTGTTGAACTGGTGAGAGGCGCATGGCTTACTCTGTACATGTCACAGCATCAAACTGGAGACTGTTTTCTTGCTGTCAGATGGCTTCAGAATGAAATGTCTTCCAAAAGAGTGTTGATTTTTGGCCTTCTGTAAAATTTATTGTAAGTTTATGCTGGTGATGGGGCTTTATTTTGTATTCCCCATGGGCTCACCCAGGGACAGTGGTGCTTTACTTGCCAGCCTAGGGGCAAGCTTCAGGGAGAGATCTCTCAGGGCGGTGCAGGCAGTAAAGCAGGGACTTCTTTCACATTCCTTTTTCTCAGAATGGGGAATTAGACTATTGGACCCAGAACATTTGGGAGCTTTTCACACTTTATTTAAAACAATCAGTTTAGGCAGCCAGATCCCAAGGTCTAAAAGGAATAAAGTTGGAAGGAATCCCACCATGATCTTTCAGCTCCTCTTCCTTATGCAGCTCTAGCTTTTTGGAGTAATGAAAAATGCGCATTGCCCCTTCCATTGATTTGGGCCCATTGCCTGCCAGGTGCTTTGCCAAGCACTTTATGCTCATTGTCACCCAAGAAGACTCCTACCATTGCTGTTTCCACTTCACAGATAGGGAGGCCGGAGCTCCCAAAGGGAGTCGATAGCATTGCTCAAGACCCTTAATTCAATAGGCGGGATGGGAAAGGGGGATGAAAATTGTATTCGCTGGTAAAAAGTATTCTGATTCTAAGGGTCGTCTATTACTTTTTCTTTTTTTGGAAACTTCCTAGAAGCTAGATGTTTCTGCAAATAGAATCGCAGAGCCCTACCATTTCACAGATGGAAGGGACCTTATCTCAGCCCCAGTCTCATTCTGACTTGATAAAACCTAGGCCTTAAGTGCTTAAGTGACACAGAGCATGAATCTTCCTCCTTGGCCCAGCGCTCTGCCAAACTTTTTTAAGCCAAGGAAAAGAGCCTGATATATAAGCAGATAATAACATCATTTCTTTGGTTAAAAGGAGAGATTGGCCCTCCTTATCAAGTATTTAAAGAAAATAACAATATGCCCTTTTGATTTTTCTCTTCTCTTACACATCACCAATTCTGGTGGGGCCTGTCCAGAGACCCTCAGATGGCTGTGACTTTTCAGCCACCTTCTCGTGCTGTCAGCTCACATTAGGCTTGCGATCCAGTTTATAAGCACCACCAGCCAGAGCCTGCTCCATTCTGTGCAAATAGGATTACATAATAATTATATTAATATATAGTAATTTTAACCCCAAAGCAGGACTTTGTATTTATCATTCAGTTCATTCCTGTGGGTTTCATCGAGCCCCAGCTCTGGGTTCAGGTAATTCCAGGTCTCCTGTTAATGTATAGATTTGATAAGTGCATCTCCTGTGTCTTCAAAGTCACTTGCCCTGTCAATAATATTCCTTTAAGTCTTGGCTAAAATCGGCATATGACAAGTAATTGACTCATCTATCAACTGTGTCATGTATGTAAGCAGAGTGAGGTCCCAGTGGAGTTTTTATCAGTGCCTACTGAGCATATATCACCTAAGTGTTCAGAACCCAGACCTTTACTGAAGATAGATGTGATAGTAGTTGCCAAGTAATTGTCTCTTCTTTTTGGAAAATCAGATTTCATTTGCAAGCATGCATGTGTGCATATTAATTATTCTCTCTCGTTTTTTGAAAGGTTCTCGTAAATGGTTCATGATCAGAAGGAGACAAGTGATTGATTTTAGGACCTTAGGCTATTCCTTACTCAGCAAGCCTGGAAATCTGGACTCCCAGGCAGTATGAAGTCCTTTCCGATGATTACTGCTCCACACTAGCCTTCCGTTTCCCCTTGACGGGGTTAGCTGTGCCCACTCCCTAACCCTGCACCCTCCAGATAACTCTACACCCTCCAGATCCCATCACTTCCAGGTCTGCCACTTTGAGGTTCATTCCATTTACTTTTTTTTTTTTTTTTTTTAAACCTTAAGGTAGAAACAAAATTGAAGTTGAATAAGAGAAGGTAATAGTCCTCTTTGGTCTCAGCTTTCTTTTCCTTAAAAGGTAAAACAAAATGAACTTAGAATGAACTTTAAATGCCTCTTAAAATCATGCATAAAGTAACGTAAGTAGGTCACCAGAGAACTTAGGAGAAAAAAAAGTTAGATTGTATTTATATCTTAAGGTCAGGGGCTACTATAAGATATCCCAAATTGGTATTAAAACACCGCTTTTATCTAACTTATATAGCAGGTGTTGTAATTTTCCTAACTTGGGGACTTTTCATTTGTTCCCAAGGCTGGAAGAGCCGCAAGGGGAGATAACCGATGCTTGTATATGTGAATGAGAAGATAGCCCCAGCCCTATGCCCCATTGACAGGGTAATTAACCTCTGATCAAGCTGGTGATAGGAATCCTTTCCAATTGTAGAGGCTGTCCACAGGATAGATAGGAAGCATTTTAGCCTTATCTGCAACAATTTTATTGATGAGTGATAACAGGCAGAAATTTAAGGAGAAAACAGAAGTGGTTATTTGGGCAATTGGATTAGTGTCCCCTCCACCCTGTATTTCAGTAGATAATCTGGTTTCTCATTTGGGGAAAAGATAATGCCCATGTTTCCATAGCACTGTAGATTTCACACTCTGCTCTGATAACCTGTGGTTATTATAAAGTTTGGGATGGTTATCTCCAGTTTACATGAAGGTAACTGGCACCGAGTATACTGGGGCTTCTTACAGGGCTGCCTGATAGTTTTGGCTCAGTTCTTTCCCCTCTAAGGCCAGGAACAGCAGTGAGATAGCTGTTCGGTTGGCTCATACAGTTGGTGTTTCGTTTGGTTTGGTTTGGCAAATGTTTTGATAGTTTTTTTTCCCCTCTATGTATCTGATCTGTGCTAGTCACCCACTGATCTTCCAAGCAACCCTTTCTATCAGCTGTCCATTATAGTTTCTTGAGGCTCCCTTGTACATTTTAGGCCAAATGAGCCAAGTTCTCCCTTAACACATCTTTTGAAAAGAGAGGAGAGCAAGTTTGTTTCTCCAGGGCCTCATTCTTTAAGTAGAGCCAATGAGTTTGAATTCAGGAGACTGTATTGTCAAACTTTCCTTGAGTCTTACCTCTCTAATACACTATTTACACATTGCAGTCAGGGATAGGAGTCCAGCTTGTCCACAAATACTTGTCTTAATCCCAAAGATCTGTATGGTCCTGTAGAATTATTCCAGCCTGAATTGATACACTGTTAAATTATTACCCTACATGGATACAGGAAGGGTAAAATGCTTTATACATGGAAAAATGAAAGATAGCCTTTGCCACAAGAAGAGAGGAGACAGCTTCTTGTTGCATGTTTTTTGTTCGGTAAAAGTCATAAAAAGATTCTATCTTGCATTTTCAGCAGAGCAGGCAGGGTTGAAGAGGAAGAGGCACAGCAGTCTCTTTCAAGCTTTTTCATTTGTTTATCCATTCAACAACATTTTTTTCAGTACCTGCTATGAATAAGATCTCGTTCTTTCTCCCAGATGACAGCCTGTTGGGGGAAGAGTTAAATAAGTAGTGATAACAATCCAGTGTGATAGTTGGTAGGTTTGAGGTGTACACAAGATACTATGGGAGCTTAGGAGGCCAGCTGCAAGTGTGGGCAGGCCCCCCAGGTTGCTGAGGTGAGCTTCACAGCTATTTTATCTTATCTCCAGGCTGTAGGGGCAGGCCTGCCCTTAAAACCCTTGAAAGGGTTTTAAAGCAGAGTGATAGGGTTACAGGAGGATTCTAGGTAGCTCACTGTGGTGTAGATTGGAAGATAAGGTGGAGGGAGGGAGGGAAGTAGGTGAGGGTAAATGTCCTTGTGCAGAAGAAAGATTTGATGGAGCAGGTATGAATGAGGAGAGACAGTCCAGACAGACTGACAGGACTACAGGACTTGGTGTAGAGAGGGAGGCAGGTAGAAGGGTTGGGATAATAACTAGGTTTTGGACTTGAGTAACTTCTGCCATTTACCAAGAAAACGTAGTGTGGGAGGCAGATGCCTAGGGCAGGCAGGAAAGAAGAAAGATGGAGAAATCACATCTGGGACAAGGTTTATGAGTATCTGAGAGAAGCAAAGTAAAGAAGTCTGGAATGTAGGGGAAGGAAAAGGCCAGTGCTTCTCAGAACTCTCTGGGAAGAGCCACTGTCATTTTGTTTCCATTTCCAATCCATTGTACAATGCTACTGTGCATTAAGTTGTGCAGCTGGGGCCACACACAACCCCCATGCAAGCTCAGCAACATACAGCTCCCAAACTTTTCAGTAGCCTGTTCAGTGAGAAAAAACCTCATCACATGCTTGATGTTATGGCAATGTCAAAGAGAGCTTGCTTTTAACTTCTATACTTATATCTCATCATGCACTGCATGAATCCTCTTTGAGTAGCACTGTTCTGGACTTAAGTAGCTGCATGTAGGTTGAAGGTACTGATTTGGAAGTTATCCCTAGAGGTGGTATGTGATTGCTGGGGCATTGTTGAGGAGCAGCGCATGGGCAGCAGCCATCCAACCCTGTGGAAATGCGAACATTGAAGATGGGTTCAAACTTCTTCTGTAAGGGCTCAGTTGATATTTTGGGCTTTGAGAGCTAGATACAGTCTCTGTCACAAACTACTGAACTCTGACCTGATAGAGCAAAAGCACCTTTACAGGGATTTTGCAACTTCGACACTACTGAGATTTGAAGCCAGGTAATTCTTTAGCAGCATTCCTGGCTTCTACCCACTAGATGCCAGGAGCATACCACCCCCAGTTATGAAAATCCACAGTACTCCCAGACATTCCCAAATACCACCTAGGGACCAAAAATCACCCTCAGTTGAGAAGCCCACTGAGCTGTAGATAATACGTAAATGAATAGGCATAGGTGTGTTCTAGTAAAACTTTATGTATAAAAACAGGCAGGGGGCCAGATTTGGCCCACCTACTGTGGCTTGTAGACCTTTGACTTAAGGGATGGTCAGAAGAGTTTATTCAGTAAAATTTGAGGGCCTTCTGTGTCCCCAGCTCAAGAGAAGGCTCTGTAAGCGATTCAGCATAAAGAGGAGAGTTTTCCCAACAGTAGCACTCATTTATAGCCTTTTTGCTTACCTTATTCTGAGCTCACCACCCACCTGGAAATATCTGGCATTAAAACCACAAAACCAGAAAACAGGAAAATAACAAATCACATCATACAGGCCGTCCATAACCCCTAAGAAAACGGCTAAGCAAAGCAGTAGCAAGGCTAGATTATGTGAGGTGCATTCGAGTAGACTTCCTTCAGGAAGGAAGTGAGTCTGGAGCAGGTCTCAGAGGATGTTGTGAATAAAGGCTGATGGTAAGAAGGTGGGAGAGAGCTCTCCATTGTCCGGAACACAAGGTTCCCAGTTTCAGGTTAGGAGGGAAATGAGGCGTTAGTTAGGAAGCTAGGGAGCTATTGTCCCCAGTGAAAACAGTGGGATTGTTCATGGTCGCATGCAGTGGTCTACTTCTGGGAAAAGAATGAACAACACTTAACACTATTTTCTAAGAACAGGATGTTTGTTTTTTCTCCTCGAGGATGGGGTGGGGGGGGCTTTGTTACTTTGCAATTCTAATCTTTTGACTTTTACCACAAAGTCAAATCCCTTTTGGGATTATTTTTGACATTAGCAAAAATACTGAAAAGTCTTAGTGAATTAGAGATAGAGGGACCAGTGCCTAGGACCCTTTCTATTCATTCTTGGTTTCTGACCAAGTCAGGTTAGCATCCCCACCTCTCATCAATGTTGAGCTCTTGGTGCTGTCAAACCTCAAGATACATAGTCTTCATGTCGGCAGTGGTTAAAGAATGCAGATATGGCTGGAATCCTAGCTCCTCCACATTTTGGGGGATTGGCCACAGACATAGAGCATACCTCTTAGGAAGCAGTCTTAGATGAAGTCTGAGTATTACACGCCTGCCTGGCCCACAGAAAGCACTCGTGCTAGCTATTAGTCTTTTGAGAACAAAGCATTTCAGATTTGTCACTTTCCAGAGAACCTCTGTAGATTTGCTCTAGGGTTTGGCCCCTAAGAGCAAATCAGTCTGGCTCTCATGATGGAAGGTCTTGCAGGGGTTATGGATTTAACACTTGTGAATTTGAAGTTCACTGTGGGCCATGTGTTGTGGGAGGCAAAAAGATGAGTTAGCTCATGCTTGCAGAAGAGCTTTCAGCCTAGAGGGAAATCATGCATTCAACAAATAAATGTGTACTAACATGTATACAAATAACGCAGGGATGTTTGCAGTGGAAGTAGATGGAGAGTAGAATGAGGACCACCAGATTCCCAATATAGCCAGTGCGGGTATGATACAGAGAAGCCATGTTTCACCCCATCCAAGGAACATGGATCATTGTAGAGGGCCCTAGCAGGGTGGCAGAACAGCATGAAAATCCTGTATTTGTCCCTTTACTCCATCAGAGAACTAGAATATTCAAGGGGCCTCTGTTTGAGAATGTGGCATAAAGGCAAATGGCTAGGAACTTTGCTCTCCAGGTTAGTATGGGTCAAGTGACCATAATCAGAATTTCAGAATTTCTGGACATTGTCAGCTTAGTATTTGGGATCATTTGAAATGACCGTTACCAGAACTGGAGAACTGCTTAGGATAACTGCTGGCTTAACAGTTACTTTGTGAGCAACTAAACAAGTTCCTTGCTTTTGAGCAGAGATGAGAATGAATATCCTGGCTGAATATGGCTGAAAACTTCAAGTTCTCTTCCTGTATTGATACTGACCTTGCAGCATCACAGACCAAGTCAGATCCATTAGTTAAGGAAGCATATGAGCAATTCACAGCAGTGGCCTTATCAGAGGCCACAAAACCAGAGTGCCTGCCTGAGTGCTTCTGACCAGCTCGGGGTCAGTGTCATGTAAAACTGGTTTTGATAAATAACCAGGCTTGAGAGGACTTGCCCTCCTCCTGCCTTGTTGTAACTGCCAGAGATCAATGTCCACATTGAGTCTTCCCCAGTAATTCATTTTTATAGGGTAAAAGGCCCTCGTGGCCTCTTTTCAAAAGTACAGACTTGGTACTATGTGAAGTGGGCCTTCTGTCTTCCAATCTTGCTTCTAAAAGATCTTTCAAATTAGATCCTATAAAAGTGAGATGTGTACACAAATTAGCACTGAGTCTCCCATATAGTATTTGTGGGTCTTTATATAATCAGGCTTGTAAAAGAATAGTAAATTCAAGCTGTAGCTGAACCACAAACGTGAAGTTCCTTTATAATGGAAGGTGAGATGTATCAGACTTTCTGAGTGGGTCTGTAAAATACCGCCTGCTCATTCAGGCTAAGTTCATTGCATGACAGCTCAGCAGCTGGGAAGCCAGCTAAGAGTTTCATAGTCTTGAAGCTTAGAGCTATGTCCTCAGTTTAGATGATATGGGGAGAGGATAAGAATCTAAAAATAGAAAAGGCATCTTCTTATCTTCTCACATGGGTGGAGTTAGACAGACTGAAAATATGAAAAGCATCTTCTTTAGGATGCTGGTTACTGGGTGCTTCTGGTTATACTGATTTCTGTCTTAGAAATTAAGCATTGAACTTAAATGAAAATCTAATACTGTGGGTTATTCCCTTGAATTTCAAAATTATTTGATTTGGAGAAGCACTCCTACAGAGGTTTGTAAAAGGATTTACATGAGTGCCCACATTTTAGTAATATTTTTCTGATCCTAAAGATTGGCCGGTCATTTCTGTGTTAGTAAGAAGACTGCCATGTTGAAACAAAGCCTCGAGGGAAAGTCTCTATTTGTTTTTCTATGGGAAAGTGACTTGGGACCATAAGGAAATTGTCAGTGATCGGTTTCTACATAGGAAACTCAGAATGAATGGGAACATGAACACCTCCCTTCATACACTATCGGGAAGGTGCAGAGTGACCGCCTTCTCCTCTGTGAGATCCTCATCCCATGGCCATACTTGCTGTCCCCTCCTCACGCCAGCCCATTCATCTTTTGAGAAACCTGAGTTCTTATTTGGAGAAGCCAAAATCTGTTTTCTTGTAGTTTCTGCTTGGTAGTTCTAGGGCCTCCCAGAACAAGTTAATTCCTTTTTCATTACAATCAAATGAATCCTTCAGATCCCTTTCTATGCGTTTTCTTTAAGCTGCTCTATTCCTTTAGCCTTTTCTCACGTGCTGACCAAGCTCCTTCACCTCCTCCCATTTGCCCTGCTCTGAGCATGCAGGGACATGTTCCAGGTAGCCTTTATCCCTTCTAAATGTGGAGCCCAGTATCAAGTTCCAGGTGCTTGGCACAGTGGAATGATTATCTTCTCCTGGTTGGCTGCAGAGAGACATAGCCCACAGACGGTTGGGGATAGGGAGGTGGCGGAGGGTACTTGGCCGAGTCATCCTCCTCCCCTAGGACTGTTGGTTCCAACATGCAGGAGTTGTCACTGGATACTCTGGCATAGGGCTCAGATGGTGCAGTGGTGCCATGTCTGGCTGCATGGTTGCGACTGTGCTGAGGCAAAGCGAAAAGTGATCACAAGCTGGAATGTCCTTGAAGGATGTGACAACTAAGCCAAAAATGGGAAGTCGGATGCAGGCTCACTTCCTGCAAGGAGGAGAAAAGAACAGAGCTGCAGGTCCCCGGGGACAGTAGCACCCTTCACCCCACCTTCCCGTTTTTTTACATATGTGTTTTAAATTAACACTGCAACCTGTTTTGCAGGATGCAAATGATTTTTTTTTTTTTTACCCTTTCTCTAAGAATTCATTTAAAAACCATTAGGCAGACCAAACATTCCCATCTTTAAATGGAATTTTTAAAATATTACAACTCCTTTGTTCTTTTCAGAGTCCTATGAGTTGCCAATGCATCAACTCTGAGTAATTCAGGAACGTATTTTTCTGTCATTTTTTTTATAACCCCTTGATTTTCCCTTCCTCCTGGTTGCTACCCCATTTTGGTATTTTCAGCATCATTGTGTTTGCCAAAAGGATGGGAAGAAATGAAGCAAAGCAGTGCTTCGGGTTTTTTTTTTCCTTAATTACTTATTACTGCTGTGATTATTTCTATTATTATCACTGTCATTTGCACTTCAGTCAGTCACAAGAAACTAGAATTGTCTAGCCTCATGCAACCCAACTCCCTTCCTTATCAAAACCATGGCTGTAGCTTCCTCTCAGGTCCTTTTGTGTATTGAAACCCTTGGATTCTTCACAAAACCTGTAAGGAAGCATGTCCATTCTCAGCAGCACTGTGCCCACCTGTCTGCCTGCCACATGTTCTCTCTGACCTTGATAGAGGGTCAAGCGGCTGACTGGCAAGCTGGACCCTTTTGTTGATGAATCTTTTCTCTCTAGTGCCCTAGGAACTAGAACATTTGTTTTTAAAGGAAACTAATTTCTGAGATGAAAACATTATCTCCAGCGTTATCTACGAGGGGAAAGAGGAGCAAACCATGATCCAAGAACTAGGAGAAAGTTTGTGGAACTAAAAAGAAACCAGGAACATTCACGGAAAGTTCAAATTTCAGGGTCAAGGGAAGGGTTTTTGAGAAAGGGCTATGTGTAAGAACCTTTCTATCTGTGTTTTAAGATTTGGGAAAGATAATGGGAGTAGAGAAATGTAAAAAAACTAGAGAGCCAGGCATGGTGTGACTCATCTGTAATCCTAGCTACTCAGAAGGCTGAGGCAGGAGGATCACTTGATGTTCAAAACCAGCCTGGGCAACATAGCAAGACCCTGTCCCTAAAAAATTTTTTTTAATTAACTGAGAATAGCGTTGTACACCTGTAGTCTCAGCTACTCAGGATGCTGGGGCAGGAGGATGGCTTGATTCTAGGGGCTCAGTGCTGCATTGAGCTATGATCATGCCACTGCACTCCAGCTGGGGTGACAAAGTGAGCCCTTGGTTTCAAGAAAAGGGTTCAAGATGAGGAAAGGGGAGGCCCAAGTGAGAGTGCCCAGCACCCTCAGATGGCTCAGTGCCCACACGTTAATGCCAGTGTTAGAGTCTTGACTACTGAGAAAGGTTAAGCTGCAATTCACTCATCTGGGTTATGGAACACCCAGGAGGGCTCACTCCCCAGTTCTATCTGGTGGTTCGCTTCCAGCCTGTAAGCCCTTCCTGTTTAGCTCTTCCTTTTCTTCCTTCCTAACATCCCTTCCTCCAAGCAGGTTCTTCCTTCTGGGCAGACCGCAAAGCCCTGGAATTCCCCTGACTCACGCTGACTGTTCTGATGCATTGGTCATCTACCACTGGTCTCATAGAACCCAGATGTCTTCTTAAAATGATGAGGGGGGATAGGATTTCATATCATGGCATATAGGGCCGTTCTATCATGAGAGGTTATGTGTGTGTGTCACTAGTCACCCCTGCTCAAGGAGCTGTCCTCATGCCTGGCGGGCCCAGGCGACTCCACCTGCCTGTACTTACCTCCTCACTCATGCCCTGGCTGGAGCTCCTCCTGCATCCTTGCACTCTCCCACCTGTTGAATTTTCTCTTTCCCTTCCAGCTACAAAAGTTTCTCTTCTGAAATTTCTTCCCTTTTGCAAAGTAGTGATCCATGCTCCCTTTTTGGTGAAGGCCTGATCACAGAAGGAAAAACTGATCTGTTCCATAGCCAAGCTCAGGGAGATGCAGTTCAGGCCTCTTGTGAAGTCTTCATATATCTGCACACTGCCATTGCAGATGCTGCTTTTGGACACATTTTCCTGATGTTTGTGTTACGATCAGTAACTCATAGGTTCAGAAGGCTTTTCAGGACCTAACAGCCATGTACAAAATTGGCTCTCCAAGAAAGCATAATCTGAGCCCTATATATGCATTTATTCACATGATGCATTTCATTCACATGATTTGAAAACCCAAAATCATAAAAGGATATATAGTGAAAAATTTCTTTTCTACCCTGTTCCCCCTTCCATCCACTCCCCCTCTCTGTGGGCAGTCACTATTATACATTTCTTGTGTGTTTCCAGAAATATTTTATAGATAAGCCAGTACAGATATACCTGTACACTTTTGCACCTTTTTTTCCTTTGATGATATACATCCTTGGGCTCCTCTCAGATGAGCATATTAAATGCTCCTTCATCCTTTGTTAGATCTGAATAGTATTAATTTGTATGGATGCACTTTAATTTTTTGAACCAGTCCTCAATAGGTGGACAATTAGGTTGTTTCCATCTCTTAACTGCTATAAACTGTGCTGCTTTCAACAGCCTTGTTATTTCTCATATATATGAGTTGGGTAAATCCCTGTAAGTGCAATCTAAGGTCAAAGGGCATATGATTTCGTTTTGATATACTGCCCAACTGCCTTCTACTGAGTTTGGACCTGTTCCTATTTCGACTGTCAGTGGATGTGTGGGGCCTGTTTCTAATCCTCATCAGCCCAACACATTGCCACACATTTGTGTTTTAAACAGGCTTTGGGATGCACCCCTTTCATAATTTGAGAGCAGAAAGAATTCCCAGGGAGGGTGCTAATCAAATGCCATGTCAAGACCTCAAAGCTCTGAGCCCAGCCACCTGGCTTCATGCTTGATAGCCATGCAGCCTTGGCAGAGTGGCTGGACATCAGTTCTGCAGTAGTATTCTATTTGTAAGATGAGGATAGTAATAGCCTCATGGCTCCTTCAGCTAGTCCATGTCAAGGGTTGGAACAGCACTTGGTACATAGAGAAGCCCTTGAATTCCTGGACTCAAGCAATCCTCCCACCTCAGCCTCCCAAGTAGCTACAAGTGTGCGCCACCACACTCAGCTAATCTTTTTAGAAAGTTTTGGTAGAAACCTGGCTGCCCAGGCGACGTTCCTGCCTCAGACTCCTGAGTAGCTGGACTATCAGCGGGAGCCCCCATGCCCAGCTAAAGTTTTTTTTCATAGAGACAGGGTCTTGCTATGTTGCCCAGGCTGAGTGCAAACTCCAGGCCTTAAGTGATTAAGATTTTTCTTTTTTAAAAATAATTGCAACACCCTACTCTGGGACCTGTCCTTGCATAATCCTGCCTCCATCAGCTGACCCCGGGCAGCCCTGGCATGCTGTGAGTTGTGGTGGACACACTGTATCTTTCCATGGCAGCTGCCTTCCTGGCCATGTGCGCTGAGGACACCACTCCTGTGGGCAACTGTTCCTCGCTCCACACAGCCGCTCCTGCAGGCAGTCAGCCACACTGTGACCAGAGGGCAGGAAGGCCACCTCTGAACAGCAGGGGCCCTAGGCCAGGACTAGGTGTTGTACGCTCATACAGGAAGGAAGTTCTGATGTTTTAGCAGGAAGAACCTGGGCTTCAACTTTAGTTACCAAGACAAGACCTAAATTAGAAAACCATGAGAGAGAGTGTCAGGAACCACGATCATGTCACTGTTGGCAGCTCCAAGGTCAGCCTACTCTGCATGAGTACGAACCTCCTCATGGTTTTCTGCTTCCTCCCCACGCCCAGAGCCAGAATGAGGCTGGCTCTCTCCAGCTCATTGTTTTCAGCCTTCTCAGGCCTGGGTTGCCGGCCAGAATGCTGACACACTGAGCTAGCTGCTTCCCAAACTGAGTTAGCTGTTACCAAGCCAGTGGGCGGTGGAGCACAGTTCTTGTCACCTGCCACTGGTAAATGAATTTAAAACTGTTGCTGAAAGGAAAGAAATATGGGGCAGATGCAGACAGCCTCCAGCTGCTACAGAGCAAATGTGGCTCCCTTCAAAACACCAGCTAACCCACCCAGCCTTTGGAGTATTTATTTGCAGCCTCTGCAGCCAGAGGGAAGAGGTCATGGTAGAGCCATTTGGGGAGTTCCTGCCGTGAGGAAGGGTTTAGCTTCTCTATGTCAGCATCAGAGGTAAAGGATTATTTTCAAAAGATAAGAGCATCTCATGGGTAAAAGACATCCCCAGTGCCTTCTTACAGTTCATCCCTCCTAATCTTATCATATAGTATGTGCAGGGAGGATGTGTTAGCTTTCTGCAGTGGTAACAAACCACCATAAACTTGAGGGCTTACAACATTTACCATCTCATAGGTTCTGTGGGTCAGGAATCTGGGCAGGGCTGAGTTCCACTGAGTTGCGATTCAATGTGGGCCAGAGTGGTGGTCTCATCAGAGGCTCAACTGGGGAAAGATCCACTTCCAAGCTCCCTAACATTGTTGACGGATTTCATCTCCATAGGCCTTCACAGTGTAACTGCTAACCTCTCCACAGCCAGCAAGGGAGTCTTTCCCTTGTCAGCTCAGATGGAATCTCCTATAATGTAACCTAATCAGGGAGTGACCTATTACCTTTCCCATACCCCTTTGGTTAGAAGCCAGTCACAGGTTCTACCCACAGAGGCATTAACACCAGGAGGCAGATCATGAGGGCTCCCCCTTAGAATTCTACCTGCTGCAGGGAGGATACAGCCTTATCAGTAATGTTTCAGAAGTATTCCCAAGTGAAGACACAGCCCATAATATGGAATCATAGTGTTTTGTCTTTGAAATGAAGCAATGTAGGGCCACAGCCCTACAGGGTCATGGGGTGTCCCCTATTGCTGTGCTGAGGTGCTAGATCCGAGAAGTAAAGAGACAGGATGCAGAAGGGCTGGAAAAGACAGCTGGGCTTTTGGGGGGCCATGCCACTTACAAGTGGAGACAGGCAAGGCCCCAAATGTCCAGAAGCATCTATATTTATTAGGTACAAGACAGGGAAGGATCTTGAGTGAGGTCATCTATGATAGGGCATATATAATCATGTCAGTAGCAAACAAGGGGACCATCCCATTAGGTCACCTAGTCAGAGAGGTGGGCCATGTGCAGTAGGGGGTCTGTGCACAAAAAAAAGGGGGTCCACCCCCCTTAGGTTACCGAGACTAGGTGGTGAGCTGTATGCAACAAGTGCCATGCACAACACCTTTTATCTGGGGGCTGGAGACTTCAAAAGATTCCTATAGAAGGATGCTGTAAACCAATGCAGTGGGAGCTGACAGAGTGTGCTCTTCTCTAAGGTGTTTTATAGGAGGATGATTAGCCAGCACAGTAGCAAGAAAAGCTGACAGGGTGTACAGCCACCATGGCACGATTACACCAGAGGGGTTCTAGGGATTCTTCTCCCTCAGTTGTTCGTGGGATCTCAGGCCTGAGGCCTACTTTCCACAAGTACTGGATGCAAGGTACTGCAACTACTTTTCAGGAGGAATAACTCTTGCTCCAAGCCAGCCATGCAACAGGTACTAAGCGCTGCCGTCTAGGCCCTGACCTGCCATATAGCGTCTGCCCTTTCAGGCAGGGGCACTACCTCCTGGGTCATTGGTTCTGGCCTGGCTGTTTTTCCCATGTACTTGCTTCTGCTCTGTGACTGCTCTAGGCATTCTTTCTACTACAAAGTACTATATGGTTATATGTAAGGATTATATAAATCAGCACTAAATGTCTGTACAGCTCCAACTACAATCCATTATATGATTATATATAAGCTAGATGTAAGTAAGCAGTAAGTTATACTTCAGGCAATAATTGTGCCTAGGGTCTGCATAGCTGTCCTCCCTCGGTGCCCATGTCGGGGGTTACCCACAAGCAGTTTTGTTTTAAGCAGTTTTGTTCTTTTCCTCCCATCTCAGGATGCTTTCAAATCCTGACATCCTCGACAGCCCAGTACTCTCTGCCACAACCTGATTCCAACTCTAGCTCTCTTGATTATTGGCTATATGTTACTGAGAAAAGGCGACTTTCTGGGGGAAGGGCTTATCCTGAATCTCTATTTTCTTATCTGTGAGAATGTATTCCACTAAGATTTTACAGGATGGTAGCATATAATAGTTGTCACTTATTAAATAATTATAGCACCTTTCCTTGTAGGACTATTCATTTTATTGCATTAACTTATATACATATGGAATCCAACAATGAAATATCATTAGTCTTGCTAGTGTACACATCAAAGCAAAAGGAAAATGTGTTTTAAAACAAATCCGGTTACATTTAGGGAGCTGAAATCACTGATTCTATGCTTACAGCAATTCTTAGAATAAAGGAAAAGGACGAAAACCTTAGAGGTGTTCATGGCCATGTCTAAACAGCACTGGGGTCAAAGCTTTGGGATTTTTTAAGTCTTTTTCATTCTCCTTAAATCAGGCTAAGTTGAAAATTTGTATCCAGTTATTGAAGGGAAACAGTGAGTTCCAGTTTAGTTGGAACTGGTCCTGCCATTATTTACAGGCTCTTGTAAAAAGGGAGGCCCTAGGGTCTTGAGATTATAACCTGCTTTGGTTTCTTCTCCAGGTTTTTCCTGGTGGTGGTCAAGACTGGATGATGTGACTGGCTCTCTAGGAAGCCTCACTTGGCCGTAGCCTCTGGAAGGTTCTCTTTGACCCCATCTCAATTCATAGTGACTTCTGAAGCCACTTGAGAAAAATGATGTGACAGTTCCTATCAAAAAGGATTCTTCAGAAATATATACCATCTGAGAAGAAAGTGGCCCTTTTTCCCTGCTTGCAAAATAGACATCTTCAAATTCCAAAATGCCAGCCAAGACCCCAATATACCTGAAAGCAGCCAATAACAAGAAAGGAAAGAAATTTAAACTGAGGGACATTCTGTCTCCCGATATGATCAGTCCCCCGCTTGGAGACTTTCGCCACACCATCCACATCGGCAAAGAGGGCCAGCACGACGTCTTTGGAGATATTTCCTTTCTTCAAGGGAACTATGAGCTTTTACCTGGAAACCAGGAGAAAGCACACCTGGGCCAGTTCCCTGGGCATAACGAGTTTTTCCGGGCCAACAGCACCTCGGACTCTGTGTTCACAGAAACACCCTCCCCAGTGCTCAAAAATGCCATCTCCCTCCCAACAATTGGGGGGTCCCAAGCTCTCATGTTGCCCTTGTTGTCACCAGTGACATTTAATTCCAAACAGGAGTCCTTCGGGCCAGCAAAGCTGCCCAGGCTTAGCTGTGAGCCCGTCATGGAGGAAAAAGCTCAGGAGAAAAGCAGCCTGTTGGAGAATGGGACAGTCCACCAGGGAGACACCTCGTGGGGCTCCAGCGGTTCTGCCTCTCAGTCCAGCCAGGGCAGGGACAGCCACTCCTCGAGCCTGTCCGAACAGTACCCTGACTGGCCAGCCGAGGACATGTTTGACCATCCCGCCCCCTGTGAGTTCATCAAGGGAAAGACTAAGTCAGAGGAGTCCCTTTCTGACCTTACAGGTTCCCTCCTCTCCCTGCAGCTTGATCTTGGGCCTTCACTTTTGGATGAGGTGCTGAATGTCATGGATAAAAACAAGTAACAGGATGCCAACTTTTTTCCTTTGGGGTAAAAGGTACAAAAAATAACCACAGTTGAAGAGAAGGGCTTCCAGAGCTGTATTTGCAGTTTTGTGATGGGTTTTCTAAGATAATATTCTTACAAAGTATTTTTTTACCTGTTATGCTCTGTTTGCAAAAACAATTTAGGAAAAAAACAACAAAGCAAAACCTGTCTTGGCGAATCGGAGCCCACTTTCAGCAGGCGTTGGTGATGTTCGGCTCATGTATTGTTTGCAGACACACAAGAACTCTGGCTTGGCCAGGATTGGCACTAGCTATAAAGGGCTGGGTGAGTCACATTAAGGAACTTTACAGCACTCCGACATTATCTGAGCAAGAGGAAGTCAAAATTTATTTAACACCTAAGCCTTTTTTCTAGACTCTTTTCTATATATTGCTTGGGCTCACCGTAGCGAATTCTCCAGTGTTAAAAACTTTGTTTTCACATTTGAACTTTATGGGTTTTGGGGATTTTCTTGTAGTTCTTATATATCCCTATATATTATATCTATATTGCAAATTTTGACTGTCAGCTACTTGTTGGTAAGACACAGGCAAAGTATTACTGTAACTAAGTTATTTTTAAAGTTAAAATATATTTTTACGTGCCTTTGGCTTTTTATTGCAGAGTCTACATTTTATAGAGCCTACATCAGATGTTGTCATTTGACTTGTTTCCATTGGGATTCCATTGTAAGCTGTGTATGTGTGTGTTTGGAAAAGTGTATTCATACTTAGTTTTTATTTATCTGTTATCATACTTTTAACAGCAACCAATAATGGATTGTAAAGTATAAAGGCACAGGTTATTCATGATGCTTCTGCAGAGACTGTGGGCTACACCACGTAATGTTATTTGGAAATATAGGTATATTAGTACAGTACATACTTGCATTACATAGGTACTTCAAGCAACACAATAAAGAGTAAATGATAAAGTGAACTTGCTTGTTTACAGTAATAAACAAGACCATAAGAGTCTAAGTCTAGCTAGAGAAATTGCTTCTCTGAAACATACATGAGCCTTTAAAATAAGAGATGATTTCCATCTATTCTAATTTTGATTACTTCCTTATGGTTTGAGAGGCTAGAAACTGGGCCTCTCTACTTTAGGATAAATGAACATGTAAGGTCAAATATTTTTCTTTTTAATGTCAACGCTGATCCACCCTCTCAGTGCTCATTTCTGAGCATCTTCCTAACTTGAACACCTTCTACAGCAAACTCTTGCAAGTCCAGTTTCATCCCTGTAGGACAAATGTCTGTTCATGCAGCAAGTGCCATATAGACAAGATTAAGGCAGCTAAAGCAGCAGCACTAGAGAGCACTTACCCTACCCCAAGGTGCCAGAGATGCCCTGAGGATGTTGGTTAAGGAAGCAGGAGCAGGAAATGTACACACAGATTCCTGTCCCTTTGCCAGCCACTCCTTCCCGCTCAAAGAAAAACACTTGCACCCAATAACTGCCAGCAACTTCTCTTAAACGTGTATTTCTCCTTGAAATGTATCTCAGAAATGACCTCCTCCCAACCACTTCAACAATTCTTTCTTTGGGTTTGGGGTTCTTGCAGTTCTATTGTCTAAAATAACCTTTGGACTGCAGGTGAAA
Organism: Saimiri boliviensis; assembly: GCF_048565385.1. Classification (NCBI taxonomy): domain Eukaryota; kingdom Metazoa; phylum Chordata; class Mammalia; order Primates; family Cebidae; genus Saimiri; species Saimiri boliviensis. Next base: position 37,279,079 of record NC_133449.1, on the reverse strand, counting down.
TGCAATTAGGACAACTAACCAGGTAGACAAAACGAGTTCCCCTAGGCAGGGGTGTCCAGTATTTTGGCTTCCCTGGGCCACAGTGGAAAAATTTTCTTGGGCCACATGTAAAATATGCTAACACTAACCATAGTTGATGAGCTTAAAAAAAAATAAAACTGCAAAAAAAATAATGTTTTAAGAAAGTTTAAAAATTTGTATTGGGCTTCTGTGGGCCACAGGTTGGGCATAGTGTGCTTTCCTTAACTTCCTAGTTGTATTTCATTATCCCTGACTCTGCAGTGTTCTTTTTCTGTTGGACCACACCCATCACAGTTCACAGTTCCAAATAGAGACTTCCCAGCCTATTCTAAATCTTGTTAATGAGGAAGAGTCCAATGTATCTCATCATTTTTAGCCAATTTTAGACTCTTTCAATATCTCCCCCCATTTTAATTAGTATTGGCCATACTCAGTCTTTCATTTCGCTCTTCAGCTGTAGCATGACCTCAAGGTAAATACTATTTCATGAGAGGAGGAGGAGCGTGGCTGTGCCTTAGCTCTGCTCCCTCTCAGGTAAGTACTGGGGAGAGAACAGCCCTGCCAGTACTGGGTTTGTTTGATGGAGTCTAAATAATTGAACATCCTGCCTACAGTTGCCATTTTAGTTTCTGGGAGTCCTTTCATATATTTTTTTTCTATTAATTGAATTAGGTGTAATTGAGATGGCAATAAATATGGCCAATTAGAAAGAGGAAACAAAGCTACATCCGGCTTACAAATGATTTTGTTGAGTCACTTCTCCCAAGGCAGCCTTTCCAGTGCCCAGTCCCTTCCCCAGAGAGCAGATGGACAGCTGGTGGTGGCTTTCTTTCCTGCAAAGAGGCACTTTAGACCCACACCTGCTGTGAGCTGAATTGATGTTCTCATCCTGTGAACCTTCTCCCACTTTAATGTAATTTATATTTACTTGTTTAAAGAAAAGGAAACCCAAGATGTACTTGATTTGCAAACTCAAAGCAAATGGCGAGCCACCTGTGACCCAATAACCAGAAAAGAAACATGCCATTTGTATAGGCAGAGACCCTTCTTGTTGAGGAAATCAAGGCTCTTGTGGATGATTTTCTCTTCCCTTTAGTGAGACCTAACAAAGGACAAGCTGTATTATTTCTACCTGAAATTATCTGCTTAAAAAGATTAATATATCAGGATACTTAGCTCTTCACAAATATGAAGTCATTCATACATTTCAGTGAGCCAGAAATCATTGTTAACAGCACTCACAAAAGACTCTACTGGTTTAACAGCAAAGAGAACCCGGGTCTCCAGAACCACAGTTTAGTCCTTCTATATTACTGCAAGTGACCTGTTTTTTCTAAAGGTTCTCTGCAAATGAAGTCCTAGAATGGAAAAAATCCCTAAGTCCATGAATTGATAAAATATTTTAGAACAGACAAAAGAAAATACTGAATGATACAGTTCTAATCCTCCTCTTAATATGGAATCTGGTGAAACAATCATTTTACCATGAAACATATAAACAATAGTATGAGCTAACATGGTTTTCACTCCAGTAAGAGTTTTGCTTTTGGAAATTAGGTTAACAACCTAGCCCCAAATCTAGCAATTCTCATAAACAAAATCCTATTTTAGAATTAGCTTCCCAGATTAATCTGAATGATTGACTTATTTTTTCTTAGACGAGCCAGTACGCTATAGAATCAGGGTTATTGGGTGCTGCCCTGTGTCCCCACCCACTACAGAGCCCTATCTAGAAAAATTAGGGGAGCTTCCAGATGCCAAATGATAAGCCACTATCAACCCAGAGGGGAAACCTGGTTGATTTGGCTGTATGAGATTCAAGAAGGCCAGAATACCCAAAATTGTTCACACACATTAACTTACTGGTACTGGCTAAGCAATACATGTATTCCTAAAAAAGGAGATGATCTTTCTGGTAGATTTATGGATACACTTGTTTCATCTGACTGTAAATATATTGCATGCTTTATTCTGATGGTGCACTATTTCATCCAGCAAGCTTTTCATCTGAGAATGTTTAACATTAACCTTATTCTTAGAGCAAGTAGATCTAAATATTTTTCAGCTGAGTTGTTAGGGAGTCATTATTCTGTGGTAAAATGCTGCAAAAAACGTTGAAGAATGGGAACTATGCTTGCTTTATGAAGTGATGTATAACATAATGAAATCTGTTTTACAACTACTGTGCTGCATTTAATTATCTTCCATTTTTGCTTTTAAAAAAAATTCATTAATGATGTCACTTCCATTGGCTTCAAATGGAGGTCAGTAAATCCACTCTCTGAAGGTCAGCCAAATTTTCTTCATGGAAAGCAGATCGACACGGGTGATAGATAAAAACATCTGCCCAAACCAAAGCCATCGTGCAGAATATAGTTAATATTCCAGAGACTTATCACGCAGACAGAGATGTCTGCCATACATCAAAATGAGCAAAGCTGAGTAAGTGAAGTGGATATTATGCTCACCATAAAGTGATTATTGGAGTATGTCACAAAGTATGCACATGATTCATTGCCAAAAGGATTGGGAAAAAAAGAGCTTTGAGTGGGGAGGGAGAGACATTAAGCAGTTTCATGGAAGAGAATGACCCAAAAGGTACCTTGAGGGACTGCTGAGATCATTTTAGAGAGAGGGGACATTCTTGGAAGGAAAAAAGTATTATGAGCAAACCAAAGAATACACTCACATCCTAGCAGTGTTTCTACTCAAAACAGTCCAGGAATAGGGATTGGAGTAAAAAAAAATGCCCACATCTAGGTCTGAAAGATTGGGACCCATTCCTAAAAAGACTCCAGTGGAAGAAAAGATTCTGGAATCAGACTGCTGAACAGGTGGTTCCCAGGGTAGATGTTTGTATAAAATTGGCCAGCATTTTGTGAAAGCTCATGCCCAGTCTATAGTGCCCATTCAGAGACCTGAAGGCCAGAGTAGGGACACCTCAATAGTGAGGCTGATGTGGGGTGCCATTTAGGAAGATGAAGGAAGTGGGGGGGGGGGGGGGGCTACGTGTCTCTGAAGCAGCTCCAGATGAAGCAGGTTGGCATTAACAGTCCCTGGGCTGAACACACTGGATAGCTGTCCCACCAGCAGTATCCACAAGAACTTTTTTTGAGATGGATCTCACTGTCACCCAGACTGGAGTGCAGTAGCACAATCACGGCTCACTGCAACCTCTGCCTCCTGGGTTCCAATGATTCTCCTGCCTCAGCTTCCTGAGCAGCTGGGACTACAGATGCCCACCACCATGCCTGGCTAATTTTTGTATTTTTAGTAGAGGCAGGGTTTCACCCTGTTGACCAGGCTGGTCTCAAACTCCTGACCTCAAATGATCCACCCAACTTTGCCTCCCAAAATGTTGGGATTACAGGCATGAGCCATTGCGCCTGGCCCCAATAACTTCTTTTAACCCATCTTTTCCCAGGCTGGCTTATACTTTGAGTATCCCCCAGGATTAAGGAAGAAAGCTCCCCAGGAAACAGGAAAATCCAAATGTCATTAAAGTGTCTCCTGGGTCATTAGAACCCAAGAGGGCCAGTTCTGGCATACAATGTAGGAAAAAATTCAATTGAGTAGAAACAAACAGCCCCGAAGTTCTCTCAAACTCCTTGAAGTCCATACTCAGGAAACAGGCTCAGACAGGAGCAGAAGCCCCAGACTTCTGAGGGCCTGCCTCAGAGAGGTGATGTCTGGACTGTCTACCCCTCAGGAAAGCTCACATTCACTACCAGTTCTTACCCTGTTAGGCATGTCAGCAAGATGGTCATATCAGCATAGCACAAGGTCCCCAAAGTTTGCACCACAAATGCCCACCAAAATACAGATGGTTCCCAACTTAAGATGGTTCTAAATTGAAAACACATTTTCTACTTAGGGTATTTTTCAACTTACAATGGGTTTATCGGGATGTAGCCCCCATCATAAGTCATCTGTATTGAAAAGATTCTTCCATTAGATTTGGGTCTTAAAAATCTCAACAAAGAAACCCTTCGAGGTACTGCTTCCGTAGAAAATTCCCATCTTTGAGTGTAAATTGTTTCAGCGGTTCAGCCATTGTGGAAGACAGTGTGGCAATTCCTCAAGGATGTAGAACTAAGAAATACCATTTGACCCAGTAATCCCATTACTGGGTATATACCCAAAGAATTATAAATCATTCTATTATAAAGACACATGCACACATGTTTATTGTAGCACTGTTCACAATAGCAAAGACTTGGAACCAACCCAAATGCCCATCAATGATAGAGTGGATAAAGAAAATGTGGCACATATACACCATGGAATACTACGCAGCCATAAAAAAGGATGAGCTCATGTCCTTTGCAGGGACATGGATGAAGCTGGAAACCATCATTCTCAAGAAACTAACACAAGAGCAGAAAACCAAATACCGCATGTTCTTACTCATAAGTGGGAGTTGAACATTGAGAACATATGGACACATGGAGGGGAACATCACACACCAGGGACTGTCGGGGTGGGGGGCTAGGGGAGGGATAGCATTAGGAGAAATACCTAACATAGATAACAGGGTGATGCATGCAGCCAACCACCATGGCATGTGTATACCTATGTAACAAACCTGCATGTTCTGCACATGGACCCCAGAACTTCAAAGTACAATTAAAAAAAGAAAATTCCCATCTTTAAGTCTCAGGAAATGTGCATTAAAACTGCAAAGGATGCCATTCTCATACCCATGGCCAGCCTTGTTACAAGTGAAATAGGCAGAACCTGCATGGCCCTAGAAAAACAGTACTGCTGAAAACAATTTCTACATTCAGCTGCCCCAGGGCTGAAAAATCCACCCTTGGAGATGGGTTCTTGTTTGGATGAGGGTTTCTATTAGGCATGGAGTCCCCCTAGAATAATTCCAGGAGTAACAGCATCTGCAGGCCACCAACAACGAATGTGAACTCATCCGATGCCCCCTGTGGGAGCACAAGTCTCCAGCAACTGGCCTGGGGCAAGGGAGCAAGACACACCAGGAAAAGCATGAAGAGTGAGTTCACGTAATGTATAATTGTGTCTTGGACAAAAAAAAAAAAAAAAAAAAAAAGCAGTGAAGCAGTGATGAGCTTTTCTAAGAGATTTACCTGAGAACAAATAATGAAGGTTATTGTTGGCTGATCTCCCTAGTGCCAGAAGAGTACGTGTAACTGTTGCAATCATACCTAATTTTGAATAAAGCAAATTAGATGGTACAGGAGATTAACATAAAACTCTCAATGACTGACATGTTTCCATTTATCCCATAGGACAGAAGGTTTCAAGACAGTAATGCCTTTGACGCCAAATGCTCATGTTTCTAAGTCACTGTCTGGTCTTGGTCTTTCCTCTGCTTCACCCCTACTCTTTTTTTTTTTTTTTTTTTTTTTTTTGGAGAAGGAGTTTCACTCTTGTTACCCAGGCTGGAGTGCAATGGTGCAATCCCGGCTCACCACAACCTCCGCCTCTTGGGTTCAGGCAATTCTCCTGCCTCAGCTTCCTGAGTAGCTGGGATTACAGGCATGCGCCACCATGCCCAGCTAATTTTTTGTATTTTTAGTAGAGACGGGGTTTCACCATGTTGACCAGGATGGTCTCAATCTCTTGACCTCGTGATCCACCCGCCTTGGCCTCCCAAAGTGCTGGGATTACAGATGTGAGCCACCGCGCCCGGCCCCACCCCCTACTCTTAACAATAGCATCTTAGTGACATGATTTCATTGAGATTATGATTGTCTCCTGAAGTCCCCTTTGTAAGTTCTTCCTGCATTCTAAGGTAAACCATTAGCAATGCTCCAGAAACAGATGAAACTTCAGAAGGCTCGAAATGACATTAAAAATTACATATTGAGTTTTTCAGAATAAGCAGTAATGTTCAGACACAACTTTGTACAGTAAGTAGGAGCATTGTTAAAAGTAGTAGAAGGTAATTGGTAATTATCTTCCAAACCTGACTCCCATTGCATGAAAATGAAATTGAGACAGGACTAGAAACAGGAAACAAAACACTTGTGGCATTCTGGCAGATTTTTCACCATAAATGGCAAGAAGAAGGGCAGACAAACACAATCTTAGATGTTAGATTAGCAGCCAATAAAGTCCTCCCATCCTAGTACCAGACCACAGCTCCTATGACTAAATAAAGCACTGTTTGTGAAGCTCCACTATGCAATCATTTTCTTTAAAAAATAATAATAAAATGGTAGGTTCACCGTGGATTAAAATTGTTCATTGTCAACACAGTTGGTGCTTTGGACTTCATAAACATGTTGAATATTCATCAGGTACCTTAGGTAATGGAGAGGAAAAATTGTGAAAGTGTCATGATAGCAAAACACAGACAAGAAGCAGACCTGGTTGTGTAAGACCAGGGGAAGCAGGGCCTTCTTACCATAGCCCACACTCCTGGAGACTCTTCTAACCAGAAGCAAACAAAGTATTCAAAGTGAAATGGCTCCCAGGAGCGGGGTGCTCACCCCTCTAACCAGCCATGAGATAAAAATGCATGGGAGAATCTCTTCTTTCTTCCTGCCCGGATCATCTGAAACCTCACCTCCCCAGGGAGACTCCTTGGCCCTCTAGTCCCCAGCTCCTCCCCTCAATCGAAGGTCATGGTGGAGGACAGAGGCAAGGGTCTAGATTATGGTAAGGAGGGTGTGATCCTGCCAAACATGCCCAGCAGAAACACCTCTGTGTCTCCTGCCCATCCAACAGGTGCTCTTCTTGTAGGTCAACTCGACTATATAAAACATCAAATGATATATTATGAACGATACTCTGTGGTCAGTGAAATAATGGGCCCCAAAGATAGGAGATTCTAATGTCTGGAATCTATAAAATCGCCTTATTTGGTAAAAGAGACCTTACAGATAGGATTAAGGATCTTGAGATGGGGCATTATTCTGGATTATCTGGGTGGGCTCTAAATCTAATCACTATTGTCCCTATAAGAGAGAGGCAAAGGGCCAGGTGAGGTGGCTCATGCCTGTAATCCCAGCACTTTGGAAGAATGAGGCAGGCAGATCACGAGGTCAGGAGATCAAGACCATCCTGGCTAACACGGTGAAACCCCACCTCTACTAAAAACACAAAAAATTAGCTGGATGTGGTAGTGTGGGCCTGTAGTCCCAGCTACTTGGGAGGCTGAGACAGGAGAATCACTTGAACCTGGGAACTGGAGGTTGCAGTGAGCCAAGATTGCACTACTGCACTCCAGCCTGGGTGACAGAGTGAGACTCTGTCTCAAAAAAAAAAAAAAAAAAAAAAAAAGGTAGGTGGCAAAGGGAAATTTGACAAGAGGAGTAGACAATATGACCACAGAGGATGGAGTGATGATGTATCCAGAAATCAAGGAATACTGCCAGCCACCAAAAAGTGCAAAAGGCAAGGGACAGATTTCCCACTAAAGCCTCTGGAGGGAGTACAGCTTTGCTGACAGCTTGATTTCAGCCCAGTGATACTGATTTCAGACTTCTGGCCTCTAGAACTGTGAGGCAATAAATTTCTATTGTTTTTAGCCACCAAGTTTTTAGTAATTTGTTAAAGCCATTATAGGAAACTGACGCAATACTCAAGTACTAGAGAAAATACAGAAAAATGGAGAATGTTAAGGATAATGTGGTGGACTGAATTGTGTTCTCTTAAAACTCATATGTTGAAGCCCTAGCCCTCCTTGGGACTATATTTAGAGCTAGGGCCTTTGAAGAAGTAATTAAGGTTGAATGAGCTCATAAGAGTGGGTCCCTAATAGGATAGGACGCATGTCCTTATAAAAAGGGAAAGAGATGCTAGGAATGCACACTTAGAGGAAAGGCCATAGGAGGACACAGCAAGAAGGTGGCCATCTGCAAGCCCAAGAGAGGTCTCAAGAGAAACCAAACCTGCTTGCACCTTGACCTTGGACTTCCTACCTCCAAAACAGTGAGAAAATCAGTTTCTGTTGTTTAAGTCACCCAGTTCATGGTGTTGGCAATTGCAGCCCTAGCCAACTAATATAGAGGGTTAACAGGGAAGACCCCTTTGAAGAGTTAGGTTCTTTAAGGAGATAAGGCCAGGATGACCCCATCTCCCTGGACCTTAGTCTTCCCTGTAAGATGAGGAGTTTACACTGATTTAGTGGTGCTCTGACTGGTGACAAGAAAGAAGAGAACATTCCAGGGAAAGAATCAGCAGGAGAGAAGTCTAGCCCTGCACTAACATTACCAGAAAGCGTCTCCTGCTACAAGAGCACAAGAGAAAGCTGCTTTCATGTGGCACATGTTCAGGCGGGGTAACACAGTATCTAATCAGACACAGGTGTGGTGCCTGAGCCCACAGGCTAAGTCGACTACCTTTAGGAGGGTCACCGTCACTCACGGTTGATTGCTGGGGGTAGCCTTAATTAAGCATATTCATAGTGGGCAGACTTAGGGCAGATGTAATAAATAAATAAATAAATAAATAAACATTTTATTTATTTAAGAAAGTAGCTTCAGAAAAAGAGGAAAATAATCTAGATAATTTATTTATATATATATATTTTAATAAAAACCTTTACATAATCTTTATGCATAAAGACCCAGGTATGGCCATATTGCCTGAGAGCCCTAACACTGGCTATCTCATGTCATTACCTGGGGCTCCCTATAGCTGTCAGCAGTGCAGCAAAGGCCTTCTGCCTGCCCCTAACACCCAACTCCATGCCTGCCTCAGTCATGGTTTGTTGTTGCTTCTGGAAGGGTAGACGGCGAGTGGAAAACGCTCTGGAGCTAACATGGGATGAACAGGGAGGGTTACCCAACCTGCCATTTTTTATCCAAACTCTTCAAGCAAATCCAGACAGTCTCAGCAAGATGACTGAAAACCAGGGACCAAACCAAATTCTGGGAGCTTCCCAGAGACATGGAGGGAAATAAAGTATTTAAAACAGGTTTCGAGGCTTGTTTCCAGCCCCAGACAGCATTTGATATGGGCAGAGGCCAGATTCAATCTATGTCATCCAGATAACAATGAAAGAGAAGCAGAAAGACTGCAGAGAGGATGCTCGGTTGTTTCTAGGGCAATCGTCTTCCAGGATCTCTTTGCCTAAGAAGTGCTTCTTCCACACAGATGCCAGGCAAAGTTGAATAGACCTTCCCAGTATGCAGAGGGCAAACTGAAGAAGAGGCCAGAGGGTTTGCTGAGACCCAACAGTGATGCAAGGGACATTTAAATACCATTCAGGAAGCCAAGTGACAGAGAGACAGCCAGTATGCTGGAGGTGAAGCCCCACCAGGCAGTGCTTCCCACATCGTGACACACAAAGAAAATTATGACATCGAGACAGCACTAGGGGGAAATAAAAGAGCTGTTGTGGCTGGCCCAGGCCCCACCTACCTGCCACAGGTGCTGAGGGTAAAACGCCTCAGTGGCCTCATAGCACATCTGACACCTAAGGTTTGCATTGTGGGAAGCCTCTCCTCAGAGCACATCATCTCACTGGCCCCTATTTACGGGACTACGTTGCAACTCTCATGAGGGTTCCAAGTCCTCTCTGAAGGCACAAGTGGGTCAAGAAGTCGGGATACCAAATGTCACACCAGGTGAGGCATGACTGCCCTGGTGGCAGTGAGGTGTAGCAAATAGTTTATCTCTAGCAGGAGAGATATGGTTTGGCTGCATCCACACCCAAGTCTCATCTTGAATTTAAAGTTCCCATAGTCCCCACGTGTCGTGGCAGAGAGCCAATGGGAGGTAATTGAATCATGGGGCAGTTACCCTCATGCTGTTCTCATGATAGTGAGTTCTCAGAAGATCTGATGGTTTTATAAGGGGTTTTCTGCCTTTGCTCAGCACTTCTCTCTCCTGCTGACACGTGAAGAAAACTGTTTGCTTCCCCTTCTGCCATGACTGAAAGTTTTCTGAGGCCTCTCCAGCCCTGCAGAACTGTGAGTCAATTACATTTCTTTCCTTTATAAATTACCCAGTCTCACGTATTTCTTCATAGCCACATGAGAACAGACTAACACAAGAGGTGAACAAACCTGGGGCAAACCCAGAAAAGCCTGGGAGCCCCAGGAGCCAACTGGTGATTTAAGAAAGAGCGAACAGTATTTAGTGTGACAGAGATAAGAGAAGGAGTAGAACTGAGACTCTGCCTTTGACCACATGACAACAGTCTTTACCAGTCTCACTGACTGAGCGGGCTTCTGCAGAGAATATGCTCAAGCCCCTCCCTCTAGAAACCAAACGCACCTTTGTCTCAACTCTGTGAGCCACTTCCACAACCTGAGAGGGGCATTTACACCAATGTCTCCATTTGCTCACCTCACATTCACTGAAGTCACTTTCCTCTGGATCTACTGCCACCATTCACTGAAGCTGTGCTCAGCAATCACCAATGAACCACTTTCATAAAGACACAGATGTTCCCCAACCCACCTCCCTTCCTTCTCTGCAGCACCTGACTCTCCTGGGCACTGCTCCTCCTCACTTGCCTTCTCTCTCCCCAACTACACCACTGTGAATCCTTCCTGGTTCTTCTGCTACTGACCCATTGCTACCATGCACCCGGGGGTCATTCTCATTCTTCTGTTTGGTGATGTCTGGTTTTACAGCTTCAACTGCAAGCTATTTACTGGTGACTCCTAAATCTCCATCTTCTGCCCAGATACAACTACTGGGCTTCAGACCTGAATATTCAGATGAGCTCTGAACATCTCTGATTGTCTAACCTGCCAGAACCCCAAATTTGCTGTATTTCAAATTGAGTTCACCACCATGAACAATATGCTTCCTCCTCCTTCTCCTGTGCTTGTGAGTGACAATACCATTCAGCCAGCTTTTCAGGACCCATCCTGGGAGGTGACTCCTTTTTTCGTACAACCCTCTTCTTTTGCCTCCTAAGTATTTCTCATGCCCAGCCTCTTTTCTCCAGTCCCACTGCCACTGAATTCATTCAGGTCCTCATCATACCTTGCTTCTATTATATAGCAGCAGATTCCTAACTATTTCACTGTCTTTAGTATGACCCCTGCCAATGGTTTTTTTTTTTTTTTTTTAATGTTGTGGGTGATGGGATCTAAAACTGTTTTTTAGATACCTTATTAAAAAATATTTTAACCTTCTCTAACTGAATATCTAAACCCATAAAGTCCCAAATTCACAACCTTTAGAAACCGTATAAAGCCCATATAAAGCCCAAATTCCAAAGCTGGTAATACAAGGCCCTTCATGAACTCTTTGTGCTAGTGGCACAACCTGGACATAAAATCCAATGAATAAATGAAAGTCAAACACTCACTCTGCCCAACACCCCAATTCCTACCAAGAAGGCAGAATTATATCTATGCTGCTAAGGGTACAGTGGGTTAGCTGTATTAGTCTGTTCTCATGCTGCTAATAAAGACATAACAGGGTCTGGGTAATTTATTAAACATAAAGGAAAGGGGTTTAATTGACTCACAGTTCTGCAGGGCTGAGGAGGCCTCAGAAAACTTATGACAGAAATGGAAGCAAACACATCCTTCTTCACATGGTGGTAGCAAGGAGAAGTGCAGAGAAAAGGAGGTGAAAAGCCCCTTATAAAACCATCAGATCTCATGAGAACTTACTAACAAGAGAACAGCATGGAGGTAACTGCTCTCATGATTCAATTACCTCCCATCGGGTCCCTCCCATGACACATGGGGATTATGGGAACTACAATTCAAGATGAGATTTGGGTGGGGACACAGCCAAACCGTATCAGAAGAGGAAAGAAGATAAGCAGCCTGAGTGGGGTACTTCATTCAGAACCTCTTCCTTTAAAGCTCAACTTTCTTAAAACAGAGAGCAGTTCTCTCCTTTCCCTTCCTAGCAGCTGATGGGATAAGATTGGATGGAGGCCTTCTTATCATTGGAAAGCAGCATCCTTTTTCCCTTCTCTCAGAAAACCAAGCAGAAACCACGTAGAGTCCAGGAGAGAACATCTGAACATGTCATCTCAACTGCTTCTGAGTTCAGAGGAGGCAAAGGGTTCTTACATCTTGTCCACAGATTGGCCCAGGTTCATGACCTGGAATAGGCACTTATGTGAGGTGTCAGCTGGTAGCATGTTCTTTTCCTGGCATATTCCTCAGGAACTTATGGCGGTAGCAGGAAACCAGACAGGGTTTGAATTTTTAGGATCTTGCCTATCTTATTCTTTGTAGATGTGACTAACCAGCAGGTCTTCAAACTGCCACCAAGTAGGCATTAACCATTGGGCCACCTGACATTATACTGGCTCTTCTAAAAACTATGTTATGTCACCCTAATAACCTAGAACTCCATGAGGAATGATTTCACTGCAGTTACAGTGAAAAAACAAATCAAGATGCAGTAACAAAGAGGAATTAAAGCATTTAGAATATTTATATTATTCTCTTAAAGAACTCCAAAGGAAATCTAACTCATAATCCATAGCTCTGCCAGAATTTTCCTGGAGGGTGTGGGGGAGAAGAGGAAGAGGGGCTATGAAGACTTATGCATTAATCTTTTGTATCTGCTGTTTTGCATAATGAATTTGCCTATAATCACACAGAAGGTCTTTGCCTTATGTTTTTATTCCCTCTCACAGTTATTGTAAGAGCCTCCGATCCCAACAGTGCCCACTCTAAGTCACCACACTGCCTAAAGGTCCTTACAAGGCCTCCATAGCTAGGAGATAAAGTCCAAACAAACTCTTGAAAATGACATGCAAGTCCTTTTGCCTTCTGGCTTCAATCTACACATCCTCTCTCACTGATGCCACCAGCCACACGTTTAGCTTCTCCCTCATTTACCATTGCAGACCTCCCAAATACCAGTCTTTTCAGCCTCTGTGTCTTTGCATGAACTTTTCTCTTTTCCTAACCCATTAAAACCTCTGTCACTTCTATGAAACTTGTGTTAGAATCAGTCATTCCCTCCTCTTGGGCTGCATTGCACTTTGCCGAGGCCCCTCAATTCAGTGCGTCTCTCACAGTGATACAGCCAAGTGCATCCTCCTGGTGAGAGAACACATTCCTCCAACCTGACTCTCAGCCCAGCACAGGAACTGTTGTTGAATGAAGAATGAAGGAATGACTAAACGGATAAAAAGCAGAGACTAAAATTAGTGCTTGCAAAACAAGAATGTATTAGTCCACAATAAATGGCTTATCAGCAATCTTACTGGGTACAGAAATGCCGTAAGTTCTGAAAAAGAGTTTTGAAAAAAGAACAGAGTGCTATGCATTTTACCAATGTATTAAAATGATACAGAGACTAATAGGACTGAAGCATTTTTTTAAAAATATATACTTACAAGTATTTCTACGGATCTGGATTGTTTTTCCATATTTACAAGCTTTAGTTATTTATCTTATAAAAGAAAATAGCCCTATAGAAAGTTATTATTGTTTGCTTCAATAAGATACAGCCATTACAGGCTTTTAAAATGTTGTTGGCTTAAAGGACAAGAATGTGACTTGGATCCTGAAAGCACTTGGAGTTCTGAACAAGCCTAAACAAACATTTTTAATCAGTATTAGTGCTTTAAGAAATTTTTAATCTGCCACTTAAGGAACACTAATGTACAAACTGGCAAAAAGGAAAATAAAAACCTGTCACCTTTCCCACACATTATCTAAATGTGCTAAAGCAAATGCATTTCAGATAGCCTGCCCTGCTGTGCATGAACACATAATAGGATAGGACATCATCAGTGACCGAGTGTATATTCTAATTGCTGTCATCAGCTATTTCTAGGACAGCCAAATAGTGTCAGAAATCAAGAAATATAAATTATCTGTGAAAACAAATAGGGACAACATGTAAAAATTGGTGATAGTGCCTCCTGATCAAAAGCAAAAAAAAAAAAAATTGGATCTTAGGCTTCCAAATATTTTTAAATGAAATGTTATTTTAGTTCAATAACTTTCTATGTCAGAATGTAGACACATGGGGATGAATTACACCTACCACCCCCAGTTATCTCATCCAGCACTGCAGCTGTCACAAACCACAGGACACTTGATCCATAGGCAAGTAAAGAATCAAGTTCTAACCACAGATGCTCAAGAGAACACAAATAAGGCATCTAAAAGAATTTCCACTTGTGCCAACCTGGGCATCTCAATGTCCTTAGCATACTGTAACCTGATTATCCAGACAAGATCTGAGAATGAAAGCAAGTAGTCTTGGACCCTCTCCTGTATCAGATATGTAGCCCTCTATTTCGTGAGTTTTGTAGTTCTTAAAGACAAGGACAAATTCTGTATAAACACACTGCTTGTACATTAAAACAAAATGTATACCAGTTGTGTGTATATGTGATATGTGCATGGTGTAATGTATATGTAGACAGTGAGTGTGGGGGGGGCAGGTATGAAAGAGAGTGTGAGAGAATGTCTGACAGGCTAAGACAGGCAGATGACCAAAAAGACAGAGAGAAAGGCAAAATTACCAGCTTGGAAAGAAGTTGAGGGCTACAAATATTACAAAGCACAAGGTGATTTTTGAAAAGGAGGAAAGCACACCCCAAATGAGAAAAAAACATATGGGAAAGTACCAACGTGAAGAAAGACAGGAGAAACAGCAGCAGCAAGAGAAAGCAAGAGTGACTTCACAGAAAAGAAAACGAGGTGACACCAAGCAGGGCATCTTTATGGTAGGTGTCCCTGGAAAACATTTTCTGCCAAGTCCCTGTCCGTATAAAGAATTTGATTTTTTTAATGTTTTACAGAATTCAGAGGGCTGAGTCATGATTTATCAATGAAGACTTCGAATAATGGGTAAAGAAGAGGTATTTTTGTATTGCTTATTGTTCAGTGTAAGGGAAGATTTTTCATAGTGTCTAGGCACCATCACTTTCTGTATAGATGCCAGAATCCTCTGCGTTTTTTATTGTTGGATGTGCTAATTCCACATTTCTCAATGGGAGAAAAGGGTAGCAACGCTGTTATTACAACACTGTGGCTCTTCAGCGTTTATTTGTATTGAAACAGAATTTCTGGCCTCTGCATTTCCTTAATATCATTTATTTAATATGGGTTATATCATCATTCATGATGCTGTGTCACCCCTGCTGCCACCCAGAATCCTGGCTTCCAATGATGCTCTCGAGGGAGGGCGGGCGGTTACTGTGCTTTGGAGATGATGACCGCAAAGTCAAGTCTTGCCCAGTGTATGCAGGAAAATGTGAATGTTAATTCATTTTCTGAGAATGTTAAATTCACTGAAAATTTATGGCATAAATATAGAACAGCACATTTTCTGACCATATCTTCTCTTGAACTCCCTAATGCCGGTAATTCCGGCATTCCTGGAATGTGATTTCTTTTAACGTTGACAGAACAGCACCTTTGCCTTCCACACACTATCACCATGGGGAGGTGGGGGGAGTCCATGGGTAGAAAAAGGAGAGTGATCCTATTTGTGTAAGAAATGTACATCTCTCACCAACATGGCCTAAGCACAGAGGGTACATGTCAGCACCTTGACATAGGCAACACATTGGAGGGCCTCAAGCAGAAGGGTCTGCTGGCATTGCAGAGCAAGTGTCAGAGATTCTTTGGGGACAGACAATGCTCCAGGAGAATGCTCAGGAAAAAGGTTTGACTTTCCTGGTGCCAGTGATGGGAGAGGCACAGGGGAAAGGGTGAATGATACCACCTTCACTGCCCTGGGGTTCTATAGAATGGAAGCCACTATTTATTTGGACATGGAGGTGTGAGACTCAACACATGGACCCCACATGTGTCTCTAGTCAAGGGCTGGCTGGCAGTGGGTGAACAGAACCTCAGAGCCCTGAACTTAGGGCTTTTATGTAAGTGAGTGTCATCAAAATCAGCATGTCTGTACTTGCCTGCTGACTCAACAAAATAAAACTGGGCTATTCCGGGAGCAGTGGCTCACCAGGTCACCCACCTGGAGTCAGGGACAGGTCAAGGACCCCAAAATAAACTCACAGTATGAGTTATGAAGCTCCTTGGGGCATTAGGTCAACCCCACATGAGGGTTGGGAAGTGATACTGGTCCCAGTTGAGGCTACCCTGCCCAGATGGCACTGCTACTCCAGCTGTTCCCAGAGGAACTTTGGGAATGTTGAAGGAGGCACCCCTGAGATGTAGGGCCTGGGACAGACAGCCGGGGTCCAAGGCCTGTACTGACATCAAGGATGACCAGCCACATCTGTTATCAATGGGAAGAGTTACGGAGGAATCCGAGGTACAGGGCATTTAAGCAAAATGTCCAATATGCAGCTACTAAGTGGTAGAATCTGATCTGAACCCAAACAGTCTGACTCTAGGGCCTGTGCTCTGTGCTGTTAAACTATCTAAAAAGATGATGGACTTTGTAGTCAAACAGTTCAGGATTTGAATCACTACCCTGACAATTCTGTGACCTTGGGGTAAAGCAGAAATAACAGTACCTACACTCCACTGGATTGTTTTGCAGGGATCAACTAACTTCTTCTATAAAGGGCCAGATGGCAAATTCTTTAGGCTCTGTGGTCCATAATCTCTGCCGCTACAGCTCAATTCTGCAGCATAAAAGTAGCCAGACAATGCATAACTGAATGAATGTTGCTGTATTCTAATAAAACTGTACAAAAATAGATGGTGTGCTGAGTTTGACCCACAGTCCTTAGTTTGCCAACTACTTGTTTTGAGAACTAATTCGAATCATACTAATAAAGGTTTTATAATAGTTACCTGCACTTGGTAAACATTCAATATATATTAGTGCTATTATTATACCAACAAAATGTCTATACTTTACATTTGTTGGTTTAAGGTTCTGGTGTGCCTGCCACTTTTTTAGTCTAATTATTTTATAGTTACATTGTACATACTTGAAGGAAAATGAGTGAATAAAATGTTTCATTGCTCAAATTCTTCCTTATTACTGTTATTTTTTCAAAACTTTTTAGAGTTATTTTCCACAGAAAACCATCATTGTTTTTAAAATTATGTGAGTCAAAGGAGCTAATGTCTCTTAGTGTAACTTTATATTTTTAAAATAAAATGTTTCCATTGCTTCATATTTCTATTTCAGTAATATAAAATTTTATATGCTACAAATCAGTTTTTCAAATCTACATAATGTTTATGTAATACATAAATAACCAGTTTTATCATCACTTATTAGTGATTCCCAGAGTCATTTACAGATACCCTTATTTACTGGGAATCTACACAGCATCTTTCTTTCATGAGCAGCATTTCTTGTCTTCGGAAGATGATTTTTTTCTCCATTTTATTCCTTTGGTTTAAAACAGCTACTATAGGTGTCAACTGGTCCTAGGGGTGAGCACTGGGTCCAAGCTGTGAGTGGTGAGGGTTGGTTGTTTCTGCTGGTCTTGTTTTCAACTATCAGGAGGATGCCTGTCAGACAGAATAGAACCAACAAGTACAGAAAAGCAGAGGCCAGGGATGGTGAGACAAAGGCTTGTGATCATTGACTCCTCATCCAAAGTAGTCCTAAGGTCCAGCCACAACGCTATCCTCCCATGGTTTGGTTATGAGAGACAAGAATTCCTTTTCTGCGTAGGCAAGTTTCCCTTTTTGACTATGGCATCACCCTTGAGTGATGTGAATCAACTCCACTTGGGTTATCCCAAGGGAAACTTCCTCATCTGCTTCTCACCGGATGTGTGGATTTGGCATCATAGAAAGTAACTTCTGGAGAACAAAGCTCACTCAAGGGTAGAACTCAGCTCAATGTTTTACAGTTCTTTCATCCAGAAGACCAGATGGAACCAACTGGTACAAGAAGATGACTTAAATGACCAGACATGGTTTTTACAATTATCTTTTATAACTAATATGACTGATAACATTGCATTCAATTAGGGGGGAAAAAGGAAAACTCTAAGTTGTTATAACTGGGCTAACGGATATCATGGATCATCTTGTAGCATGTGGCCTATCCTCAGGGTTGTGCAGTAAAACATAATTTTAGAAAAATCTAGTAAAAAAGTAGCGTAACTCTATTTTTTTTTAAAATTTTGTAGTTCTTCCATGGTTTTCAGGGATTCATCACATGGTCATTCAGTAAGCAGACAACAAATATGACAACATATTTGTGACAATGGTCCTAGTTCTCCCTGTATGCCCTGAGCAGATTGCTAATTTTTAGAGATTAATTTACTAGGTTTCCTTAAGGGTGAGAAGAATTCAAATATATTTCCATCTGCTGTTAAGCAGCAGGTGTGAGGGAATTATCAAGACCTCTTGGAGCCAGAGATGTGGGTTCAATCTCTGCCTAGACTATTTAAGTAGGCTACTCAAAATGTTCTGAGCCTCAGTTTCTTCTTCTGTAAATCTAGACGGTGAGATTATCTGCTTCACAAGGATGAATGAGATAATATATGCAAAAGGAAGGATATAGAATATTCTTAACCACTTGGCTTTAAACAATCTTCTACAATGAAGAACTACCTTAATTTTCTAACCATCCAAGGGCAACAATCATTCACATATTAGTATGAGTTCATCAATTTATATGCTTCTTCTGGGATTAGCCCTGAGGAAATGGACACTCTAAAGAGATGGGGGTAGGGATTATTTTTGAAAGTGGGGTACAGAAAAAGGAAGGAAGAATTCGATGGCATTCCAAGGGAAGATAAAATTGGACATTTAGAAAGTAGGAAGGAGGCATCTATCAACAGGATGAATGAGGGGTTTGTAGAGGAAAAGGCCCCACATGAATATAGGAGAAAAAGAAGTTGGAGTTCATCAAAGAACAGCTTCATGGTTTTGTAAGAATGAGCTCTGGGGACTGGGCTCCTGGCACTCCAAGAAGCCCATTACGCTCCCTACGTTTCCCTCATGACCGAAAGGCAGGCAAGAATTCCTGTCATACCCTCTAATCATCAGTGCCTCTATGGCAGGAGAAAGACAGCAGAGATTAGAGGGGCTTACCTGGCTGAGACCCATCTCACCACAGCCACACCTGACCCAGAAAATCAGCACGCCATGCTCAGGGCCAGCTGCGGTCTGCCAAGCTGCAAAACAGATGCTGCGGGTACAGGGTTTCCTGCAAAGCACAATTGTACCTCTCTGCCAGGAAGTGCCTTTGAAAGTCAAAGAAACAGACCAGACACCTAAGTTCATAAGAACGAACAAGTGTCTAATCCTCGCAGTGGCTTGCTTGTACAGCTGGAGCGGGTGCGTGTGACATCGCCCCCACCCACACGCTTGCCAACAGTAATACTCAAGAACTGTTTCATGAAGGGCACAGAAGGGAGCCCAACACCGCCAGGGACTTTTTACAAAAATTATTTGAGAATGCCCTTCCTCTCGGGAGTGCTTGGTCCAGATACATTTATCTTACTAATATTCCTCTGTCAGACTAAATTTCAGATGACAGAACTCTACCTTCCAGAATCTTCCACACTGTAACTGCCTATTAATTACGTCTGCTTTGTCAGCTGGCCGCACACCCGGGCCTAAATGTTTAGTCTGCAGTTTGTATAATCATTCTCCTGCTTCATAATTACTCTCCAGAATTACTTAGCTCTGAGGGCACCACCACAAACTGTGTGCTTTTCATTTTCTCATAATGGCTCATTATTAGGTCTGCACCCATAACGCCTAGTTCACGGTTTGAAATGAATCTATATAGCACTGGTCCTTTGGGCAAGTTCCCAATTTTACAACCGCTTCTCAGGCTCTTTGGCCAGGAACCAGGGGAGTGGGTTCTGGGAGTAGCGAAGGATAAGAGACACCCTCTTTGTTTCTACTGTGCACAGGGAAGAAGGAGCTTCCACATATCCTGAGGCAAGAGGCTGTCACTACTCCGTTTTCCAAACAGACCCTGACCAAGCTGGAGTAATGAGCTTGGAGGAATCTGCACCATGGCCCTGCATACTCACCTGCCAGGCCTTATCTTGTGCTGAATTTCAGGAAGGATGGGCCTGCCCATTAGGAATGGACTCCTGGCTTCAAGGAAAAAGCAGAGAGGGAAGCCTAAGATGGTTCAGTGGGAAATGGAGATTCAGATAGTTACCGTGTCAGAGCAGGTCCTTCATGGTGCATGGAGAAGCTCCTATCCCACCAATCAAGATCCTCTGGAGTCCAGTGTCCTAGCTATTTCCAGCACAGTCTCTAATTATTCACCATCCCAAAACCTCACATCAGCCAGGTTGACTTACTCATCTCGTTTTCATGGATCTTTCACGACCTCTGTGATTACACTTATGCCTTCTGCCTACCTAGAATGCCCCTTTCAATACTCAACTCAAATCTACCTCCTCCAGGGAGACCGTTTCCTGCCAGCCCCAAATAATTTCTTGCCTCTCTGAAACACTTTCATACATTCCATTGATAAATTAACCATGCTCAGCCTTCTACCTCCCTTCTATTGTTAAAGTGTCCTTCATATTTTTATGATTACTTGACTTTGCATTGTTACTTTCTTCACAAATGTAATTTCCTTGAAGGCAACATTTTTGTCTTCTTTTTCTCATCTTTCACAGCATCAACAACACTCAAATAATGTCTCCGTTTGATTTAGTTCATTTGCTGCATGATACCCCGAATATATGAGTTCTTTGCCCCTCTAGCAAAAACCAGAGTAAAAAACAGTGGATCTGTGATTCAGCCACTTTAGCAACAACATTTAGATATTTAATTCATTTATTATGAATCTGTGATATAATTTTAAGAGTCGCATTTATTTTCTTACTCCTGTATTCTAACTGTATGCCTACCACCAGAATGTATAAGTAAACTTTTATTATTATTATTATTATTATTATTATTATTATTTGGCTAGATCAAGAGCCAACTTGCTCTCCATCCTGGGTAAAGGGGAATTAGTCATGGTTACTGGAAAAAAAAGGAGAACATATTCAAAGTAAATATCAGTGTATGAGATTGCTTTTCACTCAAAATCTGAATACCCACAGTAGCCTGAATTTGTAAATACTTGCTGTCACTTATGTAAAAAATATTGACTTCCTAAGCTATATTGCTGCCAAAATATTTCTTTCTCACACCCCTACCCAGAGTTTTGGCTTATAGCTGGCAACATACTCTCTGTCTCAGGTTAACCTCATAGCGAGGGTAATACTTTGAGTATACTTATATGGTGAGAGAGAGAGAAAGAAGAAGAAACTTGAAAAAATAAAAATGGCAACATAGCTAATGATAAAAGTGCTATTTCCAATAGTATCTGAAGTCTTCTATATGAGTTAAAAGTGAAACAGCAACCTAAATAATGCAAAAGCTTTACCAAGTCCGAGCAAGGATGACTAATCTCTGAAGCTATTTCACAACTTACACAGGCTTCTTTATGCTCAAGTGTGGGGAACACCCACCATCGCCACCATACTCTGGGACCACATTATGGCCTTGTACACTCATTCTCAGGACCTCACAGGGAAGATTACGGCAGAACTGGAATTCTCACTGAGTACACACCACTCTGAGCCCAGTTGCACACTGTCCCCTGTCCCATCCCCCTGCCCCTGTCTTCTGGCTCCTTGAGCCTGCATGAACAATGTTTGTTTTCATGTTGAATCAACCTGGGTTCAGAACTTGGCACTCTTTTGAGCTTCACAAAGAAATCCACCAACACAAAACCATAAGAAACAATATCACCTTCACTGCTGATGCTGTGGAAGAGTAGGGGAGAGTGAGGTACACTGCCTATCTCACGGCCACTATTTATTCTGTCAAGTACTTCCATTTTCCCTGAAGGCACCTCCTAGGCCACATGACCACTGTGAGTTATTCTCAGAGTCCAGCTTCTATATATTACCCAGTTCCAAAGCTGCTTCCACATTTTCAGGTATTTCTTACTAGCAATAGCCTCTCTCCTCACTGTCAACCTTCTGTCTTAGTTCATGTTCTGTTGCTATAACAAAATACCACAGACTAAGTAATTTATAAAGACAAGACATTGATTTCTCACCATCATATGGTGAGAGAAAAAGAGCATGCCAGCTCAGGTCTCTCTTCCTCTTCCTATTAAGCTACTAGTCCCATCATGGGGACTCCAATCCCTGATGACCTTATCTAATCCGAATTACCTCTGACAGGCCCCACCTCCAGTCAACATATGAATTTGGAGATTAAGTTTCCAACACATGAAATCTGGGACCAAACAATGTTTCCAACATCCAACGTTTAACACAAATCCATAGCATTTTCCAGCTCCCCATTACTGTAGCCTAACTAAAACTTTTCATTTTCTGAAAAGTTAATTCTTCCTCCTTGTTCCTGTGGAATAAAAGAGCCAAGACCTTCTAAGTAACAGGAGAAGCCCTTCTGGTTGGAGTGGAGGCAGAGGCTCCTGAGACGGCTAAGGGGAGTCAGTCTTGCTCCCTCCCTCTCTGCTTGGTCCTTCTATTTCTACCTCGCACCCCAGCTTGAATCCTTGCAATCTCAATTGGATATGGCCACAGAATTTGTAGGGCTTAGTGTAAAGGAGAAATGTGTGGGGTGAGTCCCCTTGTTAAAAATTATGAACAAACAGCAGCCACAGCACCTTAAACCAAACATGGGGCCCTTTTGAGCAAGGGGACCCCATGGGACTATACAGGTCACATGCTCATGAAGCTAGCCCAAATAGGAAAAGTCACAGGAATTGTAGCCATTTACATGAAATGTGTGCCATTTGTGACTAATTACCGTACAGCATAGTAACAATTGTGCATTTCATAATTATGTAAGTGAAAATATGTAATCATTGTATAAACACTGCTTTGTAATAATACAATGCAAGGTATTGTTTTTAGTAACTGCAGGGTTCATTTTGCTGAATGGCATACTGACTATAAAACCAAACCCTGTTCATCTGCAGACACCATTTGGGGGACCCTGTGGCAGTGCCTCTACTCACAAATTTTAATTTGAAGAGGCTATGAATAATGTGACTCAAAAAGGCGTTGCCTTAAAAAGCCACACCAACCATGACCACCAATAATAAATTTAGGAACTGAAAATAAATCTTCCATTTAATTCAGGACAAACTAGCTAACTAAAATTATACTACGGGTCATATTAAAAGAGGTGGTTCTTCAGCTTTTAGATTTTATAGACCAGTAAAATTTCTAAGAAATTTAGAAGATGAACATGAAGTTGACACATTTTAATTTTGCCATGTAAAGACATCAAAAGCCATCAATTCATTAAAAAAAAAACCAATTATGTCAGAAAAATAACAAAACAAAGATAGTTCTGTAAATTAAATGAATTTAGTATCATGAACAACTCACACTGCCACAGTGTTTAGGTGAAAGCTTTTCCTCCATTAGCATGCTGGGCAGACTGACATTTATAAACTATGGGTCTAAGGGGCAGTGGCTAAAGGAATGTTTATATAGAGGATTAAGGTATAATTTTGCTTTAACTTGGATGATTCCTTAAGGCCAGTTCTCTGCTTTGGAGATTCAACTCATTTTGATACTGTCATCCACATATCAGCTTCCCCTTTTCTCTGTTCCTCAGCTCCAATCCTCAGAGATTTGGTTAAACCTGGCCCAAACCCTAAATCTATGTCTTTGAACCCCAAGAAGGCCATCTCATGTTCTCTGAATAGCTGTGCCTTGGTTCTCTCTTTGTATCCATGTTCCTATATTCACCAGGAATGTCTGGTTTGAGTCTATTCATTGTTTCCATTTAAAAAAAACCATTCAGGCCGGCGCGGTGGCTCAAGCCTGTAATCCCAGCACTTTGGGAGGCTGAGGCGGGTGGATCACAAGGTCAAGAGATCGAGACCATCCCGGTCAACATGGTGAAACCCCATCTCTACTAAAAATACAAAAAATTAGCTGGGCATGGTGGCGCATGCCTGTAATCCCAGCTACTCAGGAGGCTGAGGCAGGAGAATTGCCTGAACCCAGGAGGCGGAGGTTGCGGTGAGCCGAGATCGCGCCATTGCACTCCAGCCTGGGTAACAGGAGCGAAACTCCGTCTCAAAAAAAAAAAAGAAAGAAAGAAAGAAAGAAACCATTCAGTTCAAGCACTTCAGGATTTAGTCAACGTCATTGAGATTTGCTGGGTGTGTGGGCTTCAGCCATCCTCCTCAATCCACCTACATTCTCACTTTCCTCATCCTTTATCTCTTAGAACAGCTAAATGCTCTTCCTCTTACAGAACAGTTTTGCCCGGAAGTAGTTGCCTTGAGTATATAGCATCTACCACAGAGGACCTTCCAAACTAACAGGATTTTCTCCCTAAAGGAATTCCGTTGGGTTTAATGATTTCCCTATTCATCATTTATCATTAAGCAATGCCGCATCCTCAAGGAAACTTTCCCTGATTCCTTTAGCTTTCAAAGATCTCTTTCTCTTCTGAATTTACGCATTGCTAAGGGTTTGCACCTACATCACAGAATCCTTTGTCCTGTGTACTTTGCTAGAGTTTCATGTCTATTTGTCATGATCCTCAATATGAGAGTCAGGACAGTAATTCTTATACCTCTAGTCATGCATTCACTGAGCAAGCCTTTGGATGTCCACTATGTACCAGGCACACTTAATACAGATGGTAGCATCTCTCCTTGAGAAGCTCATAGCTTAGGAAAGGGTAGAAGCATATATATAAATAGATGAATTACAACACACTGTAGGGAGTGCTATTCTAGAGTTGTGAGCAAAGTACAAAGGAGCCTAGGAGAGGAAAAACTCTACTTAGTAGAGCTGAAAAAAAGCCTCTAAAAATACATAAGAGATTATAGTAGAGGGGCATTATGCAGAAGCACAGAGATATGAGAGAGAAAATGGTCTAAGGAAAAATTTAAAAGTTCAGTGTGACTAGGGCTTAGAGCTTCTTGAGCAGATGGAAAATAAAAAGGTTGTCAGGCAGGCTATTAAAAAGCCTTCTGAATTTCTCCTAGCTCCTATTCTATTGCTGTGCCTAATAAATAATAGTCTGTGCCTAATAATAGTATATCATGGTAGAGCATTTTACCATCTTCAGAGAACTTTTACACTCATGATTTTTGGTCTTTATAAATAAATGATATCTCCTTCAAATTTACAGATAATAAAATTGAGGTTCAGAGAATTTTAGTGATGTGCTTCAAGTCACCCAGCTAAGTAATATCAGGTGAGACTCTAATCCAATTATCTCTTGTTATTCTAAATCCAAAACTCTTTTTACCACCCAGATCATGAGTGAGCCAGTCCATGGCTATCATCATTACACAGTCTTACAGAGTGAGATGCTGTACAACTTAATGAAAAGAGAATGAGCTTTAGAGCTATAATTTCCAAGTTCAAGTCACTTACAACCTGCATGACTTTAGGAAAGTGGCAGAATCTGAGCCTCTGTTCTGTCACTGTCAACATTACATGTCAAGTCTCTTTTATACAACCATTGATGAGACCAAAGCATACAATCCCTCCACAAATTCACAATATCTTACAAAACTATTTTAAGTGACTGTTCCACAGAGGAGACTTTAATTGCATATTACCTTTCAAAAAATAAATATAGACTTATTTTAAGTCTACCAAATATTTTAATTTTGGCCTAAGTTGTCTGATGTGCCCTTAAAGCTACTCATTCTTCCTTATTTTTCCTGGACTGTCATTTACAGGCTCAGCTTTATTTCTAAAATGAATTATAAACCCACCTACATATGAATCACTTGCTGTCCTCATTTCACACCGCAAGGTCTATTTTGGAGGGTGGAGAGGGAGAATGGACAGCCATTACAAGCTCCTGTAAGAATTTGCTATTTGCTCAGATAAAATGGCTCCTTCCTCCATGGCTTCCCTTTGAAAGAAATTGGTTGAGAAACGCTCTTTTCCAGGATCTTTGGATCATTAAACCACTGCCACTAGGGTGATGAAGGGTGGTGGGGTGGGGTCACAGGGAAATACCATGCAAATGTCATTCGGATCTGTCAACACCCACCCCAGCACTCTGCAGCCCTTCCAAGTCAGCCTTTTCTCCAAATGTTGCCATCCAGAAAAACCATGCAATCGGCTTAAAATTCAAAATTACCTCAAAGACCAAAACAATGGTGGAGTAAACAGTGAAAATAAAATAGGGACCTCATGATGCACCAAAAATCACATGGTCAAATATTATATTCCGCTAAAACTCCTTCCCCAAACAACTAAGCTCTTCAATTAGTGCCATCTAGCATGGAAAAAAAAAAAACCAAAATCACAGCTTACAGCCTGATATTTTCCACTGAGCCAGCCACCCTCCCTTTTTTTCTTCCCTGAAGTTAATAGTGAAAGCTCTGTTTGTTTCACAATGCATTAATTCTTGCTGCTTGCAAGAAATTATTTTTGGAGGTATCATATTTTAATATAAGTTTCCATGAATCTTTCCACATGATTCCCTTGCATTGAAGCACTGCCCTCCCAGCCAAACTCACCCAACAATGCCCACACTTCATACACCCTCAGGCCTGAGACAGGCTAAACACTGTGTTGACTGCCTGGACCACAGCCCTGGGTGCTGGTGGGGAAGGAGAGAACGTTTGCAACTGATCAAGTGTCATGGTGGTTTTCAGCTGGCAAAAGCATCTGAACATAGTTGTTGCACTTTTCATGCTCATGAAGGGATTTTCCAAAAATCTAAGCTATGTTTTGAAATCTGCATTATTATAGGGTATATCTCCTTCCCCTTCATTCTTTCTCCAGCTCACTGCTTCCCAAATGGTTTGGAGCAGAACTTTTTGAAAACAGAGACAAAGGAAAGACCAGCTCATTTTGCCAAAGATTAAAACAAGAGGCTGATTAAAAGAAAAGTCACATTATATTCTTTCACATTTTGATTAGCTGAATTATACCCAATTTTGTTTACTGACTGTTCTCTATTCAAAATACCAGAATTAGAAAGGCTGTTTGCAAATACAAGAAAGTCAGTCTTGAGGCAGCAAGGCCCCCCAAATACACCATCCACTCGGCATGAAAGTCATTGACTAGTACGTTTTCTTTTCACTTCTAAATTCCATGTAATTCTATCATTCACGAAAAATACATTCTTCCTTTTTTTTTTTTCTATTTTCTATATACCATACTTCTACCTGTTGGATTGGGAACTTAGAATGATCAGTGTTTAAATTCACTCTTGTCATTTTATCAGGTTAGTCTCTGAGCCTCAGTTTCCTCTCCTCTAACATGGGAATAAAAGCAAGCTGATACGTTGAGTTACTATGATGATTAAAATAATTTTGTAAAGTCTGTAACACACTGACTAGCACATAAGTGCACAATAAATGAAAGGCATCATTACTATTACTACTAATGAGGCAGATCGTTCTACTGTGGCTTCCCCAGTGAATGACACTTCCTGATATTTACCCCATGGTAAAGTTCTCTCCTGCAATCGAATCTGGGCTTGATCATGTGACTTGATTTGGCCAATGACACTTTAGCAAGTAGAGGCTTAATATAAGCACTTGCAAAAGGGGTTTGTTTTCTTGGGAACCTCCTCCTTGGATCCCAGCTGCCATGTTGTGAGGAAGACTAGGCTATTCTGCTGGAGAGAATCCATATGGAGATGCCCTGGATGAGATACCACTCACAGAGAGAGGCCACCTGGAGAACTCAGGTGCCCCAGCTGAGCTCCCACCGATGCAGTCAGCACCACAGCAAGCACAGGAACGGCCCATGGAATTATGAAACCTAATAAATCACTGTGATAGCTAACTGAAACACCTGGGAAGGAAAAAACATTTCCCCCACCCCACCCACCCACTGCCACCAACGCACACACAAACTTAGAAGATACCTTTTACTCAACCAATGAAGACAGCCAGGCAATACTAAGACATGGACTCTGGAGTCACAACAGCCACTGGTGGACTCAATTACAAACTATATGACTGTGGGCAAATTAATTCTCTCTTAGCCTCTGTTTTATCATCCAATCGTGAGAATAATAGCAGCTATTTCATAGGGTTATTATGAGGATTAAACAAGATAATCCACATAAAATATTTAGTTCTGTGCTGGGTGTACGGCTAGTGTTTAAAAAGTGTAAGTGATGTCATTGTTTTCATTAAGGTAGAAATAGAATTATAGCAATGTTGTTCAAAATATTAGGATATCTTGTTAATAACAAGTTGGCAGAGGCCACTGCCCAATTTTTTGACCCTAAGGACAGGCTGGGCAGCTGAAGCCAATCATTGATATCCAGGTCATGTCTGCTATGGTAGCTAACTTAAACCATGATGTGTACACTCCTTTCCTTTAAAGAAAATTTTGACTTTGAGTTTTTACAGGTGCTTTCTATTTAATCACTGGGGCCTTTATGCAACCACCTGTCCTTGTTTTTCTTTTCCATGGTGAAGAAAAAACTCCAACTCCAGCAAACCTGATATTAGCAACAGGAATCCAACCCAGGAGAGAAAGGACATGAATTGCCCTTCGATGCACCTATTACTCCATTCTCACACTGCTATAAAGAACTGCCCAAGAGTGGGTAATTATATAAAGAAAAGAGGTTTAATTGACTTACAGTTCAGCATGGCTAGGGAGGCCTCAGGAAACTTACAATCACGGCAGAAGGTGCAAGGAAAGCAAGATACCTTTTTCACAAGGCGGCAGGAAGGAGAAGTGCCTAGCAAAGGAGGAAGAGTCCCTTATAAAACCATCAGATCTCGTGAGAACTCACTCACTATCACGAGAACAGCACAGTGAAAACCAACCTCATGATTCAATTACCTTCACCTGGTCTCTCCCTTGACACGCGGGGATTATGCGGATTACAATTAAAGATGAGATTTGGGTGGAAACACAAAGCCTAACTGTATCAACCCATAATGAGAAGATGTCATCAGAGCAAACAAATCAAACTGAAGTTTGGGGATATTTAATTTGCCATGTAACATTAGAGGAGGAGGCATAGTTTCAGCCCTAATCAAAGGCCAGGATTTTACTAAAATCCAAGCATTCCTGGAACCACATAGTCAAAAGGAAGAGAAATTAAGAGACTATGTTAAGACAGGAGCCTCTAGCAAACGCAGTCAGTGCATATTAGAAGGCAACTGAAAGAAATCAGGCTTAAGCAGAGGTAGTCATAAACCTCAAACATCTGTTCCATGGCTCATAATCCTGCACATCTTTAGGGGAAAGCATAGTGTTACCATTGCTAGCAGCACAAGCCTGCTGATAAGGAATAACTGGGTATTTTTCAGGTGAATACACTATTCTCTGAGTGATTTGGAAACTTTTTATAGAGAATTGGTAAAATGGGTTTTCCCAGAATCCTAGAACAGGAAGGATTATGGAGTCGATATTCACAACTCTTATTGTTTTGCTTGGAATGTTTACATGCTTTAGAACTTCATAGTGGCTGACTCTCCTTCTGTGTAATTCTTATCTATCACAATTCGGTCATTTGCTGCACCCTGTGGACTCCTGGCAGGCAGACCCTGTGTTTCCCTATGGCAGCCCCTCCCTTCTCCCATCCTCTTGGTAGCTTCTGTCCTGCCCTGGTTCATTCTGCCCAGCAGACCCTTTCATATATCTACATATCAGTTCATGTGAACTTCCCAATCAATATCCCTAGGTACATAGATTGCCAAGGCAACCTCTGCTCAATTCAAATTCATCCAAAATACTCTCAGTTTAGCAAGTAAAAGGGGAAGATGTGACTGGATTAGAACAAAAGTAACAGATAGGCTGGTACCACCAAGAAGCCAAAATTCCTACAAAAAAAAAAAAAAAAAAAAGGAAAAGATGATCTGGATGTTGTGACTGCAAAGAAGAAGGCAAGGCCTGAGAGATGCAAGGAAAAAGAGTGGGCAGCCAACAGCAAGGAACAGGAGCAGGAAAGAGAAAGGCTATCACAAGCCGAGAGAGGGCAAGGCTCACACTTCCACCCACTTCCTCCTTCCAGCCCCTGGCAGCATCTCACCAGCAAAACCTCTGCCAGCTCTACACTGTAGCAGCCAGCCACACCCTGGCCACCAACCCTCTGCCACTACTTGTAAGAGGATGTTAGCTGAAGCCTCCTCTGATTTGAATGTCAGGCCACTGGTATGTGACTCCAAGATGTAGAACTGATAGTAGGACTGTCAACTTGGGTAATTTAAAAGGTGACACCACCCAGGAATACCTTCTGGAAATAGTATAGTGACCTCAGCAGAAAAGACTAGAAGGTGTAGTTGGTGGGACCCAGCAAAAGAATCTCTTAAGGACACATGGCCAAAGGAGACCAGCACCAGACCACCAAGCAAGAACTTTTCTTATCTTTATTTGGTCTCCTGCCTCAGCCCTGGGTCATGGAGACAACATAGGAAGTTAAAGGAGAATGGTAAACATGCTCTATAGAAATACAGAAGGTAGGTATGCCTCCCCTCCCCACTTCATACACGTTTCTAGGAGAAAGCCAGCCTTCACAGAGGAGAGCAGAGCTTCTACTCTAAATGTTATTATTATATGGGTCTGGGCATTTTTACTACATGTAAGATTTGTGTGTGTGTGTGTGTGGCTAGATGTGACTAGAGGACTATTTCATTATTATCTAAGAATAACCAAAAAGAGGATGTCTTTCTGAGATTTTACCCAAAGGCAAGAGTCAGGAGAAAGGGTCCAAGATGGCATTTGCTGGAACGGTGATGAGAAAAAAATGACTTCTTGATTATACCAGATTAAATTCTACTTGTTCAATATATCAGTTAGATGTTCATTGGGCCAGGCACTCTCTGGTTAGCATCTCTCTAATCAAATCTGGCTGGGGAGCGAGGACATGGAGAGGCAGTTCAAGCTGGAAGATCAGGTTGGTGAAGTCTGGGGACTTCTGTAACTGCTGGGGTAGGGTGACCCCTTCTTTGTCTGCTCCACTTCTGTCCCCTCATTTCTCAAAGATCTCTTGCCTACTGATGTCAACCAGTTCCTATGACCCTAAATATTGCTAACCACTCACAGGGACTGAGATCAGATTGTCTTAAGATTTTTTAAACTAAGAGAGCCCTTCCTTCAAAAGAAATTGTTGGAATTTTAAAGCACCAATACAAAGCATTCCTGTCTTACTGACCTATATTCAGAACCAATAGAAAGAAGTGGAGATCAAAACATCAGTTTTATTACTGTTAAAGCCACTGGAGACTGTGACTTAGATGTGAGGACCAAATGAGTATGCCAGTGTTACATCCCAAAATTAAGTGTATCTACAGCAGCACTGGACAGCCCCAAGTCTCCTTTGAAGGAGTCCTCTCAGGGAAAACTACAGTACAAAGGAATCAAAGAGACCTGAATACATGGCCTCTGAGGCAGGCTGTTCCCAAAGTTCGAGGGCAGAGAAGACTTAGCCCGCATTCTCAAGCATTGCTCCCAAGTTCCCCAATCAGAGAAGTCACTCCTCCTCTGGAGAGGAGGGAATAAGGGGACAGAAGTGTAAAAACTACCAAGTTCCTCTTACAGGGAAACAAGAGAAATAGTGACTTCGTGTGCCCTTGCTGCTGCCACCTGTCTTACTATTAAGCAGATCATTGCTGTATTTCTGCGGTTGGTGAGGAGGAAGGTGATGACGCATGTGCTCCATGCCCCTTGCCTTATGGTAACGCTCAGCCAGCTCAGGAGACTCACTCCAACTAAGCCTCTTTGGAAAACGCCATCTTGGGTCTTCTGGCAACAACACTGTGCGTGGACTCAGAACATGCTGCTGCTGTGACTCATTGATACTCTGGTAGATTTCATTTCCGTGGCTTGACATCCAACTCCCTGAGTATTACGGGTATCCACAGCTTCCTCTAGCCCAGCGTCCTGCTGCCCCATCAACTCCTATACACAGCCTGGCCCAGCACAATCAATAGGCATCCTTGTGCCTGGGAGCTGCACCCTACCTGTCACCCAGCCCTCCCTGGGGGAAATCAGTAAAAGTAAGGCAAGTCAGCTCCCTCTGCCTCAGCTTCATTCAGAAGCAAGATTCACCTGCTGAGCTCTGACCTCCCCCAGGTTATAATTGAATTGTGGGCCTTCTTTGGTATCTAAAACCACCAGTTGCGCCTTGCTTTGAACTGGCTCCATGTATAGCAATTCATCTACTTGCTTGGTCAGAAGAACAATTCCTAAAAGAGGCCAAAAATGAATGACAATGATGTTTACTGACTAGGGAGGAAGAACTGAGGGCAGAGTTCTGTGCATTCCTATTCTTGATTATTTACTTCCAGGTCCCTTTAAGCCAGTAATTTTTAACTGGGTCACTGAGGGGCAAGAGAAGAGTCATAAATTCTTCGGATAAACTAATGAAAGTTAGAGATGTTCTCTCTCCAAAAGTGCAGGTGCACGCATACACACACACACACACACACACACACACACAAATATATGTGTCTGTATGTATATGCATATATAATATTTAATATATAAAATATGTTATATATAAAGTATTATATATGTATGTATGTGTGCATATGTATTTGTATATATACAGATAAATTATGTATTCTATATAAATTATAGACTCCCTTGAGGTATGTACACACACACACACACACACACATACACACACACATACCAGAATAAGAACCCCTGCTTTAAATCATGCAGAGTTTTAGAACTCATATAGGGGCATTAAATATAGTTTGTTACAAAACAGTATTTCAACTGAACTAAAAAAAATATTTTTCTTTTCATAAATTGATATCCTATACTCTTTTAAAGGTTTAAATAAAGGTAATAAATAAAGATAACAGAAACCACATAAAAGATAGGAAGAATTAATTGTATCCGCTACAAGGTAAGTAGACTCTTAAATTATTTAAGTCTGAGCTTCTGGGCAGCCAAGATAAACAGAGAAACATCAAGCAAAGCAACCAATTATTAGAAACTGTGTTAAGCTTTTAAAGAACATGGTCCTTACTTCTTAAGGAAGAAAGAGTGATTTTTATTAAAATATTCAGAGGCTGAAGGCCAGGTCAAGAATACGTGACGGGCTGCATGTTCCATACTATAAATGGAGGTTAGGTTCTACAGGCGGCATTTAGTATTTGTGATATAGAAATACATAACCTTGCTAATAGGAAAACACAACTAAGATTAAGGAAAAATATTACAAATGAGCTCTGGGGAAAGTCCAGTTTGTCAGGTGAGGGGCTGCCATCATTAGTCATTCTTTCAACAGATTATTTGGGTGCATCCAGAAAGAGTCCTGATCCTCAAGGGAGCCTTCTGGAAGACAACTGAATGCTCTTAGTCAAGTTTCATCTTCTTGAGCAGGATTTCTTAAGAGTACAGAGATATCACAGCCAAAATGCACTCTCAATTCTTTAGAAGAATCAATGCTGCTGGTTCTGGAACCACATCTTGAGAACAAGCTGCTGAATTTACATTTCCCTCAGGACCCTAAAGCGTCCAGTTTCATTCCAGCTGGTCTCTTACATTCTTCAAGGGAATTCCTGGGAATGCGCTTTCATGAAACAAGGCTCTGTCTGCTAACACGGATTCAGCTGCTGCTGAAAAGCGAACATTTCCCTCCACCTTCTCTGAAAGCCACTGAAACACAGCTGACCTGCTTTTTCCTATGACCTGACAGCCACCTCCACATTTCCATCAGGAGTAAATACATAAGAAATCACTTACAAATAGGAGACAAGCCCTACAGTCTGTGAAATTATCTACAATTGTTCATATTTTTCCCCATAAAATAATATTCTTGCAGAAATTTGCCTGCAGAGAGGACAGTCTTTCTAGTTGAAACTCCTGCCTGTGAAGGTTGCTGGTCCATTGGCTTAAGAGAACTTCATGGTACCAGCCAGGTACCATATTCACAAGAAATATCTTTCTTCAAAGGTCTGCTAGGGTAAAAAATAGCACCTGCTGAATATCATCCAAGACTCACATCTCTTTAGAACAACAGGATATTAACATGCTTATCTAACAAACACTAAGTAATGTTTCCCATATACCAGGCCCTGTTCACATGTCACTGATTTGCCTCTTTTAACAACCTTCTGTGAGGACAACGATTATTATTCCCATTTGGCAGAAGAGGACATTGAGGCACAGAAAAGTTTAGTTGCCCATGTTACTCTGCAAGTAACAGAGGCAAGATTTGAACCCAGGCAGTCTAGTTCCAGGGACACGTTCTTATTCACTATACTAGTGGTTATGTAACTTCAGCTTGTATCAGAATCTCCTAGAAGGCTTGTTAAATGCAGAAACTGGGGCCCCATTCCTGGAGATTCTGGTTCAGTGTAGGATCGGGGTCTGAGAATTTGCTTTGCCAACAAGGTCCCAGGTGATGCTGATGCTGCTGGTTCTGGAACCACATTTTGAGAACTACTGCCTATACTCCCCAAGGCATCAGTTAAACACCTCCTGGGCCCTATCACTTGCACACTCTACCTGCATTGTTCTTAGTGAAACCTGATCATCAGTATTTCTTTGAATTTTCTCCAGGCGATGCTAATGTGTAGCTAGGATGAGAATCCTTGCTCTGCTTAAAGCCGCTAGTTCTCAGTCTTGGCTGCACATTGGATTCATCTGGGGGATTTTCCAATCTGCTGCCTGGAGTCCTAGCCTCAGATATTCTGTTTTAATTGGTATGGCCCTTAAAAGTCCCTGGACATCATGTTTTAAAAGATTTTACAAGTGACTGTAATGTGCAGCAATCGTTTGAAGATCACTGCTCTCAACTCTTTTCACTTTTAGAAGCCATCAGTTTGTTGATGATTAATTTCCAGGATCCTCAGGGATCTTCAGTGATCCTCCCTAAAGTGTGATGACAAAGTTAGCCCAGGCCAGAAATTTGCTGCTGGTACAAGACCAGCTGACTTCTAGTAAATGTTTCTACTTAGGACTACAGATTTCTTTTTTTGTTTAACTGAGTTAGTCTTCTCACTAAAGGGCCAAGTTATTCAGATAATAATTTGATTTTGGCAGAATGTTGAAATTCTCTGTCATTGCCTTCTCCCAAATTTGGAGTGGTTTACATTACAAAAGGATTCTCTGTTTTATGAAGAAATTTCTGGCAAGTTTTCTTAAAAGGACACTTAAAAACAGTATCTGATTTGCACTCACTCATAAATTAAGGCCTGAGCCTCTAAAAGATTCTACAGCCCCTGACAGTGGCAGAAGCATCTTTCAAGTGATTGCTTTGTTCTCACTCTAAGGTCTGATCACTTCCCCTCTGAGTTCCTGTGTTAATTCCACTGTCCATAATGCTGTGATGAGTGATAACACGTTCAGACATCACTCAGCTGTTTGACCAGCTCTCTGTTACAAAAACAGACATGGACAACATTAAGAGAACAATTCAGGTGATAGTTTCTTTTGCTAGGGAAAACCTAGTGCAAGTTATTCATTTGTTAGTCTTCACAAACATTTCTTAATACAATAAAATGGATTTTACTCATCAGATTATGCTAACAGAGTTCAATTCACTTACATAATTTTTGAACTCAGTGATATATTTTCCTGGCACAAACCTATAACAGATTTCTTGGGAGAAAATTTAATAGATGGCAGCTTATCACTTTTTTCCCTCAGCTTTATTGAGGTATAATTGGCAAAAAGAAATGTATATATTTAAAGTGTGTATCATGATGTTTTGATATATGCATATATTGTGGAATAATTACCACAATCAAGCTAATGAATTTGTCTATCAGCTCATGTAGTTACCTTTTCATTTTTCAGTGAGAACACTTAAGATCTACTCTCTTAGAAAATTTCAAGTATACAATACACCATTAACTATAGTCACCATGCTGCACATTACATCTCCAGAACTTACTCATCCTGCAAAACTGAAACTCTGTACCCTTTGACCAACATCTCCCCACTACCACTCCCAGAGCCCCTGTGTTAGGTTCCAGTCCAAGCTGAGGTCTGAGGGGAGTCGCCGGGGTGGCAGGTAGCTGAAAGAACACTCAAGAGACCACAGGTAGGTGACATGGCTTTATTCAGCAGCTCACTCACACTGTTGGTGCATCATTTATGCACTTCACAGACAACGGAGGCTCAGAGCCAGGTGATGAACCTTCCCATGTTATGGCTACATAGCTATGATTATATAATGCACAGGATTACGTGTCTGCACTCCAGTCCTACTCTGGCATGCTGTGCCAGATGTATACCTTGGCCTATACTTGAGTACAATGCAGCCATTGTCCTTACACACTGGAGCCACCATTCTACTCTCGGCTTTTCTGAGTTCAACTTTTAAAAATTCCACATACAAGTGAGATCATACAGTATTTGTCCTTCTGTGTCTGGCTTATTTCACTTGGCATAATATCTTACAGATTCATCCATGTTTTAGCAAATGGCAGGATTTCCTTCTTTTTAAAGGTTGAATAGTATTCCACTTTATATATGTGTGTGTGCATACATATGTATATATATATAAGTATGGGGTATACATTATTTATATATACACAGCATACTTTATCAATTTATCCACTGACATACACATAGATATCTCTTGCCTTGTCTTCTTTGGATGAGAAATGTCTATTAAGGTCTTTTGCCCATTTATAAAATCAAGTTATCTAGGTGGCTTTTTTTTTTTTACTATTTAGTTGTTCGAGTTTCTTATAGATTTTTAATATTAAGGCTTTACCAGATATGTGGTTTGCAAATATTTTCTACCATTGCATAGGTTGTCTCTTCACTATGTTGATTGTTTCCTTTGCTGTGTAGAAGTTTTTTAGTTTGATGCAATCCCACTTGTTTATTTTTACTTTTGTTGCTGGTGCATTTGGGGTCATATCAAAAAAAATTATTGCCCAGACCAATGTCAAGAAGCTTTTGTCCTATATTTTCTTCTAGAAGTTTCATAGTTTCAGGTCTTATATTTAAGTATTTAAGCCATATTGATTTTAATACATATGGTTTTAGTGTGGACTTGTCATACGTGGCCTTTATTATGCTGAGGTACATTTCTTCTATACCTAATTTGTTGAGTTTTTATCATGAAAGGATGTTGAATTTTGTCAGATTTCTGACTGCATTTATTGATATGATCATACGATTGTTATTCTTCATTCTGTTAATGTGGTATATTCCATTGACTGATTTTTATATGTTGGACCATACTTGCATTCCAGGAATAAATCTCAGTTGATCGTGGTATGTATGCTTTTAATATGCTGCTGAATTTGGTTTGCTCATATTTTATTGAGACTTTTTTCATCTATGTTCATCAGAGATATTGGCCTGTAATTTTCTTTTCTCATAGCATCCTTTTCTGGCTTTGGTATCAGAGTAATGCTGGCCTTGTAAAATGAGTTTGGAAGTGTTTTCTCCTCTTCAATTTTCTGAAGAGTTTGAGAAGGCTTAGTTTTAATTCTTCTTTAAATGTTCAGTAGAATTCATCTGTGAAGGCACCTGGTCCTGTGCTTTCCTTTGTTGGGAGACATTTTTTAAATTACTGATTCAATATCCTTTCTCATTATTGGCTTGTTCAGATTTTCTGTTTCTTAATGATCAATCTTGATAAGTGATATGTTTTAAAATTTACTATTTCTTTAAGTTATCCAATTTGTTGGTGTATAATTGTTGCCAATAACTTCTTATGATCCTCTGTATATCTGTGGTATCAGTTGCAATGTCTCTTTCACTTACAATTTTACTTATTCAACTTTTCTCTCTTTTTTCTTTGCTAGTATAGCTAAAGGTTTTTCCATTTTTCTTTATATTTTCAAAAAACCAACTTACGTTATGTATCTTTTTTTGTTGTTTATCTAGTCTACTTTATTTATGGTCTAATCTTTGTTAACACTTTTCTTCTGTTAAATTTTGGCTTAATTTGTTCTTTTGCTTTTTTCCAGTTTCTTGAAGTATAACACTAAAGTTGTTTATTTGAGATCTTTTTTTAAAAAAAATAGATGTTTATCACTATAAATATTCCTGTTGAAACTGCTTTTGCTGCATCTCACAGGTTTTACTATGCTGTGTTTTCATGTTCATTTATCTCCAGTATTTTTTTCTTTTAATTTCTTTTTTGACTCATTGGTTTTTCAGAATGGTGTCGCTCAAATTCCACATATTTGTGAATTTTACAATTTTCCTTCTGTTATTTATTTCTAGTTTCATATCATTGTGTTCAGAAAAGATAATTGATATGATTTCTGTCTCCTGAAATTTGTTAAGACTTGTTTTATGACCCAGCATTCTCTTTGAGACTCTTAGAGAATGTCCCATGTATTCTTGAGAAGAATGTTGAATAGAATGTTCTGTATATGTCTGTTATGTTCCACTGCTGTTAAACAGAATGTTCTGTATAGATCCATTTAGTCCATGGTGTTATTTATGTTTACTCTTTCTTTGTCGACTTTCTGTCTAGATGATCTATTTATTGTTGAAAATGGAATACTGAAGTCCCTTACTATTATTGCATTGCTATTTATATCACCTTTCAGTTCTGTTAATAATTGCTTTATATACTTACATGCTCTGATGTTGGGTGCATAGATATTTACAATTATTACAGTCTCTTGATAAGTTGACCCTTTGATCATTATATATTAAATAATAACCTTCTTTGTCTCTTGTGACAGTTATGATTTAAGTCTACTTTGACTGATATAAGTACAGTCATCTCTGCTCTTTTGCATGAAATATCTTTTTCCATTCCTTCATTTTTAGGCTATGTGTATTCTTAAAGATAGAGTGAGTTTCTTGTAGGTAGTATATTCTTGGATTTTTTTTTTAATCTTCTTTTGATTAGAGAATTTAATCTGTTTACATTTAAAATAATTATTGATAGACAAGACTTACTAATGCCATTTATTTAATTATTTCTTTGTTTTCCTTCAATTATTTCTTCTTTTGGTTTCTTCCTTTTTGTTTTGATAATGCTTTGTAGTGGTATGCTTAAATTCCTTTTTCTCTGTCTTTTTTGTATATATTAGAATGTGTGTGGGGGGGTGGGGGTTACCATGAAGCCTACCTAAAACATCTTATAGTTGTAACAGTCTATTTTAAGCTGATAATTTAACTTCAAATGCATTCAAAAGCTCTACACTTTACTTTTCCGTCCCCATATTTTATGTTAGTGATGTCAAAATTTCCATCTTTTTACATTGCATATCTATTAACAACCTATTAGAGCTTTATAGTTAAAATTTCTCTTTGAACAACACAAATTTAAACTGCTTAGGTCCACTTAAATGAGAATTTTTTACAATAAAAGCAACACCATGTGTACCTGCCTCCTCCACCTCTTTCTCCTCTGTAACCTCTAAGACACCAAGACCAACCTCTCTTCTTCCTCCTCCTCCTTAGCCTACTCAACATGAAGACAACAAGAATGAAGACATTTATGCTGATACACTTTTACTTAATGAATAGTAAATATATTTTCTCTTTCTTGTAATTTTCTTATTAACATTTTCTTTTTTTCTAGCTTAGTTTATTGTAAGAATGCAGTATATAATATATATAAAATATAAAATATGTGTTAATCAATTGCTTATGTTATCAGTAAAGCTTTCAGTCAATAGTAGACTATTAGTAGTTAAATGTTGGGGGAGTCAAAAATTATGTGCAAATTTTTGACGACATGGGAGAAGAATTAGTGCACTAACCTCTGCATTATCCAAAGGTCACCTGCATTTTTTTTTTAATATTGCCTTTATTGACTGAATGTAACCTTTCTTTGTCCAGAATTTTTATCAACCAGGATTATTGATACCATGATTTGTGTATGATCTCCTTTAGTAATGGGATTAATATGTAGTAGTATTAACCTACCAGTATCACCTGGGAGTTTATTGGCAATGTAGATCTGGGACCCACCCCAGACCTTCTGAGTCAGAGTCTGCATTTTAACAAGATCCTCAGGTGACCCCAGAATGCACCCATCTTCTATATCTTTTCCTTTCTTTTATGGATGGGAAAACAGATCAGAAAAGTTAAAGGACTCATCCAATATAGGAAAAGAGTATCTAGCAGGGGAAAAAGACAGAACCAGGCCTCCCTGTCCATGACTTTCTATTCTAACAGACTGTATGTCTGAACTGCTGTCTAAGCTTTTGTTTTATTTTAATATAAGAATGCACTTCCTCTTTATAGAGAAATTTCTTCAAACAATGGGGCAACTGCATTTTTAATACTTTGTCTTTTAACTTTTATACTAGAAAAGTGATTTATATACTACCATTGCAATTTTACAGCATTCTAAATTTGACTATAGACTTACCAGTGAGCAAACATATGAACCCTTTTATGTTTTTGTGTTACTTATTAGCATCTTTTTCTTTAAGCTTAAAGAACTCCTTTTAGTATTTCTTGTGAGACAGCCATAGTAGCAAAGCTGAGGAAGCCCAGCTTTTGTTTGCTTGGGAAAGTCTATCTCTCCTTCAATTCTGAAAGACAGGTTTTCCAGATATAGTATTCTTGATTGGCAGGGTTTTCTCCTCTCCTTTAGCATTTTGAATATTTCATCTTACTCTCTCAGGAGTAAGTCTGCAGGCTTTCTGCTGAGATATCTACTCATAGCCTTATGGGGAGGTTCCCTTGAATATTGCAACCTGCTTTTTTCTTGCTGCCTTCAAAATTTTTGCTTTCACTTTTGATAATTTTATTATAATGTGATGGGTCTTATTATAATCTTCCTTGGGTTTTCCTGTTTGGAGACTTTTGAGCTTCATGAACCAAGATATTCATATCTCTCCCAAGATTTGGGGAGTTTTCGGCCATTATTTATTTGAGTAAGCTTTTGTCCCCTTTCTATCCTCTTCTTTTTCTGAGATTTCCACAATGTATATATTAGTTCATTTACTTGATGATGTCCCATAAATCTAATAAGCTTCACTCTTTTTGTTATTTTTTCTTATTTAACTGGATAATTTTATCTAATTTGTCTTTGTGCTCACAGATTTTTTTCTTCTGCTTAAGTCTGCTGCTGAAGCTCTCTATTGAATTTTTTAATTAATTATATTCCTCAGTTCCAGAATTTCTGTTTGCATCTCTTTTATAATTTCTATCACATTATTGAACTTCTAATTTTGTTTTTGTCTTTTCTCTGATTTCATTGAGCTGTCTATTTTTTCTTATAGTTTGCTGGGCTTCCTTAAAACAATTATTTTTAATCCTTCATCAGGCAATTTATACATCTCCATTTCTTTGAAATGGTTATTGAAATGTTTTTGTGTTCCTTGATTTTTTGCATTCTTTGAAGTCTTTCACTATTGTCTTCGCATTTGAAAAAATAGTTACCTCTTCCAGTCTTAACTGACTAACTTGAAAAGAGAAAGACTTTCACTAGTCAGCTTAAATAGGGATTCTGGTGGTCTCTCAGAACTTTTCTATAGATGCCTCTGCTCCACTTCCCTTGTTCCCTCTTGAGTGGGGTAGAAAAGTCTCAAGATTATATTAATATGTTATCTTATTCTGTGTTGCTATAACAAAACACCTTAGGCTGGGTAATTTATGAGCAATAGAAATTTATTCTCATTATTCTGAAGCTGGGAGGTCCAAGATCAAGGCTCCAGCAGGACTGATGCCTGATAAAAGCTGCCCTCTGCTTTAAGATGACATTTTCTTGCTCCATTCTCCATAGAAGAAGTCTCATCCGGCAGAAGGAATGGAAGGGCAAAAGAGAACTCCTATAAACCTTGACCCCTTTTATGAGTGCTTATCCCATTAAAGTGGAAAGAGTCCTCATGACTTAATCATCTCCCAAAGGCCAAACTTCCTAGTACTATTGCATTGAGGATTCAGTTTCAACATAAATTTTTAAGGAGACGCCATCATTCAAATTACAGCATATTCCTTCTCTTTATCTTGCAAAACTCAGGCCAGGTGCACTGTGAGTCTCCTGTTCATCTTCCTTAGGAAGTACCTTGAAAAATTCAAGTTTAGTCACCTCCTCCCAATCCTGAATCATATCAGTTGTCTTCATGTGTTCATGCACAATCTGCAGAAGCTTGTGCATGATATCCATGGGGGTGCATTCAGGGTACCAGCTATAAGGGCATGCAGAAGGTTGGAAGCACACATGGGCTAGTCAGGGGGTCTGCAGATTATGCATTCTGTATGATTTGTGGCTAGCCCTCTTGATGGAATTTGGGAGGTAGTTAATAGAAACTGTGGCTCTTTGCTGAATTCTATACCCAGATTGCTGTGAGTTCTGCCCCTTTTCCCTGCTCATAGCTACCACCGTATTATTCAGCCTTACTGACTCCCTCTGTGTTCTGAACTGGGCAAGGGAGAAGTGGATCTCTTCTGCAGTATACTGCACAGCTGAGGAAGTTGGGCACTCACTGTTCTGACTTTCCCCTATGGAAGAAATAGAGCTAAAGTAGTCTCTCTTAGCACTGAGCTGTGCCACACTGGGGAAAGAGTGACACAGGTAAAGTAAAACTGTTCTTACCTTCTTTGATGCATCTCTTCTTTGATTTATTTATTTACT
Organism: Saimiri boliviensis; assembly: GCF_048565385.1. Taxonomy (NCBI): domain Eukaryota; kingdom Metazoa; phylum Chordata; class Mammalia; order Primates; family Cebidae; genus Saimiri; species Saimiri boliviensis. The sequence goes on along the minus strand of NC_133449.1, from coordinate 37,236,843 downwards.
TATTTCGCTCTAAACAAGGTGCTAGGATCTCTTTGCTGGACTCCTGAGCTCCCACAAAGATACTCTCACTTGTGGGTGGTTGACAAAATTGGTGTTTCTGTGGGAGGGATGAAGGTTGACTACTCTCATTCTACCATTTTACTGATGTCACCTGCAGCATTATTTCTTAGGAATGCCAAGATGCCCCCACACATTCAAAATTACAATATGGCAACTGAAGACTCAGTTTTGGTCATATCTGTGCACCATATTAGTCTATAAAGCTTCTACATTAAAAAAAATTCCTTGCCAACTATTTATATCTATATTCTTATCTATATATATATTCTTATTTATATACTCTCTACACATCCCACTCTTTAGTTTCTTAATCCTACTTTTTCAGCTTAGCATAGGATTGACAGATCTAGCAAACAGAATAAAGAATGCCCAGTTAAATTTGCATTTCATCTAAATAATTTTTATTGTAAGTATGTCCCAAATGTTGCATGTATTTTATCTGACAACCCTAGCCCAGAACACTTTCTGAAGGCTAGAGTACACAGGCTTTGTTTTGCCCTTCCTCAGCCAGCTTTTCCCTCATATTACTGGTGCCTACATTAACTTTCTATCCCTTTCTTTCCCCTTATTCATTCATCTAACTGGCTCATAGTATTTATGTTTGGGCTAAATCTTAGGGTTCTAGACTTAAAAAAGATAAGAGACTCAGAGATCAAGAGCCTCAGAACTTGGAGTTGGAAGAGTTTATAGCTCATGCTGTGATCGCATTTCAAATAGATAATGAATTTTGTAGGCTTGCATGAGAATTTACCAATTGTTTTGAACATTATTTCTCAAACAAAGTAAATTTTGAGTTCCAAACTGAAATAGTAACTTAGTAGTAGAGATACAGGGGAGGGGAAAGATTAGAGAAATATTTAGAAGGTAAAATAGAATTTGGTGATTACCTGTATCAGGCAATGAAGGAGGAATGAAAGATGACACCCATATTAAAATACAAAATAAGAAAACAGATCAAAAGCATGTGTGTGTGTGTGTGTGTGTGCACATGAGCGTGTGTGTGTGTGTGTTTGAAGTAATCAGAGAGCTACCAAGGCAGCCAGGACTTGAAGGGCCAAGATTTCAAAAAGAAAAGAAGAATACTGAGGTGAACGAGACAATCAGTGGTATTTTTCACCTAAGGCATTTGTCATTTTATAAGCATTGGTAGAGAAATTAAGAAGATAAATAGGACTTTCAGCATCTCAATAAAATGGAGAGACAAATAATAGAACTTTAGAGCTAACCAGGAAGGAAGATCCTAGATAAACCAATAAACCCAGGCTCGGAAGGGCTTCACCTTAGGAATAAAGGTAAACTAGAAATAGACTGGCCCTTAGTAAGACCAAAATGTTACTTTGCATCAGAATGGTGCCAGAACAGATTAAGTTGATCACTTTCTGTTCTCAACCCTCGGAAACCTTATTGAGAGCCTCAACTTGTCACTTAAATTTTTTCATATATATGCTGGGAAGATGGCCGCCTAAGAACAGCTCAGGACTTCAGCTCCCAGTGAAAGTGCAGTGGGTGAGTGGATGCCGCATTTCCAGATGAACTCTTATTGCCCACAGACCAGGAGATACCCAGGCAGAGGGGTCACCAGCATCGCAGTCCCAGCCGGTGTGGCTGTTTTGGCCCCCATGGGGCTGATTCTGCCCACCCGGCTGCTGTGACCACGCCCTGTTGCTGCGGTTCTCCATACAAAAGCCACTGGTCTGGGAGCCCTCTTAGCTGGTGATCAGAGCCCTGAGACGGTAGAGTTGCCCATTCATCTGAAATAGCGAGCCAGGCCATTCGGCTGACTCAGTGAGTCGCAGCACGGGAGATCCCGGCGCCTTTTCAACAAGTGACTGGAACGAGCGGTCGTTCAACTTAAAAGAAAAGACTCTGAGTCAGGGAGCCAGGTGATCAGGCTCTGTTGGTCCCACCCCTCCACCCCCAACAACAACGAAAACAAAAACAGTAACTGGAAACCCTCTGGGTTGAGCCCTTCAAACCAAGCACAGCTGAACCGGGAAGGTCCGGCTCGGTAGGGGAGAGGCTTCCGCCATTACTGAGACTCTCCACCGCTATGGAGGCAGGCTGCCATTGGCGAGGCAACCCGCCGTTGCCGAGGCAACCTGCCACAACAGAGAGAGTCCGCCATAACAGAGGCGGGGCCACCGTTACCGAGACAGTTCTAACTACGCCCATATAAACAGGACTGAAGGGAAGAGCTCAGGGCAGCTGGGCGGAGCCCACAGCAGCTCAGCAAAGCCCCTGCGGGCAGGCAGTGGCTAGGTGTCCTGCTAGCTGGGCGGGTCAGACCTGAAAGAAAAATCAAAAAAGGCAGTAGTGCAACGGAAACTTATAAAGCTCCAACTCCCTGGGACAGAGCACCTGGGAACAAAAAGTGCTTTATGAGTTCAGCTGCAGCAGACCTAAACATACCTGCCCAGCAGCTCTGAACGAACAACGGAGCTCACAACTCAGGACTTAAGCCCCAGTAAAAGATAGACTGTCTCCTCAAGTAGCTCCCTGACCCCCATAGATCCAAAGACCCACCTCATAAAGGAGAGAACGGACTGACAGTAGGCGAGCATCCTTCTGGGACAAAGATAGCAGAAGAGGAAATGGGTAGCAACCCTTACTGTTCTGCAGCTGCTGCAGGTGACCCCCAGGCAAGCAGGGCCTGGAAAGGACCTCAGCAGTCCTACAGCAGAGGGGCCAGACTGTTAGAAGGAAAGCTTAAAAAAAAAAAAAAAAAAAAAGGAAGTAACTTCAGCATCCATGAACTAGAAGCTCACTCAGAGACCCAATCTGAAAGACAGTAATTTCAAAGACAACAGGTGGATAAACCCACAAAAATGGGAAGAAACCAGCGCAAAAAGGATGAAAACTCCCAAAACCAGAACACCTCTCCTCCTAAAAGGGATCACAACTCCTCACCAGCAAGGGAACCAGACCGGATGGAGAAGGAGGGTGATGAAATGACAGAATCAGATTTTAGAAGGTGGGTAGTAAGAAACTACAGTGAGCTAAAAGAACATGTTCTAACCCAATGCAAAGAAAATAGGAACCTTGAAAAAAGATTGGATGAAATGCTAACGAGAATGGACAGCATAGAGAGGAATATAAGTGAATTGATGGAGCTGAAAAACACAACAAGAGAACTTCGTGAAGCATGCACAAGCTTCAACAGCCGAATCGACCAAGCAGAAGAAAGGATATCAGAGGTCGAAGATCAACTCAATGAAATAAAAAGAGAAGGCAAGAACAGAGAAAAAAGCGCAAAAAGGAATGAACAAAATCTTCAAGAAATGTGGGACTATGTGAAAAGACCTAATCTACGTCTGATAGGTGTACCTGAATGTGATGAAGAGAATGAATCCAAGCTGGAAAATACTCTTCAGGATATTATCCAGGAAAACTTCCCCAACCTAGCAAGGCAGACCAATATTCAAATATAGGAAATACAGAGAACACCACAAAGATATTCCTCAAGAAGAGCAACCCCAAGGCACATAATCGTCAGATTCACCAGGGTTGAAATGAAAGAGAAAATGCTAAGGGCAGCCAGAGAGAAAGGTCCGGTTACCCACAAAGGGAAGCCCATTAGACTCACAGCAGATCTCTCAGCAGAAACCCTACAAGCCAGAAGAGATTGGGGGCCAATATTCAACATCCTTAAAGAAAAGAACTTTCAACCCAGAATCTCCTATCCAGCCAAACTAAGCTTCATAAGTGAAGGAAAAATAAAATCCTTTGTGAACAAGCAAGCACTCAGAGATTTCATCACCACCACATCTGCTCTACAAGAACTCCTGAAAGAGGCCCTACACATATAAAGGAACAACCAGTACCAGCCACTCCAAAAACACACCAAATGGTAAAAGAGCATCAACACAATCAAGAAGCTGCATCAACTAACCAACAAAACAGCCAGGTAGCATCAAAATGACAGTATCAAATTCACACATAACAATACTATCCCTAAATGTCAATGGACTAAATGCCCCAATCAAAAGACACAGACTGGCAAATTGGATAAAAAGCCAAAACCCATCAGTGTGCTGTACCCAGGAAACCCATCTTACATGCAAGGATACACAAAGGCTCAAAATAAAGGGATGGAGGAAGATCTACCAAGCAAATGGAGAGCAAAAAAAAGCAGGAGTTGCAATTCTCATCTCTGATAAAATAGACTTTAAAGCAACAAAGATCAAAAGAGACAAAGAAGGACATTACATAATGGTAAAAGGATCACTGCAACAAGAAGAACTAACGATCCTAAATATATATGCACCCAATACAGGAGCACCCAGATACATAAGGCAAATTCTTAATGACTTACAAAGAGACAGACTCCCACACAATAAGAGTGGGAGACTTTAACACCCCATTGTCAATATTAGACAGATCAACCAGACAGAAAATCAACAAGGATATCCAGGACCTGAACTCAGACCTGGAGCAAGCAAACCTAATAGACATTTACAGAACTCTCCACCCCAAATCCACAGAATATACATTCTTCTCAGCACCACATCACACCTACTCTAAAATTGACCACATAATTGGCAATTAATCACTCCTCAGCAAATGCAAAAGAACAGAAATCATAACAAACAGTCTCTCAGACCACAGTGCAATCGAGTTAGAACTCAGAATGCAGAAACTAACTCAGAACCGCACAGCTTCATGGAAACTGAACAACTTGCTCTTGAATGTTGACTGGATAAACAATGAAATGAAGGTAGAAATAAAGATGTTCTTCGAAACCAATGAGAATGAAGACACAACATACCAGAATCTCTGGGACACATTTAAAGCAGTCTCTAGAGGAAAACATATAGCAGTGAGTGCCCACATGAGAAGAAAGGAGAGATCTAAAATTGACACCCTATCATCAAAATTGAAAGAGCTAGAGGAGCAAGATCAAAAAAACTCAAAACCTAGCAGAAGACAGGAAATAACTAAGATCAGAGCAGAACTGAAGGAAATAGAGACACAAAAAACTCTTCAAAAAATCAATAAATCCAGGAGCTGGTTTTTTGAAAAGATCAGCAAAACAGACAGACCACTAGCCAGATTTAAAAAAAAAAAAAAAAAAAAAAAAGAGAGAGAGAGAGAGAGAATAACCAAATTGATGCAATAAAAAACGATAAAGGGGATATCACCACAGATTCCACAGAAATCCAAACCATCATCAGAGATTATTACAAACAACTCTATGCACATAAACTAGTAAACCTGGAAGAAATGGATAAATTCCTGGACACCTGCATCCTCCCAAGCCTAAACCTGGAAGAAGCCGAAACCCTGAATAGACCAATAACATGGTCTGAAGTCGAGGCAGCAATAAAGAGCCTACCACCCAAAAAAAGCCCAGGTCCAGATGGGTTCACAGCTGAATTCTACCAGACATACAAAGAGGAGCTGATACCATTCCTTCTGAAACTATTCCAGACAATCCAAAAAGAGGGAATCCTTCCCAAATCATTTTACGAGACAAACATCATCCTGATACCAAAACCCAGCAGAGACTCAACAAGAAAAGAAAACTTCAGACCAATATCTATGATGAACATAGATGCAAAAATCTTCAATAAAATACTGGCAAACCGATTGCAACAGCATATCAAAAAGCTCATCCACCATGATCAAGTTGGATTCATCCCGGGGATGCAAGGCTGGTTCAACATACGCAAGTCCATAAACGTAATTCACCACAGAAACAGAACCAAAGACAAAAACCACATGATTATCTCAATTGATGCAGAGAAGGCTTTTGACAAAATTCAACAACCCTTTATGCTAAAAACCCTCAATAAACTAGGTATTGACGGAACGTACCTCAAAACAATAAAAGCTATTTACGACAAACCAACAGCCAATATCATATTGAATGGGCAAAAACTGGAAGCATTCCCTTTGAAATCTGGCACTAGACAAGGATGCCCTCTCTCACCACTCCTATTCAATATAGTACTGGAAGTTCTAGCCAGAGCAATCAGGCAAGAAAAATAAATAAGCTACTTCACCCAGCCTCATATATTTTTCTGAAGCATAAGAATATATCAAGATAAATATTTCATACTGGGAAGTGAAAACATGGATGCTTGCTATTTTTTGTACATTTCTGTGTTGTTTACACAAAAATCCATTGATAAACCAGTTTCTAGCTTTCTTCTTTTATTGTCTTGATTTTTCAGAGTTGGGGGTGTTCTTATTTGATACTTCCTGTATGGTTTTCTGGGCTTCAATAGTAAAATTGTTGCCTATTTCTGGTTTAGATAGGGATTCATTTAGGAGAGAAAAGAAGCAACATCTGAAAATTGTTGGTTAATAATCAGTCAACTACATGCTACTTAGTTTACATTGGCAAAAAGAAAAAAAAACTGATTCTGGAAAGCTGATGTCTGAAAAAATATCATCTTATTATGAACTAAATTGTAACTCGACACAGAAAACAAAGAAATTCTTCCAGTGAACAGATACACTACATAAGAAGCATTTCCCAGATACTTCACCTCAACATAGGTTAATGGGATTCTGTACCATAAATCTAGTCCCTTTCCCTAAAAGGAAAATGTTTATTGGCATCAAGAATTTACTATATTCTATGACAGAAGAAGTACCGAGGCAGATGAAATTGAAGCACATGTTTTTAGTTGATATAATGTAAACTTCTTTTTAAAAGCATTGCAAAAAAAAAAAAAAAGGTAAGGGGAATACTAGAAATATTCAAGGTGGATTAAGCCTACCCTCTAAATCAAAGAAAAATCCTCAAAGAGTTAAAAAATTAACTACTTTGTAGCAGATATATGTAAGTATATGTAATTTTTCCAAAACCAACTCAGAGTAGCATAACTTCAGTTTATAGGTTCAAATTGTGAATATACACACAACATGTGTTATGAACTTGGTCAGACTAAAAGCTCACATATGTGTTTTATACTATCCCCTCTGCCCTTAGTATTTGGTTTTCCATCATTTTAGAATATTGCATTTGTTAGGATTTTATATCTTGTTGAGGCAATTTTAGAAGGCAGAGAGGGGAGGAGTTGGTGGGTTTTGTGGTTAGACCAGTCTATAACATTGTCAAAATCATTGTTCTCTCTCAAAGTGCGATTTGGTGCCAAATGGAGAAACCAAGATGTCAAAAGTATTTCACAATGTTGAAGCTGCTCTTCATGAATCTCTGGATCCCGACAACTTGTTTACTATATCCTTTGAGAAGCTCAGGAATGCAGCTTAGGGTCCAGGTGGTCATTGGGTTCTTTTTTGGGAGGCGGGACACCATGTTCCTCTGCTTAGATAGGGTGTATTAAGGTTTTTTTTCACATACAATCGCAGCTATACCACACAGACAACGAAGAGAGAACAGGAGAGGTTCAGATGCCAAACAGTTACAGGGATTCTGCAGGAAGCAATTAAACTACCACAAAAATGTCCTTGGGCCTCTCCCTGACAGAGCCATGCTGACCACTGAGGTACTCTCTGCACAGCTTCCTTGCAGTATTTCTAGCTGGCCCATCTTCTCATTAGATGATCGTTGAACTTCTTAGCTTCTCTTTCTCTCACTCCCCCCCTCTCTCTTTCTCTTCACTTTTAACTGTGTAACTGAATCTGTTCTAATTTTACTGCTCCTAGAACCTCATTTTTAAAATAGGAACTGCTTTCACTTTTAGTTTCTTTCCATTAATTTAAAAAATAAAAATAAAAAGAAAGCCTTATGCAGAGAAAAAAGTCATACCCATCTGAACAAATTTCACACTCAGATATTCATCAGAGAAAACCATAAGGAGCCTTTTCTTTAACAAATAACCTGCATAATGAGGTAGTTTGCAGGAGAACCCAGTAATTTTGTTCCAAAATTCATCATATTTTACATGCACAAATACAAAATATCTTTGGAGAAGTATCCTATGTTCTGTGTATATACCCATACAGTTGCTTTAGCATCAATAGGAAGTTACTGTTTCTTTCTAGATACTTGAGAAATTATCAAGTGTTTCTAAAACTTAGGGATCAAAGCAGAATCCAGGCCCAAAGCAGGGGTTGGCCAGTGAGGGGAGAGAAGTTTTGGTTTGGAGTAAGAAAGCCTGTCCTAGGTACTCAATGCTGCCATTGTAATACAAAAATTGCCTTAGCCAAGTAAATGAGCACGACTAATCGATTCTGAATAAAACTATGACTACTGAAATCTGAATTGCATACAATTTGCATTTCTACTTTTGATTGTATCTGACCACCTAAAAATCTAAAAGCCATTCTTAACTCATGGGTGGTACAAAAACGGGGTGGTTTGGATCTGGCCTGTGGGCTGCAGTTCGACAATCCTTGTACAGAGGAAACTGCAGACCAAAAAGTAAGCAAGCCCTCCCCTCCTATCTTACACAGGTATAGTGATTTTGTCAGCAAAATTCTTTCTCATATCCTGTGTCCTGTAATCCTCAACACAATCTGGCAGATACATGTTAGTTTCATATAAGGAATGAGGAAGCTGAAGTTCAAAGAAGAATCGAATAATATTTAATTCATTTAACAAATATTTGAACCCATTATAGGGGGGCTTGTGTTAAGCCCTCAGGATATGGCAATGGCTAAGGCACAGTTTCTAGTTTCTTAGAGCCAATTGGGACAAACCAGTACAGGACAGGTAATTATTAATACAGCACAGCGTACAGGGTAAAGGGAAACATACAGGAAGCATTTAACTCAGTTTGAGGATTGAAGAAAGCATTCTGGAGGGTGACATCCGGTTCAGATGAGAATGAAATCGGTGAAGAGAAGACAGGGAGGAAATCTGTTTCCATTATAATGAACAGCATGAGCAAAGATGTAGAGATGAGAGAGAGCATAACACTTACAGGAGCTTCACATTATTCAGTGAGTGTGCATCAGAGCGTAATATGTGTATGGTGGGGGCAGGGAAAGAGTAAAGGCAATGAAACTCAAAAAAGGTGAGCAAGGACCACTGTAAGTCATGCTAAAGAGGGTGGCTTTATCCTAGACATCATGCAGAGCCAACGAACAGGTGGATGCAAAGGAGTGACATGGATCAGATTGACATTTCAGGAAGATCACTCTGTATAGAGAGAGGGGAACGGATTGGGAGAAAGCAAGTCTAACCTTCTCATGTCACAAACAAAAAACGTAACTCCCTTATAAATGAGTTGCTCAGGCTCACAGAGCTGGTGAGTCACCAAATCAGGTCTAGTTACTAAATATATCCAGTTACTAATTATAACAACCTTTCTTATCATCATAAGCATTTACAGGGTACTACATGACTACCGTTATTGCTATTGCTATTTACACAAGGTTACAAAAACTAAATAATAATAGGTCTAGAACTAGACTCTATGTTCTAGGCCTAAATTCACACTCAACACCTTTTTTCAGTTTAACAATAATTTTCAAGCTATGTCCCATAAAGTCCTGGGGGTCTGTGGAGACGCCTAGAGGAGAAACTAAAAAGACAGAGTTTCAGACTCTCTATCCTCACTTTTCTAACTTTCATATGTCTATGAAGTAAGAGCTCTACTGCTAAAAAAAAAAAAAAGAAAGAAAGAAAGAAAGAAAAAAAGAAAGAAAAAACCATTACAAGCCATGATATCCACCATTTAGTCATTAAGAATAAAATCAGGCCAGGTACTGTGGCTTGCACCTGCAATCCTAGCATTTTGAGAGGTCGAGGCAGGACTGGCTAAGGTCAGGAGTTTTTTTTTTTTACCAGTCTGGTCAACATAGCAAGACCCCATCTCTACAAAAATTTTTAAATTAGGAAGATGTGGTAGCTATAGTCCTAGCTACTCGGGAGGATGAGGTGAGAGGATCACTTGAGCCCAGCAGGTCAAGGCTGCAATGAGCTATGATGGCACCACTGTACTCCAGCCTGGGTAACAGAGTCAGATCCGGTCCCAAGAAACAAAACAAAACAAAATCAAAAGAATAAAATCAGTGGCACACAAAGGATAGAACCATATACCAAAGGCCCTCGGTGTCAGTGGTTACCCATCTGCCAATTCAATCAACTGTTCATAGAAATATTTGTGAGGGTAATGGACAATAAAAAATAACACAAATCGAAAGCAATATAGTATAACAACTATTTACACATGGTATCAGGTATTATTAGTAACCTAGAGATGATGTTAAATATATGGGAGGATGTACACAGGTTGTATGCAAATATTGTACCATTTTCTACTAGGGACTTGAGAATCCCACGATTTTGGTATCTTCTGGGGTCTTGGAACAAATTCCCTGCATGACTGTACCTTGATCTTAAAGAAACAGGTGTAGAAAATAGCTTACGAGAAGTGAAGCTGGGATTTGAAATAAATTTAGCAAATTGTCTCCTTTTCTTTTCTATTGACATGCTTTCCACCCTGCCCTCACCCCAGGAAGCTCAGGTTAGTGGGACAGCAGGAAATCTAAAACACAGAATTTGTCCTCAGCAAAACTGAACAGTTTTCAATCTTCACAACACCCACTTTCCCCATCCCTTCACCATGGACGCTTGGCCACCTTCCTTATTTAAATGAAATAGATCTGCTTACATCAACTACATCATGTTTATTCCTTGGATGTCTACAAGTGCTTTTGCCCCAGAGGTGGACTGTGGAATATCTCCTCCCACTCTGGAATTTGCATCTGGAAAAGCTGAAACTCTGGGAGAGGCCAATTGTTAATCCACAGGTGGAATTTCATATCCCTTTGTGTCTTTGACTTGTCAGCCTCCAATTTATTGCTCACATGAAGATAATTTCATTCTCTGGATGTAGAGAGGCAGAAAACAAGGAGGGTATATGAATGTGCTGGTCAAAGTAAATAAGTAGATTATTTTTTGTGATTGCCTAAACTGAACTATCGTGGCCTCATGTATTTGAAAAGCTCTTTCCTAAGCTGAATTTACCTGCGGGGTGGTGTTTAGAAACCACCTATTGGTTTATAGTTCAATCATGGTCCTGCCTCCCTCCCTCACCTTAACATTCTGGATCAACTGCTCCTGTGTAACCAATTCTCATACTTAAAGTATGAAACTAGGAAAGATTAATCTTTCTTCCATTCTGAGAATTAATCTTTCACCTTAGGGAAAGATTTATACTTCTGAGTCATAGAAAAGCCAACACCCTCCAGCACTTAGAAGCAACATCAGAAGAAGAAAAAGGAATGAAAACAGTGAATCAATTTCCCTTTCCACACAGATCTGAGAGATGAGATAGTTCTCGTGCCTGCCAAGGGGCTTCCGGCTCTGAGAAGTTGAGTCAGCATGCTGCAAATCGTTCTAGATGGTTTGTGGATCACATGTGGTAGCTAGAAGAAAACTAAACTGGGTCAGGCTAACTTTTGCAAGGTACCTTAGGATTTTAAGAGCTAAAGGGAAAGTATAACTTAGTTTTGTGCCTCTTGTGATCATCTACGATGTGACGGTAAATGGTAGCAACGTGACCAGGCATACTGCCCTCTGTTGCCTTTTTTAAGTGCCGTCACTATTATAATAAGACTCATGGGTGTGGCATCCATGAGGAGGTGCTCCTCAGATCTCCCTTTACGAGAGAGTCTGCTCAACTGTAGTGATCACTTCAGTGTGTATATGCACATCAAAATAGCATGTTGTACACCTTAAACATAAACAAAAAAAAAAAAATTTAAAAATGGAAACAACTTTTGAAAAGAGAATCTTTAGTGAGAAGTGTAATTATCTTCCAGCCTACAACTGTCACAGCAGTGGGGTCCATTACAGCATCCATACCAGGGCCATGCTTGTCCAGAGCTGCTCCCAGCCAGTGATTGAGTGTGGGGAGAGGGGACAAAGGTCTGCTAGAGCTGGGCATGCCTGCTCTGCTGAGAGATTGTTGCTTTGGAAGTCCCAGTTAGCCTAGCCAACACTTCCTCAGAGCTGCCCTGCAGGCTGAAACTCTACCTGCCTGATTCTTCTTCCTTCCTGTTCTCCCTTCACAAATGGCAGACTTGCATCATGGTCTGAGCCTTGCCTCAGCTGTTCCTGCTCCCTCTCCCTTTATCCTTCACAGGCATCACCCCCTAGTCAATGTTTTGTCTTCCTAATTCCACCTTGGTGTCTGCTTCCCGAAGGACCTGAACAGAGGCAGGTGGGAAGGAGCAGGCCTTGCTTCTCTCACCCCATCTCTAACCTCTCCTCCTCACATTGCCTGAACTTTCCAGCCAGCCACACCTTCCCCCTTAAGCAGCAGCTGTGGCCTTCAGCAGTGTTTACCCTTGGCAGTCACATGGTCCTTTTGCCATTGACTTTCCCAACAGAAACACCAACCCCAAGCAGATTGGAAACAGCACATGTGTCTTTATAAACTGAAAGTAAATACGAAAAGCCAAAGAGGTGCTGAGAGACCAGGGTCAAGTCTGTCCCAACTGAAGCTTTGAGGAATGTTATGTGTGTGTGTGCTTGCACGTGCACGTGTTTGCATTTATTATTACTTGGAGGAGGAGGTGGCAGATATTCCAAAATTCGAAATAACATTTTCCTCATGATTTTGAGAGAGAATGAATACAAATGTATCATCCTACCTTTTCAATTCCATTGCCTACCCCAAAATTACCAGATCACTTAGCAAACTGTAGAATGGATTCGTTTTCCTCTTTTTCCCTCTCTACTTTCATAAATCAGTAAGTCAAAAGTTGGCAGGGAAGAAAGGGAGAATAAATATGAGCAAATTGAGTAAGCCACACGCTATTCAATTAATGTTTAATCAAGCAGTTGTACGATTTACAATGACCGTTGTGCTGTTCTAATTTTTCCAAGTAATCTATCCAAGTGATTGTGTCATTTTAATTGCTAAAATGAAAAAGACCTAGGAAATCAAGAAGACAGTGAGTAAAAAGGATCAGCTGGGTGTGACCGAGTCACCTACTTGGAGGCAAGCAGAAAGATGTAAAGTTTTTGAAAATTCCTTCCACCATTTGATTCTAAGGTCAGAAAGTTAATTTTTAAAATTAAAACAGAGACTTAAACCCTGTCTACTGACACCTGCTAAGTGTAGGGACTCTGTTCACTTTGGCTTGAAACATAAAAGATGGGTTATCTCAGACAAATCTTATCTACCCCATAGAGATTTCATTCTCAGCATGCCAGAAACATTTCATCCTTTTTCTCTCTCTTTCTCTCTCTCTCTTTCTCCGCTCTCTTCTCTTTTCTTTTGCTTCTCTCTCTCTTTCCTTTTCTTCTCTAATTTTCCCAAAGCCTACAAGGAAACCCTACTTGCAATAGTTTGTTGGATTAGAGGTTACACCATGGCACTAACAAATACTTTAAGATTTCTTATCACCTTCAACCTTATCACTCCCAACCCTTCACCAACAAAGGGGGGAAATTCATATTAAATTATCCAGACCGAGTATCATGGCAAATGTGTACACCCTGCCTTCTCAGATTCCTTCCATCTGTGTATGGCCTAAACAGCTGACTGGAACAGTCTTTCATCTTTAATCTAATCAACTAACTTTCCCATGGGAAACAGCCAATGAAGCCCAAATCTACGTACCAAACTCTTTCTAGACCCAAGCATCTCACCACATCTGACATTTAAAAAAAAAATGAGTAAAAGTGGCTGCTATGAGTCACAAAAGACAAACAGCATTCCTGAAAGAAATGAACATCACTAGAAGAAACACATTACCACTTGCTTTGGGAACTCTGTAGGTCTCTATGGATCTAAATGGCATTTAGGTCTGAATTCTCTGCATCTCTAGGACACCTATTAGTTTTCTATAAATATAACGATCTCCTCTCAACTTTTTATCGTAACAAATTAGCATCTGAAATACTTCTAATATTTAACATATTTCTTAATATTCCCTCTTTAATTATTGCCACCAACTTAAAGAGTAGTTAACTATAATTTGCTCTATACCACTAGCTTTCCATTTGGCAAGCCCAGACCTGCATATTACATCACAAGCTAGTACAAACACACACATGTGCACATACACACACCAAAGCAAAAATACAGTGGCAAAAGAGACTAACGAAAGGAGATATCACAACTAAATGTAAGGTGAGCCAAGGATCAGAAGTCCTGGAACAGAAAAGAACATTAGTTACAACTAAGGAACTCCAGATAAAGTATGAACTTATGATAATAATAATGTGACAATATGGATTCATTAAAGTGAAAAATGCACCATAGTGATGTCAGATGTTAACAACAGGGTAAACTGGGAGTCAGGTATACAGAAACTCCACTAAGTTTGTAATCTTTTTGTATATCTAAAAATCTTCTCTTAAAAGAGCTTCTTAAGGGCTCTGGGGAAGTGGCTCACGCCTGTAATCCCAGCACTTTGGGAGGCTGAGGCAGGTGGATCACCTGAGATCAGGAGTTTGAGACCAGCCTGGCAAACATGGTAAAAACCCATCTCTACTAAAAATACAAAAATTAGCCAGGTGTGGTGGCACACGCCTGTAATCCCAGCTACTCGGGAGGCTGAGGCAGGAAAATCGCTTAAACCCAGGAGGCAGAGGTTGCAGTGAGCTGAGATTGTGCCACTGCACTTCAACCTTGGCAACAGAGCAAGGCTTCATTTCAAAAAAAAAAAAAAAAAAAAAAAAAAAAAAGCTTCTTAGGACAACAACAGAAAGGTAGTGACTGACATCACAAGGACTGCAGTGACAATCAGGCTTTCTTCATGAGCTCCGTTTCCCCACAACTGTAAAATGCTGACGGTGAAGAGTCCCTTTTCAAAGCTCGCAGACAGAGTAAAAAGCTGTTTGATGATGAAGATCACGCACTTGGTGATGTGCACAGAAAAGCAGCTGACGAATGAAACGGGGTGACTGAGCTGAGCCCTGCGTCTCGCTGTTCTCTAATGGGGGGTCCAGAGGGAGCCAATAAATCTCTCTGAGAAGTGTACTCGGAAATCTGAAATGTGTTCAAATCACCAGTTGCCAACTAACCTGCCCAAAATCTGACAGGAAATTCAAACCAGAACGTTTTCCTGTTTTAAGAGAGATGCAGTTTTGTAGCTTCCTTTCTTTTTTTTTTTTTTTCTCCCCTTAAGAATAACTATGAGTAGGTAATAAAACATTTAAATAAGATGGAAGGAATAGAACTTTGGATAAAATGGCCCAAAACCAAACAAATCCCTGGAGCTGAAGAAAATCCTGGCTGTGATAGGAATTCAGGCCTTTCCAATATGTAGCTGAATGAAGCAGACCTCAGAGCCAAATGCATGGGTGTGAAACATTATAAAATCAATATGTAGGGATGGAAGTGTTCTTGCATGTAAGCTGATTAATTTTCCAAGACACCGCCAAGCACAGTGTTTCAGGTCAACTGAAGCTTCAGTTTGTGCTGACTCAGGGCTCAAACCAAGAGTAATACAGATGTGATATGAGAACGCTCCCTTTTCTGTGATAGGTTTGCTCCTCCCTGAGGTCCCTGACGCTCCCTCCTTGGATTTTGTGAAAATATCCCGTCTAGCCCCTGGCTTTAATGGAAGATGGTTCTGATCCTTGAGGGTACTTTTGCCTGAGCCAAGAGAGCATCCTATGTGAATCCAATGCTTCTCAAACCTCTTTTTAGAAGAGGAATTCTTATATAAAAGAATCTCACTTGGGCCCTCCAATATAGAATCAATGAAAATCAGAGCTGTTCCAGGACGATGGAGAGAGAACACAGAGTCATTTCATTTTATTGACTATATTAATGTATATATACTTATTTTAAGTGCATAAATGTTTATCACTTCTAGAAACATGCTCAAAAATTGCTCCAGTGTTTAGCATTTAGTTGATTGGTACAAAGAAATATATTTTTATTATAAATAATATATAATAATTTTACTTTACATTTGTATAATTGCTGGACATAATTCCTTGCCCCAGGTATCCCTCAGAAACTAAAGTGTTTTGAAACAGAGTTAAAGATGAGAGGAGGGAAAGCTCTAAGATGAATACTAGACATGGCAGAAGTTGCCAAGATGGCCATTCATCTCCTTTCTACCTTCCAGGAACAGAGGAATACCACATATTCTCATTGCCCTTGCAGACAATATTAGGGGATGTGCTTGCATTCTGGCCAATGGTATGTGGGTAGAAATAATACGTCTCTCTTCCAGGCCTGGTCTCTAAACGGTCTTGTGCAATCCTTCCCACCCCCTCATCCTCCCTCTCCCTTATCTGTACACTGGAAAGGAAGGATTACCAGTTGGCAGAATTAGTTACAAGGAAGAAGGAGAACGGATCCCAGAGTTTCTATTTAAATGAGAATAACACAGGAAAGCCATGTTACCAGCATCACACTATGATGTGAGCAACAAATAAAAATTTCCTGGGTTAAGTCACTGAGATTTGAGAATCTGTTATCACAGCAAGACTCAGTTTATTCTGATCAACTCAGAAGACGTGAGCTTCTAAAATGTCTTTAATCTCGTTTAAACATTTTAAAATTTTGTTTAAAGGATCAATATCAGCCTGAGTCTCACCAATACTATAGATTCCTTTTTTAATTTATTGCCAGCAAACCAAATGAAACAAATGTCAGGAATTTTCTTCAAAGTAATATTTCACTTGCACAATGTTAACAGTTTTCCATCAGTGTGACTATTTAAGTGGATGTCACAGCACAATTAAATGGAGATGGTCATGGAGGAATTCAGGCTTGATCTCTGATTATGCTTCAGTTGATGGCAGGATGCTTGACCAGTACTGCAATCACTTTCTTTTTTTTTTTTTTTTAATTGTACTTTAGGTTCTGAGGTACATGTGCAGATCATGCAAGATTATTGCATAGGTACATTCATGGCAAGGTGGTTTGCTGCCTCCATCCGCCCATCACCTATTCCTGATATTTCTCTCCACATTATCCCTCCCTACCCTCCCTCCCACTATCCCTCCCCTAGCCTCCCCCAACGGACCCTGGTGTGTGATGCTCCCCTCTCTGTGTCGATGTGTTCTCATTGTTCAACACCCACCTATGAATGAGAATATGTAGTGTTTGATTTTCTGTTCTTGTGCCAGTTTGCTGAGAATGATGGTTTCCAGGTTCATCCATGTCCCTACAAAGGACACAAACTCATCATTTTTTATGGCTGCATAGTATTCCATGGTGTATATGTACCACATTTTCTTTGTCCAGTCTATCATTGATGGGCATTTGGGTTGGTTCCAGGTCTTTGCTATTGTAAACAGTGCCACAATGAACATGAGTGTGCATGTGTCTTTATAATACAAAGATTTATAGTCCTTTGGGTATATACCCACTAATGGGATTGCTGGGTCAAATGGACTTTCTATTTCTAGATCCTTGAGGAATCATCACACTGTCTTCCACAATGGTTGAACTAATTTACACTCTCACCAACAGTGTAGAAGTGTTCCTGTTTCTCCATATCCTCTCCAGCATCTGTTGTCTCTGAATTTTTTAATGATCACCATTCTAACTGGTGTGAGATGGTATCTCAATGTGGTTTTGATTTGCATTTCTCTATAAAGACCAGTGATGATGAGCATTTTTTCATATGTTTGTTGGCTTCACATATGTCTTCTTTTGAAAAGTGTCTGTTCATATCCTTTGCCCACTTTTGGATGGGTTGGTTTGTTTGTTTGTTTTTCTTATAAATCTGTTTTAGTGCTTTGTAGATTCTAGATATTAGCCCTTTGTCAGATGGGTAGATTGCAAAAATTTTTTCCCATTCTGTCGGTTGCTGGTTCACCCTAATGATTTTTTCTTTTGCTGTACAGAAACTCTGAAGCTTAATTAGATCCCTTTTGCCTATTTTGGCTTTTGTTGCCATTGCTTTTTATGTTTTAGTCATGAAGTCCTTGCCTATGCCTATCTCCTGAATGAGTTTGTCTAGGTTTTCTTCTAGGGCTGTTATGGTGTTAGGTCTTACATTTAAGTCCTAAATCCATCTGGAGTTAATTTTAGTGTAAGTTGTCAGGAATGGGTCCAGTTTCTGCTTTCTGCACATTACGAGCCAATTTTCCCAATACCATTTATTAAACAGGGGATCCTTCCCCCATTGCTTGCTTTTGTCTGGTTTGTCAAAGATTAGATGGTTGTAAATGTGTGGTGTTGCTCCAGAGGCCTCTGTTCTGTTTCATTGGTCTAAGTGTCTGTTTTGATACCAGTACCATGCTGTTTTGATTACTCTTGCCTTGTGGTATAGCTTGAAGTCCAGCAGCATGATGCTGCCAGCTTTGTTCTTTTTGCTTAGGATTGCCTTGGCTACGCGGGCTCTTTTTTGGTTCCATATGAAGTTTAAAGTGGTTTTTTCCAGTTCTGTGAAGAAGGTCATTGGTAGTTTGATGGGGATACCATTAAATCTATAAATTACTTTGGGAAGTATGGCCATTTTCACGATACTGATTTTTCCTAACCATGAGCATGGAATGTTTCTCCATCTGTTGTGTCTTCTCTTATTTCCTTGAGCAGTGGTTCAGAGTTCTCATTGAAGAGGTCCTTTACCTCCTTTGTTAGTTGTATTCCTAGGTATTTTATTCTCCTTGTAGCAAATGTGAATGGAAATTCACTCTTGATTTGGCTCTCTGTCTGTTATTGGTGTATATGAATGTTTGTGATTTCTGCACATTGATTTTGTATACTGAGACTTTGCTGAAGTTGCTTATCAGCTTAAGGAGAGATTGGGCTTATATGATGGGGTCTTCTAAATGTACAATCATGTCGTATGCAAATAGAGACAATTTGACTTCCTCCTTTCCTAGTTGAATACGCTTTATTTCTTTTTCTTGCCTGATTGCTCTGGCTAAAACTTCCAATACTATATTGAATAAGAGTGGTGAGAGAGAGGATATCTCCATTGATCCCATAGAAATACAAACTACCATCAGAGATTACTACAAACAACTCTATGCACATAAACCAGTAAACTTGGAAGAAATAGATAAATTCCTGGACACTTGAACCCTCCCAAGCCTAAACCAGGAAGAAGTTGAACCCTTGAATAGACCAATAACAAGGGCTGAAGCTGAGGTAGCAATTAATCGCCTACTAACCAAAAAAAGTCCAGGTCCAGACGGGCTCACAGCCAAATTCTACCAGACATACAAAGAGGAACTGGTACCATTCCTTCAGAAACTATTCCAAACAATGCAAAAAGAGGGAACCCGCCCCAACTCATTTTATGAAGCCAGCATCATCCTGATACCAAAACCTGGCAGAGACTCTACAAAAAAAGAAAATTTCAAGCCAATCTCCATGATGAACATAGATGCAAAAATCTTCAATAAAATTCTGTCAAACTGATTGAAACAGCACATCAAAAAGCTTATCCATCACGATCAAGTAGGCTTCATTGCGGGGATGCAAGGCTGGTTCAACATATGCAAGTCTATAAACATAATCCGCCACATAAACCTAACCAAAGACAAAAACCACATGATTATCTCAATAGATGCAGAGAAGGCCTTCAACAAAATTCAACATCCCTTTATGCTAAAAACTGTCAATAAACTAGGTATCAATGGAATGTATCACAAAATAATAAAAGCTATGTATGACAAACCCACAGCCAATATCATACTGAATGGGCAAAAACTGGAAGTATTCCCTTTTAATCTGCAATCACTTTCTTACATGGTCCAAATGTTTGAAGAACATGAGCAATGAACAAATTTCTCTTTGGAAAAATTAGATTTAAAAATAGATTTAAATATTTTTTCTATAAAATCCTAAAGAATCCTCCATAATCATAAATGTGATGCTGAGACCAACAAGATTTATCTTTGCAGCCATGACTGTTATCATTTTATATTTTATAAATTTCCACTGGAATATTAGTACAGTATCCTTCCTTTATGGTGACCAAATGAGTAAAAGCTGTTTTACGGCAGGCATTGCTTTCACTTTCTGAAGAGTGGCTTCCACTAAAGTCTCAACAACACAGGCATAAGAAAGGCAAAGGAGAATGTGTGAAGACTTGGTTCACCTGCCTGGTGTGAACTATGTTCGCATCATGAAAAGAGCCACAAATGTAAAAACCCAAATGGAAACACATTCCCTTCCTCCTTCCTGTCATGCTAAGGCTGAGTTTCATTTTTAAACATCAACCAGGCAGATGCAGAGGGAAAGTAAACAAAGGCATTTTAATACCTCGAAACCACAGTTTTCTTTTCTGTAAAATGGAGGTAATCAAATACAGCATCAGTTGCACACATGAAATTAGTTAAGAGTCATAGACTTTTGGATGGACCTGGAATAGCTTTTAGAGACTTTGTTGCTAGTCTGTTTTACACTGCTGATAAAGACCTACCTAAGACTGAGAAATTTACAAAAGAAAGAGGTTTATTGGACTTGCAGTTCCATATGGCTGGGGAAGCCTCACACTTATGGTGAAAGGCAAGGAGGAGTAAGTCACATCTTATGTGGATGGCAGCAGGCAGAGAGAGAGAGAGCTTGTTCAGAAAAACTCCCATTTTTTTAAACCATCAGATCTCATGAGACTTATTCACTATCATGAGAACAGCATGGGAAAGACCCACCCCCATGATTTAATTCTCTCCCACTAGGTCCCTCCCACAACAGGTGGGAATTATGGGAGCTAAAGATGAGATTTGGGTGGGGACACAGAGCCAAACCATATTATATAGGGTTTTTAGAGAGGACAGGGATCCCACACTCCTCCAATGATAACAGCTCCATATTTGTCTGTTCAATATATGGGATTATGCTTTCAATTTCATCTTAAAGGAAGGTTCTGACACCTTTTAAAACTAAGACTTATGTTCAAACTCCAGGCCTGCCACTTATAAGACTTGGACAAGTTAGTTAACCTGGTCTACTCTCACATTCTTCATTATAAGATGGGGTTGAATATAAACACTGGTCCCCAAGCATCAGAAGGCTAGTGTGAGGAAGAGATGATCAAGTAAGATGACAGATATGTCAGCACTATGTAAACATAAAGTGTCATAGAAACAAAGTGCTATCTTAACATTATTTATTGTATAATTCTGGCAGTTTAAGTATGGCATTGGCACTGGAAATAGATGAAAAAAATAGCTAGGTGAAAATAGGCATAGGAAATTCCAGATTGATGTTAGTCAGCATGTATTCTCTCTGCATGGTGCCCCATGGAGATGAGCAATGCAGGGGCCCAGATAAGTCCAGGCACAATGCTGCATCACCTCTGACCCAGCCTTTCTGACACAAGGGCTTAGCTGTGGGGAAGTGTGCACATAGGTTGCATGGTATGAATGCTTGCATCCCTTATAAAGAGAATTGAGGGAGCTTTTTTGCCCCTTTTGCCATGTAAGGATCCAACAAGACAGTTCTATCTATAAGGAATGGGCCCTCACCAGACACTAAAACCCACCAGCACCTTGATCTTGGACATCCCAGCCTCCAGAAGTGTGATAAATACATTTCTGTTGTTTATAAATTACCTACTCTGTGGTATTTTGTTGTAGCTGCCCGAACAGACTAAGACATGGGTAAATTTAAATAGCTGCATCATCGTGAGCACATGAGGCAATTTTGACAGGGGATAACTATTTTCTAATGGTGGTTATGGGGTCCTCCAGCTCAAGAAGATGCATCTAAGTTCTTATCCTGGCAAGCAGTTAGGAGCAAGATCAGTAACTTGGGCTATGACAGGTGGGAACAATGTGCTGTGGCAGCAGCTGGTCAAAGGCATCCCTTCATGCTGCCTGGTTCCACCACAATAACAAGCCTCCAGCCATGGTGGCAGCAACAGCCACATGGTGGATACTCCTGAAATATCTTGTTCCCCAGACTGAGTCCTCTAGCCTGAAAGAGAAGATTCTGGGTTCCCACTCCAATAAAAGCACAAGACTGGAGCAACCACCTTGTGGCTGGATTAAATGTTTAGGGTTCTTATATAGGAGGAAACATTCTGGTAATAAACAATGTTTGTGCAATAGTGGGATAAGATTCAGAGTCCTTTTAATTTAAATATTTAAAGAGATGTGACTTTATTATATTCAAGATGGTGAAGTACACAAGTGCAAATATAAAGATATTGTCCTATTCCAAAAGGAGATATAAAGCTTATTAACATAATCCTTCATGCTAACCAGCAAATAAAATTCACTTGAGGCTGGGTGCCGTGGCTCACACCAGTAATCCCAGCACTTTGGGAGGCTAAGCTGGGTGGATCATGAGGTCAGGAGTTCAAGACCAGCTTGGCCAAGATGGCGAAACCCCATCTCTACTAAAAATACAAAAATCAGCCGGGCATGGTGGTGAGCACCTGTAATCCAAGCTACCTGGGAGGCTGAGGCAGAGAATTACTTGAACCCAGAAGGCAGAGGTTGAAGTGAGCTGAGATCACACCACTGCATTCCAGCATGGATGACAGAGTGAGACTCCGTCTGAAATACACACACACACACACACACACACACACACACACACACATACACTTGAAATGAATTAGGTCCACTTAGCATTTATTCATTAATAATGTTAGTGCAAGGTATTATGCTCTTTGCTAGGTATATGAAGATGAATAATACATGTTTCCTATTCATGAGAAGCTGATGGTCCCTGGCCACCATCTGACTGTTGGGAATGTTTACCACTGGTATCACCTGGCCAAAATACTTTGTCCAAGGTTTTTCACCAACTCATGAGGCAAGCCTGTGAATGACATTGTTTTTAACAGATTCAACAAGTATTGTCATAATGGCAACATGATGCCAACCATGGTAAAAAGTGGAACCAACATCACGTCCTTGCTTGTTAGTGAGATACTTCGGTAAAACCAAAGGTTCTATTAGTCTTGCCTCACTTTCTCTTTCAACAAAAGCAGCTTCAGTACTGGATGAGAGGGAAGCCATGGCCATAAGACAGATTCTAGATCAAGGAGAGACATTTTAATTCTAAAGTTGAGTGTCCTTGTCACTGGCTTGTAGAGGTAGAACGGGTGACAGCTTTCCTTCTTACTTCCTTCCCTTTGGGTCAGGTGTTTACAACCTGGAGTTCTGAGAATGCTGAGCTTCCTAGGGCCATATACAATATTGTATGGGGGTGGGGGATATTTTATTGAGACATTAATGTCTGCCTTAATTAGTTTTTGTCTCTAGATGAGTAAAAGGGCAATTTTTCCCTTCCTCCTTCTAGAGAGATAGCTGTGCTTCACTTTTCAGTGCTCTTTGGGCTCAGTTCTGCCCGGTAGAAAACCTCTATCCACTTCTTTGCTGGAGGCAGAGGGCAGACATGTAATTACCCTAGAAGAGGGAAGACAAAGGGAATATGGCTGGTTTGTGGGGGTGAGATAGCTTTGTGAAGCTACTGTGGGGTAGTTCCTGAAAACAGATCTTGGGTAGAAGCTGAGGGGAAAGGTGCTATCCATGTAGATCTGGTAGTGGGGCTCACACAGAGTACAATAGAGGTATCAAGGCCTCGTCTAAGAGTGAGTGTGTGCCTCCTGCAGATACACTTGGAAAGTCTGAACGCTACTGCTGCAGACTGGAGGCTGAGCAAAGATCCCTGAGCAGAGCCATACATTGTCAACAGCACCCCTGAGTGAAGAACAAAAACCCTGAGGGTATGGAACTGAAATCCTGTGGCCCTTCCAAGCATTTCTGGACCAGGTTTCATGTATGATCCCAAGTGAAGAATGAGGAAGAATGAGAAAAGCCCTCCTTAGATTTCTCAACCACCTGGTGAGTGGAAGGCTGAGTCAGATATGATTTGCAGAAATCAAGGATGAGGCTTGTCTTATACTTCCAATACTGGGGAGCAAATGCAAACCAGTTACAGGCCTGTGCACATTTTTGTTGGTGTTTTTTGAGACAAGGTTTCACTCTGTTACCCAAGCTGGAGTGGAGTGGCATAATCATAGCTCACTGTAGCCTTGATCTCCTAGGCTCAAGTGATCCTCCTGCCTCAGCCTCCCAAAGTGCTGGAATTACAGGTATGAGCCACTGTGCCTAGCAGTACTCATTTTTTTTGAAAAAGGAAAACTGTTCAGCCCTTTTATCAGATAATTAAAAGTATCTATGAACTAAAAAGGGTTAAAAGCCCCCACTTTGGGAGATAGAGGGTGTTGTTAGGTTGGGCTCCCTGAGATGTGGATTTGGGAATTGTGAGCAAGTGATTTATTAAGACTGCTTCTCAAAACTACCATTTGACCCAGCAATCCCATTACTGAGTATATACCCAGAAGAATATAAAGCATTCTACCGTAAGGACGCATGCACACGAATGTTCTTTGCAGTACTGTTCACACTAGCAAAGACATGGAAGCAACCTAAAAGCCAATCAATGACAGACTGGATAAAGAAAATGTGGTACATATAAACCATGGAATGCAGCCATAAAAAAGAACAATATCATGTCTTTTGTGGGAACATGGATGGAGCTAGAGGCTATCATCCCTTAGCAAACTAACACAGGAACAGAAAACCAAATATCGCATGTTCTCACTTAGAAGCAGGAGCTAAATGGTAAGAACTTATGAACACAAAGAAGGGAACAACAGACATTGGAGTCTACTTGAGAGGGGAGGGTGGAAGGAGGGAGAGGAGCAGAAAAGATAACTATTGGGTACTGAGCTTAATATCTGAGTGATGAAATATTATGTACAACAAACCCCTGTGATACCTGTTTATCCATGTAACAAACCTTCACATGTACCCCCAACCCTAAAATAAAAATTAAGGTCAGGGAGGCTGGCAGGAAGGGGAGGAAGCCAAGCAAGAGTGTCATTGCAGGCAAGTCCTACAGAGGGTAGCCTTGGCCTGATCCTGCAGGGGACCTCTGAAGGGTAAGTTATGCCTCCAAGTTGTAACAGAGGCAAGAAAAGCAAGAGCACTGGGCTTTCATACCTACCTCATTTGTAGGCCATTCACCAAGGCCACAGCAGTGTATAGAGAATAAATATCCAGGTGCTTTGGCTGGATGGGCTCTCCGCACAGGCCCTGGTATCCTGAAAGCAGTTCTCCAAAAAGCTTCAGAAGCTGTGAGTAGAAGCAAAGGCACAGCAAAGGGGTAAATGAGTGTACACAAAAATGATAATGAAGAAGAGATCAGCCAGGCACAGTGGCTCACGCCTATAATCTCAGCACTTTGGGCGGCCGAGGCGGGAAGATCACCTGAGGTCAGGAGTTTGAGACCAGCCCAACCAACATGGCGAAACCCTGTCTCTACTAAAAATACAAAACATAGCCAGGTATGGTGGTGGGCACCTGTAATCCCAGCTACTCAGGGGACAGAGGTAGGAGAATCGCTTGAACCCCAGAGGCAGAGGTTGCAGTGAGCTGAGATCATACCACTGTACTCCAGCCTGGGCGACAGAGTGAGACTCTGTTTCAAAAAAAAAAAAAGAAAGAAAAAAAGATCTTAGGAGATCTAATTGGGAGCACTGATGTCATCCACTGCTCCCCATGAAAGGAGGTGTTCTTAAAAATGCAATTGCAACTGGAGAGCCAGGTATTTGACACCCCAAGCATAGCCATGAGGATGCTAAGAAAAGAGAAAATCTAGCAGAGAGCGGGGCCTAGAAGAGGGAGACTAAGTGTTTTATAAGGAGAGCACAAACCTAGCACAAATGTGTCCATTAGTCCCGTGGATCTGCTCCTGGTCCATCAGGAAAATGTCTCCTCACCAGACATCAGTTATCCCTGTTCTAAAAGTCTGTTGGCCTTTCCCACCACTCAGAGTTTCCCAGTGTCTATTCATTTCTTCATTTGAGTCCCAGCCTCTGGTTATTTTTTACTGGGCCTTGCCTCACCTGCCTCTGCCTACTCACAGCCCCTTCTCCAGCTCTCTCTTCCCAAGTCACCTCATCAGAATATTTTTCTTCTATAATGTAGAGAAATATATTCCTTTTTGTTTCAGTCCTAGCCCAGTCAAGTTATGCCCAGTAGGTCTCATTTCCATAACCAAACATGCCCATATAAGGGGTGTTCTGAAGCAAAGGCAGTTCTCTTCCTGCATCTGCAGTTCACACTTCATGTGACCTTTCCCCTCCCTTTTACATACAGTATATATACATATATGTGTAAAAGGTGCATACACATACTCATGCATATGGAAACTGAGGCCCAGAGAGATGGCAACTTGCCTGAGGCTGCTTAGCTAGCTGGTGACAGAACCATGACAAGACCTTAAACTCTTAACTCCTTTTTCAGTGTTCATTGCCTCTGAACACACCACCTCCTGAGCATTCAAGCATCTTCTATTAATGGTAATAAATACAAATAGTTTATTGGGAAAGGCAATTCAAACTAAGTGCCAAATGCATTCCATAGATACATAATTTATTTTCTGAATTGATGGGGCTAAGGCACATAGTATAAATATGGGGAAACAGAAATTAGCATAAATCTTGAAATAAAGATGCCTTTCCATTACATATGGTAACAGATGATTCCAAAGGGCTGAAAGAGACTGTTTAGGGGGACCATTAATTTGAAAACCTTGAAGTTTCAGTAAAAATACTTTCTGTGTTCAATATTTTCTACTAATTTCATCACAAACATAAAATCATTAAATCAAAGTGGAAGGTATTTCAGTTAGATAATCTGATTCACTTCTCCACCTTCAGACAGAAAGGGCTATTCTTATCTCCATTTCCAGAGGAATTAGGGAGTTGCCAGAAGTACTAGTATTGACTTAAGGACTTAGAGTCCTGCTCCTCCACTGCTTCATTTTCCAGAAGCCGCATCTAACGTGGTCATTACAAATTACAAACCACTCTTCACACACTGTACTTAGCACAATTCTTACAGCAACCTTATGTGACAGGTGAATTATTATCTCATTTTTACAGGTAGGGAAACTGAAGCTTGGAGAGATTCAGTCACTTGCCTAAAACCACCCCACTAGTATGTGACAGTTAAGACTGAAATTTAAATCTTCCATCTCCAAATCCCATGCTCTTTCTTTACAATTCTATCCAGACTGTTAGTACTAGAGGAGGTGGTTTTTGTTGGCACAGTAATTTGGACATTACAGACAATAAGAAAACATGGCTGAACTGTCAGTCACTATGAGTGGTATCTTATCTTTATCTAACAGGAGGTCTTGGCTGGAGAGGAAATGAGTCTCAAATATTTCCAGTGAGTGGGTGGTAATTCCATGCTAGACTCTGTTCCAGGTGTCCGGGATACAGCAGTGACCACAATAGAAAGGTCTCTGGCCCCTGGAATCTACATTCTACTGGATGAGATGGATGTAAAACAAATAATGAAATATAAAATATGTCAAGTGATGTTAAGTGCTATGGAAAAATTAAAACAAAATAAAGAGGCTCATGTGTGTGTGAGATTGTGAAAGGAGAATACAACTTGTATTTTACACATAAGGTGTTCAGGAAAGTTCATCAGGTAAGGTCACATTTGAGAAGGCCCTTAAAATAAGTGAAGGAGAAAGTTTCATGGAGATCTGGGAAAACATATTCTGGATAGAGTAAAATCACAAATGCAAAAACCCTAGGGTATGAGTTTGATGAATCTGAGGAACAGGAAGAAGGCCAGAATGCCTGGGAAGGTTTAGCCACCATGAACTTGACTTCATTGAGGAAAAAACAAAAACAAAAACAAAAACAAAACCAGAAGAGAAAAAAACAAGTGCACATCTTTGAAACATAAAAAATAACACAGGGTAAAACTGAGTGTTATAAAGAGGCATAAATCAAATTCTGTGGGATTTCAGAGGAAGTAAAGGAGGCTTGGAATCATGGAGAGCCAGTACTTAATTCTCTATTCCAAGGTTTTTCTTTTTTTCTGAACTGTAAAATATATCATTTTCAAACTATATCTTATGTGGATTGCCAATATGAAAAGAAATGAAATCAGAATGTTCTAGTGAAGTGAAGGTTGGGGGAGGTTTAGCCTTCCCAACTTGGCCTTACTCTTTCTCATCACCAGCCACTAAAGAACCTTCATGGAACCCCTGGGGCCTAGGAAACAAAGTTTGCCAATAACTGATATAGTCAAACTAGCTCATTTTACAAAAGAGGAATCTGAATCCCATAGTGAGAATTTTCTTCTGGCCTCTACTGGAGTGAAGTTTCCCTGGTCTTCTGTGCTGTCTTCTGCTGCTAATGACTGTAGAACCTGCTTCACCTTCCAGTCTGAAGTCTCCACCTCCTTGTGTTGAACCTTGGGCTGACTGACTTGGAACTCCATTCTTTCTGCCTGTGGACCAGTGCATGTGCCTATGGGACCAATGCATTCATTGTTTCTAGGGGCAATCTGAAACTGTTCAAACATAGAGGTCAATTTGCATTCAAATTAGATTTAGAGTTCAAATAGTTTTGAAAATTGGATTGATTGGGAGACTATACCTCTTGAACACACAGAGATACTGACAATGAAACTGCCCTGAAAATAACAAGCATATCTTTGACATCATTCTTTGTATCTGATGCACTTCTTTGCTTAAAATAGCCTCCTTTTTTGGTAAATTCTACTAATCTTTCCAGGAAGCTAAATTCTCTTTCCCTCTGATACTTTCTCAGACTTTCTCAAGCAGAATCAATCAACCCTCCATCTGTGTTCCTGTAACACTTTCTTCATACATTTATTATAGACCTCATCTTATTGCATTAGAAAAACGTGTTTACATATTTTTCTTCCACTGACTCTGAGCTTCTGTTGTAAGAAGTAAGTCTTACTCATATTGATGCCTCAGCTGCTGCTAACACAATGCTCTGATGCTTGACACATTTGCTGATTGACATTGTAATTTAGTACTGACTGGGGTTATGAGAAATTAGTGTCCTTCTCAACCATAGACTTTTTGAGAAGTTGCCAGCTAGTGACAAACCGTTATTAATCATTTGCTTGGCAACTTGATAAGTTATTGAAAAGTAAAATGACTGTGTGAATATCCTGTTATTGGTCATTGGATATTTCTGATGGACAGTCCCAGCACTCACCTTTGGCCTGTTTCAGTCACAAGCCTTCTTACACATTTTTCTGTGTGTTCGTCCACACTGGATCTATTCTGAGGCAGACACATCGCTATAACCAACAGAGCCAGCAATGACACATTCTCCCTCAGGCCTGGCCACAGCCCCTGGTTACTGTCAGCCTTGCAGATATGACTGACAAGAGTAGAAAGCAAAATCTGTGGGAAAAAATATGAAATCACGTTCCAGTTCTCACTCCCTCATTATGTAAAAATGATCTCATGTTTAGTGAGTGTTGTGTGGTGAATCTCACATGATCCTGAGACAGAAGAGGCTTTTCCAGGGAAGAACTGATTTTTTCTGACAGATACATGAGACTGGCTAATGGTGCTTCTAGCCATTCAGCACTGAAAGGCAAACTTAAGTTCTGTTTCCCAAATTCACACTGCACATCAAAGCTACAGGAAGGGTCAGTCCCTTTCAACAACCACAACAGAACTAAAGCCACTTCACTTTCAGGAGTTTATAAAAACTAGATTATCCCAGATCCATTTTCTTAAGCCAAGAACAAAACAACCTCGGTAGTAGAAAATGTCAGCTCTCACATGTTCACTGATCTTTGCCTTGTCATCTAAGACTTTTTAGATTTTGTGTTGAAATACAACTTGCCCTAACAACAGGTCTCCTGCCCAATCATTGTTAGCCCTAACTTCATAGTTAACAAAGTACAATATTCTTGCTTTCATGTATAAGCATTTATTTGATCACAGGGGATTTACCAGGTTTATTGTCAAACAACTGATCTTTTCTTATTAAATTCCTCTAGGATTTCCATCTAGCTGATGTGGCTCTCATGTTTCTAACAGAAACGGCAAATAAGAACACAAGAGAGAAATGTTTGTATCTTGTTGAAATGCGGAGTATTCAGGGTTATCACTAAAAGGCATTTGAGACACGACCACACTGAAAAGAGAATCCAAGGAACTGTTTGGGAAGACAAATCACATTAAGGGTGTTTATTTGGATTTCTAAAATTTCCCTTTCTCTGGCTTTATTAACATTTCATTAATATGAAGTGATTCAATCTGAGTAACATATTGTCCTACATAGCTTACTGATTTGACTTTTGCAAGCAGCCAGACACCAAGAGTGGTCCTAAACAAGCTTTTGGTTGATGCAAAGCTAAACGCTTACTGAATCAGAGAACTGTAAATCAAAATTGCCCTTTAAATGTAATCTCTCAAAATCACCAGAGTTCATTTCCCATAGAGAAGCAAGTAGCTTATGCACATTCCCTTAGGAAGGGGATCAAGTTTGTTACCTATAAAACTAAGAAGGTAAAACTGCTGTCAAGGGCAGGAGTTGAATTGCTCAGTTTTAATTCCTAAACTGGACCCAATTCAATGGGCTTTGGTCTTGATCTTTTCCAATTTATGTTAACTAAATCCTAATTAAGCAGAGTTCATTTTAATGAAGTCAGATGCCAAATCTTGTCTTCTCTACCTTGACTTTCACTGTTGCAGAGCTCTTTCTTAATTAAGGTAAAGAATTCCTTTTGGCTTTCACAGCCCAGAATTTTCCACTTGTTCCACTTAGAGTGCCAGTTGGCTTTCTCACTCTGCAACCATGTGCCTCTGGCACAGCTGGAAAATTTATGAACTTCTGTGGTATTAAAAAGGTGCTATATCCTTGGGAAACGTTCCTAATAACCTGAATTCCTATTTATTCTCAGCCAGTGATCAATCTTTTCCAAGTTATAACTAGCAAGTGAGCAGTAAAGGCAGGGAACAATGAGATGTCAGCAACAATGTTTTCAGAGAGGTGTTCTCTCTCCCTAAGCCCAGAGCTTGAATCCAACAAAAACTGATCTGGGCAGTCTTTAGCCAGAGCTCTGGTTTCTATTTTGGTACCCAGGGGCAACTTGCAGATAAAGGAGAGATGGATCCTAGGCTGCCCTTATTGCTGCTGCCTAGGATGTGTGAGGGCTCAATAGGCATGGCATCCCTTAAAGATTGCTAGGCACTGAAGCTGGAAGCAAAAGACCCAGTTCTAGATCCTCTTCTCCCACTGTATAATTATAAGACCTTGAAACAGCTCTCTACTTCTCCAAGCCTTGGTTGTCTCACCTGTAAATAGAGAGAATACGGCTAGACCAGTGCTTCTCAAACTAAATATGTAACGAAGGAACACATTTTTCCTTTCTTTCCTCCCATCCAATCCATTATAGACTGATCTTTTGTGAAATATAATAAAAATGAATTACCAGAAAAATGATGTTTGGAAGGTGCAGCAATGTCAAATTTCTATAAGAATTCTAAATGCTTACCCATACTTTCTACACTTATCTGGCCACAAAAACATAACAGTGTCTGGGCCAGCAGCAATGCAAGGACCACACTTTAAGAAGCAATCAATGAGATGAGATCTTAGGCACCTCCTGGCTCTCACAGTCTCCACTTCCCATAGCCTACCTGCCTCTCCACTAGACTCGCCCAAGCACCCAAATGCTAAGCTTAGTGATGAGATCAAAATTATGCTTCAGGAGTGACTTAGTCTGTTAGAGCTTCTTTTACGACATACCATAAATTGGGTAACCTATAAACAACAAATGTACTTCTCACAGTTCTGGAGGCTGGGAATGCCAGGATTAAGATGCCAGAGGATTTGCCATCTGATGAGAGCTCCCTTCCTATGGCCATCATCTCACCATGTTCTCACATGGTGGAAGAAGTGAGGGGTCTCTAATACCATTCAAGAGGGCTTCACCTTCATGACCTAATCACTCCCAAGGGCTCCAAATACTGCATCTTGGGGTGAGAATTTTAATCTGTAAAGTTGGGGGTGGGGTTGTAACACAAATACTCAGTCTGTAGTATGAAGTTGGCAGCAAAGAACAAAATAACCACTTGAACAACTATTAGTACTTCTATCTCTGTGTTTCTCTTTCCCTATCAACCTCCCTAAACCATGATCTAGAAATCCCAGCTCCACCACTTGGTATCAGGGAAAGCTAGTCCCTTAATTTCTCTGTGCCTCAGTTTTTTTCATCTCTAAAATGAGAATAACATCTTCTTCATAGAGGTATTTTTGTTAAGTGTTTATTCTGACATAATTTCAAGCTTAGAGGTAGATTTGTACAAATAAATCCCATTTCCTCACTTTTGCTTTTAAATTTTTTTGGAGACAGGGTCTCACTCTGTTGCCCAGGCTGGAGTGCAGTGGTATGATCTTGGCTCACTGAAGCCTCGACATTCGGGGCTCAAGCAATCCTCCCATCTCAGCATCCCAAGTAGCTGGGACCACAGACACATGCCACCACATCCAGCTAATTTTTCTATTTTTTGTAGAGTCGGAGTTTCACCATTTGTCCAGACTAGTCTCAAACTCCTAGGCTCAAGTGACCCACCTGCATGTCACCTTCCCAAAGTGTTGGGATTACAGGTGTGAGCCAATGCACCCAGCCTTGTTTATTCTTTATTCACATTCCTTCTGTGTAGCATTTTCCCCACTTGCTTTATCCTTACCTTTCTTTCCCTGCTCTCTTTTAAAAAAAATTTTTTTCTGAATGATTTAAGAGAAGCTTGCATCCATCATGCTTATAGGATTGTTTTGAGGATTAAAGGAATTAATACATGGAAAATACCCAAAATGGTACTTGGCACACATAGTAAGCTCTCATAAAATAGCTCTTATGTTTGATTTTCAAAGGCTTTTCCAGACATTCAAAAGGAACTTCAAACTCCAGTGACTTGGGGGCCACTCCATGTGGAACCTCCAACAAACTGGAAGTCCAGCCCTATGGCTTTGCCCTTCTTAGAGATTTATAGTTGATTCATTTATTTTCCAATGTGTTGGATTTGACCAACTTAAAAAATATTTTCCATTCCATATGTAGCTAGCCTTGAACATTGGTATTAAATGTATCTGCTCTAAATTACTATGTTATTAAATCCAAAGAACTCTGAGATTTGTCTTTTTTTTTTTTTTTTTTTTTTTTTTTTGACAAACTTGTACTACTGTTAATACAGTATTAAATTGATCAGTAGTGACTAGGAGGCCAAATCCTCATTGTGTTCTTTGGGAAAATGATGGAAACTCTGATTTCTAGGAAATTCAAGTATGATCTTAGAACAGAACTCCCCTAAGCAGCTCAAATGCCTCCTATCTCTTTTACCCAAAATGTCTCTGTCTCTGATTCAGAAACAAAATGCTGTTTTACATAATGCCCCATCTAACCCTTGTGTTGGTTTAACTTTAAGCTGAACCAGAACTTTTGTCTCTCGCATTCACCCTGGGTTCCTTTGCATCCTCATTTCCTGCCTCATCCAGATCCTGCTGTGCTGAATTGAATTAAGTGTAGAAAAAATACTGATTCAGCTCCATCTCCTTGTACCCAGATTTAGCTGCAGAAAAGGACAGAAATGCCGTTCAGTCCACAGCAATTTTTTAAATCATTCCGTGTTAGTCATATACCAGAAAGAAATCAAATCATGGAGGCATCTGGTGTCCAGAAAAGCCCACTTTTTTCTGACCAGAGTCTAGAAGGTCAGGTGACTTGCCCAGGGGACACGTTGCTCTTCACAGAACATTGGAACAAGGCCCATATGCCTTCCAGGCCCTTTTGCTCAAAATTACCATGTGACCAAAACAAATCCTATCATTGTCCCAGCAGGGTTCACTGGTCTTATGAATTTTGGGACGGATAGTGCCTAACGGAGGAAAAGGAAGCAAAGCAGATGCTTCTTCCATTCCAAGATGAATAACATATGTACAATTACACCCAATTTAGTTTCACATTACCCTTTCCTGGAGGAAACTATGAATATGGGACCCCCACATATATTCACAGCCCACACTGAATGCTCTGTTCCCTAGAAAACTTATAATCTGTACTATACAATTTGATAATGTATAGTATAGTATTTTGAGTATTTTCCATGTATTAATTCCTTTAATCCTGAAAAAAAAAATTTTTTTGCAGGACATGTGTAGCTGGTTCCCAGGACTAAGCCATCCAGTCCTAGCGAGCCAAGGTCATTGTGCTTTACTTCTTTGCACCCTTCATAGCAATCACACGGTGTGCTGCATACAGAGTAGGTACAAAATGCATTTCTGGATTGCCTGATGTTTTTTAAAAAATGGAAAAATCGGCCAAGTGTGGTGGCTTACACCTGTAATCCCAGCACTTTGGGAGGCCAAGGCAGGTAGATCACCTGAGGTGGGGAGTTTGAGACCAGTCCGGTCAACATGGTAAAATTCTTCTCTATTAAAAATACAAAAATTAGCCAGACATGCTGGTTCATGCCTGTAATCCCAGCTACTAGGGAGGCTGAGATAGCAAAATCGCTTGAACCCGGGAGGTGGAGGTTGCAATGAGCCAAGATTGTGCCACTACACTCTAGCCTGAGTGACAGAGTGAGACTCTGTCTCAAAAGAAGGGAAAATCATCATTCCACCCATCAAATCATTGTCTCTATCCCCACTGGCTAGTGGCAGATATGCCTGCTCCTTAGCTGCAACATGGATATGCTTCCCTCCAAAAAAGAAACCAGCATCTCTGCTGCTGTCATAGATTCAGACACCTGCAGAGGCAGTTATCACTCACTGCGTTCCACAAACCACTTGGTCTACACATTTCTCTACTATCACTATCTTCTTCCCAAAGAATTCAGGTATTTTACAGAGATGAGAAGACACACTGATACTCACCTGATTTCATTAAAAACCAAATGGATAGTTCCTTGAAAAGTTAAACATAGAGTTACCATTTATACTGCAGTTTCTAGTCCAGGCATATGCCCAAGAGAATGGAAAAATATATGTTAACATAAAAAGCTGTACATGAATAATTATAGCAGCATTACTCATAATAGCCAAAAAGCAGAAACAACCCAAATGTCCATCAACTGATGAATGGATAAACAAAATAGGATCTATCCATACAATGAAAAATAATCTGCCATGAAATGAAATAAACTATTGATACACATGACAACATGGATGGACCTCAAAAACATTATTCTAAGTCAATGAAGCCAAACACAAAATTTCAAATATTATATAATTCCATTTATATGGAAGTCTAGAATAGCCAAATCCATAGAAATAGAAAGTAGATTCATGTTGCCAGGGTCTGGGGGAAAGTGACTGTTAATGAGTACAGGCTTTCCTTTTGGGGTGATGGAAAGAATATTCTGGAAAGAGTGATGGTTGCACATATCTGCGAAAATAGTCAAAACTACTGAATCGTACATTTTAACAGATGAAGTTTATGGTATGTGAGTTATATATCAATTGTTTAAAATTGATTAAGGAATAAAATAGGACACAAAACTTAAAGAACAATAAAAAGCTGTGCTGTAAATTAAAATGAATTTCAGGGCCAAGGCTGGCCTGTTGCTTTCACTGTTGCCAGAGCTGGACTTGCCTTTCTTTCTCTTTGTTTCGCTCAGATTTGGAACTGCAAACATAGGCGCTTCTAAAATGCATTGTGTGCCTTTGCAGCTTTGCCTCCAATGCCCAAATTAGGTCCATCACCTGGGCTGTTGGGCCTACTCTCAAGTGGGTTTTGATCTGGCCCTACTCCTTTAGACAGTATGAGCCTCGGGGCTCTATCTTCCCCACTTCTACATTGGATGTGGTGATCCTTTCTGTCAAAAATAATCATCTGTCTTTCATTGTAGTGCAGATGATACCCAAATGTTACCCTCATTCATCAAACTGTCAGGCTAATTGTTTATAAAACATCCGGAGGTGGTTGTCACAGAACATCAGCAAACTCAGACCAAATAAAACAGAATGCTCTGGTTGGATACAGCCCCTGCGTGAAAGAGAGACCTGATGACATTTATGGGAATGAAGGTTCACAAACACCTTTCTAAATCCACTGACCATCAGAAACCCAGGTGTGGTGTTGCTGTCCTGAGACACTGAGCAAAACTGCTCTCAAATAGCTTAGTTTTTATCTTCCTCAAATGTTTCTTGATCATTTGAAAACTACTTCCAGTCCTAAAAGACTGAAGACAGGTGAAGTCTATGGTATGTGAATTATATATCGACGTGGGCTTTAAATTCAGCTTTTAACTTGGCTTTGTTGGCTTTAAATTTCTGCCATGGTCCAGTATGAAGATGGAAAATGCAGTTTCCCTGCCTACCTTTGCTGCAAACACCTGCTCATAGAATTACTTACATTTGAGTGGTGCTTGGAATTTGCAGAGCACTTTTTACAGATATTTCCTTCTAGCCTCAACTTCCCTGTGATGGAGGCACAGTGGATAGAGTTATTTCTAGTTTGCATCTGGGGAGAACTTCTGAGATTGATTCAGTTTCCACTGTAGTCATCTACAGCAGAGCACACCCCTCTACATTCTCAGCTAGTGCTCTTTCCAGAGCACAGAGGATAGAGGGTTGAGCTTGGATCAGGAGACAAATCTTTCTGACCACTTTTGGTTTATTCCTTTTCTGTTCTTCTGTTAGCCTCTCAAAGCATTCCTCAGTCATAGTTTTTCTGTCATTTTCCTTCTAAAAGTTATGTTAATACAGAAAAAAAAAAGTCAGGTCTCTCACCTCTGAAGATGCTCATATCCTAGTAACCTCTAGCTCCAACTGATGATGTCTGACTCTGAAGGCACTTTGCATCTGTAGGTTTTGTGGAACTTTTAGGTTTGTCTTCTGCCTCCTTTATGCCCCACAAGTTCATCTCCCTTTGATCTACCTTTTCTGAAATTAAAGCCACTGGTCTCTGCAGGTAGACCTAGGAACCTCTGTCAATTAAATATACAACATAGGTACAGGTTGGTGCAAACGTTATTGCGGCTTTTGCCATTACTTTTAATGACAAAAAGCGCAATTACTTTTGCACCGACCTGATACATACACATAACACACATAACGTGCACATGTGTCCACTGTGGCAAAAGAGGGATATAGACAGGATGTGCAGAGCCCAAGCCTTGTTTTACCTGTGCTCGAGCAGCTGCTAATTTGCTATCTCATATGGCCACAGGAGCTGGGGCTGAGCTGAATGCTGACCACAACTGCCTCCCTGATTATAAAATGAATATACATTTGCAATATCTTTCCAATGCCAGCATTTACAATTAGGCCGCAAATTTTAATGAGAGAATGTCTGCTTTAATGACACAGCAGAACATGGTCCTGTAAGAAGAACAAAATTTAAATACATGCTATCCGTGTCTACACTTCCTTTCTATTCCCAGAGCTCCATCAGTGTTTCACTACCCATTACCCATAACAGAAACACGACTTCTTCAAATATAACTTGCAAGAATGAAGAATCATGACTCTCAGAGAAATATAAAAAGAATACCATTAAATATTTTATTTAACTTACTAATTAATAAGGTAAACAGTAAGATGTTAGGACTAATTTAAAAAAAAATTTTTTTGAGAAGCTAGGTATCTATTTCAAAAAAAAAAAAAAAGATAACTGATTCATATCTGACCAGGCAAGAAACTTTTCAGAGATAATTCTTCCATGAGACAGAAATTTTTTGCATCTTTTTTCGGAAAAATATCCGCAAGTTAATCTTTGTCTGCATAGTTTTAAAATAGGGAACCCATAGAAAATTAAACCTAGTACTTCACTGAAGAACACTCAGGACTCTCTTTTGGCTTTTTTGAAGTTTCTAGTAACTTTCTGAGAGGTCACTGCTGCCAGAACTAGGAACCAACTCAGGGAGGCTTGTGGGAGCTAAGTCTTTATCATCTAGTACTAAAAAATAAACAGAACGGTTTGTCGATAAATACCCACAGTTATCCTCAAAGCAGAGGTGCAATGGCCACTATCTCCCTCCTTCCCACAGCCCTTGGACATGCTGTGGTCCAACTTCTTCACCTTAAATATAACTCACTGTTGTTTAATGGGAAGAAGAAAGAGGAAAACAAACCTGCTAAGAAAGTGGACCAGACAAATCCAAGTCAAGAATCCCCGCCCTACAGGTGTACAGAACTAAAATACTCAACGAGATCTTCAACTATTTGGATGCCATGACTTCTTGAAACAGACAAATGCAATTTTGAGAGTAGCTTAAATGATTTTAGAACCTAACAGGAATATTTATCATAAGATAAAGAAGGCATCAACTCATTTCCCCTCCTGCTACCTCCATTCCCTGCTCTCCTACAAAGTTTCTCAAAGCTCAGGAAAGCAAGGCAAACAATAAAAAGAAACAACAACAACAACAAAATCAAGTTTCTAAAATTCTATTTACGGTAGGCAAAACTAATGACACAGCATAATTGGGGTTTCTTACAGAATAAGTGTGCATTGCGTAAGACTATTTGAATTATGTTCAGGCGTGGTGGCTCATGCCTGTAATCCCAGCACTCTGGGAGTCAGAGGAGGCTGTATCACTTGAGGTCAAAAGTTTGAGATCAGCCTGGCCAACATGGTGAAACCCCCATCTCTACTGAAAATACAAAAATTAGCTGGGTGTGGTGGCACATGCCTATAATCCCAACTACTCCAGAGACTGAGGCAGGAGAATCACTTGAACCCAGGAGTCGGAGGTTGCAGTGAGCTGACATCACATCATTGCACTCCAGCCTGGGCGACAGAGTGAAACTGTCTCAAAAAAATTAAAAAATACTTTTAAATAATGAAATTTTATAGCTGTTGAATTTCTATTTTATAAATATATCTATTCGCATGTAAAATTGTTTATAAGACATACAGGTTATATCTATTATTGTTAGGTTTATTTGCTGCTTAGTCCATGATCAGAAATGCAACTCCCAAATATAATACAGTAGACCCCCTTACCCACAGTTTCAACTACCCGAGATCAAATGTGTTCCAAAAATATTAAATAGAAAATTCCAGAAATAACTAATTCATAAATTTTAAATTGTATGCTGCTCTGAGTAGCTTGATGAAATCTCCAGCCATCCTGCTCTGTCCCACCAAGGATATAAATCATCTCTTGGTCCAGGGGATCCACTCTGTCTGCCTCCCCACACTTTAGACATTTTGTAGCAATCTAGACTATCAGATAAACTGTCACTGTATTGAAGTGCTTGTCTTCAAGGAACCTTTATATTATTCCATAATGGCCCCAACACACAAGAGTGATTATGGTAGCATATTATTATAATTGTTCTATTTTATTATTAGGGGTTTTTTTTTTTACTAATTTATTCTTTATTTTGGAAAATAAGAGTATTAGGTTTTTTTTAATTGCATTTTAGGTTTTGGGGTACATGTGAAGAACATGCAAGATTGTTGCATAGGTACACACATGGCAGTGTGATTTGCTGCTTTCCTCCCCATCACCTATATCTGGCGTTTCTCCCAATGCTATCTCTCCCCAACTCCCCACCCCACACTGTCCCTCCCCTTTTTCCCCCCGACAGACCCCAGTGTTTGATGCTTCCCTCTCTGTGTCCATGTGTTCTCACTGTTCA
This sequence comes from Saimiri boliviensis, assembly GCF_048565385.1. Classification (NCBI taxonomy): domain Eukaryota; kingdom Metazoa; phylum Chordata; class Mammalia; order Primates; family Cebidae; genus Saimiri; species Saimiri boliviensis. Next base: position 37,197,570 of record NC_133449.1, on the reverse strand, counting down.
ACACCCACCTGTGAGTGAGAACATGTGGTGTTTGATTTTCTGTTCTTATGTCAGTTTGCTGAGAATTTGCCGGGTTCATCCATGTCTATACAAAGGACACTAGTGGTTTTTTATGGTTGCATAATATTCCATGGTGTATATGTGCCACATTTTCCCTGTCCAATCTATCATCGATGGGTATTTGGGTTGGTTCCAGGTCTTTGCTGTTGTAAACAGTGCTGCAATGAATATTCATGTGCATGTGTCCTTATAGTAGAATGATTTATAATCCTTTGGATATATGCCCAGTAATAGGATTGCTGGGTCAAACGGAATTTCTATTTCTAGGTCCTTGAGGAATCGCCACAGTCTTCCACAATAGTTGAACTAATTTATACTCCCACTTCTCTGCTGAGAAGAATGTATATTCTGTGAATTTGGGGTGGAGAGTTCTGTAAATGTCTATTAGGTTTGCTTGGTCCAGGTCTGAGTTCAAATTCTGGATATCCTTGTTAATTTTCTGTCTCATTGATCTGTCTAATATTGACAATGGGGTGTAAAGTCTACCACTATTATTGTGTGGGAGTCTAAGTCTCTTTGTAAGTCATTAAGAACTTTCCTTATGTTTCTGAGTGCTCCTGTATTGGGTACTTATATATTTAGGATCGTTAGCTCTTCTTCTTGTATTGATCCTTTTACCATTACGTAATGTCCTTCTTTATCTCTTTTGATCTTTGTTGGTTTAAGGTCTATTTTATCAGAGACAAGGATTGCAACTGCTGCTTTTTTTTTTTCTCTCTTTCCATTTGCTTGGTAAATCTTCCTCCATCCCTTTATTTTGAGCCTTTGTGTATCCTTGCATGTGAGATGGATTTCCTGGATACAGCACGCTGATGGGTTTTGGCTTTTTATCCAATTTGCCAGTCTGTGTGTTTTGATTGGGGCATTTAGCCCATTTACATTTAGGGTTAATATTGTTATGTGTGAATTTGATCCTGCCATTTTGATGCTAGCTGACTGTTTTGCCTGTTAGTTGATGCAGTTTCTTCATTGTGCTGATGCTCTTTACCATTTGGTATGTTTTTGGAGTGGCTGGTACTGGTTGTTCCTTTCTATGTTTAGTGCCTCTTTCAGGAGCTCTTGTAAAGCAAGCCTGGTGGTGATGACATCTCTGAGTACTTGCTCGCTCACAAAGGATTTTATTTTTCCTTCACATATGAAGCTTAGTTTGGCTGGATATGAAATTCTGGGTTGAAAGTTCTTTTCTTTAAGGATGTTGAATATTGGCCCCCACTCTCTTCTGGCTTGTAGGGTTTCTGCTGAGAGATCTGCTGTGAGTTCAATGGGCTTCCCTTTGTGGGTAACCCGACCTTTCTCTCTGGCTGCCCTTAGCATTTTCTCCTTCATTTCAACCCTGGGGAATCTGACAATTATGTGCCTTGGGGTTGCTCTTCTTGAGGAATATCTTTGTGGTGTTCTCTGTATTTCCTGGCTTGAATATTAGCCTGCCTTGCTAGGTTAGGGAAGTTTTCCTGGATAATATCCTGAAGAGTATTTTAGCTTTTTTTTTTTTTTTTTTTTTTTTTTTTTGCATTGGGTTAGAACATGTTCTTTTAGCTCACAGAAGTTTCTTATTACCCACCTTCTGAAGCCTGATTCTGTCGATTCATCACACTCATTCTCCATCCAGCCTTGTTCCCTTGCTGGTGAGGAGTTGTGATCCCTTGTAGAAGGAGTGGCATTCTGGTTTTGGGTGTTTTCATCCTTTTTGCACTGGTTTCTTCCCATCTTTGTGTATTTATCCACCTGTCATCTTTGTAGTTGTTGACTTTCAGATTGGGTCTCTGAGTGGACATCCCATTTGTTGATGATGAAATTATTTCTTTCTGTTTCTTAGTTTTCCTTATAACAGTCTTGCCCCTCTGCTGTAGGACTGCTGAGGTCTACTCCAGGCCCTGCTTGCCTGGGGATCACCTGCAGCAGCTACCAAACAGTAAGGGTTGCTGCCAGTTTCTTCTTCTGCTATCTTTGTCCCAGAAGGATACCTGCCAGATGTCAGTCTGAGCTCTTCTTTATGAGGTGACTCTTTGGATATACGAGGTTCAGGGAGCTGCTTGAGGAGACAGTCTGTCCTTTATAGGAGCTTAAGTGCTGAGCTGTGAGCTCCATTGTTCATTCAGAGCTGCTGGGGAAGTACATTTAAGTCTGCTGCAGCAGAACTCATAAACCCCCCTTTTTTTGCCCCTCCCAGGTGCTCTGTCCTGGGGAGTTAGGGATTTATTTATGAGTTTCTGTTGTGCTGCTGGCTTTTTTCAGGGCTGCCCTGCCCAGTGAGGAGGCAGCCTATTCACTGTCTGCCTGCAGAGGCTTTGCTGAGCTGTTGTGGGCTCCGCCCAGCTGTCGTGTGAACTTCCCTGCAGTCCTGTTTATACGGGTGTAGTTAGAACTGCCTCAGCAATGGTGGCCCTCCTCTATAATGGCAGACTCTCTCTGTAATGGTGGACTGCCTCAGCAAAGGCAGACTGCCTAAGCAATGGCAAACTACCTCGGTAGTGGTGGACTGCCTCGGTAATGGAGATGCCCCTCCCCCACAGAGCTGGACTGTACCAGGTTCAGCTGTGCTTGCTGTGAAACTCTCAGTCCACAGCGTTTCCTATTGCTGTTTTTTGTGGAGGTGGAACCAGCCGAGCCTGATCACCTGGCTCCCTGTCTCAGAGCCCCTTTTATTTTTCTTTTTTTAGTTGAATAGTCAATTCTGTCTCCCAGGTGTTCCAGTCACCTGTTGAAAAGGTGCCAGGATCTGTGTGATTTCCCCTGCAGTGACCCACTGCACCGGCTGAAACAGCTGCACTGAGATTCGTGGCACTTTTTTGCCTGGGAATCTTCTGGCCTGGCTTCCTGTTTCAGTCCCCTTTTTAATCAGATGAATGGGTGACTCCGTCTCCCAGGAGCTCCAATCGCCAGCTAAAACAGTGCCCGGACCTGTGTATTTTGTACAGAGAACCACCGCGCTGGCAAAAACAGCCACGGGGGTCAAATCAGCCATGCTGGTGACCTGTGCGGCTCCTCCGCCTGGTAATCTCCTGGTCTGTGGGCAATAAAAATCCATCTGGAAATGCAGCATCTACTCACCCTCTGTACTTTAGCTGGGAGCTGCAATCCTGAGCTGCTCCTAATCGGCCATCTTGGATGCCTCCTATTATTAGTTTTTAAACTCTGTGCCTGATTTATAAATTAAACTTTATCATAGGTAGGTATGTATAGAAAAAAATAGTATATACAGAGTTGGGTACTGTCATAGTTTCAGACATCCACAGGGGGTCTTGAAATGTACCCCCCACAGAAGAGGGGTGACTACTGTATTCCTCATGTAGTGTTTTTGTGAGACTATATTTTTAGGGTTTCAGCATGGAGTTATCAGGAACTCATCACTTCTGCATGGGCTCAGTTACATGGAGGAAAAATAATCCCAGAATTTCACTGGCCTCAAACTGCTCATTCATGCCCCATGACCACCTTGAGTTGATGGGGACCCTGCTTCCCTGGCCCTCACTCAGGGGTTCAGGCCAATGTAGTGGCCGCTATCACATGCCTTGCTGGGTATAATAGCAGAAAGAAAGAAAGTGTGATGCATAGCACACTCACGCATAAAGTTTTCACCCAGGACTGACACCTGACACTTTCTCTCATGTTTCACTGGCCAAAGCAATCCATGCAGCAACACCTAATCTCAAAGAGACAGGAAGTGCAATCCTGAAGAAGAGAGAGAAAATTTGTAACTAACACTAATGACCACCAAAATTTGTTTTGGAAAGTAGAGCCTCCTGTTTTTAAACAAATTTTATTCTTTTAGCTATATTAAATTAGCTATTAACCAGCCACGTCTTTACGGTGTTAAAATTCTAAGTATAAATTTTGATCTGTTAACTTAAACTTCCATTCATCTGAAACACCAACCAAATACATATATTTTGTGCCCCTCATTTTAGGCAAAATGCCATAGAAATTAATAAGACAAAATCCTACACGCAGATCCCAGGTTGGGTAATTTGGTCTTGTGCCAGAAGGCACAGCTTTCTTTTCTGGAAAGGGCCCAGGTTTGGGATTGGCTATCGTTCCTCTTTCCATAAGGTCTGAATCTGACAACCTCCACAGTACAGAGGATTCATTTGTCACACCTGGCATTCATCTGAGGAATGAATTAACACTGGTGTTTAAAGGAAATTTCATTTTAGCAAATTTTGGTTAGCAGGTAATTTTGTGGTTTCAACTTTATTTCCATATGATTAATTTCCCACACCCAGCTTAGAGTTGCTGAATCCAGACTTCAAAGCATAAACTCCCCCTGACATGGCAGGGTTAGGTAAATGTGGAACAAAAGTAGCCACTGCCAAGGATCTCAGGAGGTCAGAGGCCAGGTTCAAGGCCTTCACAGAATGTGTGCAGCAAGCGTCAGCTCAACAACAGTCCAACAAGGAAAGAATGGTTGAGAGTCCACTCTGGCAACAAAACTGAAAATAATCTCTTCTAATCAAAAGGTCATTAAAAAAAAAGGTTATTGGAGCACTTGCAATCAAATAATAGAAAAAGCAAAAGTAAGGAGGTCATATAATTCTAAGATGTGGATAGATGTAGAAAGCAAATACTTTCCACATAATAAAACCATTAACTATTGCAGTTTCTGGATCTTTCAGGAATGTAATTGGCTCCTTCCTGTGTCAATGAGGGTCTTAGCAGTAAAGAAATGTACTTCATCTGGGAATTTGAAGGACATTTGTAGTAGTGGGAGTCTTCACAGAGGTGTGGGCAGGATTAAAGGAATCACAGTGGATGTTGAGGAACCCCAAAACTACCAGTGGCAAGAAGCCATTACTATCACTAGGCTTAAAGAGGCAGGGGACAGGAAATAATATTATCAGAGCTTGGTGAGAGCAGCCACCATAGGAGAAGAAAGCCCACCAGACTCTGTGTGACCATAGAGGAACATGGCTGCTCTTAAGACAGTGCCAGGGCAAGGGGGTGTGACAACAAGTGGCCATGTGCCCTTCCTCCACTAGCCAAATCCAACTGCAAAACAAAGGACAAGGGATCTTGGCAACAGAGTCCAGTGAGGTCAGTCTCTTGGGGCACAGAGCAGAGGAGGACATAGAATGCATTTGGCTGGCATACCACCTCACCTAATTAAAAAATGCTGTCTGTAACTGTGTAAATGTTTTCTCTTTTATCCTCTATTTTGTCAGGCTAGTTATGTTCTGTTTACTTTTTCCTAAGTACTCTCCCTCAGAGATTTCAATTCTCTTTACTTTCATTGCTGAATCCAAACGAACTCAATAGCTTCTTTTTCTTTGTTCTCTGGGGATATTATTACAAGTTTATTACATTTTTAGTAACTCATTCCATATACAGCAAAAAAGGGAGAGATATTAATTTATTTTTATGGTTTTATTTTACTTTATTTAAAAAAATGTTTTTTTTGAGACAGGGTCTTGCTCTATCACTCAGGCTGGAGTAAAATGGTGTGATCATGGCTCACTGCAACCTCAAGCTCCCAGACTCAAGAGATTCTCCCACCTCAGCCTCCTGAATAGCTGGGACCACAGGCATGAGCCACCATGCCTGGCTAATTTTTTTTATTTTTTATTCTTGTAGAGCAGGGTTTCACCATGTTGCTGAGGCTGGTCTTGGACTCCTAGACTCAAGTGATGCACCCACCTCAGCCTCCCAAAGTGCTGGCATTACAGGCTTGAGCCACTATGCCCAGCTATAGCTTTATTTTTTTAGAGCAGTTTTAGGTTTTCAGCAAAACAGAGAAGAAAGTACAGAGAGTCCACATATACTCTCTGCCCTCACACATGGCCAGCTTATCAAAACCCTACATCAGAGTGACTCATTTATTACAACTGATAGACCTGCATCAATTATCACCCAAAGCCCATAGTTTTAATTGGGGTTCACTGTTGGTATTGTACAGCTTATGGGTTTTGACAAATTTATAATTGCTTGCATCTACCATTATAGCATCATACAGAAAAGTTTCACTGTTTTAAAAATCCTCTGTGTACCCATCCATCCAGATTTTAATTTTTAAGCATTATGTTAAAAATCCCAAGAGACTGTATCCTGAACTTTAAAAAATTCTGATGTGTTCCTGGTACATAAACAAAATACAAAAATATAGTAAATTATTGCCTAAAATTGTTGAAAAATTGAATGATAGGAATATTGTTATAAACAGTATAACTAATCTACCAATTTTCAAAGACTTAAAATATATTTGCAGCCAGCATGTCATACGATGCAATTAGTGATGTATCAAAAGACAACTTTACTTTAAATATATACTCAGTGTGGATGATTTTCTCCAGTCCCTGAAAGAAAGTACTGGCTTTTCTGGCCATTTTAAGTCACAAAAGGCAAGCTCAATTCACAAGCAGAAATTGTCCAGCCCCAAATATGAATATCTAAACTCAAGTTAGAGCAAAATCTTCTTCCCTTCCTCATCTGGGAGCTGCTTTAAGCAGGCCACTTGCAGAGGGGTTCAGGGGTGTGGTTGCCATCTACTCACTTCCTCTTTGTTTCTTCTCCTTTGCTGACCAGGGCCTCAGCCCTTCTGGGGGTGGTTTGGGGAAGGAAAAGAGGGCCAAAGGAAGTCTTTGCTGATGACTTTGCTCGTTTCTCTCACGGGTGCCTCTAAGAGCTCATTGGAGGCTCCTCTGCTGGGTTTCCTTGATATAAGTGACACGTTCTGTCCCCGTCACTGCTGTTTCCCACTCTGTACTGGTTATTGAATGGTCCACTCTATGCAGACTCTTACTGTTAGAACTTCCTCATTCCCCAGGGTATCCTTTTGAATACAAATTTGTATTAGTTAGCTATGGCTGTGTAACAAATTACCATGGCTTACAATAATCAGCCAGGCACAGTGACTCATGCCTGTAATCCCAACACTTTGGAAGGCCAAGGGAGGAGGATTACTTGAGCCTGGGAGTTTGAGACCAGCCTGGGCAACAGATCAATATCTCATTTCTAGCATTATAAAAACAAATTAAAATTAGCTGAGTGTGGTGGTACATGCCTATAGTCCCAGCCAGTCAGGAGGCTGAGGTGGGAGGATCGCTTGAGCCTGGAAGATCAAGTCTGCAGTGAGCCATGACTGTGCCATTGTACTCCAGTCTGAGTGACAGAGCAAGACCATGTCTCAAAAAATAAAAAACAAAATAAAATAAAACAACTCACACTTACTATCTACCACCTTCTATAGGCCAGGAATCTTGGCCTGGCTTAGCTACATACTCTGCTTCAGGGTCTCTTATAAAGCTGGGGCCACATTCATCACAAAGCTGAACTGAGAAGGAGCTGCTTCCCAGTTCACTCACCTATTTAATATCAGGATTCAGCTCCTCACAGACTACTGGACAGAGGGCCTTACCTCCTCCTAACTTCTGCTGGAGGTTACCCTCAGTTCTTTGCCAGGTAGGCCTCTCCAACATGGCAGTTTGCTTCATCAAAGCATGCAAGCTGAGAAGAGAATAGAGAGCCCAGCAAAAAAGAAATCAGTCTTTTGTAACCTAACCATGAAAGAGATATCTCATCACTTTTGTCATATTCTTTTCATTAGAAAGGAGCCACTAGGTCCAGCGTACACTCTAAGGGAGGAGACTGCACAAGGGCATGAATACCAGAAGACAGGAATCATGATAGGTCACTTTTGGAAGCTGCCTAACACAGACTTAAGACAGTTTGGCCTCATCTCTCTCTACTTATGGTCCACGAGAAACACTTGTGTTTCCCACCTACTGACAAATGCTGAGACGAAGTGACCAACTCCTTCTAGTTGCCGCTGGCCTCTTTAGCTTTCCCAGGCACCAGTCCCCAACCCCTCCAACTGCAGTTCCCTTCAAGGGATTATACTGAAAACTCACCAAATGACCCTGTGAAGCTCCCTCTCCTGCAACCTGACATTAGAAAACAGCCCTTCCACTCCCCTTTTTTCCTGTGAGGAAGAGAGGTGGAAACACTGACAGCCATAATTCTCTCCCAAGAAAATCAGCTAATAATGCCCCTCCTGTCTCCTCTTTCTTTACCCTTTTATATTCTCAAAGTAAATCAAGCACTCAAGAGTTTCAGAGTTGTGAAACTGTTTTTTGAGTATTCCTTTTGTAAAGTCTGCATATGGCAATCTGTTTCACACCCATTTTGGTGTCTAATGTCTATCATATTGTTGCCTCACTTGAAATTGAGAGAGGAAAAGACCCATTTTAGCGTTTTCTACACATTTAAAATAATCTTCTTTTGATGATCCAGAAGGCTGTCACTAATTTATAGTATTTATCATTTTTATCATCCACTTTCATTTTTCCTGGGGAAAAATGCATAGAAACCTACTTTATGAAGAAATCAGTTTTCACAATAAAATCATAACTGTAAATGAATCACATATAATCTATTAAAATGCACTAACATAACTTTCTGTCTAATTCATTAACATAGTTTTAAAGCTTTGAGATAAGGACATCATCTCCTTTTCTTTTCCTGATTTTCTTATTAGACAGAATCTATAACAAATTCTCCTTGTGAGAAAGAAAGGGATAATGTGGGGTGACATACATATACCACATACAGTGGATTTTTGTAGAAGCTCATTTATAATAATGTCTGTAGTACACCTTTTGAAAGCACCTAATAAACCCATTTTATTTTCTAACTATTTTGGTTAGTTTCCAAAAATACTATTCCCACTAACTTAAAATGCTCTGTTATAGGTAGACTTGGATGTTTAATTCTGAAGTTCTAAGAGCCAGATTCTTGTTGTCTGTAATTGGAGAAAGACATTCCTAGGAGGACATCATCCTGGTTCACACAGTGCCCATATTTCATTTATTATTTCCAAGTCCTTTATCATCAATGTCATTAGGTTTGGCCAGATACAAGGAAGTTAGAGTTCCCCACCACCAACAGGAGTATGAAACAGACTTAAAAAGATGAAATATTCATTCTCTGGTTGTGAGGCAATGAGTTCCTGAGATGGAATAACCCAAGAAGTAGGTGTAGAGCAGATATCATCTAATGCAAAACCTGCAACGTGCTAATAGAGAACTAGAACAAAATACCAAAATGAGAGGTCTGAATGAGAGGTCAAAAAATCAGCACGAAAATTCCAAGAGACATGCTCTCTAAAGCCTCAGTAAGACAAAGAGGGCAGCAGAGAGGAGAGATCATTTCTCCAGGCAAGGGTATACCAGAGGCTACTCAAAGTAAGAGGCTCCTGAAACTGTGAAGAAGGATCTACAGAAGTTCATTCCTCTCTGAAGGCTTCTCTGATGGCCCAGAAAGACACAGGTGTCCTCCTGTTCAGGATCTTAACAGAACTCATACCAAATTCCCCTATACCACTCATCATAGTCAGGGGGAAGACCTATTCATGAGTCTTTCAATTTCTACTTTAAACAGCATAGCTTGAGGCCAGGAATGCTGTCTTTCCATCTGTATATCTACTACTTAATGCATAGTGAATGTTCAACAACGACTTCTTAATGCATAACAAATGTTCAACAACTATTTGTTGAATAAATAAGTGAATAAACAAATATGAAAATGAGGTAGCAGATAGTCCAAATAGCAAAGATCAGAGAAACTAGGTGAGACAGGAGAAGTTTGAGTCAGTGCCCTTGGGGAGCAAAAGCCCATGGTCCTTGGTTTCTACCCAACCATGGCCACCAGCTTGGCATCTACTCTCAAGTGTTTCTGCTCTAGCAACATCAAAACTTAACTTTCTCCCCTGCTCTCAAGATCTAGACTTCTGCACATTCATCCTCATTTTGCATGTGTTCAGTTGCCTGTCTCTTAATCTCATCTCCTCTATTTCCTCTCACCTCTTCTTTCTCAAATCAATACTCAAATACTCTTTATTCCTCAAACCTGACATCTGAATCCCCTCCAACTCCCACATTTAGGACACTGCAACAGACTTCTTTCTTTCCCTACCCATATTCCTGTTATTCAAGAGTTCTTCTGCCCTGCTAAATCTTGTCCCTGGAACAAATAATCACCCACAGATGATAGGGCAAATTATCTTAGATAAGAAAGTCTGTCTTGGATATATTAGAGAAAGTGTTTTCACTAAAAGAAACTACAGGATGTGAATAATATAGTTGAATTTTTAAACATTCTTAAGAATTTGCAGGATCTGCAAAGAGTGAGGAGGAGGGGAGGGTTAGGGGGAGAAGGGAAAGGAAGAGGAAGAAAAATATGAAGCAGAAAGAGGAGATGGTAGAAAAGAAAGAAAAGGAAAAGAAAAACTACCTTGTTATGATAGGCAGTACGACTCTCTTCCCCAGAAAACAACTCACAGAAAAGAGCCTACTTGCTGAATTCATTGGCTACTTCTCAGTCTGTAACTTACTTGATACCCACCCTTCCTGCAAGTCTCTTTCCACGGCCTCCAAGACACCTCTGGTTCTGACTGATTCCCAGTCACCTTTGTAGTCCCCTTTTTCTATCCTCAGCCCTTACGTTTATTGTTCCTCAAGATTTTCTTCCATATGCTTTGCTATTCTTCCATCAACCCTTGGTTTCAGCTACCAGTGGGATAATGCTGATGATTTCAAAGGCCATGCCATCAGCTCAGATCTCTTCTTTGTGATTCTGTATCCAACAGCCTTTTGGACATTTTAGCCTTCATGTGCTGCAAGCACTTGGAATAAAACACACCTAGTACTGAACTCATCATTTACACCACTCCCAACTGTTTTTCTTGTATAATTTATAATTGAGATTGGTATCACCAACGATTTTATTTCTCAAGTCAGAACCTGAGCTCATACCTCCCCCCATACCCACATACTTACTTAATAAATTTCTGTTAATTTCACTGCCTACATTTTTCTTGAATCCTTCCAATTATTGCCTTCATTACTTCTCCTAAGCTCCTGCAATATGGGTGCACCTACTCTAGAGCCCTCTAATTCACTCTCCATGAGGCAGCTTAGGATCTTTCTAAAATCTGAAGCTGATAGCATCCATGTCTTATTTAAAGTATTTTAATGTCTTTCCTTATGCACTGTATGTCAGGTTTCTCTAATGCCGTCTCAAAGGACTTTATCATCCGGTTGTTTCTTATCTATAGCCCTTTATGTTCTCTGTGCTCCAACAGCTGCTTTTAGTTGCCCAAATATACCATGTTTTTCTCATATGCCAGCCTTTGTCATACTTTCTCTGAGACCAGCAGAGAGAAGCACTGAAAAACACTGTTGGATGAACGAATGCGTGAATATGAAAGAATCTATAATTGCTGGTGACTGATTTAAAACAAACTAACAGCCAAAGAAATAAACAAAAAACCTCTGCTGCTTATTTTTTGCTTTTACCCAGGAATATAAAAATTAGTATCATACAAACAAAGATAAACAGTGTCTTTTCTGCAGCAAGGGACTTTATTTAATTCCTTTAGCATAATTTGATTTTGCCTTTTAAAAAAATTAAACTGCATTTATTATAGAGGGTTTTATGGTTCCCCAAATGTATGCTTGCTGGTCTGTCTGCAAATTGTATTTTCCAAATGTCTGTTTTTCCTAGAACTATTTGCTTATTAGAAGCTAGTTATTATTTTTCCAGGAATGGCAGCATAAAGCTCAAGTATTTGTTTGTAGTAGGGCAATCCTAGAGATTTTGGATTTGTTTATGTTTCCCCAGATTCTTGTTCCATCATAATGTAGCATTCTGATTTTGACCAAACCTCAGGGCTTTGGCCTGTGGTCCAATAAATGGGTGTGCACACACATTGTCCAAATAAGTAAAATATGCTGGTGGTGTCCAACCCATCTCTTGGCTACTTCTTAAACTGCCAAGTGGCTGCAGAAGCTCATGACTATTTTATCACAGGAGCTAATTTTCTCTGTTCAAAATTCAGTTACCTAGCTTTGATATCACAACTGTCAAGAATAAAACTTCTTTTTTCTTATGTTTAGGTTTGATTATACAATTCCTTGGCAAAATAATCATGTATCAGTATCAGTTAGGGCACTGCAAATGAAACTGGCTTCAGAGGATTTAAGCAGAACAAGAATTTTTAAAAAGGATACAGGGCAGCTTAAGACTTGTCAGGAAGGCTGGAGAACCACATAAACTCATGCCATTTCCCCCAGGGTGCAATATCCCTTTTGATTTATACTTTTTCTGTGAAGGAGGAGTTTCAGAGGTTTTTCATTGGCCATTCCTACCACAGTGGCTCTTACCATAGGTCAGGGAGCTGATGTGGAAATTCTGCCTGATGTTGATGACTCCTAATCCAGTTATACCCTAAAGATCTAGACTCTACCCTTCTCCCCTCCCCTGGGTGTACTATGGGGTGGGCTTGGCTGAACATTCTATTTATTCCATGACCAAATAAATCCTTACTCCTTGACTAAGGGAAATACAGCAACATTCCAAGTCCCCAGGAATCATCCATTAGCTCAGGGCCAGTACCATGGGGATCCTGATATCCCCTTTTAGACCAAGAAGCCACTTCAAAGACAGTATCTTTCACCTGCATCACCAGCCTTCAGAGAGCCACCATCAAGGAGAGGAAGAGTTAGAGAACCAGGAAAAACTCTAGGAAACTAGTGTTTTTTTTCACTGTCTTTAGCCCCAGCCAGGCTACGTTAGCTATCTTATCCCCCACCGCAGTGTTTTTTAAAGGTGCTAGGACAGCTCTCAAAGCTTTCGTAACAGGAATGCCTTGCAGGCCACCTTGAGGGCCATAGTTGGGGAATGACAAAACAGCCTCCCCACAATAAATTGTCTACAACATTCCTATCTCTCTAGGTCTTTGGGCTCCTTTAATTACATTAAAATTTAAAATGTCTGTCATCTCAAATATAAAGATAGTGTGAGTCATCAATACACCTGGGCAGGTAGAAAACCAAATTTATTCATGAAGCATTGCTTCCTGTGGGCTCTCCAAGTCTCAACATCTGTTCCATTTGTGTTCACGGTTTCATACAAATGACTCACTGATTAAAGACTGAGAAGCTATTAAAGGAGATTGAGGGGTTCACAGAATTTCCAAGGTAGCTGGAAAAGCAGATTCAGAGGACACACAACCTCAGAGGACTCAGGTCATCAAATCAGGCCAAAAACCTGTTGCTGCCTCCACAACCCCACCCTAGGCATTTGTCCCATGCTCCAGCTTCAGTGATGGCCACCCTAAGAACCCCTGTCTATGACAGCTCGTGCCATCGCTAGAGAGGATTCCCTGAAGAACCTGCTTGACTGAGGCAGCAGTTTCTAATTTATAGTCTAGGATGGTGTAAACATACCTATGTTCCAGTGTCTAAGGAGGCTGGGGAAGCAAGTATCTGCCATGGTTACCTTCTGTGGTGGGAAAGCAGCTCAATGTGTAGGGGATATCACAGATAGGAAATTCCCCAGACATAGGAATCCATTTCTGATGCTGAGCAGGCAAAATAATGGCATATGCCTACTGCAGACTGTTTCCAGACTAAAGCTTCATCAAAACATTTTGAGATGTCATGCCTACAACATTTGTGATTTGGTCACTCTAATTTCCTGTTCACTAGCTTGCTGATGACATACAAATTGATGCAGCAGCAATGCCATAATCCATAGAACTTAGCATGCCATCAATTGTGAGTCATGCCCTTATTCTATGTACAGCTAAAGAAATGCTGCCAAGTGTCCTATGATTTGTTAAAGGAAGAACAAAACTCTCATGCAAATTTAAAGTAAGCACATCAAAGATTTTATTCAACTTGTAAATTATTGAGAGAATGAGTATAAAGTTAAATCAGTCCAAAGAGCATTTGAGAAGCTGGGTGTATATAGAGGTGATTTACTAGATTGTTGGGTTAAATTTGAACAAAAAGAGCAAAAAACTGATTAATATCAGACAAAGCTATAGCCATATCACTGGAATTATCAATTTCACAGGATAGAAATGATTTGTATTTCTACTGGACTAAATCTATAGTCTAAACTCTTCCTCTATAAAGTTATAAAATATTCAAGTAAATAGAAAATCAAACCTAGCACTGCACTGAAAAAAAAATTTTTTTTATTGTCTATTTCCAAGTTTGGGATATTATTTTGATAGCGTCAATGTTTTCATATTACTAAAAGCTCTTTTGGATTTATTTAGAATAGACTTTTAGCATATGTCAGTCTTGTGTATGCATAAAAAATACACTAAATAGAGAGTTCTATGTATCTACATTCAAAGTCTTATAATTTATTTTTCAACTCAGAATCATTAAAGTTTATATTTTTTCTGTGTATTACTGTTCTTCATGCTATCAAGAGCATTAGAGATGCAGCATTTCTTTTGAGCATTATTTTTTCTCTGGAATTTTCTTCCAAGAAGCTAATACCCATTCTGGAATTTTTGATGCTGGAACATCCTTGATTTTTTCAGGTGTGAATAGAAGATTACAAGGCAAGGCCAATACTCATATTCCTTTCTCAAATGGTCTTTAAATGTGTGAAGGGTTTGGAGAGCTTACCTTTAAATGGCTAGGTTTATGAATGTGCAGGCACTAACAACCACACCATTACGGCTTTCTGACTGACAGGCTATAAGGCATCATCAGTTGTGAAGACACATTCCAATTTGAGAGCTGAGCTGCTATAGTGTAAAACATGTGTTAGAATTGATGAAATATAGATAGTGCTACATAAATAGATCTAAATATGTATATAGGTCATGGTTTGACTTTGCATTATGTAAATGGATTTTTCTTACCTGTGCAGACATTAAAATATAGTGCTAGATGAGGCAGAGATGGCAAAATATTCTTAAGATACATTTTCCCCTTCTTCATCTTAACAAGGGAGCACTTATCCCACTGGATTTTAGCAGGACAGTGACTACCCAGCTAAATGTACATTTCCCAGCATCCCTGCCATGAAGGGGTGGCCTGATGACTAAATTTTGGCAAAAGGTGAAGCAGAAGTGATATGTGCAACTTTCACATCTCATTTTTCAAAGAAAGCTTTCACTCCCCACTTCTTTTTTTGCCCTTTCCTATGTGTGTGAGCTGGAATAGAGACTTGGTGCTCCACAGGGTGGTGTGGGGTGGATGCAATAGAAGAAATTAAGTGACTGGATTAACCCATGGGGCAAAGCTTTTACTTGCCTTATTGCACAGGAGAGAAATACATTGTTTGACTCAGCGCCTAGCCCACACCCTACATTAATGCACGAGGTCCTAGAGGAATGCTGGTTTTTCTAGAATAATTTGGTTTATCTTCTTGACTCAATGGAAGTGACTGGGTAATTTTAGATTAAGGCAGATCTGAGGATTTCTAGTGATCAGACATCCATACAACTTCATAGGCTAAGTCAGCTCAAACTTGAAGTCAATTCAACTTAACCTGAATAATCCTTAGGCCCACCAGCTGTCAGTGCTGGAGAAAGTTTTGTTTTGTTTTGTTTAACATTTGTCTTCAATTTTGCCATTCCAGTGGGCACATGCCACGTGACAGGAACCCCAGGAAGGGCTTATACTTACCAGTCCTCAATTATCAGTTCTCATTTCAGAAGGGTGCTCTGGTCTCTTCACCAATCACATTTACAGTTTAATCACAATACATCAAACCTCTCCCGTCCATTTAATCCCAAAAGTGGGCTCCTGTGCTTCCTTTATTCTCTGCAGCTTAGCTTAGCCATTATGAGAGAGAGGAAGTGCATTACAGTTTTAACAGAAGAAAAACAAGACTTAGTGATCATGAGATTCCAAAACATATTATAATATTAGGAGTCTTGGTGAAGAAATTGGTGTTGGATTGTGGAAAAGAATAGGGAGTCAAAAAACAAACTCTTGAATTATTGAGATTTAGAATGATAAAGGTAAAATTCAAATTGGCTGATAAATGATCTTGGGATATCCATTTCAAAAGAAGCTGACTTAAATTTCAATTTCAAATTGGACCCTAAAATAAATTTCAGTTGGACTTTAAGTTCTAATACTATAAAAATGTTAAAGAATGACAATTGTTTTAAATAATATGATGAGAGAGGAAAGTTTCCAAATCCCCAAACAAAGCCAGAAACAACAGATTGAAAGATTTGATGATTCAGAAATTCAAAATTTTTATCGCAAAATATGCTGCGCACAAATTTTAAAAGAAGTATCAGACAAAATATATATCTTAAAGAGTTATATACATTATATGAAAATGCGTTCCTACAAATCGATCAGAAATTTAAAAAAAAATAGGGACCAAGCATGGTGGCTCATGCCTATAATCCCAGCACTTTGGGATACTGGAGTGGGTGGATCGCTTGAGCCCAGGAGTTTGATACCAAAATGGCAATATCCTGTCAGAAAGAAAAGAAAAAAAGAAAAGAAAAGAAAGGAAAGAAGGAAGGAAGGAAAGAAAGAAAGAGAGAGAGAAAGAAAGAGAAAGAGAGAGAGAGAAAGAAAGAAAGAGAAAGGAAGAAAGGAAGGAAGGAAGAAAGAAAGGAAGGAAGGAGAAAAGGCAAAGTGGGTATTACAAAGAAAGAAATACAAATAGCTGAAAGACATAGAAAAGACTCTCAATCTCACTGGTGAGAACACAAAATAAAATAATACTGACATATAAT
The DNA here is from genome assembly GCF_048565385.1 of Saimiri boliviensis. Classification (NCBI taxonomy): domain Eukaryota; kingdom Metazoa; phylum Chordata; class Mammalia; order Primates; family Cebidae; genus Saimiri; species Saimiri boliviensis. The sequence goes on along the minus strand of NC_133449.1, from coordinate 37,181,009 downwards.
CTTTACTCATCAAATGGACTTGTTAAAAAATGTGTGTTAATATGTTGTCTATACTAGAGTTTCTCACCCATGATTGTGCCACAAATGGGTTGCAGGTGCTGAGATATTTCTTTCTGCACTCTTGGGGCAATGAGCAGGATCTAGTGGCCCAGATTGCCCCCAGACAGTTGTTTCCTAGTGCAGAAACATCTATTTATATCAGGGTGCTGTACAAACATTATTTATATGAATGTCACATTGTAATAAAGTCTGGGTAGGGCTGGTCTAGGGTTTGGAAAAATGAGATGGTGCCACCCTCTCAAAGGACAGTTTAGTAGATTCCTCAAATTTAAAATAGTCATGACTTTTGTGTCAGAAGCTCTACTTTGGAGAATCTACATGGCAGAAGCATTTTCACTTGCATAGATAGAGGGAAAAAAACATGTATATACACAAATACACACTTAAAATATGTATTCCTTGTTAGCATAGTTTTTACTTGTGAAGCATTCAAAACAAACTAAGTGTTGACAAAGCAATGATTAAATAAATTATATTAATATCAAGGAATATTATGTAAGAAATGAAGGAAAGAAGAGACAGAAGATGCACCAAATAAATGTATACTATTAAAATAAATTGGACAACAATATGTATAACATGATTCCATTTAAGATTATATATACACATATATCGTGTGTATCTTTGTGTGAGTGTGATGTTTGTGTCTGCATGTGTATAAATGTACAAACAAAAGTCTAGAAAGACAGACTCCAAAAATGTTTAAATGGCTATGTTAAACTTCTGGCCAAAATATCTCCATAAGCTACATATGCTGCTCTCCCTTTAAAATAAATTCACACAGTGTTAATAGACAAATACCTTTAATGCACTAAAAAGACATGACTGTAGTCAAGAACAGGATAAACATTCCCATGGTTCAGAAAAGGGATAGAAATACAGAGAGGTGAGAAAGATTTCCCAACAAAAAATGGTCAAAGCATCCAGGAACTCAAGTCAGGCTATGGAAAGGAGAAGCAGTCAGTGTCACTGTGAGAAATGAGAGTTGAGAAGGACTCCCCTGATAATGAAAGCAAATCATCCCAGAGCTGCAATTCGTGCTCCAACTCATCCAGCACACAGCTGCTGTCCACAGTTCCTGGAGGAAGCGTGGACAGTTAGCCTTCCATGAAGTGAGCTAAGGTGTCCAATGACTCACAAACAGGATCTGCAGGAGAACCTGCAGTCACCAGTGGGATACCTGATTCACCACAGGGGACCCAGATGGGTCATATGGAAATAAGATACACACACACACACAACTCCTATTCAAGACAAGTTTGCACATTGGAATATAGATATCAACTGGCCATGTATATGACCAAATAATTTCACTTCTAGCTATATGTTCTAGAGAAAATCTCGCATGTGTGTTCAGGGCCATATAGATAAATATATTCACTGAACTTTTGCTTATAGCAGAACAATGACAATTGCAAATAATATAATTGCCCATCAATAGGGAATGCTTAAACAAAATTTGAAACATTAATATAATAGATTACTACAAAGAATTAAAATTGAAGTTTTTTTTTATATTAACAAAGATCTCAAAGGCATAGCAATGAATAAAACTAATTTTCAGAACAAAACACATAGCATATAATTTATATAAGTAAATAATATGTATGGTTTACTGGTTAATGAATACATAGTTAAAAAAACAGAAAGGATATATACCAACTTCATGATAGTAATTGCCTTCAGGAAGAGGTATATGATATGGTTTGGGATGAACAAAGAGATTTCATCTTTCTCTATAATGTTATATTCCTTTTATTTTGAAAATTGGGAGAAAATGGGAAAATATGCTACATTGTGGTCATTCTGAGTAGAAGTGGGTAATTGGTATACCAGTGCCTGCTATGTTACTTTATGCATTGTTTAGTTCTTTCAAAGCTTTTTAGAATAGAAAGTTAAGTAAATAAGGTAAGATTGGAGAGCGTGTGTGAAGAAGAAGAATTTCAGCTTTTGCTCTGATATTTTTGTAATAGCATGTTGAATGGAATATAATTGATACTTTAAAATTCATAACTTGGCCCTAAAGCTGAGTAAATACCAAGAGATGCTAACTACCTTACTTTCTCAACTTTGAAGGTCCAGATTCATCCTCTAGGGTATGCAGAGAAGCAGACCAGCCCCACCTCAGTTTATCCCTCATCTCTACCCAGCAGATAATGAGAGAAGCTCGAGCAAATGGCAGATGGTTTGGGGGAAGTGCTGAGGCTGTTCCCTCCCTTGTCCTTCAACCTTCCTCATCAGGCAATGTGATAGAGGTTTGGAATGGGAAAACCTGCAAGAAGAGGAAACTGGCATCTCAGTCTGCTTGAGCACTGAACTTGGAGATTGACACTGGGCCCATCTCAAGTGTGGCAGAGGAGAATTAGAGGGGAGGCCCAGAAGGACTCTGGCATTTCTTCCTTTCTCAGCTGGGCCCAGTTCTCTGTTGCTGCCCCACCAGCTCTTTTCCCTTAGATTCTTTTTCTCTTGTTCCCAGTTACAAATCACAGCCAACTGGCTCCCAGGACCCTTTGCCCTGTTTGAAGACACAAGTCCTTTCCATTTACTAGTACTGGTGATATGGTTTGGCTGTGTGCCCACCCAAATCTCATCTTGAATTCTTATGTGTTATGGGAGGGACCTGGTGGGAGGTAATTGAATCATGAGGGGCAAGTCTTTCCCATGCTATTCTAATGATAGTAAATACATCTCATGAAATCTAATGGTTTTAAAAAAGAAGAGTTCCTCTGTATAAGCTCTCTTTTCTCTTGTCTGCTTCCATGTGAAATGTGTCTTTCACCTTCTACCATGATTATGAGGCCTTCCCAGGTATATGGAACCATAAGTCCAATAAATCTCTTTCTTTTGTAAATTGCCAATCTTAGGTATGTCTTTATCAGCAGCATGAAAATGGACTAATATAGTAAATTGGTACCAGTAGAGTGGGGCACTGCTGAAAAGATACCTAAAAATGTGGGAGCAACTTTGGAACTGGGTAACAGGTAGAGGCTGGAACAGTTTGGAGGTGCACAGAAGACAGGACAGTGTGGGAAAGTTTGGAACTTACTAGAGAATTGTTTAACAGTTTTGACAAAAATGCTGATAGTGATATGAACAATAAGGTCCAGGCTGAAGTAGTCTCAGATGGAGATGAGGAACTTATTGGGAACTAGAGCAAAAGTGACTATTGTTATATTGTAGCAAAGAGAGTGGTAGCATTTTGCCCCTGCCCTAGAGATTTGAACTTGAAGGAGATGACTTAGGGTATCTGGAAGAAGAAATTTCTAAGCAGCAAAGCACTCAAGAGGTGACTCGGGTGCTGTTAAGGGCATTCAGTTTTAAAAGGGAAACAGACCATAAAAGTTTGGAAAATTTGCAGCCTGACAATGCAATAGAAAATACAATCCCATTTTCTGAAGAGAAATTCAAGCCAGTTGCAGAAATTTGTATAAGTAACAAGAAACTGAATGTTAATTACCAAGACAATGGAAAAATGTCTCCAGGGCATGTAAGAGATCTTTACAGCAGACCTTCTCATCACAGGCCTGGAGGCTTAGGAGGCAAGAATGGTCTTATGGGCCAGCCCCCCAATGTCCTTCTGTTTTGTGCAGTCTAGGGACTTGGTGCCCTGCATCCCAGCTGCTCCAGCCATGGCTAAAAGGGGCCAAGGTACAACTCAGGCTGTTGCTTCAGAGGGTGGAAGCCCCAAGCATTGGCAGCTTCCACAGTGTCTTGAGCCTGTGGGTACACAGAAGTCAAGAAGTGAGGTTTGAGCACCTCCATCTAGATTTCATAAGATGTATGGAAACAGCTGCCCAGGCAGATGTTTGCTATAGGGGCAGGGCTCTCATGGAGAACCTCTACTAGGGCAGTGCAGAAGGGAAATTTGGAGTTAGAGCCCCCATACAGAGTCCCTACTGGGGTACCACCTAGTGGAGCTATGAGAAGAGTGTCACTGTCCTCCAGAACCCAGAGTGGTAGATCCACTGACAGCTTGTGCCATGTGCCAGGAAAAGCTGCACACACTCAGTGCCAGCCAATGAAAGCAGTGGGGAGAGGGGCTGTACCCTGCAGAGCCACAGGAGTGGAGCTGCCAGGACCATGGGAACCCATCTCTTGCATCAGCCTGACCTGGATATGAGGCATGGAATCAAAGGACGTCATTTTAGGGCTTTAAGATTTAACCGTCCCACTGGATTTCAGACTTGCATGGGGCCTGTGGCCCCTTTGTTTTGGCCAATGTCTCCTATTTGGAATGGTTGTATTTATCCAATGCCTGTACCCCCATTGTATCTAGGAAGTAATTAACTTGCATTTGATTTTACAGGCTCATAGGTGAAAGGGGTTTGCCTTGTTTTGGATGAGACTTTGGACTGTGGACTTTTGAGTTAATACTAAAATGAGTTAAGACTTTGGGGAATTGTTGGGAAGGCATGATTATTTTTGAAATGTGAGTACATGAGATTTGGAAGAGGCCAGAGGTGGAATGATATGGTTTGTATCTGTCCCCACTCAAATCTCATGTCGAGTTCCCACATATTGTGGGAGGGAACCAGTGGGAGGTAACTGAATCATGGGGGCAAGTCTTTCCTGTGCTACTCTCATGATAGTGAGTAAGTTTCAAGAGGTTTGATGGTTTAAAAAGAGGTGTTCTCCTGCACAAGCTCTGTTTTCTCTTGTCTGCTGCCATGTGAGATATGCCCTTCACCTTCTGCCATGATTGTGAGGCCTTCTCAGCCACATGGAACTATAAGTTCAATAAACCTCTTTCTTTAGTAAATTTCCCAGTCTGGGGTTTGTCTTTATCAGCAACATGAAAATGGACTAATACAGATGGAAAGTTATCAAATCTACAGAATTTACAAAGTTTGGGTTTGTGTAGTCCCTGGTCTGAGGAGACTACTGGAAGCCCCCTTGTACTGCCTTCACTTCTTGTGAGTAAGCATAGGGTTCACCAAATCTCAACACACCATTGATTGGCTCTTCAGAGCCCAGCATGCCTCCACTAAGATTTCTTTTCAGTAAAGTAGTGCTTATCTACTTCTTGTATAGATATTGACAGTCTTTGATGAATCAATCAAATTTGATCAATACGCTTAGATTTTTTTTTTTTTTTTTTTTTTTTTTTTTTTTTTTTTTTTTTTTTTTTTTGGTAAATCACAGAAGCCACCAAAGAAGTCTGTGGTAGAGAGGGTTGGCTAACTACCATCAACCTCACTACGAGGTTATAATGAAATTGAGGCTCAGATCTAGTATGCCAGACAGAGATGGTCTGCACAAGAATCCATAAACACAGCAGGCACAAACTAATCAGATGACCTACTCTGCTACTTGGGAAGTCACAGCTATCCTTTAGGTCCTCCATCCCTGTGTGACACATTCCTGCAGGAAGGTAGCCACACACCTTAGGCAGGATTCTATTTCTTCTAGTCAGGATCATGCAAGCAGAACTCCTCTTAAACAAATGGTTTTCAGCTGGGATGACTTTGCTCCCCAGGAGATATTTGGCAATGTCTGGAAACATTTTTCATTGTCATAGGGAGGAAAAGGTAGTGTACCACTGGTGTCTAATGGGTAGAAGCCAGAAATGCTGTTACACGTGCTACACGGCACAGGACAACACCCCTGCAGCAAAAAATTATGTAGCCCAAAATGTCAATAGTACTGAGGTTGAGAAATCCTATCCTAAACCAATGGCTGGATACAGAAGCAATTACGGAGAAAGCCTTTGGCACCATCTCAAAGGGGACAGGACAAACCTTGCCAGATTCTGAAACTCTATTCATGCAAGGGTAGAGACAGTGTCTTTAAAGTATTTTAGCCAATCTACACATACTGAATACTTTTAATTTCACCAATAAGTCCTCTTTTACATCATTTGTTATGCTAATTAAAAAGTCACCAGTTTCACCAATCAAAAAAAAATTTGACATCAGTTTGTTAATTAGTAAAGCTTCATTGTTGATTAAGTTATAGGTAGCAGCAAGCATGGGATGGATTTAGAAAGTAGGAAATACTTCAATTTAGCCAAAATGTTAGGCCCCTGCAGGAAGGTCTCAGAACATAAGACTAACAAGGTAGACTAGAGTAAGAAAAGAAGGGCTTTAAATGTGCTCCCAGATCACTTTTGCACAAATTCTCCACAGAGGCCATTAGCAGGCAGTTAGCATTAAGTATTAAGTGTGGTTAACCCTTCCCTTTGTGGCTCACTCAGATGGGCTTGATATGCCAGCAGAAAGCAGGCACCTTTTGCCCCATGTTGTCATACTAACTAGAATTAGACATATCTACCCTACTTTTATAGAGCCTAATGATTCATTTCCTATGTAGTTTATGTGATATTCTATTCTTTATTTGGCCAAATTCTGCCTGAAGGGCTTCAAGAAAACCTACATTTTTCTAAATCACTAAAAATTTTTTACATTCTTCTACAGAAGAAGCATTGAATTTTACATATCCTTAAAGGAAAAAGATACAAAATATATATTTCTGTATTTAGACATGTAGGTATTACATTATAAATATATAAATGCTAAATATATACATTTTAGCTTATTTTTCTAAGTTGATAATAAAGGAATGAAAGCTGGTTATTAAAGTTATTTAATCAGGGTTGGAGAATCAGCATAGAAGAATGAAAGTCTGGAACATATGTACAGTTTTTCAAAGCCAGACAAAAAATATGCTTCACATAAAAGTTGAAATTGATTGACATTACGTAATCAGAAAAAAATCAGAACTTTCTAGCACATAAATGTACTAATCATTTTGTAAATAAGGGCTACAAATCATATGCAACCTAGGGAATATAAGTGAAACCATTTTGTTATCATTCAAATATGTATCAGTGGGGAAGATTTTTAAAAGCCTTATACTAAACATTGTTTTCTCTAAGAATGAGAATGGTATCACTTATTTAAATTTTTTTTTAAAGACAATGTATTCAAAAGCCAGAACAAATGAAGATTATAAAAGCATTTTTAAAAATTGTAATTCATAAACACCATTGAAAATGTAGTGAGGTACAATTAAAATGATTAAACAATGTAAAGTTTAATAATGAGGAATTAACCAAACAAACACATTTTATGTGCTTCATAAACAGCTGAGGCTACTTTATAGCATTCACTGATGAAGAAATAAATTCTGATCAATTATTATAATTAAATGACTGAACATAGGGGATGGGAAAAAAATGGAGACAAGGGTTCTCTAGGGAACACAGATATTATTGTTTTAAGAATATTTATTTAACAAATAGCTGGTGCTTACTCTTAAAGCCTTTCACAAATACTGACTTATTCAATCTTCATATAATAACTTGATTATATAAATACTACTATTATTTTCTTTTTAAAGAATAAGGAAATCAAGGTAAAACAATTTGTCTAAGGTAACAGAAAAAGGTTGTCATAAATCTCTGGGAAGCATTAAGTACCTAAGATTTCTAGAAAATGTCAAACTATGTTTAGATTAAGAAGGACATAATAGGGCTTCAATCTACTAGAGAATATATTTTAATGTAAACAAATTACATCAGAAAACAATTACTTCATTCACTTTGGCTTTATCTTTTCCATCAAGAATGATCTTCCATCTGACAGATAGAACAAGCATCATCAGTAGAGAATTAAGACCTAGATGTGAGGTAAATTTGAAAGGAAGCACCTAACCACACTAAATGAATTCAGTTCTCTACACCCAGATTAATTTCATTTCAGTAGGCTAAAATAACTCTCAGGTGTGATTATGATAACCTTGAGAAATCCGGAAGAGTAAGACATGAAGAACAAAACTGAAGATGAGCAGATGTCTTGATTTTCAGAAATGAGGAAAAAGTACTATTGCATCTTAGTAACTAACTGGGTAAATGTTAGTAAACAGGATCCATAAACAGAAATTGATGAGCACTCAGAAAGAACACAGTACCAGGAGTCAACATGAGTTTCCAAAGAAAAAGACATGCCAAACTAACCTCACTACTATTTGGATCAGGAAAATGGAGGCAAGTCTTAGGTATCCATTATTCCTGTCTATGTCACCTAGGAGAGGAAATGTCTTGGAAAGATAAGTGATGTATTCCATGGCATGCCATGAGCAAACAGCAAGGATGTCTTCCCACCTGCACTACTGTTTGGAAAGCCCAATTTTTAAACTGGGTCATACTGCTTGAAAATTTCCTCCCACACATGTAGCTCTCCAAATAGCCAAATTCAACACTATAGCCAATATGAGGAAAAATCAAGGTTGTGTGTGTTAAGTAGGGGGAACAAGAGATACCAGGTGGTGTAGACAGCACAAAGCAATATGTGATCTCCAAATAAATACAGCCCCAGAATTTGGGGACCAATCAAGAGGGTGATAGTCTATAAAACTAATGCTAGCAGATCCAACTCAAAAATAAAATGTCATGTGCTGAAGAAAGGCATCCAAATAGGGTTTGCAAATGTGTGGGTTTTTTTTTTTTTAATCTAAAGAGAGTCCTAAAACTGATTAAGAAGCCAAAATGTCTCACACATAATCAAAGTTACCTGCTGATATCATTAATGAAAAGAAAGAGATAATCAAATTAAATTTATTATCATCTGACGGAGGAAATTATGAGTTAACAGAAGGGTGGCAAGCCACATGATGTCGAGAGAAAACAGAGCCAGAGAATAAGGATTTGGCTGGGTTTATCCAACATGGTCCAAAGTAGAGCGATATTGTCTCTGGCACTGATGACAATTTTTTGTTAATATTTTGATGACTCTCCCCCTAGTCTTTTTTGTAAAGCATATTGCAAATGCTTACATAATATTATCTTTTTTGCTTAGCCTTATAATATAAGCATTTTCCCATATTATTAAAAATTGCTTACAGAAAGAATCATACTGACATCATAATATTCCGTCATATGGAGATGCTATAATTTACTCAACTATTGCCTAATTTCTTAGTCATTTGTAATTTTTTGTGATTGCCAATATTCTGCAAAAAAATGCAAAACATTTGCTCTGCTTTGTATTATTTTCTCAGGATAATTTCTGAAAATCGAAAGACAGGGCCAACAAATACTGACATTTTAAAGCTCCTGACAAATATTACCAAACTGCTTTCCTTTGTTCTCTCTCTCGTCAGTGTCATTAGTCTTCAAAATGATTAAATCTTTGATAATTTAGAAGGTAAAATTATACCTCATTTTAATTCATATCACTTAATGAGGCTGAACATTTTTCCATATGGCTTATTTGCCGTTTGATTTTTCTCTTTTGTGAATTGTGTGTTTATGCCTTCTGTCTAGTTAGTTTCAGTGATTTTTCTTATGAATTTAAATGATCTCTATGTGGTAAAGAAATTAAGTGCTTTATTTGTCACACATATTGCCAATTATTTTTACCAGTTTTTCCCCTTAATGGCATTAGTTCTTTATGTTTTGTATTTCTACATGATGAAACATTTTTCTTTTCCTATGTTATCTTTTCTATGACTTTTTAATTTAAAAGGTTTCCTAATCCTTAGATTTAAAATATTCTGTTTTAGTCTAGATTTGTGTTGGGCCTTAATAATGCATTCGCATAGGATGTATTTTGAGACATGATATGAAATATGGATCTGAATCTTTTTCTTTCAACTTTCTTGTATTTTCAGCAATGTAGGTATATGCAACTGGCATTTACAAATAAGTCCTCTTCTCCTTTATGATTTGTGATGTTTCCTTAAGAATATATTCAGTTCTTTTGCATAATAGACAAAAGGGAGCGAGCTATTCTTTCCTGTCCATCTTTCAATTTATACCAGCATTATACTGTTTTAATTAATAGAGCATTTTAATCAAATATAAATAGGGCTATAAACTCTCTATTTTCAAAAAGTTTGTTTATTGTCTCCAGTTTGTTATTTTAATTTAGCTTTGAAATAACTTTTCAGATTCAACAAAATCCAAATGGAATATTAATTATACTCTGCTTCACAAGAATTAGCATTGAAATACCAAGAGCAGGAATAGTGTCTGTTGGAAAAACAATAATTCTCAGTGCTCTTTCTGAAACCACGAAATTACCTTGGTTTTGAGGCTTTGTCCAATAAAACCTTTTGATTATAAACTAGTTTTCAAAATGCCTTGATGTTAGTAAAATTATGCTCAAAAAGTAGACCTAAGTGAGCATATTTCCTGAAAAAATGTATTGCCTATTAAAAATAAATACATATACATTCCTGCTAATCAAAATATTCTAAGTCTTTACCAAATAAAAACAGCAAATATTGTTTTTTTCTTGACTGAAAAGATAAAAAGCTGAGAATTGGTTGGGTGCAGTGGCTCAACCTGTAATCCCAGCACTTTGGGAGGCCAAGGCAGATGAATCATGAGGTAAAGAGATTGAGACCATCCTGGCCAACATGGTGAAACCCGTCTCTACTAAAAATAAAAAAATAAGCTGGGCATGGTGGCACGTGCCTGTAGCCCCAGCTACTCAGGAGGCTGAGGCAGGAGAATCACTTGAACCTGAAAGGTGGATGTTGCAGTGAGCCAAGATCACACCAATGCACTCCAGACTGGCAACAGAATGAGACTGTCTAAAAAAAAAAAAAAAAAAAAAAAAAAGCTGAGAATCAGAACCTTAATGAGTGTTGATCCCACCAAACTTCCAAATTGTAACAATGGCCTAAAGTAGTTAGCTATTTTGTGTTATTCTCTGGAGTAAAAGAACCAAAAGTTTGAAAGAGATATTTAAAGTTCAACTCATGATTTACGATCCATTCTATCATTGAAGCTCCTTGACAGCATTCCTATCAAGTTGTATTTAGATAATGCTTAATATAATTATAGAAAGCACTCCACCTCCTGAGATTATTCATTTTAGAAAGCTCTGATTTTTAAATATTCTTACATAGAATACAATTATTTGCCCTGTAACTTCCCAGGTGTATTAGTCTGTTCTCACACTGCTAATAAAGATCTACCCAAGACTGGCTAATTTATAAAGGAAAGAGATTTAATTGACTCACAGTTCCACATGATTGGGGAATCATAAATCTCACAATCATAAAAGGTGAATGAGGAGCAAAGTCACTTCTTACATGGTAGAGGCAAGAGAGCATGTGCAGGGGAGCTACCCTTTTATAAAACCATCATTTCTCGAGACAGTTATTCACTATCTGGAGAACAGCATGGGGAAAACCCACCCTTGTGATTCAATTACCTCCCATCAGGTCCCTACCATGACATGTAGGAATTATGGGAGATACAATTCAAGATGAGATTTGGGTGGGGACATAGCCAAACCTCATCACCAGGAAACAAATTCTAATCCTTATGCTACTTGAAAATGCATCATACATTTGAATCTTTTATTCTCCAGGCTATGCGTATTTAATAATCTACTAAACGTCACATCCATGATGAAGATTATAATCTTAGTTTGTCTAGCAATCCTAATTAGTTGCTCTAATTTTAGTGGATTGGAGGATCAAGCCTTTTTTAATATCGCCTTTAAAACATAGCACCAGAACTGACAACAACCCAGTTCAATTGGAGAATCCCGTTCACATAACCCAAAGACAATATGCTCCGACATACAGCAGTCTGAAAGTATGTTTAATTGGACTTTTTGTTGTGTTGTGCTAAAACTGGTGACTGGAACTTATAATAGAAAACAGAAGTCCCACATTCCAGAGTTACCAAATAAAAGCGTCCAATACCAAGCCTCCCTCACTCCTTCTTCTCAGAGACTTCAGAGAGGCAAAGAGACACCAAAGAGGCTTTGAGGAATACAACCAAGTGGGCTGAGGAAGACTTAGAAGCTCAAGCAAAAGCTGAGTCCCCCTCATCAAGAAATTGTGATTTTGGGGGCCCCAGCCATGATCTCCATAGAAAACCAGCTTTGGAATAAGTTTCACTTGTAAAAAGCAAAACCATCATAGAAAGATGGCATCCACATTATCTGGAGGAAAAGAAAAACATTTTCCCTTTTATTCTAGTCTTCTCTCTTCACATATTAGCTGAGCTATTGTAGCCTGGAAGAGGGAGGCAGAGGAAGTGGTCCTGACAGAGACCAGGACAATGCAGGTGCTGGAATACCATGAGAAGGGAGTGAGCAGAGCATGCCCCGTACCTAGGGCAGTCCTAGGAACCATGGTGAAAGCCTGCACTGGGAGGAGGCAGCAAGGGGAGACTTTAACAGGAGTGAGATTAGGGCTTTTACAAAAGATAACTGGAAAGTTACAGAATTTGCTTAAGAATCATCAAATGATGGGGAAAGAAATTCAATAGACAATGGATGAAGTCAATGCTAGAACAAAATCATTTTGTATTTATATTCCACTGAGGGGCGATTTCTCAATCAACCGGTTATAAAGCCATATCTTGTTTTGCTTTGATATTTTAAGGTCAATATAGGAAAATACTAAGGCTGATTAGGACTAGTTCCAAATGGCTGCAAGATAATTCCTTTTCCCCTGTACAATACTTGAAATTAACTAGATTTCTTTTGTGTTCCAAAATACTGTTAAACAAGGCCCCAAACACCTATAGTTTGAAACAGCATCTGTATAGCTCCTAGCACCAACTCTGCATAGTTGCTTTACTGCCAGAAATACTCGCCTTAAAGAATGTGAAGCAGAGTGGAGAAAATTCTTTATACTTCAGAACAACTTTGGGTTCTCCTAGTAGCAACTGCTTGTTATCAAAAGTTCTGATTATTCAACTAATCTAAATACTAAATATTCCATGTTCCACCAGTGGTATCTTTTATATACCATACCATTTTACATTTCGAGGCCTTTGTCCCAACTTTTTTCTCTGCCTTCAAAATCCACCTTTGCATTCTGTGTGGATCTCTCTGAGTCTTCTTTCAAGATTACATCAAACAGTATCACCAGCCCCACTCTCTCATCTGGCTAGTTGTTGCCACAGGCCTTTCCCAATACCTCTATGTTAGCACTTAACCCACCACTGCATATCACTCTATTTGGTTCTCTCTCTCTCTCTCTCTCTCTCTCTCTCTCTCTCTCTCTCTCTGTGTGTGTGTGTGTGTGTGTGTGTGTGTGTGTGTGTGTGTGGTGATTTTTATAAAGACAGAGTTTTACTCTGTTGCTCAGGCTGGAGTACAGTAGTGCAATCATAGTTCACTGTAGCCTCAACCTCCTAGGCTCAACCAATCTTCCCACCTCAGCCTCCCAAGTAATTGGGACTACTTGGGAGGTAGATGCCCCTTTCTATATTTTGACAGTGAGGTCTACAAGGACAGAAGCTGTGTTTTATCTCTTTTTCATAACTCTATCATTTAGTGTGATTGAAGCACATAATTAGTGCTCAATAATTTCTTAAATAAATGTATATATTCTCCTATTTATGGATAAAAACACCTACTAAACATGAGAAGGGAGAATAACTGAGTGAAGCAGCATGAATACTCATGATATGTGATTCTGTGAGTTGCTAGATTGGACCGGCTCTACTGGTTAGGACTTTTTGATTACAAGTCACAGAAACTCAATTCAAAATAGCTTAAGTGAAAAGAAAGTTATAAACAAACAAATGGAGGAAGTTATTATTGATTCACATGCCTGGGAAGGATGGGGTCAATGTGGCCTAGGGAACACCAGAATTCATGGACTCAAGCAATCTTGCCAGATCTCCCTCTCCATCTGTCTCTCATCTTGTTTTACTCTGCTCAGCTTCATTGTCTGCTATACAAATAGGCTTTCAAAGAACGCAATCACCTGCAAATTAAAAAGTCCATCTTTGCAATTCGACATGCAAAAAAAAAGGACAATATTTTTCTCTTTCCTAGTGTTTTCTTTCTAAAATTCCACAGAAGGACTCAGCTTGGCCTGCTTAAATCACATGCCCATCCCTGGACCAAATAGGAAGTTAGGACTAAAATAATTGGTCCACGTCCAAATCAGAAAGTTTTCAACTCATCATTTTGCACTTCCAGGAGTCTTTTAATTCTTCTATTTTCTTCCTAACGATATTTTAACCAGGTTATTGAGGAAAGTTGTACATAACAATAAAAAACATGCAAAATAAAATCCACAAGTCAAACTAATCATGCTAACATTTGCTACTGTCTGAACACTACAAAATTTACATCTAAGATTTCTGGTTCTGGCAATATGGCATACTAGGGATCCTGACATAAAAGGATAATTTTTTAAAGTCCTTCCAAATAGTTACACAAACTTGTAAGAATGAAAGGGAAATTCACTAAGATCAGGAATAGACCAGACAATCTGGGTGCATGTGTGAATCCAGAGGAATTAGGTCTTTGGCCTGTAGAGGGCGCTAAAAAAACAGCCTTCGAACAGGGGAGGAAGAGGCGCCATAAGTAAGATTACCACATACAAAAAGTGAGACCCAAGAAGAAATATGTCTTCAGAGAACAAGGTGGAAAACCCCTTCAAGCACAAGCAGACAGTAAGGAATGTTGCCTGGGATCTGGAGTGGAGGGAGCTTTGTTTTGTTTCCTTTAATTCCCTGTGAATACACGACCACAAGCCAGCCTTCATATAAATGTTAGATCTATAGTATTTGCAGTAATTCTGAAAATTGCAAATAGAGACTTACAATTTAAGATGGACTATGCCCTAATGCCTAATTTAAAATGGAGTCAGAGTTAATCCCCATAGATGCCTTGCAGAAGCATCAGAAATCCTTCCTAGGAGGATGTATGCCCAAATTCAGGCTCAAAAATTTCCCACTGATAGAATTGCAGCCAATATGAGCTCACAATTAAAAAATCACAAAACAGAAACAGAAGTAAAATAACATGAGTAAGAGTCAGAGAAAAATAAAACAGGATGAGATGTGCAAATTCATTACATAGTGGAATTATATAACATAATATAAACATGGTTTTAATATTTTAAAAAATAAATGAGGGAATTAAAAGTATAATGAGAACAAGCTTAAATACATATCCATATACATAAGGAATTTCCTGCTTTATATCATATTCATCAATTCCTTTAAAATGTAATAAATTTGGCTAAACATTATATTGCTTTATAATAAATTAAGTACCATGAAACAGAATATTGATTTATCTTTTTCTTATAAGGTAAAAACTAATTTTAGCGACCTACAGCAGTTTAATCCTGACATGATATTTGTCATCTATAACTATATAATTTATTTTTTGTGTATTTTATAAAATTGTATGAAATATAATAAATTTATCACTATATTTATTGCAATAAAAAAGGAAATATAACTTTTTCTAAAAAAAAGTAAGCCCAATTGGCTAATTTCTTTAACAAAGGGAACTAGCTTTGGCAATTAGAGCAAATGGAAGATATGTTTCATAAACTAAATCACCTAAATTTTCATTGTGTATTTCTAAAACAGGTGAGAAGTCAAAAGCATTTGAAAAAATATCATATTGGTAAAAAGGTATTGAAATGAACAACATTTCTATTTTCCAACACTTTCTAAACATATTGGATGAAAAGGAGTAACTTTAAGTCTAAGAGTACCAAACAAAATTAATAGTCAGTTCATACTAGATGAAGACTTTTCAAGGATAAGGATGATTTTTTAATATTTTCCCAGAAACCAAAAAGTCAGTAATTCTAAGGACTGCATAACACATCCCTTTCAAAGGCAGGGTTGTTTTAAATTTTTTTCCACAAAATTAAACCTGAGTTATCAGCTACTAGATCATCAAAAGCAATTTTTAATTTTACAGATACAAGGGGATGTTTCCTTATGTAATTTTGGTTATATGAGCCAGAAATAGTAAAAGACTTGGGTGCCATTACAATAAGAAAATATTCATAAACATGAAATATAGGTACAAAATTAATGCTCAGCTCTCTCACAGTAAGTCATTTTCATCCAATGAAATCACAAAAATCACAAGCTAAAAAGAGTAAAAGCTATACTCATCTCATGTAGATAAGCAACTCCAGTAAAACTTTGCTTTTTCTTTAGTAGTTATTTATCAGTATGTTTATAATAGTTTGATCAATTGTATACTAATAATACTTGTTATGAAACTCAATTCAGGCCAAAATTTTAACATGGAGAGCCTTGAACTACAGAAAATAAAAGTAATCTTAGGATTTCAATTTATATACATATTTTTCTAGCAGAGAACTATGATAGGGTGATGGGGAAAGGTTTTAAATAAAAAAATAGTTTTTAGTAAGATAATCTTATCTGGGTGAAGTGGAAAACTAAGTTAAAAGAAAAAAAAAAGATACCATTTCCAAATGTTAGAAAGGCTTATTCATGTGTTTTTAACTGGAGATAATTAATATCAAATAATTGTTATTTCGATTCAATTGAATATATTTAAAAGGGAAATATAATCATTTGTTTTCAAATGTCAATATTTGTTATATATCAGAATTATATTATTTAATATGTTTTAAACTTAGAATACAATTTTTCTGGTGTTAATTTTAAAATGTGTAAGGGAGGGTGCATAATTTTTAAAATTCTCTTGGTTTCTGAGTAAAAATATAGGAGACTATGGCTTTAGGATTCAAGGCAAGTGCTTTTAAACCACTCCCTGATAAAGGACCACTTCTTTTTTTAATTTGTTTTTGTTTTTTAGGTACCACTTTTTCTTCTTCTTTTCTTTTTTGTTTTGAGATGGAGTTTCGCTCTTGTTGCCCGGGGTGGAGTGCAACGGCGTGATCTCAGCTCACTGCAACCTCTGCCTCCCAGGTTCAAGTGATTTCCCTGCCTCAGCCTCACGAGTAGCTGGGATTACAGGAATGTGCCACCACACCTGGCTAATTTTGTATTTTTAGTTAAGACAGGTTTCTCCATGTTGGTCAGGCTGGTCTGGAACTCCCAACCTCAGGTGATCTGCCCACCTCGGCCTCCCAAAGTGCTGGGATTACAGGTGTGAGCCACTGTGCCTGGCTGAGACTACTTCTTAAATTTTCTCAACTTTTGTAGAATAGTAAGTGGTACATATGTGGTCACACCACATGTCTCATTGTGCAAGTTCCACAACACATGAATTTGTCTAGACCTTGCTCAACAAACACATATTTTGTGTTGACATTAAAATATGTCCACAATTTTTTTTGACACTCCTCTCTTCAAAAGGTGGAGTTAAACTTCCTTCCCCTTGACTGGTGATTGTACTTAGTTACTTGCTTCTAACAAGCAGAATATTATAGAAGCCACTGTGCATGACTTCTGAGACTAGTCATACAAAGCTCTGTCGCCTCTTTCTTGTCCTCTCTCTCTTGGATTACTCACTCTGGAAAAACCAACTATCATGTTGTGAGAATACTCATGCACTTTAATGGAAGGGTCTGTGTGGAAAAGAACTGAGTTCTCCCACCACCTGGCATCTGAATGAGTCACCTTGAAAGTAAATATCCCCTCTGCCCCAGCACCCTGCCTCAATCTACCCTTCAGATGACTGCAGCCCCAGCCAGCGTCTTGATTGAAATCTCAGAACAGATCCTTAGCCAGAAACAACCAACTAATCATATCCTGAATTCTTGAACTACAGAAATTGTGTGACATCATAAATGTTTATTGTTGTTTAAAGCCACCAAGTTTTGGGACAATTTGTTTTGCATCAGTAGATCACTAATATAGATATTAGCCATGTGCTTGAATGTTCTGACAATGCTCAATCACTACAAAAATGTCTAAACTCTTTGTTTCCATTTCAGTACTTGCCTTTTCAAATACCTGTAACAAACAGTTCCTGGTTTGGCCCAGACTCACAGATCAAGCTTTGGACAGCAGTGTGCTTAACATCTTGCTGCCTCAAACACAGTTGGCTGTTGCTTCCAAGGTACATCTTCCACTCATACTCCCCAAACGAATGGATTGATTTTTTTACCTTCTTTCTAAACAGTTGCCTTTGAGTTGGGCAGTAATCCCTGGTCTAGGCAGTTGTGGCCAGGGTTACAAAGTCCCATGGCATGAAGCATGGAAAGGCTGTGTGGAAATCTAAGTGCCATCC
Source organism: Saimiri boliviensis (assembly GCF_048565385.1). NCBI lineage: Eukaryota > Metazoa > Chordata > Mammalia > Primates > Cebidae > Saimiri > Saimiri boliviensis. The sequence continues at coordinate 37,163,046 of NC_133449.1, read as the reverse complement.
AAGGAGGATGGATAGGAGGATGGAGCACAGAACAGGCACTCATATTTTCATGGACTCTCCAATGCATTCTTCAAATCCCACCTGGGTCTTACTCCTTCCTTGAAGTCTCCTAAATCATTTTAATCTGAATCCAGTCATGGATGGGCTTCATGACACCTGCCCACCCACATACCTCCAGCTACTGCCCTGCACTTCTGCCAAAGCTGAGCTGCTCTCCACCATACCAGTCACCAATACCAAACCATAGACTGTCCAGTGTATTATCCTGGGCTGTGACCAGCTCTGTTTCCCATTACACTGTAAGCTCCCCAAGGGTCTTTATCTCTGTATTCTCAGTGCTTAGGTATAGTACCTGACTGGAATTTACTATAGCATATGTTTGATTTTTTTAAATACAAATGTATTATTATAAATTGATTCTTTGGATTTTAAAAAATCATTTTTAAGGGAAAACTGAGAAAATGCTTTTGCCACATGAATTATCATACATACATGCATGCATACACTAAAGAAGCACCTAAATATATACTTGACAATTTGGATTTTGAAAGAAATCATACTAGCTGGAAGCTGTATGGTGTTGGAATTAGAATAAGTATTTTGGGGGCAGACCTGTCTTAATAAATGTAACCCTGTTATTTAATAGCTCTGCAATTCTATGCAAGATAATTAACATCTCTCTGCCTCAATGTCTTCATTATAAATGGGCTAGTAACAGAAGCTAGCTCTAAGCATTAAATGAGTTAATACATGCATTCACTGTTAGCCATTATTAAGGATTCTTCAATCACTTGCATGTAATAAATGTCTTTGCCTTTTTGCCTCTGTTTGTGTGTGTCAGTTGCAGAGACCACAGTTCCTGCTTCTTTGCATTTCCCTATTGTGCCAATCTAGTAGTCAGCTCAAAGTGGGATCTGTGGACTATTTGTCCCAGAATCAGAATCATCTATGAGCCTTGTTTAACATGCTCATTCATTTTTGTTTTTTGGGTTTTTTTTTAAGGTGGAGTCTTGCTCTGCTGGCCAGGGTGGAGTGCAGTGTCGTGATCTCGGCTCACTGCAATCTCTGCCTCCCAGGTTCAAGCAATTCTCCTGTCTCAGCCTCCGCAGTAGCTGGGACTACAGGTGTATACCATCATGCCTGGCTAATTTTTGCATTTTTTTTTCTTTTAGTAGAGACAGGGTTTCACCATATTGGTTAGGCTGGTCTCAAACTCCTGATCTCAGATGATCCATCCATCTCAGCCTCCCAAAGTGCTGGGATTATAGGCGTGAGCCACCATGCCTGGCCAACATGTTCATACTTTAACCCCACTCTAGGCCTGAAACAAAATGTCTGCATTTGAGACCCAGAAAGCTGCACCAGAAATAAACACAGCCTGTCTTAGTTTGTTCAGGCTACTGTAACAAAATATTTTAGGTCATTTCAAAACAATAAAAATTTATTGCTCACAGTTCTGGAGGCTGGCAAGTCCAAGATCAAGTTATTAGCAAATGTAATCTCTAGTGAAGCCCATTTCTCATAGATGGCAACTTGTATGTGTCTTCACATACAGAAGGGGCAAGCAGGCCCCCTCAACCCTCTTTTATAAGGGCATTAATTCCATCCATGAGGGCAGAGCCCTTGTGACCTAATCTCCTCCTAAGTCCCTACCTCTTAATACCACCACAATGGGGATTGGGTTTCAACATGAATTTTGGAGGGATGCAAACATTCAATCCATACCACCGCCCAAAGAATTACGATATAGTCTATGAATTTTGAGGATACACTCCATAAATATGTCCACAGGAGCGTATTCAGCAGCTCCAGAGGTAAAGCAAAGGCAATGATTGGAGACTCCGAAGGCATTAAAAATCAGCCACAGCCATTCTCTGCAGATTTCTCCACATGCATGTATCACTCTAGAACAAGCAAGTGTCAGAAAGGTAAAGTTGCTATGATGTAATTTTAATACAACATGGCAGCTATAATATTACCTATGAAGAGAAATAAAAATCCATAGACAGTCTATTCAGGGATGATTTTGTTGTGCAGTTAGAGAAATATAAAGGCTTTACTGAAATAAAATGCTGAAACAGTCAGCTTTGCTCATGCTGAATATTTACCTGGTTGTAACTTTAAGGAAAAGATAATATGGTCACATATGCCACAGGGCACGTTAGCTTTGTCAGATTCTTGTAGGTCGCCACTGTAGCACTATGGGCTTTAGAAAGTGCGATCACATTGCTCTGCCACATCTGCAAGAAACTGAATACAAACTGCAGCAGAATTTATGTTGCAAGGTAGCAGTTTCCAGCTGCACATCATTTGTTTTCTTTTGTTTAAAATAGCTCTAACTCGCATGCCAGCTACTGTAGGCTCCAGATTCTATTAATGAAGGATGGAAAACTAAAGCAGCTGCTTGTCCCCTGAAAGCTTGTGCCAGGGAGCTTCCAAAAACCTGCCGTGGGTCTCTGCAGTCCCATCAGAGGCTCCCAGCTAATGGAGTGATTTTCCTGGGACAGTGTTTATCAAGGTGTAATCCAAGAATGACTTGCTCAGAGATCACCTGGGAAGCTTATTTAAAATCCCCCAGCCCTGAACTCACTAAATCTGAATCTCCAGGGGTGAGCACAGACATCTGCATTTTGAGCACATTTTTTTTTAATTGCAAATATATTTATTACACTTTACAGATAAGTAATACATATACACAAATATAATTTTAACTGTAAAATCACAATATCACATTTCATCACTCAGAAATGGAAATTTTACCTGTCTATACAAAGACTTTCACATGCTACACTGACACTTAAAGTACCATTACAAGACTTTAAATGTGTACAATATTTCATTAAAATCTTCAAAGATTTTCTTTAAGATTGTGAGGGTTTAACTTGGTTCTAATAACTAGAATGGGGAATGAAACTAACAAACTTGTTTTTTTCTCCTTCAGTCCAATTTTAAAATAGTCCTTTCTGTCCTTCTCATCACTATCTGATCGCTTCTAAAGGAGGATAATATATTTAAAAGTTCTTAACCAAGCTTTTACTCATTTGGTAGTAAGGTTGGACTCCCATGGGGAACAATTTCCCTAAATCCAATAAAAGATGTCCCATTATTTTCAATTACGCAGAGGTGCTAGATTTCAGAACACAAAACACAACTTAAGTCTCTAAAATAAAATGCTTCAGTCTGGTTTTAAAAGAATGCCTATGTGTTGTCAAAAAGCAAATGATGTTGGCTTTCCAACTGACTGACATAGCTAGTGTTTGAAATAAGCCTGTTTTTTCATAGTATTACACCAGACTCTGTAAATGCAATCCCTATAATTACCTAAAGTAGAGGTGCACAAAACACATAAAACAAGGACTCTGCAAAAATCTGACCAACTTTTATGGTGTCTCACTCTCAGTGTGTTTAGGTATGAATATATAAACATCGGAGGTAGTTCTTAGAACAAACCAGATAAAAATAAAATAATGACCAGGTAGGTTATAAACTGAGGTAATAACTCTGCAAATACTTCTAATGAAAAAATTCAAAATTAAGAAGTCACCTATTCTACTTGTTTTCCATGCCCTGTGACAGGAGCCACATGTAGTAAAAGCAGACCATTAAGGAGGTGGGTAACAATCCCTCAACCTAACTTACATATACCATATAAAGCTAAGTAAATAAACCAACACGACCAGTCAGAGTAAAGACATCCATTCAAAAGTAAACTTTGAGCTAAAGATATCAAGACTTTCTAGTTGTTGACCTGTAGGTCTATCCTTTCCTGAAAGTACAGACCTTGCCGTTACTTCTCTCATTGTTAAAATAGTAGAACACAATAAGCCTGAATATTGGCAAAGTTTATATTTTACATTTCAAACCTGAAAACTTAGAAGTGCCCACCTCCAAGTTTATAGTGACATCCTGACAGGTTTTTAAAGTGACGGTGCTGAGGCATGATATTCACAAACACTGGTTTTCTGTTGAGAGTATATGCACCCACACCAAATTACCTTGAAATGTCTTCTATTTTCATCCTTGGAAAGTTTAAGAAAATAAATGTCTATGATGCAATTATACCTTTCTATAGTTAAACACATTCTTATGTACAACAAGATTTTGAGGACCACTATAATCTACAGCCTACTCTAAAATAAATCATTTCTCCTAAAATCAAGTGGCATTTTCCTCAACCAGAAACCTCAATCTCCCTTTCCTAATTTTCTCCCAACAATATTTATTATTCAAAGTTGGTGGCTCACGCCTGTAATCCCAACACTTTGGGAAGCCAAGGTGGGCAGATCACTTGAGCCCAGCAGTTCAAGACCAGCCTGGGCAACATGGCAAAACTCTGTCTCTACAAAAAATACAAATATTAGCTGGGCTTGGTGGCATTCACCTGTAATCCCAGCTACTCAGGAGGCTGAGGTGGGAGGATCACCTGAGTCTGCGGGGTGGAGGCTGTAGTGAGCAATACAGTGATCGCACCACTGCAGTTGAGCCTGGAGACCCCATCTCAAAAAAAAAAAGTTGAATAAACCTCACATGCTTAGTTATTTCCCTTACCAATTACGGTGAAAGTTTAAACGATTTTACTGACTTTCACAAGTCAGTACAGTTCAGATCTAAAATATCTCACCACTTTTTGAATATGGCCCTTATAAGAGCCTGATTGTGTCCCTGATTCATTGTGAGAGAGAATGCATATCAACCTAGAATATAAACAGCTCCCAGAACAGGCATGCAGGGTAAATAAGAGTTACCATGGCATCCTGATCCTCTGTGGACTCCCCTCGTTACAGATTTAGTTGGAAACATCATTCTTGGCTGAGTTCCTCATTTGTATGACTCTGTGATTTGTCAAGTGTGAATTAACACGAACCCTCTTTTCGTACATTTCATGTGTTGACATTGATCCTGACGTTAGAATAAAAAGGTACACCTCCCCCAACCAGTTCACCTGGCCAGTCGTAGGCCCTCGATAAATATGTATGGAATGAATGACTAGCTAGATACCACTACTCTGGTATCTCACCGCATAAATATTGAAGGCAGTTCTTAGAACAAACCAGGTAAAGACAAAATAATGGCCAGGCAGATTATTAGAATATAAAATTCTCCCAGAACAGGCATGAAAGGTAAGTAAGTTACCATGGCATCCTGCTCCTCTTTCTGTGGCCTCCCAGTGGTTAATAAACCTGCAAGGATCTACTCAAAGAAGTCTCATGGGCTCTCCCATAACCCATAACAGATACGCCTCACCTAATTACTAAATCATTCATTAATTCATAAATAATTATTGAACACCTATTATGTGTCAGGCATTGTTCTAGCCACTGGGGATGCAGAAGTTAACCTAAAATTTCTGTCCTAATGGAAACTGTATTTCAGTAAAGGATGACAGACAATAAACAAATAAACAGATCAATGAGAGAAATAAAGATAGGGGTAACTGTTACAAAGAAAATGAAATAGATGTGATAGAGAACGTACTGTTTAGAGTACAGAGAGATTGAAAATACTGGTGCTCAAAGAAGATGAAAGTTACATATTTTTTGCTCCCAAAGGTGACCTGTCCAGGAGTGGAAGGTGCTGCATCTACAAGGGTCTCCGAGGACCAAGGTGTCATCCATCTTCCTGTCCATCTCTGAATAGCGTACTCATCCAATGCACTCATCCAGAGCAATTCACATGCACCATGTCTACCCAGCAAGAGAGGATTGCCGTGACACATGATGCATCCATAAGGAGATGACTGCAAGGGATGTGTTTTCATTTCTCTCACTTTCCACTGGCCCAAACTTAGTCACGTGAGCACACAATTACAAGGCCATCTGTGAAGTGTAGCATCTATTTGAGCAGTTAGGCACCTGACTACAAATTGGAGCATTCTGTTATTTTAATAATAAAGAATGAAAAGACACACACTGTAGTCTTCTGCCATAATTGTCCAGTTGTACCCTGGACTAGGGGTGAAGATTTTTTAGATAAAGTTTTGTTAGATAAACTAGTCAGGGAAGACCTCTGAGGAGGGACATTTGATGGGAGATTTGAAAGACACAAAGGATGCAGTCATGGAATATATGTGAAAATTAAAACATCAGCAACCATCCATGAATAAAAGATGACAGTGGACACGTGTATGTGTCAAACTAAAGTTTTGTTCATTAACATTTTTATTTTATTTATTTATCTTTAGATGGAGGTCTTGCTATGTTGCTCAGGATGGTCTCAAGCTCCTGAACACAAACCACCCTCCAGCATCAGTCTCCCAAATAGCTGGGACTATAGGTGCTTACTGCCACACCCAGCTTTTGTTTTTGTTTTTTTTAATAATTACAATATATAATTATTTAAGATAAGCTCAATAAAAGAGCACACCTTGAGATATACAGATAAAACATATATTTTACCTGTATCTATTTTTTAACTGGTAAGATTGTCCATCCTGTTTCCATACCATACCTGGATGCTTTTGATACATTGGATATGTAGTCACAGGGAATAATTTATATAGCTGATTGTTCAGTAGAAAGTAAATTCTGGAAGCCTGATTTTTGCCATTTATTTTTCCAATCATCTCAGATTTCCAAATGGAAAATCTTTGCAATCCCCCCTTAACCTAAGCTACAGTGCAACCCCACGGACAGGCTAACAGCATGTAGAATAGAGAAATCTTGTTCTAAAGTAAACTGAGAGAAACTTCTAAGTTTCAGGTTCAGTTACTAGTCAGATGGATTGTATACAAAGCAAGAAGTGTTTTGACATTGATTATGAGGACAGAAATTGCCTGCTGGAAAGGCGTCTCGTCCTTGCCTCATTCTGGGCATTTGCCATACACTTGATAGATTCAGGTCTAATTGAAACCAGAAGAAACAACACCCGGGGCTGACCGATAGTCCATCTGGCCCACTGTTCAGGCACAGACAGAAGCATTCAAAGACTCTGGGTGAAGCAATCCATTGTCTCATCTGATTTCAGCCATGAGAAGGTAGGAAAACACCCTGAAGAGCCCTGCTTTCCCCCCTCCAAAATGAGGGATCGTGAGTCAGGCTGTGCTTCTGTTCTCCCCTAAGTCTCTTGCTTCCTCTCAGGGAAGCTGCCATCTGCCTCTAAGTCCGTGAGTGCTCATTTATTACACAACAGACCTAGCTCCTGACAATGCTTGTAGGGAATGTATACTCCACAATAAAGAGCCTCAGACATTGGGGATTAAAAATGATCAGAAGCACTGTTTTCCCAGATGATTTACACACTTGGCAAACCCTGGGCCTGTGAAGACATGACTCACCTTCTCCTTCGGTGAAATTATATATAATTGTTTCTAAAGAGTAAAGTTTTATATTTTAGTGCACCAAGGTCATATCCCCTTCTTTCTATGGGGTTCCCAGGTAATGAGTTTAGTTAAATATTTTCCTTGCTGTGAAATTTCCCTCACAACAGCACCCAACCCTTGGGCTAACCAAAAACTTTAAGGCATACTCTGACCTCAAGATTTCTGAGGAAATCTTTATTTAAGTGTGTGTGTGTGTGTGTGTGTGTGTGTGTGTGTGTGTAACATAGCATGAGTACCTGGGATATGAAAGCTGAAAAATCTCTGATGCTGTCCACATCTCCATCTTTCTGCGTGTCCCCCACCTGTCTGGCATAAGCTGGAGGGGCAGGGAGTGTTCTGGCCGCAGCCTCCTGTCACCTAAATGGCCTTTGTTATATACCTCAGAGCTGCTAAACACCCCTGACACATTCTTAGCTATAAGCTCAGCTCCCAGATTCTTCCAAAATCCGTAGCTCACACCTGTCTTACCTTTCAAATCCTCAAACTATAACACCTGAAATATAAGTGCATATTAAGGAGAAGAATGCAGACTGAAACCCTGGGTGCTTGGAAGCTTCCAGGAGTACTTCGTGCTCACTAACTAGAGGACATAAAAGTACCTATACCCACAGCACACCAGTCCTGCATAAAGGCTTAGAAGTGTTCTTTGATCTAAAAAGGGCAGGGAATCTGTGAGTCACCACCTGCTACCACCTCCCCAGCTGGACAATGCTTTGGAAAACAACAGGATTGCACCTTAATTCTAACCCTCCTCCATTTGAAAAATGAGGACACTGGGGCTCAGAGGGATTCAAAGACTTGCCCCAGGTCACAAAGTCAGGGAAGGGCAAGCAGTAAGTGGAAGCAGGCATCCAGTGTCTTTTTCATTCCACCACAGCATTTGTTGGAAAGAGTATATTTCTGCTTGTGAGGCAATCTTTAGTCTGCAGAGCCGCAGTGTAGCGTTTTGGCATGCAGTAGTGGTGTCGTAATCTTCTTCTAACACTTCCCCAGTCCTAAAAGCCATATAAGGAATTCGAATCTCTATCATGGTTCCCAATTAGCTTTGACAAACTTGATGTCTTGCCAACCAGTAAACTACATCACACTCACTGATTCCAGCAGGCAAATCATTCTATTAAACATCGAGACTTAATATCTCAGCTAAAAACGACCATCTGTTGACACTTAATTACCATCTTCCCCAAACATATTTATTTGACAATCTTAAAGAAAACTCCACTTGCAGAGAGGACTGAGGATTTGAAGGTTTAGCTTTTCTACTTAAGAGCTGTCAATTAAACTTAAAATTATATCAGAACTTGTTCAGTCCTGCTGGAAATAGAAACACATGTTTTTCAGATGGTTTTAAAAACGTTCTTGCATTTATTTTCTGAAAAGAAAACTTTAAGAACAAATCACGAAAAACATAAAATAAAATGAGCTGCCTTGCTTTTTCTTCCCCCTCTTTTTTTTGCTTTCTAGCTTTCTTAAACATACTTGTTCTTGAAAGAAAAAAAATGGAAAGGAAAATACAATACTCAGATGCCAGGTGTATCTTTATTAATTGGCTTACCATGCTAGTCAAGAAGCCAGCTAGCTACACTAACCAACCATCATCATCCTCTCAAAGGGGACCGCTGGGTTTCAATCATTGTACAGAAGCAATTTTTTATTCTTGTATCACTCATAGAGATCTGATTTACATGTGATCATTTAAAGCCTCTTTTGAACGTTTTACATTCAAAATCTCAGTAACTGTCAACTTTTCAGAAGGGGCTTCAGCTTTAATTGTATTGTACATCAGGTATTTTTACAAAGTAAACAGACACTAACCTCAAGAAATGTATAGCAAAGAAAGAAATTCCTTTATCAAGCAAATAAGGTTATAAAAGCTGAGAGCCACAACATTCATAACCAATACTTTTTTATTTGTTTGTTTTTGGCTTAACTAATAGCCACCCCACAAGGCAAAATAGCCCTATCCCTAAATTTAAAAAATATTCTATTTGGGGAGTTATTTCTTGGAATGAAGAAGAATGAGTTGGATCACCTCTGGCCATTGGTGTGTTTTTCATTTTTGTAGCCTTTGCTGATTGCAATGCACTCTGGTATCTTGGCCTCTCTTGGGGAAAAACAAGCAATTAAGAAGCTTTCCAGAGACCAACAGTTGTAAAGGAATGACTTGCAAACAACATTTCATCACTTAGGGAATAAACATTATTGCTTATGATGAACCGATTTCTCTGCTAATATCTGGGAATACAACCAGAAGCCGGGCAAACAAGTTTGTTGTCTTCCTAGAGCTTCCAGTCTGGAGAGAGAGAGACTAAGAATACTGCTTAAATAACAACATAAATAGAAGAAAAATGACCTGTCAAAAAAGTCTGGCTTTTTTGAAGTAATTTTCAAAAAATGGTGAATATACTGTTGTAATATTTTAAGTACTGACCTATAAAAATAAAGGAATTGGCATCTATTTCATTGCTACTGTATGCAAAGTGCTTTGTATATGTTTTATTTAATTTTTACAAAGATCTTTGTAAGTAGATATTAAGAACACTGAGGCTCAAAAGTTGAAGTGTCCAAAACAAAAACATGGCCCATAGGTGATAAAACCAATAATAACATCCACATTCATCTGAGTCAAAAGTCCATGCATTTCCTCCCACACCTCCTGATTTCTTTGACTAATCTTTGGCACCTTAGCTGAAAAGCTCACATTGCTTCAGACTTCTCTTTCAACAATGTACAAGGAGGCACACAAGGTTCTCTAGCTGATATCTTTATCTCTCATTAGAATAATTATCTAAAAGTCCAAAAACTTCTTTTTAACCTTAAGTAAAATCTTCAGACAACCCCACCCCCCATCTCCAGTAGCAACAGAGTCTGATGTTTCATAATTCCACAAGCATTCTAGCACGGAATGAACTTCAACTTGCTTAGAAAATGTTCATCACAGACCAAGTTTCCATGCTAATCTGGAATTTATACCTTACAAGAATAAAGCCCAAATTGGGAAGTTGAAGAGTTTATATTATCTCAACGTTCATTAGTCATGAAACAATGAACTAGCAACAAAAAGGCTGAGCTTCCTAAAGCATATTAAAATCTGATTGTACAAGCCTTTTGTTCTAAATACCTGTAAAGGGAAGTGGATGGTCCTACTGGAATCCTACTAGACAGACAAATCAAAAATTTTATGCTACATTTTGTAAAGAGTTTATTCACCCCCAACATTTAAGGTAATTATCTGGGAACACCGGCCAATAATCAACCCACATTTACCTACAGAATCATTTAAAAATTTTTACTTTTTTTAAAAAATACACATTTTGCTTCCACTATTTAGCACCAAAGGCCCACTCCAGGGCATCCTTCACACTGAATAAACTAAAACCTCTCAAAAAGAAAAATAAAATAAACACAAGAAGGCCAAAAATACAGAAGGAAAGTAAGGAGAAAAGTAGATTCAAAAATATTTAACAAAATACTAGCACATTGAGTTCAACAGACAATATATCATAACCATGTAGAATTTATTCCAAGGAACTAATGTTGGTTTTAGTATTTGAAAATCAATCAAACATAATTCATTCATTAACAGATTCAAGGAGAATATTCATGTTATCATTTTAATAGATGGGGAAAAGACATTTGACAAAATTCAACACTCATTTGTGATTTTTAAAAAACTCTCAGAAAACTAAAAATATTAGGAAATTTTCTAAAACTGATAATAGTCATCCATGCAAAACCTACAGCTAACATCATTCTTAACAATAGCACCCTAAGACTGGTAACAAGTCAAGAGGACCCACTTTTACTGCTTCTATTCAATATTATACTGGGAGCCTAAACCATTGCAATAATTTTTAAAAGGAGGAGAGGGAAGAAAAATGAAAGAAGATAGGAAAGAAATAAAATGAATAAAGATCAATAAGAAAGTAAAATAATATTTACAGATAATAGAATTATTTATATAGGAAATCTCAGGGAATCCACAAAATAATTAATAGAACTAATAAATATGTTTAGTAAGATACATGGATGACATTTTTAAGCCATTGTATTCTAATGTATAAGCAGCAACAATTCAAAACTGAAATTTTTAAAAATTCCATTTACAATAGCAACAAAAAATTGTTTTAAGCAAGTCAAATATGTCTACACCAAAAACTACAGAATACTGCTGAGAGAAAGTAAAGAAAACCTAAATAAAAGGGAAGATAGGCCATATTCACAGATTTAAAGACTCAATGTATTAGTCAGTGTTCTCCAGAGAAACAAAACCAACAGGAAACACATAAGAGGAGATTTACCATGAGAATTGGCTCACTTACGTACGGAGGCTGAGAATTCCCATGATATGCTATCTACAAGCTGAAAAACCAGGAAAATCACTGGTATAATTCAGTCTGAGCCTGAAGGTCTGAGAACCAAAGGAAGGGTGAGGGCTCTGGTGTAAGTTCCAGAATCCGAAAGCCCAAGAACCCTAAGCTTCAATATCCAAGGGCTGAAGAAAACGGGTATTCTAGCTCAAGGAGAGAAAGAATTCACCTTCCTCCACCTTTTTGTTCTATTTGCTGCCTCAATGGATTGGATAATGCCTACCAGTGTTGGTATGGTAGACCTTCTATATTCAGCCTACTGATTCAAACACTAATCTCTTCCAGAAACACAATCACATATACACCCAGAAATGATGTTGTTTACCAGCTATCTGGGCATCCCTTAAACCAATCAAGCTGACACATAAAAGTAACTATCACATTCAGTATCATTAAGATGATGACTTTCCCCAGTGATCTATAGTTTCAATGTACTATCAATTTTTTTAGAAATTGAAATCTCGATTCTAATACATACATATATGAATGTATATGAAAACACACACACACACACACACACACACACACACACACACACACACACACACATATATACATGAAAACACAAAAGGCCAAAGCAATCTGTTAGAAGAAGAACAAGGTTGGGACACTTTCCTAATTTCAAAAAATATTTTATAAAAATTTGATAATAAAAGCAATATGGGCTGGGTACAATGGCTTACGCCTGTAATCCCAGCACTTTGGGAGGCAGGAGGATTGCTTGAGACCATCCTGGGCAACATCACAAGGTCCTCTCTCTATAGAAAAAAAATTTTTTTCAATTAGCCAAGCAAGGTGGTACGTGCCTGTAGTCCTAGCTACTCAGAGGCTAAAGAAGGAGGGTAACTTGAGCCCAGGAGTTCGAGGTTACAATGAGCTATGATTGTACCACTACACTCCAGCCTGGAGTAGACAGAGACAGAGACTCTGTCTCTAAAAATAAATAAATAATACATAAAATAAAAGAAAGTATGATACTGGTGCAAAGACAGATACATAGATTTATAAAAAAGAATAGAGAGTACAGAAATAAACCACATACATATGGTCAATTGATTTTTTTTTACAAAGATACTAAGGCAATTCGATGGGAAAAGGAAAGTATTTTCAACAAATGATGCTAGACACACTGTTCAGAAAAAAAAAGTGATTATGGACCATTATCTCACACCATCCACAAAAGTTAACTCAAAGTGATCACAGTCCTAAATTTGAAACCTAAAACTCTAAAAAAAATTTTTTTAAGTGCAGAAGAATTACACCTTGGGGTAGGCAAACATTTCTTGACTAGAACCAAAACACATGAGCCATAAAAGAAAAAAAATAACTGATCTTCAACCAATTTAAGTGTTTTACTATTTGAAAGACACCACTAAAAAAACAAAACAGCAAACCACAGACCCAGGGAGAATATTTATTAAATATATATCAGACAAGTTCTTGCACATAGAATGTATTTGAAAATTTTATCACTCAACAGTAGGAAGACAAACAATCTAATTTTTAAAGTAAGTAAAACATTTAAATACATTACCTAAAAAAACCTAAAGTTGGCTCAGAAGCATATGAAAAGAGGTCATATTGTTGCTCATCAGAAATGTAAATTAAAACTACAATGAGACATTATTATTCACCTATTATTCTATATATATATAAATATATATAAGATATACATTCTAAAATATATATCCTATAAATATATTTTAATATTCTCTATATTAAAATATTCTAGATTATTAAATATTAGATATATTATTTAATATTTATATTATTTTATTTTTAATATACCTAATATTAAATCTTAGATATGTTGAATATTAGTATATCCTAATATTCAATAATATATATTCTATATGTATTGTAATATTTTTCTATATATATTCTAATATTTATAGAATATATTCTATAAATATATTCTAATATATAGAATATATTCTATAAATATATTCTAATATATAGAATATACTCTATATATATTAGAACATCTAATATCCTAGAATATATATATCCTATATATTAGAATAGTCTATTAGAATATGTACCCTATATATTAGAATTAGAATATCCCACATTCTAATATTTACTATATATTCTAGAATATTAGAATATTCTATTTTCTAATATTCAAGAATATATATCCTATATATCCCATATATACATTTTAAACTGGCAATACCAAGTGTTGATGAGGGTGTGGACCACTGCTGCTGAGAATGTAAAGCACAACTATTTTGGAAAATGGTTTGGCAATTTCTTTAAAATATAAAATATATAAAATTTATATAAAATACATCATAGGATAGCTATTTCTACGTTTTTACCCAGAAGAAATGAAAGCCTATGTCCACACTAAGACTTACACACAAATGTTCATAGCAACTTTATTTGTAATTGCCAAAAACTGAAAACAGCTCCAATGTCCTGTAACACAATCTGTGGTATATCCATATAATGCAAAACTACTCCGCAATAAAAAGGAACAAACTACTGATATGCACAACAAATTGAGATTTCAGAGGAATGTCAGAATTCTTACACTGATTGAAAGAAGTGTGGCCCCAAAAACATATACTGTATGATTCTATTTATATGAAATTCTTAAAAATGTAAACCAACCTACAGTAACAGAAAGCAGATCAGTAGTTGCCTGTGGATCTTGGCAGAGGAAGGGATGGATTTATAAAGGAGTTGGAAAAAAGTTTTAAGAGACAGAAATCATTGTTGACTTGATTATGGTGACAGTTTCATGGGCTTGTAGATTTATCAAAACTGATAAAATTATATACTTTAACACACTGTACTTCAATTATACCTCAATAAAATTGTTAAATAAATTAATGTAATCTTTCTATTTGCCCCAAATCCAAGTCAATGCAACGCATTGCTATCTTTACTTCATATTTAGATGTATCTCACATAGCCCGTGCTCCTGGGCCAAGTTCCCAAATTTAAACACATGAGATTATGGTGTAATAAAATGTAGTTTTGGAAATGTGGAAAGTGTTAATTAACACAAAGAAACAACATGCGATGATTATGAATAAGGATCTCAGAGTTAAACATATCCAAGTTTGAATCTCAGTTCTCTCTCTCTCACTTTCAAAGTGACCTCTCATGAAACTGAATTTTTTTGTGTCTCAGTTTCCTTATCTGTAAAATGCAGATAATAGTACAACTTACTCCATTAATTTATTTTGGATATTCAATAAGAACACATGCCCAGTAGTTTCCTAAAAAATTAAAACATTGCTGTAACACTCAAATGGTATCCCAAATATTCTAATTATTTAAAAAATTACTGCAAGTTTAAGGAAATTACCCAGGCAAGTCTACAAAGCTAGGTGGGGCGCATTGAAGGAGGCAATCACTGATTATATCTTACTCAAATTTGTTTAATTGTTGGGTGTGTTTTCACGGGGACTTTATTGCAATAAAACTATAACCAAGTTTTATCCTTCCCCATCCATATCCGCTTGTTCGTAGTCATATCTAAATCCTCTTATGAGGCAATTAGATCTAAAATGCTGGATATAGATATTCCCCCAGAAGTATGTTAACTATTTCTGTTTATAGTGGATTGAACTTGTTTATATCTTGTATTTCAACTATGATAGTGACCTGTTCCAACTGGAACAAACTCCATCTAATACACAGTTAAAACTCAATAAATACTAATATCTTTATTTCTCTAGTTCAAGATTTAGGTCTATTAACATAGCTGAAGTGCACATAAGATAGAAATCTCATAGGACTATTTGTTTCAGAGATAGATTCCGTATTAGGCTCATGAGGGTTTCAATGAAATACAAGTGTAGCAAATACATCACTTTAATAATACCACTGCTTCTGATCCTAAGTTGATAACAGCACTCTATTTTCACTATTTCAAAGCAGAGTAGATGTTCACTTCATTGACCTATAAAGAGGCAGGGATCTAAATAAATAGGTCCCTACTATATGCTAGCTATTGCGCTATTAATAGAAACTTTCTATATCATTTCTATAAATTCTCATAGTAAGCCACTTCTGTGTTACACATGAGATTATTGAGGCTTGACTTGCTCAAGGTTGCACATGTAGTATGGGATAATGAAGCCAGGATATGAAGCTATGCAGGATTTTGGGTCTACAACCTATGTTCTGTATATTATTTCATGTCACTTCTCAACCTCTGTGAATTCGGAAAGGATGACTTTATAATTTATTTTCCAGCTAGAGACACTTCTAAGAGTACAAGTTGCAGAGAGCCCTTTAATAATTGTGTCAGAGCTGGGTACAGTGGCTCACACCTGTAATCCCAGCACTTTGGGAGGCCAAGATGGGAGGATCACCTGAGCCCAGGAGTTCAAGACCAACCTGGGCAATATAGTGAGACCTAGTCTCTACAAAAAATTTTAAAATTAGCCATACATGGTGGCGCATGCCTATAGTTCCAGCTATTTGTGAGGCTGAGGTGGGAGGATTGCTTGAGGCTGGGAAATGGAGACTCTGTCTCAAAAAATAATAACTATTATTATTATTAATATGCCAAGACAATAGGTATAAACTAGGACTTGCTGGGCAAATCAAGGTAAATAGTCACTAACCTGAATCATCAGCTGTTCAAGCAAAATATTTTAAAGCAAAGAGATATCAAGCAAGGGGATGAGAATAGTTTGTCACATTCTGAACACTGGCCAAATAGGCTCTCTACAAAGGAAGATGTGACTCCCATTTTAGGGAAAATATTTCAGGGCCTGATCACTACTCGACGTATGGTCTGCACACCAGCAGCAGCACCAGGGAGCTTGTTAAAGATACAGGCTCTTGAATCTACCTCAGAGCTACTGAATCCGAATCTGCATTTTAACAAGACACCCCAGTGATTGATACTGATTTGCTTCAGATTCGTGTCCCCTCCCAAATCTCAAGTCAAATTGTAATCCTCAATGTTGGAGGAGGTGCCTGGTGGGAGGCTATTGAATCTTGGTGGTAGACTTGCCTTTTGCTCGTCTAGTGATAGTGAGTGAGATCTCGGGAGATCTGGTCGTTTAAAAATGTGTAGCACCTTCCCCTTCTCTCTCTTCCTCCTTATCTGGCCATGTAAGACATGCCTGCTTTCCCTTCACTTTCCACTATGATTCTAAGTTTCCTGAGGCCTCCCCAGCCATGCTTTCTGTACAGACTGCAGAACTGTGAGTCAATTAACCCTCTGTTCTTTATAAAATTACCCAGTTTCAGGTAGTTCTTTATAGCAATGCAAGAATGGACTAATACACATACACACACTAAAATTTGAGAAGCACTGGTCTGAAGTTCCACAAACTTACTTACTATCCGAGTAACTTGTGTACCTTTTTAAAAAATACACATTCCAAGGACCATTGTCCAGAAATCATGATTCTGTGGATTTTAGGTGGACCCAGGAATTTACATTTTAAAATAGCTCTCCAGCAAATCTTGGGGACAACTAGATTTGGGACCAACTTATCTGGAGTGTCCATTGTGAACGCACTCAGCTTTTCATCACAAATCACACAGAGTGGTGAAAAGAAGGCAGCTTGAAATACTCTGAGACTCACTATCTTTACATTTGATCAAGAAATTTATCTATTTTTCCCACAAAAATCCTCGCAGAGTTAGATTCCATAATAGGAAAATATGTTAGCCAGGAAATTTTCAATGAAATGAAGCAAACCATAATTCTTTCAAGGAAGGCCTTCCGGTTCCTGGAGCAAACACACATATCCATAAGTGTACCCAGACATAGATACAAACATCAAATGAGACCAAATACTACTTTCCAAATACATTCACAGCACTGTAACCATATTGCTTGGTCTTTGTGAGTACGTCTGTCCCCTCCAACCTCATCCCTGGGCCCAGAGAGTCATGTGGATGGTCTGTTTCTATGTCACTTCTCAGGGTACCGCACATAACAGAAACAAAAGCCTGAACAATGAGAGATGCCTTGTTATGTTACATCTGCTGTCCCACCTATATTTATTTTTGGCAATAAATTTGTTGTTAAGCATCTAGCGAATCTCTAGTGAAGCAATGTACAGGCATTACTGTTTCATGACTAGGATGACACTAAAAACCCAGATCTCAATCTATGGTGAAAAAGATATAACATCAGATTCATCAACAACATAGTTCAGAATAAGGACAAAAAGTCAAGATCATGAACTCAGAATTTCACATTCAGGGGCCACAGTCACTCATGCCTGTAATCCCAGCACTTTGGGAGGCCGAGGCAGGCAGATCACTTGAGCTTAGGAGTTCGAGACCAGCTTGGCCAACACAGTGAAATCCTCTCTTCACTGAAAAATACAAAAATTAGCCAAGCATGGTGGCAGGCACCTGTAGTCCCGGCTACTCAGAAGGCTGAGGCACAAGATCCCTTGAACCCTGGAAGACAGAGGTTGCAGTGAACCAAGATGGTGCCACTATACTCCAGTCTGGGAAACAGAGAAAGGCTCAGTCTCAAAAAAAAAAAAAAAAAAAAAAAAAAAAAAAAAAAAAGTTCACATTTAAACTCTGAAACAAAAACTCTCTCGAGAAATAAATTAAGACAGAAGGCAAGAAGGGGGTGCTGATGACTTGGCCTTCTGAACCAGGTCTAGCAGTAATCCCCTACAGCTACCAACCCAAAGCTGATCCTTTTAAAGAAATTCTGGAAATTGTAAATATCTCAGGTACAGCATTTCCAGACTTTATAGTCTCTGCCCTTTGACATAATATCTAATTACTTCTACTGCTTACTTTTTCAATATCTTATAATAAAAGAAAAGGACAGTAAACACCCTAGTAACCATGGTCTACATTAACAATTGTAACATTTTGCCTTATTTTCCCTATTATCTAAATTTTTGTTGAGCCATTTTCAAGTGAGTTGCAGACATCATGATACTTCACTACTGAATATTTTAACTCTTTTCTCATAAGAATAAGCTCTTACTATAATACCATTAAATACCATTAAAACACCAAAGAAAACTGATAAAAATAATTCTCAAATGTTACATAATACCGAGTCCTTATTGAACTTCCCCCAATAGCCCTCAAAATGTTTTTACCCCGACACTGTATTGGGACAATTTTCAAAGAACAAGGTTGAAAGCATTTTACAGTGCACATTTATATACCCATTACCCAGATGGTATAACTAACTTTTTACTATGATTGTTTTGCTATATGCTTTTACAGCTTTTTCTTTCTTTCTTTCTTTCTTTCTTTTTTTTTTTTTTTTTTTTTTTTTTGACAGTCTCACTCTGTTGCCAAGCTGCAGTGCAGTGGTGCAACCTTGGCTCATTGCAACCTCCACCTCCTGGGTTCCAGTGATTCTCATATCTCAGCCTTCTGAGTAGCTGGAACTATAAGCATGCACCACCACACCCAACTAATTTTTTTATTTTTAGTAGAGCTGGGGTTTCACCATGTTGCTCAGGGCTGGTCTCAAACTTTTGGCCTCAAGTGATCCACCCACCTTGGCTTCCCGAAGTGCTAGGATTACAGGCATAAGCCACTGCACCTGGTCATGCCTTTACATCTATTCAAATATACACTTTATTCATCAATCTACCTTATTTTTCCATACATTTCAAAGGAAAGTACAACAGTACAGTTTCCCTTAAATATTTTTGTATGCAAATCATTAGAGTTCAATATTTCTTTTTAATTTTTTCTTTTGATGGAAAATTTATATTCAGTGAAATTTACAAATTTTAAATTATACTTAAGTTTTAACAAATACATACATCTGTGTAACCCAAGTTCATATCAAGAAACAGAACATTACCAGGGAGTTATTTCATGACCCATCCCAGTCAAGCCTCTCTCCTACTCCACACCATCAAGAGGCACTCTAACCACAGATTAATTTTGCCTATTCTAGAACCTCATATAAATAGAATTATACAATACATACTCTTTTGGTCTTGGCTTCTGCCATTCAAAATAATGCTTTTAAGAATCAGCCTGTTGTTAAATATAGTTCACACCTTTTATTGCTGAGAAGTATTCCACTTTATGAAAATACCACAATTTGTTTTGTCATTCTCTTAGTGATGGACACCTGGATTGTTTCTTGGCTTTGGTTATTATGAATGAAATGTCCATGAAAATTTCTGTACAAATGTTTTTTGCCAATACAGTTGACCCGTGGACATCTTGGGGGTTAGAGGTCCCCACCCTCCACACAGTTGAATATCACCTTTGACTCTCCAAAAACTTTGCTAATAGCCTGCTGTTGACTAGAAGCCCTAATGATAACATATACAGTCAACTAACACATATTTTGCATGTCACATGTGTCATATGCTATATTATCATCATAAAGTAAGCTAGAGAAAAGAAAATGTTACTAAGAAAATTATAAGGAAGAAAAAATACATTTACTATTCATTAAGAGGTAGTGGATCATCATAAAAGTCTTCATCCTCATCATCTTCATATTGAGTAGGCTAAGGAGGAGGAAGAAGAGAAGGGACTGGTCTTGCTGTCTCAGAACTGGCAGAGATGAAAAAGATGGAGAGGTAGAGGGGAGGCGGGAACACTTGGTGTAACTTTTATTGAAAGAAAAAATTCACCTATAATCAGACCTGCACAGTTTAAACTCATGTTGTTCAAGGGTCAACAGCATATATTTTCATTTCTTTTGGATAAATACCCAGAAGACGAATTGCTGAGTCCTAGGGTATATATATATTTTATTCTATGAGAAACTTTCAGACCTTTTTCCACAGTGAATGCACCATTTATACTTTAACCAATAATATATAAGATTTCTGATTGGTGTGTTTATTCTGCTCTTATTTTTTAAAATTTCTTTCTTCTACTTTACTTTGGGTTTCCTTCACTCTTCCTAGCTTATTAAAGTATATCCTTAGCTATTGATTTTAGGCTTTTCATTTTTAATGTAAGCATTTAAAGCTATACATTTCCCTCTGAGCATCACTTTAGCTGCTTCCTGCAAATTTTGATACATTGTATTTTTATTTGCTTTTTGTTTAAAATATTTTCTAATTTATTTTGAGATTTATTTCATATATAAATTGTTTAGATGTGTTTAATCCAAACTGTTAATGGTTTCCTAAATAGTTTATTGTTATTAATTTACAAGTAAATGGCATTATAATCATAGAATACAATCTATATAATTTCAATCTTTTTTAATTATTGAGGCTTGTTTTAAGCTTCAACATATGATGTATCTTGATGAACATAACTTGTACACTTGAAAAGAATGTTTACTGATCAGTATTGGGGTATGTTTTATAAATATATCAATTAGATCAAGATGCTTGATAGTCTTGTTTAGATTCCCTATACTTTTACTTACATCTTGCTGTTTTGTTTTGTTTTGTTTTTTAATTTTTGAAAGAGAGGTTTTTTTATTTGCTTGTTTGTTTGTTCTAGAGAAAGGATCTTGCTCTGTCACCCAGGATGGAGTACAGTGGTACATTCATAGCTCGCTGTAGCCTCAAACTCCTGGACAGAAGCGATCCTCCCTCAAGATTAGGGTTTTAAATTCCAACTATAATTTTAGAATTACCTACATTTCCTTACTGATGTCAATTTTTACTTCATGTATTTTGAAGTTCCAGAATGTGTTTTGTAACTTTTTGTTTTCCAAAATGGATATAATTGAATATTCCTACCCAAATGTTTAACCTGAATCTCATCAAGCCTTTAGATCTACCTAATATCCTACCTTGAAGAGAAACAAGTTAAACAACAGTATGCGGGAACAATCAGGCACATCCAGAATAAGAAATGCTCTGTGAGATAATTGGCCTGACATTTTCACAACATCAATGTCATAAAAAGGGAGAGATTAGGAGTAGTGGTCTACCTTACAAAACTTAGGAGATATTTCAAGGATATGTAAGCTCTCTTCTTTAGGCAGCTGATTATTTTTGCATGTACAACCAAGACTTGAGAGTGATATAAACATTTCACTTTAAATGTTAGAGAATTCATACTAGAGAGAAAAATGTAACCAGATCATATAGTACTGAGTGTACAAAGACAGGCTCATTGAAGGAAAGAAAATCAAGCACATCCTAGAAGGGACCTTTTAGGTATTTTCCTGCTAGAATCCCTCAAGCTAGAATAAAGCATCAGGGTGTACGAGAACTTTGTGTAATGGGCTGGAGGTAAAAAAAAAAAAAAAAAAAAAAAAAAAAGGAATTCTCACTATACTCATCCATGCCATAATTCTGGCTTCATTGGAAGTCACCAACCATAGATGAAAACAAACTTGTTTATTTGCTGCCCCTAGCTTGGTTTTGATCATGTATACTGTGACGTGCTACCCAGATCCCCACTTCAGGAATGAAGAATTGGTTTCCTACCTGCTGGGAAGATTGTGAGATGGCAGCCCTCTGCAGAGGGCCCTCTCCAAGAATTGCCTCAGCTGAAGACAGCCTGTATTCAATGACTAGATAAAGATCTTGCCCCTAACTCTAAGTTGGTAAAACTCTAAAGGACCCTGCCAACCTCAGAGCTCCCCATGGAGCGCTGAGCCTTTATTACATGGAAGCACAGTCAGTCCCTTGCCTGCCATGTCCTCATTGTGCCATGCCTTCCACACTTGTTGATTCCAAGAATACTCTCCCGGTACCCTTCCTGTGAGCTGATCACCATCTCAGAATCAGTTTTCTGGAGAATCCAGCCTGCAGCAAGATTACATAACAATTACCTTTGAAGAGATCACAATGCTTTCATCATTATTTCTATAGCAACTGAATTTAATTTTGAAGAAGGGGAAATTGAGGTGCAAAATTTCTGTGACTTGCTTGAGATTAACTGAGATATCAATATTGTGCAAAGGCAGTGTGCCAAGGCGTTCTCAAGAACCATGGAAGTATGCTGCCAAGTTTTCATCTATGTATAAAGTTTATTTTTACTACAACAGAGTAAAACACACCATTCTAGCAATGTGTGCCAGATGGAATGTGGGTTTTTGGGGTCGGGTACGGCACAGAGTGTAACAAATTTAGAATGTGTTAGGAAGCACAGTATTCAAAGAAAGATAGTATGTTTACTAGAAACGTGATGTGCTGGCTTCATTAGCATATAAGACAATGTGGGCAGGACAGTAAATCTACTGAAACAGCAACACCATGCTGAAGGGAGACAGTGACTATTGCAATAACTGTGCATGGTTTAAGGAACATTGCAAAATATGATCTGACCATAGAAGTACTTACATTGATGTTTTAGCTGCCCAGTGTGTTTGGGGGTTTGCTATCAAAATGCCTAGTTCAGAGATCTCCACCGAATACAAAAAAAAAAGTTTGAAGAACCTGAGTTAGGGATTAGAATTTAGGAAATCTGAGCTCCCATGGATCCTATCTGTACCCAATTATATTAAAACAGAGACTAAATATCACTTTTAACATCCCAAGCTGAAAAGCCTGTGCTGTTTTCTCATAAAATTAAGACTATTAGCATTTGAATCATGTTAAACATAGGATTGCTAATCAGAAGAGAATGTAAAGGAGAGGAAAATGTTTACATAAAAAACAAAGCCAGCACGTTCATGTCCCTGGATCTGCTCAACATAAAGATGCACACCCAGAGTGGCTAAAAGCATGGCACCTCATTTTGACAGTGTCTACACAAGCTTTCTAGTTCCTTTTCTCTTTAAGTTTGTGGCATATTCTCTGCCAACCACATTGCTCCAGCAGAGCCTATCAGCTCAGTAACACAAAGCCTTCTTTGTGCCCAAGAGTGAAGTACTGATAAGCCTGAAAGAATCAAATGATTAAACGTTCCTGGTTTGTTCAGGCTTCAGTGAGATCCCATTTTCAAAATGTCCATGGCTGGGCCTCAAGAGTCAAATATGAACTGCTGTATTGTATGACTTAGGAGCAAATCTGAAACCGTTTTTACACATACTCAAGCAGAAAGTCTGCTCTCCAGCATCAAGCCGGGTTGCAGTAATGATCCTGAATTCATCACATAACCACACAACCTCTTATTTCACGCAAACTAGGGAAAGTCACTTTCATGTCTTGCTTTTAAAAATATTTAAAACCAAAGGAACTATTTTAAGTCTGAAGCCAAAAGTTAAGGAGCATTTTAATTCTCTCACTTCTTATCGGCAGCACCTCCTGGTTATTCTTCTCCTAACAGGCTCATAATTTTCATTAACGAGGCTGGCAGCTCTGACTTTGCCTGGAGGGGAATATAACCCAGAGCAGCCAGCAAGAGCTTGAAATTCTCTGGTTTTTGTCATTTGCTATTAGAATCACAGCCTTTTCTAAATTTAGGATAGTGAGTCATATTAAATGGTGACCTGATTGCAAAGCCTCATCAAGTTTGTCTGGGGGGTGAAATCAACAACACATCGGACTATAAAGGTCAACAATGTTAACATTTCAGAGCCTCCTCCTGGTTTCACACTACAAAAGAAAACAGCATTGCGAACTAGGCTTTATTCACAGGACAGTATACAGATTTGTTCCTACGGATATTTTTAGCTTCCTTTTCCACTGCACGCAGTATAGTTTATGGATTCACAGCGTATGCATATGTCAAATTGCGGCTCTCAAGGATTAATTTCACTTTATCCAATATGTTGCTAAACCTCTTAGGGAATTCATGGTTTAGTGCAATGGGCTGACATAACATTAATTTAATTCAGATTCTGTTTTCATACTGTCACAATTTTAACTATTGCAGCATTGTTTGTGGGAATTCAGATAAGGTTATTTAATGAAAGAAAAGTGACAAAGATGTTCTTTTGGTATTTTTGATTACAGCCTAGCCCTCACCCTTCGTATCCAGCAGGTCATCGAGATCTAGAGATCAGCTGGCATCTCCACCCCATCTCACTGCTGTGGCCTTAATCCAGATCTCTTCAGCTTTCCTCAGGCCTCTCACAGTATCTTCCTCCCTGCTGTCTTCTGCCAGAGTCCCTCTGCCTTACAATTATGATTCTTTCTAATCTGATCTTTTCAGTTACTACCTTAAAAACCTTCTTCAGTAGGCACCCTTTGCCTATAAGATAAAATAGAAAAAAAGCATGGCTTCATGGAAAGTGCAGAAAAGTTCGGCCTTCATAATATTACTTGAATGAGTGAATTCACTGCAATCTACAGCCTCGTCCTCAGATTAACAAATTCAGTCAGTATCACAGCGGTGGATCCACATAATCTAAGCCTGCAAGAGTCATGTACGAACCAAAATTGTCAGCAGTTTAATTTTCATGGAAACATACCTGCTACACAAGTCCTAATCCTCATCTTGACCTGAGCCACATATTCCTCCTCTAGAAGTTACATGAGTAACCACTTTATAATAAGATTCTTTATGGCCACAGAATTAGCTCAAGGTGAGTTAGTTGTTTAGCCATTTGGGGCCTTGAGAATGATGGTTCGGGCTGTGATCAGGTACATGCAGCAGATGCAGGGAATGCTCTCTGATGACACCAATTCATTGGTCTTCTGTTTTCTACAGTCCAGGCTGACCAGTTCTCTTCTGTTGGCCAGAATGGTGGAATGAGTTCCCATGTTTTGCACAGGATCTACGTTTCCTCCCTCAGATTGCATGTCCCTTGGAATTCTGGGAATTTCTAAACTCTTCAGTAACAAACTCCAGGATGGACCCAACCGGCTCTTGCTTCGCTCTCTCAGTTAACACATTCCATCTATGTCCTCTCAGAGAACATCTTTATTCCCCAGTTCTCTTCCTGTCACCCTTTAAAACCTGGCCCCAAACTGCCTCATCCCCACTGTTCCCACACATACCATTCTCTCCAGCCACACCGAATTCTTCACCTTTCTCCTTTCATGCTGGATAAGTAGACTCCTTAGGTTGTAAGCCACAGAAACTAGCTAGCTTCAGCAGAGAAGGGATTTACTAGGAGTAGATGTGGTAGCTTACAGCATTGAAGGCAAAACTGAAGAACCAGTTTTTAGAAAGAAGAGAAACCAGGGCAGAGCTGAGGACTTCACAGGAACAGCTGGGCGTCTCTCTTCAGAAAGACACCATGAGACAAATCAGGTCCTACCATTTTTTGTCCTGCTCAAGGATAGAAATTCCACATCCCACACTTTATCTTAAGAAAAGTAGGGTACGTTTATGGACAGACACCCAAGACCATGTAGAATGAGGATAAATATTTCTCAAAAAAAAAAATCAGGATCCTGGCACTAATAAATCACAGTGAAGGATATGGGGAGCCAATTGATTGAAAATGTATAAACTGTGGAAGCAAAGCATGAAGTTGGGACTAAAGACTCAGAGTACAGAAATGCTCAAGTGTAAAAGGAATCTGAAGGCCCATCACGTACATGAGGAATTTCAAGGTCAAAAGAGAAAATGCCTAGAGAGGCAGCACACTGTATAGAAAGAAGAAGACAGAAATGAAAAGAGAGGAAAGAATGAAAATGTCAGTGTATGAAAGTGATTTATGGAAATCTTACATGATAGTAAGAAAAGTATAAGAATACATAATACATAAACACTTCATAATAAAAAAAATTTGAAGATTGAGTGAATTTAAAGGAGTTCCTATACAAATTCAAATAATTAATGTTTGCATCTGTGTTTAAAGTCCCAGCTCTGCCTAAATAACTTCATAACACAAAATCCAGTCTGGCTATTCCTGCAGACACTAGCTTTCTATGCTTTAGCAATATGACCCTGTCTTTATTTTCTCAAACACCAGCTTCCTCCTGCCTCAAAGACTTTGGATGTATGGTTCCTACATGGTTCCTTCTGCTAACATCTTCCTCCCCTCCTGTATTAGTTAAGGCTCTCCAGAAAAATAGAATCTATGGCGGATATAGATACATCTATCTCTCTCTTGCTTGCTGTCTCTATCTATCTATGGAAAGGGGGGGAAGGGAGGGAGGAGGGAAACAGAGAGAGAGAAAGAGATTTATTTTAAGAAATTTGTAGAGGCTGGCAAGCTACAAATCCACAGGGCAGATTAGAAACTCCAGCAAGAGTTGATATTCCAGTCTTGAGTCTGAAGCAAAGGCTGGAAACTCAGGCAGAATTTCTATGCTGCAGTCTTGAGGAGAATTCAAGTTCCTTTCTCTCTGCAGGGTGAGAAGGAAACCTCAGTCTTTGTTCTTAAGGCCTTCATTTGATTGCTTGAAGTCGATCCACATTATGAAGGGTAATCTGCTTTAATCAAAGTCTACTGATTTAAACGGTTTTTTGGTTTTTGTTCCTGAGATGGAGTCTTGCTGTGTTGCCCAGGCTTGAGTACAGTGGCACAATCTCGACCCATTGCAACCTCCGCCTCCCAGGTTCAAGCAATTCTCCTGCCTCAGCCTCCCAAGTAGCTGGGATTAAAGGCAAGAGCCACCATGTCCAGCTTTCACTCTCTCTGTCTTTCTGTGTGTGTGCATGTGTATAATATATATATATAAATATATATATTTATATAATATGTATATAAATATATATATTTATATAAAATTTATTCTTTTTTAGTAGAGACAGGGCTTCATCATGATGGCCAGGCTAGTCTTGAACTCCTGACCTCATGATCCACCCACCTCAGCCTCCCAGAGTGCTGGGATTATAGCTGTGAGCCACTGGGCCTGGCCTAATGCTAATTATATCTAAAAAAAACAAAAAGCCTACAACATCTAGATTAGTGTTTGACCTAACAACTGGGCACCATTGCCTACCAAGTTGACTCATAAAATTAACCATTACACCTCCTCCTCCTGTCTTCTTACCCCACACACCTGTGCTAGGCTTGATTAACACCACCTCCTTCAGGTCTCGCCTCAAACCTCAGTATCCTGGAAGACAGGTAAACATATTCTAGCTCTATTATTCCTTTTCTTCCTAATCTTTTAATCTCAACCAACGTTAGGAAGGTCCATTTTGGATACAAAGAACCTCCTCGCAGTGGTGAATAGACATCACTGGGGTCAGCAGGCAGAGATTCTGTAAGACACTGAAGCTCTCAAGAAAACATCTTAAAACATGTGGAATGGAGAATGCTGTTACCCTAGGAATCATCTAAATACATAAAGTTTTTCATGGCTAATGGATTTGTTAAGCATGCTTGGAATATTCTCCATCTTAAATAGCTATGCATAATTGCAATATTCATAAATTACTATACATTAGCAGACTAAGAAGACACACTGCAGTCAAACTAACTCATTAACCCTTTCTAGGACTCTGATCTTATAAGGTTGAGACCGAGGAAAACTGAACTGATATACCCATAAGCATTAATCAAAAAAACGCAATAAGATAACTTCCTGAACAAAATACCACCAACCTTCTTTTTCTTGTGATAATTTTACCTGATGAGGGAAAAGACACTATGGGAAAAAGATAAAGAAGCAAATATGTACATATTGTGTAGTTAGAAAAATCTCTTATCCCTTCTAGTGTCTTCCACATATCCTCCCAGCCCATCCTTGACTTTCTTAAGGTAAGTTTTTCTAGCCTTTCCATTTTCTCCTACTGTTTTTGACTGATTAGCCTTTTTGATTTTAAATAGTAGGAAGGCAAGATATCAAGTGTCAAGAAAGGCATAGACAATATATTGGTAATGCTATATTTAAACAATATACCTGAAAGTTTATTTAGAACACCACTGATACATATATAATATTATATATATAATATATATATAATATATATTTCTTTTTCAGTTTGATAAATGTAATTTTTTTTTAAGAAAAAACACACAAGTCCTAAATCAGACAAATTGCACAAAAGAGAGAGAAGAAAATCGTAAGCTTCCTGGAAGAGGAAGAGATATCCATGAGAAAGCCAACAGGGATGAGCCTACAAAAGCATGTCCCTCTCTCTCATATATATATTATATATGTATCAGTGGTGTTCTAAACAAACTTTCAACACTTTATTGTTTAGGTTCTATTGCACTTTAGGTTCTGGGGTACATGTGAAGAACACACAGGATTGTTGCATAGGTACATATATGGCAATGTAGTTTGCTGCCTCCATCCCCATAGCCTATAGCTTCTCATGTTATCCCTCATCAACTCCCTACCCCGCACTGTCCCTCCCTTAGTCCCACCCAACAGAATCCAGTGTGTGATGCTCCCCTCCCTGTGTCCATGTGTTCTCATTAGTCAATACATCTATGAGTGAGAACATGCAGTGTTTGATTTTCTGTTCTTGTGTCAGTTTGCTGAGAATGATGGTTTCCAGATTCATCCATGTCCCTAAAGGACACGAACTCATCATTTTTTATGGCTGCATAGTATTCCATGGTGTATATGTGCCACATTTTCCCTGTCCAGTCTATCACTTACATGCATTTGGGTTGGTTCTAGGTCTTTGCTATTGTAAATAGGGCATCAATGAATATACGTGTGCATGTGTCTTTATAATAGAATGATTTATAATCCTTTGGATGTATACCCAGTAATGATATTGCTGGTCAAATGGAATTTCTGTTTCTAGGTCCTTGAGGAATCACCGCACTGTCTTTCACAATGGTTGAACTAATTTACACTCCCACCAAAAGTGTAAAAGTGTTTCTGTTTCTCCACATCCTCTCCAGAATCTGTTGTCTCCAGATTTTTTAATGATCGCCATTCGAACTGGCATGAGATGGTATCTCAATGTGATTTTGATTTGCATTTCTCTAATGACCAGTGATGATGACCATTTTTTCATATGTTTGTTGGTCTCATATATGTCCTCTTTTGAAAAGTGTCTGTCCATATCCTTTGCCCACTTTTGAATGGGGTTGTTTGTTTTTTTCTTGTATATCTGTTTTAGGCCTTTGTAGAGTCTGGATATTAGCTCTTTGCCAGATGGGTAGACTGCAAAAATTTTTTCCCATTCTGTTGGTTGCCAGTTCACTCTAATGATTGTTTCTTTTGCTGTGCTGGAGCTCTGGAGTTTAATTAGATCCCATTTGTCTATTTTGGCTTATGTTGCCATTGCTTTTTATGTTTTAGTCATGAAGTCCTTGCCTATGCCTATGTCCTGAATGGTTTTACCTAGGTTTTCTTCTAGGGTTTTTATGGTGTTAGGTCTTAAGTCTTTAATCCATCTGAAGTTAATTTTAGTGTAAGGTGTCAGGAAGGGGTCCAGTTTCTGCTTTCTGCACATGGCTAGCCAGTTTTCCCAACACCATTTATTAAACAGGGAATCCATTCCCCATTGCTTGTTTTTGTGAGGTTTGTCAAGGTTCAGATGGTTGTAGATGTGTGGCATTGCCTCCGAGGCCTCTGTTTTGTTCCATTGGTCTATATCTCTGTTTTGGTACCAGTACCACATGGTTTTGATTACTGTAGCCTTGTAGTATAGTTTGAAGTCAGGTAGCGTGATGCCTCCCGCTTTGTTCTTTTTGCTTAGAATTGACTTGGCTATACGGACTCTCCTTTGGTTCCATATGAAGTTTAAGGTGGTTTTTTTTCCCAGTTCTGTGAAGAGGGTCATTGGTAGCTTGATGGGGATAGCACTGAATCTATAAATTACTTTGGGCAGAATGGCCATTTTCACAACATTGTTTCTTCCTGGCCAGGGGCATGGAGTGTTTTTCCATCTGTTTGTGTCCTCTCTTATTTCATTGAGCAGTGGTTTGTAGTTCTCCCTAAAGAGGTCCTTTACATCCTTTGTTAATTGTATTTCTAGGTATTTTATTCTCTTTGCAGCAATTGTGAATGACAGTTCATTCTTGATTTGGCTCTCTTTAAGTGTGTTATTGGTGTATAGGAATACTTGTAATTTCTGCACATTGATTTTTGTATCCTGAGACTTTGCTGTAGTTGCTGATCAGTTCAAGGAGCTTTTGGGCTGAGACGATGGGGTCTTCTAAATATACAA
Source organism: Saimiri boliviensis (assembly GCF_048565385.1). NCBI lineage: Eukaryota > Metazoa > Chordata > Mammalia > Primates > Cebidae > Saimiri > Saimiri boliviensis. Next base: position 37,132,581 of record NC_133449.1, on the reverse strand, counting down.
TCATGTCATCTGCAAATAGAGACAGTTTGACTTCCTCCTTTCCTGATTGAATACCCTTTATTTTTTTTCTTGCCTGATTGCTCTGGCTAGAACTCCCAATACTATATTGAATAGGAGTGGTGAGAGAGGGCCTCCTTGTCTAGTGCCAGATTTCAAAGGAAATGCTTCCAGTTTTTGCTCATTCAGTATGATATTGGTTGTGGGTTTGTCATAAATAGCTTTTATTATTTTGAGATATGTTCCATCAATACTTAGTTTATCGGCTGGGTGCAGTGGCTCAAGCTTGCAATCCCAGCACTTTGGGAGGCCGAGGCGGGTGGATCACGAGGTCCAGAGATCAAGACCATCCTGGTCAACATGGTGAAACCCCGTCTCTACTAAAAATACAAAAAATTAGCTGGGTATGGTGGCACATGCCTGTAATCCCAGCTACTCAGGAGGCTGAGGCAGGAGAATTGCCTGAACCCAGGAGGCGGAGGTTGCGGTGAGCCGAGATCGTGCCATTGCACTCCAGCCTGGGTAACAAGAGCAAAACTCTGTCTAAAAAAAAAAAAAAAAATACTTAGTTTATCGAGCATAAAGGCTGTTGAATTTTGTCAAAGGCCTTCTCTGCATCTGTTGAGATAATCATGTGGTTTTTGTGTTTGGTTCTGTTCATGTGGTGAATTATATTTATAGACTTGTGAATGTTGAACCAGCCTTGCATCTCCAGGATGAAGTCTACTTGATCGTATACCCAGTAATGGTATTGCTATTTTTTGATGTGCTGTTGCAATCAGTTTGCCAGTATTTTATTGAAGATTTTTGCATCTATGTTCATCATGAATATTGGCCTGAAGTTTTCTTTTCTTGTTGAGTCTCTGCCGGTTTTGGTATCAGGGTGATGTTGGTCTCATAAAATGATTTGGGAAGGATTCCCTCTTTTTGGATTGTTTGGAATAGTTTCAGAAGAAATGGTACCAGCTCCTCTTTGTATGTCTGGTAGAATTCAGCTGTGAGCCCATCTGAACCTGGGCTTTTTTTAGTTGGTAGGCTATTAATTGCTGCCTCAACTTCAGCCCTTCTTACTGGTCTATTCAGGGTTTCAATTTCTTCCTGGTTTATGATTGGGAGGGGGCAAATGTTCAGGAATTTAACCACTTCTTCCAAGTTTACTGGTTTATCTGCTTAGAGTAGTCTGTAGTAATCTCTGATGGTAGTGTGTGTTTCTGAGGGATCAGTGGTGATATCCCCTTTATCATTTTTTATTGCATCAATTTGATTCTTCTCTCTTTTATTTTTTATTAATCTGGCTAGTGGTCTGCCTATTTTGTTGATCTTTTCAGAAAACCAGCTCCTGGGCTTACAGGTATTGATCGACTTACGACCTATGCAACTTACGGCCATTCGACTTTACAACCACAATCACTAGCCATGACTGCTCCACGTCTGGCAGCGCAAATGTCGCCCAGCTGGGCATACGACAGTGCGGACCAGCTTCTGGCAGCACTACCATCTCTGCGTGCACCATTTCAACTGCACATATAGCCTACTCAACTTACGACCAAGTCATGTTACGACTGTTCCGCAGTCCCAACCATGGTCATAAGTCGAGCACTACCTGTATTAATTTTTGAAGGGTTTTTTGTGTCTCTATCTCCTTCAGTTCTGCTCTGATCTTAGTTATCTCTTGTCTTCTGCTAGCTTTTGAGATTTTTTATCTTGCTCCTCTAGCTCTTTCCATTTTGATGATAGTGTGACGATTTTAAATCTTTACTTGCTTCTCATGTGGGCATTTATTGCTATAAATTTCCCACTAGACACTGCTTCAAGTGTGTCCCAGGGATTCTGGTACTTTGTGTCTTTGTTCTCGTTGGTTTCAAAGAACATCTTTATTTCTGCCTTCATTTCATTATTTATCCAGTCAATATTCAAGAGCAGTTTTTCAGTTTTCATGAAGTTGTGTGGTTCTGAGTTAGTTTCTGAATCCTGAGATCTAATTTGATTGCACTGTGGTCTGAGAGACTGTTTGTTATGATTTCCATTCTTTTGCATTTGCTGAGGAGTGATTTACTTCCAATTATGTGGTAAGTTTTAGAGTAGGCGTGATGTGGTGCTGAGAAGAATGTATATTCTGTGGATTTGGGTTTGGAAAATTCTGTAAATGTCTATTAGGTTTGCTTGGCCCAGATCTGAGTTCAAGTCCTGGATATCCTTGTTAATTTTCTGTTGCATTGATCTGTCTAATATTGACATTGGGGTGTTAAAGTCTACCACTATTATTGTGTGGGAGTCTAGGTCTCTTTGTAGGTCATTAAGAATTTGCTTTACGTATCTGGGTGCTCCTGTATTGGGTGCATATATATTTAGACTCATTACCTCTTCTTGTTGCATTCATCCTTTTACTATTATGTAATGCCCTTCTTTGTCTCTTTTGATCTTTGTTTAATGTATATGAATCAGAGACTAGGATTGCAATTTCTGCTCTTTTTCTGCCCTCCATTTGCTTGGTAAATCTTCCTCCATCCCTTTATTTTGAGCCTATGTGTATCCTTGCATGTAAGATGGGCTTCCTGGATACAGCATACTGATGGGTTTTGACTTTTTATTCAATTTGCCAGTCTGTGTCTTTTGATTGGGGCATTTAGCCCATTTACATTTAAGGTTAATATTGCTATATGTGAATTTGATCCTGCTATTTTGATGCTAACTGGTTGTTTTGCTCATTAGTTGACACAGTTTCTTCATTGTGTCAATGATCTTTACCATTTGGTACATTTTTGGAGTGGCTGGTACTGGTTGTTCCTTTCTATGTTTAGTGCTTCTTTCAGGAGCTCTTGTAAGGCAGGCTTGGAGGTGATGAAATCTCTGAGAAATTGCTTGTTCATAAAGGATTTTATTTCTCCTTTGCTTATGAAGCTTAGTTTGGCTGGATATGAAATTCTGGATTGAAAGTTCTTTTCTTTAAGGATGTTGAATATTGGCCCCAGGTCTCTTCTGGCTTATAGAGTTTCTGCAGAGAGATCTGCTGTGAGTCCGATGGGCTTCCCTTTGTGGGTAACCCGGCCTTTCTGTATGGCTGTCCTTAGCATTTTTTCCTTCATTTCAACCCTGGTGAATCTGATGATTATGTACCTTGGGGTTGCTCTTCTTGAGGACTAGCTTTGTAGTGTTCTCTGTATTTCCTGGACTTGAATGCTGGCCTGCCTTACTAGGTTGGGGAAGTTCTCCTGGATAAAATCCTGAGAGTGTTTTCCAGCTTGGATTCATTCCCTCCATTACATTCAGGTACCCCTATCAAACGCAGATTAGGTATTTTCACATAATCCCATATTTCCTGGAGGCTTTGTTCATTTCTTTTCACTCTTTTTTTCTCTAATCATGCCTTCTCATTTTGTTCATTGAATTGATCTTCCATCTCTGATATCCTTTCTTCTGCTTGGTCGATTCAGCTATTGAAACTTGTGTATGCTTTGTGATGTTCTCGTGTTGTGTTTTTCAGCTCCATCAATTCATTTATATTCCTCTCTAAGCTGTTTATTCTCATTAGCATTTCATCAAACCTTTTTTCAAGATTCTTAGTTTCTTTGCATTGGTTAGAACATGTTCTTTTAGCTCAGAAAAGTTTCTTATTACCCACTTTCTGAAGCCTGTTTCTGTCAATTCATCAAACTCATTTTCCATCCAGCCTTGTTCCCTTGCTGATGAGGAGTTGTGATCCCTTGGAGGAGGAGAGGTGTTCTGGTTTTTGGTGTTTTCATCCTTTTTGTACTGGTTTCTTCCCATCTTTGTCGATTTATCTCTGTGGTCTTTGAAGTTGGTGACTTTTGGATGGAGTCTCTGATTGGATGTCCTTTTTGTTAATGTTGAAGTTATTTCTTTGTATTTTTTAGTTTTCCTTCTAACAGACAGGCCCATCTGCTGTAGGACTGCTGGAGATTCACTCCAGACCCTGCTTGCCTGGGGATCACCTGCAGCAGCCTCTGCACTCTCTCTGGGAACTGCACTCCAGAGCTGTTCCTATTCTGCCATCTTGGGTTGTCTCTCTGGACACCACTGTTAATAATAGCATGCTTAATATGCACTATAACAGTCATTTGAAAACAAAGGCACACTAGATGCAGATGAGACAATGAACAAAATACATAAACAGACATGGACAGTGGGTTTTTTTCTTGTATTAACTTTACTGTGCTTGAGATAAAGGAATAACAGAAAGAAATAAAATCCTATCTCTAGCTCTACGATCCCTCTTGGAGTTGAGGGTAGAAGACAACCAGTAATTACACTGGGTTTGCTAAAAATCCAAGACAATATATGAAACTATTCATTATGTGCACAGATTGATTTCTAAACTCAAAGATGTCTTAGGTCAGTGGAAATGGACATGACAACTTCTTGGGGGCTTCAGAGGAAAATGACCAGTCAAATCAAAGGACATTTTTAGATGTGGTGTCAGAAGAGAACTACAGATGACAGTGTTGAGCTAGTAGGAAGAAGAGAATCAGACAAAGTATGAGGCTGACACCAGGACTGTCCTTACACACCTAGCTGCAGAGAAAACACACTGCTAGGAGAACCAGATTGGTAAGTATAAGAAATTCAGATGTGGAGGGTCTTGATTTTCCAAGTGTTTAAATGAAATCTAATGAGCAACAGCACACCAGCCTGGGTAGTAATGAAAATTGCTCTCAGAGAAGTCAACAGTGGAATAAATTAAAGATCCTTTACTCTGTCTCATTACTTTTTAACTCAGTTAAAAAAAAAAAAAAAAAAAAAAAAAGCCTTAGAAGTAGAAGTAGCCACTGACTTAGGACCATAGTGAAGCAATTGTTTTTAATGTGGGTTTTACCAGCATCTGTGGAGTACAGACTGCAGCCTGGAGAAGTGGGATGTGGTCTGGTAAAACAAATATTTACCAGTAAATTATGTGTGCTTATTTTGAAGGGCAATTAAACATTTTATGCATGCTTTCAAGGGATTCAGATTATCCTCATTTGATACATGATGGTGACTAACTGTATCTAAAGATTTACCCAAGTGATTTCTGAAATCAAGAATATCAAGTGAACAGCTGTTGGGAAGAAATGCCCCATCCTGGAGAGGTTGCATGGCACCATGGAATTAAACCCTCCTTCAAGAGACTTTAGAATGATAAAGCATGACGGTCTAATGCAAACCAGAAATTTACAAGCACAGGCTTTCTACAGTTGACACACACTGTTACCAGCTGGAACTTTAGCATTTCAAAAGTCAGAGTGGAGAGTTCCAATTGGAAAAGCCTCAGTTCTAAATAGCAAAAGAAGGGGTGGGGAGTGAGGAGAGAGTAAAATGACATTGCAAAGACAAAGGAATTAGACAAGGCAGTATGAATAACACAACAATTAGTATCTAAGTTTCCCTTTCCCAAATGTGAAAATCAGATTTATTTCACTAAATACTGGATTGCAAGGGGGAGCTATCAGCAAAGCACAGCTAGAGCTAAAATTTGAACTTAGTTTTCTAGGATTCACTCCTAAGGAGATTGAAATATCCAAAAAGACTTTTTTTTTTCTTTTTGTTTTTCTTTTTTTTTTTTTTTTTTTTTTTTTTTTGGTAGAATCATCAACTTAGATTGCTTACTTTCTTAGAAGAAAAAATAAATTTTATTTCCCAAAAGGATGACAAATACTATCTCAAAAATCAGTATGTTGGTAAAAGCTATACTTTAGGTTCTTTGAGTATGTTTCCATGCAGAATATATGCATATCTAATTACAATGGGTAACACTGAATGCTTATTACATGGAGGCACATACTTTGAATGTATTTTCTAATTTTCCCAACTACCCAATGAGAGCGATGCAATTATTGTCTCCAAAATGAGACACTGAAGCAACTTTGCCAAGGGTAACCATTCAGCAGGGCATAGCTGGGATTTGAACACAGACAGTATCCCTAACCACTGCATTAGCTGTCTTTGGGAGAGTGTTTCAAAATATCTTCTACACAATCCTAATAAAAGTGTAAATCTTTAAGTTTAGAAATAGAAATTATCTATACCAACTGGCAAGTAAAGTGTCAAAAAATATTTGACTAGTCATGCACTATGAATTTGATGTATCAATATTACTGTAAAGAGTTGAAATAAGCAAAGTGTCAAGAAGGCTCAATATGACTCAATTGTTAGATTGTTAATCTCTTGAATGAAGTAATTGCCTACTTATCCCAACGTTTATGTTAAAATGATCTGATGAGGGCTCACCTCATGTAGACCACATAAGGAAATGAGAGGATACCTGGCCACAGTGATGGTTGACTTGCCTTCCCTCAAGCTTTCCTTCAATTTCCCCTAAAGCCCTTGGGTTCAGCCAGATGAAGAGATTTTAATAGACGGTAAGCCCATTGATCACTCTTCTTTTAAGGACTAAATGCCAATGTTTGTCACTCAGACTGAATGTTTGTCACTCAGACTGGCTGAGTGACAGATGAAAGGAGTTCACAGACACAGGCTTGCCTGTCAGAGCCACTATGGGGATCCTGCCAGAGTCCACAGCAGCCCCAAGAAGCCTGTAAGGCTTGCTTTTATTTTGTACAGATTTAATGACAAAGGCCTTAGAGCAAACTCAATTTGTGGGTAATAAGCACTGTCTGCCCCACCCACCCTACCCCCACCTCTCAGTAGAGAGCAGTCTTGTGCACAAATGATCAAAGATTGGTTTTAGGACAACATGAGTAAACAAGCTAGATAAACTCCTCTACATTCTCTTGTTATCTGCTCTTTGTTATTAGCTCAAGGAGAGGATTAGGCTGCCTTCAGCCATAATCCTTTCCCAAAGGTTTTGCAAAACCTTCTGGACTTCCAAGGTTTGCATCTTTCCTATACTTTTTCCCACCACCCTGACCAATCTCTTACAAAAAGCTGTGAAGAAAATCAGATATTAGTTAGAATGCTGTTTCTATTTCTTTTACCAATTATTTAAATGAGCTCTACATTTTAAATGTACTAATATGTGAATTTTCACTTGTTAGTAGGTTCCCTGCCATAGTCAGTTCCTAAACTCAGGTAACATCTTCAAGCATCAGTTCACATAATCAAGTTACTGATTTTTCCTAAGCTGTCAAACTATTCTTACAACAAAAAGCACAGTTCTGGCATGAAATTATCTGAGCTTACTAACTGCCCCTACTTTTTGAAATACAAAATAAAAATAAATGTATGAGTAATAAACACTAAAAACAAAGAAGAGAAATTAACATAAAAACAGGTTTTGTACTTTGAAACCCTGGGGCTTCTGGTAGAAATAAATGCAAAACATCCTAAGAGAAATGTTCAAAACCTCACAGGAGGCCCATGCAAAATGTCAAACTCAAGATGAGCTCACAACAGAAAATACAGCCAACACTTAGAAATTATTTGCAATAAGACAGTACCAACAGACATGACAACAAGATCAATTAGGAACTAGAAATAGATTTTTTTAAAAAAGGTAAATAATTTATATTAACTTGAGTGTATCAGCTAGTATTTGGGACCTTTAGAAGACAGGTACTCTGGCCAACCAAAAAAAATCTCATCTATTCCCAAGAAAATCTTCATCCTGTCAAAGAGAATCAGGCCTAGAGTGGAAAAAAATTTTTTTGTTCTTCAGGAACAAAATACATTTTAATACATTTCCTAAATACTTTAGAAAATACATTCTTATTATTCTCTTTGTGGGGGAAAGAAGACCATTTCTATCTTTATAACTCAGTGAAAAATCAGACAAGTGCAAAGCTTGTCAATCTATCAAAATGCCAAAACCCATTATTTTAGACATACAGCACTGCACACATCACTTTGAGTTTCTTGAGCTTATACTGCCCAACAGGCTCTAGTTGATCTTGGTCCAGAGAATTAATAGTGATATAAATCTTTTACAATGATACTCCCATAAATCAGCAGTAAATGAAATTATATTATTTCCCTGAAGCCAAGACTCTTTCTTTTTTCCAAGACTCTATGACAATCTTAGAATAGAACTGTAATTCATACTTAAATGTCTCCTCTCTAAGTGAACTCAATTTAAAATAATTATGTCTAGCTTGCTTTAATAAAACCCAATACATAAAAAGTTATTTACAAGAATAATTATTTTTAAAATGATACTTTTAAAATAATTATTTTTACAATGATACTTTTAAAATAATTATTTTTACAGTGATACTTTGGAGCATAAGATAAGAACTCTCTCTAAATTACATTTATAAAATTCTACACTGGTTATACCAATAAGTTTGCTGATCAGACAGTACATCCTTTCCTTCTCTTGGAAAATTAGAAATTTTATAATATAACCAAAATCATTCTTAATATATAGCCAATCTCAAAAGGGAATATAGAAATTAACAGTTACTCAAAACTAGACTAGCAAGCATATAAGCAGAGGTCTCAGTCACTCAGGGGGTATCCTGGTTGGGGCTGGAGTTTCAACATCTCCCCAGGAACATAAGGGACTTTTTTGATCCCCTGAGAGGCTGAGAAGGAAGAAGGTAGAAACGAATTTCATACAAAATAAGAACTCCAGAAAGGTAACCTCTTATCAGTCCAGGCCAGCAGTAGAAGATCTTGTAATCTATAAGAAAGTTCACTTGAAAAGAAAGAAAAATCTCAAACCTGTGACAGGTAAATTTATAATACAGATTTATACTACCTGTATTATAAATAATAAACTGAGAAATTAACATAAAAACAGGTCTTGCATTATTGAAACCCTGGGGCTTCTGGTAGAAGTAAATGCAAAATACCCTAAAGAGAAATACTCAAAACCTCACAGGAGGCCCATGGAAAATGTCAAACTGAAGATGAACTCACAATGGAAAACACAGTCAATGCTTAGAAATTATTTGCGGCTGGGCGTGGTGGCTCAAGCCTGTAATCCCAGCATTCTGGGAGGCCGAGGCGGGTAGATCACGAGGTCAAGAGATCAAGACCATCCTGGTCAACATGGTGAAACCCCGTCTCTACTAAAAATACAAAAAAATTAGCTGGGCATGGTGGCGCGTGCCTGTAATCCCAGCTACTCAGGAGACTGAGGCAGGAGAATTGCCTGAACCCAGGAGGCAGAGGTTGCGGTGAGCCGAGATCGCGCCATTGCACTCCAGCCTGGGTAACAAGAGCGAAACTCCATCTCAAAAAAAAAAAAAAAGAAATTATTTGCAACAAGACAAAACCAGCAGACATGACACTAGGCTCAATTAGGAGCTAGAAGTAGATTTAAAAAAAGAAAGGGCAATCTAAAAGAGTCAAAATAACAGCATTAAGCTGATTATAAAATGCAATAAAATTAAAAACCAACAACTACAAGGTCAAACTACGCATTTAGAAACATACAAACATGCCTCTAAATCATTTGCATTTAATGAAGAAATAATAATGGAAATGTTTAATACTTGCAACTAAATAAGAATTATAACATAACTTACAATGTGTGAGAGGTAGTTTAAGTATGCTTTAAGACAAAATATGTATATCTTTAAATGCACATGTTGTGGGGAAAAGACAGAAAGATAACAAGCCCAGCAACTCAAGAAGTGAGAACAACAGTGTAAGTAAGTTTAAAGGAAAAACTAAATAGAAAGTAAGCTGGAAACAATGGCATACACCTGTAATCCCAGATACTCAGAAGGTTAAGGGGGAGAATTACTTGAGGCAGGGAGTTCAGGACCAGCCTGGGCAAAATAATGAGACGTCTATTTCTAAAAATAAATAAATATATAAATAAGTAAGTAAATAAATAAATATAAAAGCAAAAAAAAAAAAACAAAGACATATTACAATTAATCAGTAAAATAAAAAAACTGATCTTTGGAGAAAAAATGCACAAAGGAAATACACATCTCTGAAAAACTGATCAAGAAAAAAAGGAATATATAAACAATACTAGGAACAACAAAAGGATGTAACTATAGATAGAATGGGAACTTTTAAAAAACAACAGTATACTGTGAAAACTTTATGTCAATAAAGGTGAAACTTAAATGAAAATTCTGGTAAAACATAAATTGTCAACATTGGCTAATGAAAAAATAGAACACCAGTAAAATTCTATATAAAGTTTCAAACTGATCAGTAGTAAAAGATCTAGACAACAAGAAAATGCTCCAAAAGCTTTAAAGCAAACTTTATCAAATCTTTAAATAGCAGACAACTTATATTTTATACATAGTTCAGAGTTAGAAATAGAGTGAAAGTTTTCTACCCGGGAAAAACAGACAGCTGCACATTAATAGTAGGGGACATCAATGTCCCACTGACAGCATTAGCCAGATCATCAAGGCAGAAAACTAACAAAGAAATTCTAGACTTAAATTCAACATTCTATCAATCGAACCTAATAAACATCTACAGAATACTCCAGCCAACAAGCACAGAATGTATATTCTTCTCATCTACACATGGAATATTCTCTAATATTGAACATCTATTTGGTCACAAAATAAGTTTTAATAAATTCAGAAAAACCAAAATCATACCAAGTATCTTCTCAGCCCACAGTGGAATAAAAATAGAAATTGATACAAGAGGAACTCTCAAAACCACACAATGCCAAGGAAACGAATCAACCTGCTCCTGAATGACTTTGGGGTAAACAACAAAATCAAAGCAGGAATAAAAAAAAAAAAATCTTTAAAACGAATAAAAACAGAGACACAACATACTAATATCTCTAGGATGCAGCAAAAGCAGTGTCAGGAGGAAAGGTTATAACACTAAATGCTATATCAACAAGATAGAAATATCTCAAATTAGTAATCTAACACTGCACCTAAAGAAATTAGAAAAACAAAAACAAACTAATCCCAAAGCTAGCAGAAGATGAGTAGAAAAAGAAACCCTTATACACTGTTGGTAGGAATATAAATTAGTAAAACCACAGAAAACAATTTGGAGGTTTCTCAAAAAACTAAAAATAGAGCCATCATACAATCCAGGAATCCCATTCCTAGGTACATACCCAAAAAAAAGGAAATCAGTGGATCACAGAGATATGTGCACTCCCATGTTTACTGTAGCACTATTCACAATAGCCAAGATTTGGGAGCAACCTAAATATTCAACAACAGATGAATGAACAAAGAAGAAATGGTACATATACACAATGGAGCAGTATTTGGCTATAAAAAAGAAAAAGATCTTGTCATTTGCAATAACACGGATAGAACTGGAGGTCATGGTGTTAAGTGAAACAAGCCAGTCATAGAAAGACAAACTTCACATGTTCTCACTTACTTATGGGAGCTAAAAATTAAAATAATTGAACTCATGGATATAGAGAACAGAAGGATGGCTACCAAAGGTTGGGGAAAGTAGCAGGGGCCTAAGGGAAATGTGGAAATGGTTAATGGGTACAAACACACACACGCACACACACACACGCGCGCACACACACACACACACACACAGTTAGAAAGAATGAAGACCTAGTAAGTTGGCTATAGTCAAAAATAATTGTACATTTTAAAATAACTAAAAGGGTATACTTGGCTTGTTTGTACCACAAAGGATAAATACATGAGGTAATGGATAACCACCGCCCCAATAAAGAGTCACTTGAGATTTTTTTTTTATGCCAACAGAGGAAAACAAATAACTAAAATCAGAGAAGAACCAAGCGAAATTGAGATCCAAAGAACCAAAGAGCATCAATAAAATGAAAAATTGATTCTTTGAAAGGATAAAAAAGAGTGATTGACTGCTACCTAGATTAACAAGGAAAAAAAGAAAGAAGACCCAAACAAGCACAACTAGAAATGACAAAGGTAACATTACAACCAATCCTACAAAAATACAAAAGATCCTCAGAGACTTATGAACTCTTCTATGCACACAAACTAGAAAATCTAGAGGAAATGGATAAATTCCTGAAAACACACAAACTCTCACGATTGAATCAGGAAGAAATTAAACCCTGAACAGGACAATAATGAGTTCTGAAATTGAATCATAATAATTTTTAAAAATTAGCAACTAATCAAAAGCCCTCAACCAGATTGATTCACAGCCAAATTCTACCATATGCACAAGGAAGACCTAGTACCAATTCTACTGAAACTATTCCAAAAAGTAAAGGAGAAGGGACCCCTTGCTAACTCATTCTTTGAAACTAGTATCATCCTGATACCAAAATCTGGCAAAAGAACAACAAATAAAGGAAACTACAAGCCAGTATCCCTGATGAACATAGATACAAAAGCTATCAACAAAATACTAGCAAACTGAATGCTAAACCTGAAAAAGCTAATTCACCATGATCAAGTATGCTTCATTTCTGGGATGCAAAGTTGGTTCAACATACACAAATCAATAAATGTGATTCAACACATAAACATAATTAAAAACAAAACTATACAATCAGCTCAATAGACATAGAAAAAGCTTTTTCTTAATATCCAACATCCCTTCATGACAAAAACCCTCAAGAAACTAGACATCAAAGGAACAATAACTTAAAATAATAAGAGCCATGTGTAACAAACCCATAGACATCATACTGAATGGGCAAAAGCTGGAAGCATTCTCCTCAAGAACTGAAAAAAAATAAAGATGGATGTCCACACTCACTACTCCTATTCAACATAGTACTGGAAGTCCTAGCCAGAGCAATCAGGCCAGAGAAAGAAATAAAAGGTAGGAAAAGAGGGAGTCAAATTATCTCTCTTCACTGATTATATGATTCTATGCCTAGGAAACCCTAAAGAGTCCAATAAAAGACTCCTAGACCTAATAAACAACTTCAGTAAAGTTTTAGACTACAAAATCCATAAGCAAAAATTAGCATTTTTTAATCAATGATACTCAAGTCAAGACCTAAATCAAAAACACAGTCCCATTTGTAATAGTACAAAAATAATAAAATACCTAGGAATACATTTAACCAAGAAAATGAAAGATCTCTACAAGGAGAGCTACAAACATTGCTGAAAGAAATTAGACATGACACAACCAAATGGAAAAGAATTTCATGCTCATAGATTGGAAGAATTAATATCATTAAAATAGCCATACTGCCCAAAGCAATCTACAGATTCAATGCTATTCACATCAAATTATGATATTCAATGCTATTCATATCAAATGCTACTCATATCAAAATGTCATTTGTCACCAAATTAGAAAACAAAACCACTCTAAAACTCATGTAGAACCTAAAAAGAGTGTGAACAGCCAAGGCAAGCCTAATCAAAAAGAACAAATCTAGACGTAACACATTACCTGACTTCAAACTATACTACAAGGCTACAGCAACCAAAACAGCACAGTACTAGTACAAAAATAGATACAATGACCACTGGAATAGAATAGAGAACCTAGAGATACAGCTACACACCTACAACCCACTGATCTTTGACAAAGCCAACAAAATAAACAACAGAGAAAGGACTCCCTATTCAACAAATGGTGCTGGGAAAACTGGCTAACCACATGTGGAAGAATGAACCCCTACCTATCATCATATACAAAAATTAACTCAAGATGGATTAAAGACAAATGTATGACCTCAAATTATAAAAATCCTGGAAGAAAACATAGGAAATGCCTTTCTGGATATCAATCTAGACAAAGAATGTATGACTAAATCCTCAAAAGCAATTGCAACAAAAATAAATATTGACAAGTGGGACCTAATTGAACTAAAGAGCTTCTAAAAAGCAAAATAAACTATCAACAGAATAAACAACCTACAAAATGGGATAAAACATTCACAAACTATGCATACGACAAAAGACTAATATCCAGAATATATAACAACCTTAAACAAATTAACTAATAACTCCATTTAAAAGTAGACAAAAGACATTAACAGACACTTTTCAAAAGAATACATACATGTGGCTAACACGCATATGAAAAATAGTTCAACATCACTGATCATTACAGAATTGCAAATCAAAACCACAGCGAGATACCATCTCACACCAGAATGGCAATGATTGAAAAGTCAAAAAAATGCCAGATGCTAGAGAGGTTGCAAAGAAAAAGGAATGCTTATATGCTGTTGGTGGGAGTGTAAAAGTAGTTCAACCATTGTGGAAATCAGTGATGATTCCTCAAACACCTAAAAACAGAACTACCATTTGACCTAGCAATCCCATTACCTAGTATATACCTAAAGGAATATCAATTGTTATATCATAAATACACATGCATATGTATGTTCATTGCAGCACTATTCACAATAGCAAAGACATGGAATCAACCTAAATGCCCATCAATGGTAGACTGAATAATGAAAATATGATACATATATACCATGGAATACTATGCAGCCATTAAAAAGGAGATAAAGTCCTTTGTAGGACATGGATGGAGCTAGAGGCCATTATTCTTAGCAAACTAACACAGGAACAGAAAACCAAATACCACCTGCTCTCACTTATAAGTAGGAGCTAAATGATGAGAACACATGGACATAGAGAGGGTAACAATGGACACTAGGGTCTACCAAAGGCTGGAGGGTGAAAAGAGGGAAAGGATCAGGAAAAATAACTAATAGGTACATGGCCTAATACTGAGAAATGAAATTATCAGTACAACAGACTATCATGACACGAGTTTACCTATATGACAAACTTAGATGTGTGTCCTTGAACTTAAAACAGGGGTTTCAAACTTTAAAACAAAAGTTTTAAAAATCTTGTAAAAACAATATTTGTCCAAAGAAAGAGAAAATAACCAGTAAAATAGAAGAGAAAGCTTAGGGTAAAAAAAAAAAAAATCACATGAATACAAGACGTCAGCAGAAGTCAGTGGGAAAGAATGAACTACATAATACATGTTACTGCAACTAAGGTTGTCCATGTGCAAAAAAAAATGTACAACTGATCCCAACCTTACTCCATGGACACATTAAAATCCTAAGTGTAAATATTAGAATTTTGAAAGAATGGCAAAAGAATATTTTTATGACAATGGAGAAGTTAATTCTTTCCTAAAAGAGGTGTCAGGGACACAAATCATAAAGGAAAAGACTGATTTGCATTTTTGATTATATAGAATGTTATATTAAAATTAAAAAATAGATAATAAAAATAATATAAACTAAGTTAAAATGTAAACTATATACTTTGGAGAAGCTATATGTCACACATATAACTGAAAAAGGTTAGTATCCTTCATAAATATATTTTAAAATAAATAAAATTAATATAATCAGTAAGAAAAATACAAATAATACAATAATAAAATGGGCAAAGGATATGAACTGACAATTTACACAAGAGAAAACTGAAATATCTAAAAATTTTTCAGCCTCACTAGCTAAAATGAAGTTAATGTGAGATATCACTTCAGAAAAAGATGTTTAAAATACTAATTGTTAAGGCAGATATGGGAAAATTGAAATTCTATTATATGGCTACTACAAATACTTTGATGAGTAATTTGGCAATGGCCAGCAAAGCTGAAGAGGTACATCCCTGTGGCCCATAATTTTACTCCTAAACGCAAAGTCTGTGCTTTTTTACCAGTGAAATAAATAATTACATATAACAGGATATTAGATAGTAGTTTAAATGAATATACTACTTATTAATGCATCAACATGGCTAAGTCTCACAATTGATGTTGCATAAAAGGCAATTGCAAAAAGATTTGGAACCGTTCCATTTATGTAAATATGTAAAACTTACAAAACAATACTATATAATGTTTAGGGATTACATACACATACGAAAATATGGATGTGGCCAGGCATGGTGCTCATGTCTGTAATCCCAGCTGAGGCAGGTGGATGACCTGAGGTCAGGAGTTAGAGAACAGCTTGGCCAACCTGGTGAAATGCTGTCTCTACTAAAAATACAAAAATTAGCCTCGTGTGGTGGCAGGAACCTGTAATCTCAGCTGCTCGGGAGGCTGAGGCAAAAGAATTGCTTGAACCTGAAAAGTAGAGGTTGCAGTGAGCAGAGATGGTGCCACTGCACTCCAGCCTGGGCAAAAGAGTGAAACTCCATCTCAAAAATTAATTAATTAATTTAAAAAACAAAAATACGGATGGGAAAGATACAACTTCAGCATAGTGGTTAAATCTATGAAAGAAGGGAAAAGGATGGGATGAGAAATAGTCAGCTGTATTGTAATATTTGATTTCTAAAAAAGAAAAGGGAAGAATAAGGCCAATGTTACTTTTAAATCTAGTAGTTGGTACATGGGTACCTGTTAAATTATTTTTCACATTTTTCAGTTTTATAAGTTTTAAAAATTAATAAGCAAATCACTTATATATTCATCAACTCATCTTAGTAGCACCTCCCCAATAAGATTTTATTCATATGTGTTAATTTTATAGATAAGAAGACAGATTTCTTAAGGTTAAATCCCTTAATGACACTCTCAAAACCATAAGATTAGAGCTGGAATTCCAGCTTAAGTCACTTGAATCAACATGTTTCTCCAAGAAATCCTTATCTTGCAAAATGGTGATTCATAGAGTTCTATAAAGATCAAGCTCCATTATTGCATTGAGTATTTATTTTAATTTACCTTAACTTGACTGCCAATCAACTTTTCAGGATAACATTGATTTTTTTTTCATATGTCAGTTTCTACCTGCATTCATGGAGGTGGAAGTCACTATCTAGGTTCAATTGGCATTACACTGACTAGAGGATCTGGGAACCTGCATAGCTCGGTTCTAAAAGCACCCTTTCTCCATGCCCAGTACCCTTTCAAAGGCAAGGGCTTAAGGTAGAAGAAAGCCACCAAAAAACTTCTATCTGTATGGCCTTAAGCCAACTTGAGATTACTAAAGAAAATCTGTGATTTGGCAGCTACACTGACTTACAAGCTCAATTTAAAAATATATGTTCTCACAGTTAAGCAGCTGTTATTTCTCCTTCCTTTGCCAACTGATTATGTATAGAAAGTTTTGTCATTTTTCCACTATTCACGACTCTTGGGTTATCAGTCTTTTGAATAAATGATAACATACTTTATTGGAAGACAAACCATTTGAAGGTGGAGTTGGAAAATAAGTTATCTAAGGCCACTGAGAAGGGATTTTTTTCATCAGATGGTTTTAATTAAAGAAATGATATCAAATCTGCTTCTACTTACAGAGGTGAGACACCTCCCAGACTTTGAGATTAAAACCTCTGTTAGTCTTTTCCACCAAAACTCCTTGGGTCTCCAGAAGGTTTTTGTTTTTGTTTTTTTGGTTTTTCGGGGTGTTTTTGTTTTTGGTTTTGTTTTGTTTTGTTTTGTTTTGTTTTGTTTTGTTTTCCTGTTAAATACTAGAGAATCTTTTGTATATGATCATGAAAAAGCATGGGGAAAAGACTAATGCAGTGGCTCTCCCAAAGAGAGAATTTCTTTTTCTGTTTGTTTCTGATTTATCATGTTATTGCAAAATCATTAGTACCTAGAATTACTTTAGTATAGAAGATGTACTTATCTTCCATTGTGCCTATTGATTCTTTAGCAACAGTAGTTACTCCGTAAAACAAGAGTACAGTTCTCCATTCCACCCACTCTACTAGCAGGGAATGCACTGAGCACCCTACAATCCTGTGATGTATGACCAAGATCCTCTCAATGTTCTTGAAGGAGTTTCAGGACCTCATATCATTTTCATAACTATGAGGGCCTCCCACTTCACAATTATTGTCTAAGAACCTTGACTTAACCTATTATGGAGTCCCATGTGAATTCTTAACAAGAGTTCTACCTCACTCAACAGCTGTGTGGATTTCCTCAGTTCCTTTGAAATAACATTTGAAAAACATATTTCAACATAAAATAATCTTTAATCAACCATTTTACTGCCACTCCGTACTGCCTTTGACCCACATCTGTAGTGACAGGAAGAGATTCCTTCAAAAATTCAAATTTGGATATTCACTGGCCCACTCCTTACAAAAAGTACAATTCAGTCACATCTCTATTATCCCAGAAACAGAGAAAAAAAGCTTACTAAGATATAAGTTAAAAAGTGATGCTAAAGCCCCATTTTCTTAAGTCTAGCCACCAAAGCAGTTACACGATATTCTAATAGTAAAATTGGCTTAACTGAAAGTTTATCTCTCCCATTTCTGAGCCCCTCTAACTCTATTATTCAGGTACATTTCATAAAATGTAATTTCTTGGGATCCAAGATGGCCAAATATGAACAGCTCTGGAGTGCAGTTTCCAGCAAGAATAATGCAGAAGGTGAGTGATCACTGCATTTCCAAACAAGTTTTTACTGCCCACAGACCAGGAGATTCCCAGGCTGAAAAGTACCACAAGTTTCAAGCACAGCTGTTTCAGCTGGCACAGCAGGTCTCCACACAAAAACTCACACAAATCTGGGAGGCCATTTCAACTGGTGCCTGGAACACCTGGGAGACAGAGCTGCCCGTTCATTGAAAAAAAGGGGGCTGAAACAGGGAGCTAGGGGATCTGGTTCAGCGGGTCCCACCCCCACAAAGACCACCAATCTGAAATGCTCTGGATTGAGAGTTTCACAGCAAGTGCAGCTGGACCCAGTATGGTCCAGCTTGGTGAGGGGAAGGGCGTCTGCCATTACTGAGGCAGTTCACCACTACTGAGGCAGTCCACCATTACCGAGGCAGTCCGCCATTGCTGAGGCAGTCCACAATTACCAAGGCAGTCTGCCATTACCAAGGCAATCCACAATCACCGAGTCAGTCCTCCATTATCAAGGAAGTCTGCCATTACTGAGGCAGACTGCTATTACCGAGGCAGTTCTAACTAAACCACTGTAAACAAACCACAATAAAGTTCACACAGCAGCTGGGCAGAGACCACAGCAGCTCAGCAATACCTCTGCTGGCAGACTGTGACTAGGCTACCTCCTTGCTGGGCAGTGAATCTCTGAAAAAAGGCAGCAGCACATCAAGAACTTACAAATAAAGCCCCACCATCCCAGGAAAGAGCACCTGGCAAAAAGGTGATTATGAGTTCCACTGCAGCAGACTTAAGCACACCTGCCCAGGAGTTCTGAATGGAACAATGGAGCTCTGAGCTCAGCACTTGAGCTCTATAGCGGACAGATTGTCTCCTCAAGCAGTTCCCCAACCCCTGTATATCTACAGAGACACCTCATAAAGGAGAGCTCAGGCTGACATCTGGCAAGTATCCTTCTGGGACAAAGATAATAGAAGAAGAAACTGGCAGCAACCGTTACTGTTCTGCAGCAGCCGCAGGTGAACCCCAGGCAAGCAGGGTTTGGAGTGGACCTCCAGCATCCCTACAGCAGAGGGTCCTGACTGTTAGAAGGAAAACTAAAAAATACAAAGAAATAACTTCAATATCAACAAAAAGGACATCCACTCAGAGACGCCACCCGAAAGTCACCAACTTCAAAGACCACAGATAGATAAATCGACAACGATGGGAAGAAACCAATGCAAAAAGGATGAAAACACCCAAAACCAGAACACCTCTCCTCCTCCAAGGGATCACAACTCCTCATCAGCAAGGGAACAAAGCTGGATGGATAATGAGTCTGTTGAATTGACAGAAACAGGTTTCAGAAAGTGGGTAATAGGAAACTTCTCTGAGCTAAAAGAACATGTTCTAACCACTGCAAAGAAACTAAGAATCTTGAAAAAAAGGTTTGATAAAATGCTAACAAGAATGACCAGCTTAGAGAAGAACATAAACGACTTGATGGAGCTGAGGAACAAAGCATGAGAACTTCGAGAAGCATACACAAGTTTAAATAGCCAAATCGACCAAGCAGAAGAAAGGATATCAGAGATTGAAAATCAACTCAATGAAATAAAATTAGAAGGCAAGATTAGAGAAAAAAAGAGTGAGAGGAAATGAACAAAGCCTCTAAGAAATATGGGATTGTGTGAAAAGACCTAATCTGCATTTGATAGGGGTACCTAAATGTGACGGAGAGAAAGAATCCAAGCTGGAAAACACTCTTCAGGAAAATATTCCCAACCTAGCAAGGCAGGCCAGCACTCAAGTCCAGGAAATACAGAGAACACTACAAAGATACTACAAAGATACTCAACAAGAGCAACCTCAAGGCACATAATCATCAGATTCACCAGGTTGAAATGAAGGAAAAAATGCTAAGGGTAGCCAGACAGAAAGGTCGGGTTACCCACAAAGGGAAGCCCATCAGACTCACAGCGGATCTCTCGGCAGAAACCCTGCAAGCCAGAAGAGAATGGGGGCTAATATTCAACATCCTTAAAGAATTTTCAAGGTAGAATTTCATAATTCCAAACCAAGCTTCATAAGCAAAGGAGAAATAAAATCCTTTACAAACAAGCAATTGCTGAGAGATTTCATCACCAGGACTGCCTTACAAGAGCTCCTGAAAGAAGCACTAAACATAGAAAGGAACAACCAGTACCAGCCACTCCAAAAATGTACCAAATGGTAAAGAGCATCAACACAATGAAGAAACTGCAACAACTAATGGGCAAAACAACCAGCTAGCATCAAAATGGCAGGATAAAATTCACACATAACAATGTTAACCTTAAAGTAAATGGTCTAAGTGCCCCAATCAAAAGACACAGACTGGCAAATTAGATAAAAAGTCAAAACCCATTGGTGTGCTGTATCCAGGAAACCCATCTACACACAAGGACACACATAGGCTCAAAATAAAGGGATGGAGGAAGATTTGCTAAGCAAATGGAGAGCAAAAAAAAGTAGGGGTTGCAGTCCTGGTCTCTGATAAAATAGACTTTAAAGCAACAAAGATAAAAAGAGACAAAGAACGGCATTACGTAATGGTAAAAGGAGCAATGCAACAAGAAGAGCTAATGATCCTAAATATATATGCACCAAATACAGGAGCTCCCAGATACATAAAGCAAGTTCTTAATGACCTACAAAGAGACTTAGACTCCCACACAATAAAAGTGGGAGACTTTAACACTCCACTGTCAATATTAGACAGATCAACGGGACAGAAAATTAACAAGGATATCCAGGAGTTGAACTCAGATCTGGGCCAAGCAAACCTAATAGACATTTAAGGAACTCTCCACCCCAAATCTACAGAATATACATTCTTCTCAGTACAACATTGCACCTACTCTAAAACTGACCACATAATTGGAAGTAAATCACTCCTCAGCAAATGCAAAAGAACAGAAATCATAACAAACAGTCTCTCAGACCACAGTGCAATCAAATTAGATCTCAGGATTCAGAAACCAACTCAGAACCACACAACTTCATGAAAACTGAAAAACTGCTCTTGAATGTTGACTGGATAAACAATGAAATGAAGGCAGAAATAAAGATGTTCTTTGAAACCAATGAGAACAAATACACAACGTACCAGAATCCCTGGGACACATTTGAAGCAGTGTCTAGTGGGAAATTTATAGCAATAAATGCCCACATGAGAAGCAAGTAAAGATTTAAAATCGACACCCTATCATCACAATGGAAAGAGCTAGAGGAGCAAGATTAAAAAAAAAAAAACTCAAAAGCTAGCAGAAGACAAGAGATAACTAAGATCAGAGCAGAACTGAAGGAGATAGAGACACAAATCCTTCCCAAATCATTTTATGAGACAAACATCATCCTGATACCAAAACCCAGCAGAGACTCAACAAGAAAAGAAAACTTCAGGCCAATATCCATGATGAACTTCGATGTAAAAATCCTCAATAAAATACTGGCAAACCAATTGCAACAGCACATCAAAAAGCTTATCCATCACATTCAAGTAGGCTTCATCCCAGGGATGCAAGACTGGCTCAACATATGCAAGTCTATAAATGCAATCCACCACTTAAACAGAGCCAAAGATAAAAACCACATGATTATTTCAATAGATGCAGAGATGGCCTTCAACAAAATTCAACAGCTCTTTATGCTAAAAACTCTCAGTAAACTAGGTATTGATGGAACGTTTCTCAAAATACTAAGAGCTATTTATGACAAACCCACAGTCAATATCATACTGAATGGGCAAAAAGTAGAAGCATTCCCTTTGAAAACTGGCACAAGACAAGGATGCCTTCTCTCACCACTCCTATTCAACATAGTATTGGAAATTCTGGCCAGGACAATCAGGCAAGAAAAAGAAATAAAGGGTATTCAGTTAGGAAAATAGGAAGTAAAATTGTCTCTATTTGTAGACAACATGACTGTATATTTAGAAGACCCCATCGCCTCAGCCCAAAATCTCCTTAAGCTGATAAGCAACTTCAGCAAAGTCTCAGGATACAAAATCAATGGGCAAAAATTACAAGCATTCCTATACACCAATAACAGACAAACAGGGAGCCATATCATGAGAAAACACCCATTCACAATTGCTACAAGGAGAATAAAATACCAGAAATACAATTAACAAGGAATGTGAAGGACCACTTCAAGGAGAACTACAAGCCACTGCTCAAGGAAATAAGAGAGGACACAAAAAAATAGAAAAACATTCCATGCTAATGGTTAGGTAGAATCAATATCATGAAAATGGCCATACTGCCAAAAGTAATTTATAGATTCAATGCTATCTCCATCAAGCTACCATTGACTTTCTTCACAGAACTGGAAAAAAAAAACCTTAAATTTCATATGGAACCGAAAAAGAGTACACATAGCCAAGACAATCCCAAGAAAAACAAAAACAAAAACAAAGCTGGTGGCATCATGCTACCTGACTTCAAACTATATTACAAGGCTACAGTAATCAAAACAGCATGGTACTGGTACCAAAACAAACATATAGACCAATGGAACAGAACAGAGACCTCAGAAATAATGCCACATATCTACAATCACCTGATCTTTGACAATCCTGACAAAAACGAGCAATGGGGAAAGGATTCCCTATTTAATAAATGGTGTTGGGAAAACTGGCTAGCCATATGCAGAAAGCCGAAGCTGGATCCCTTCCTTACACCTTATACAAAAATTAACGTAAGCTGGATTAAATATTTAAATGTAAAACCTAACACCATAAAAACCCTAGAAGAAAACGTAGGCAGTACCACTCAGGATGTAGGCATAGGCAAGGCATAGGCAAGAACTTCATGACTTAAACACCAAAAGCAATGGCAACAAAAGCCAAAATTGACAAATGGGATATAATTAAACTAAAAAGCTTCTGCACAGCAAAAGAAACAATCATTATTGTGAACAGGCAACTTACAAAATGGGAAAATTTTCTGCAATCTACCCATCTGACAAAGGGCTAATACCCAGAATCTACGAAGAACTTAAACAAATTTACAAGAAAAAAACAAACAACCCCATCAAAAAGTGGGCAAAGGATATGAACACTCTTCCCAAAAGGAGACACTTTCACAGCCAACAAACGCATGAAAAAAAACTCCTCATCACTGGTCATTAGAGGAACGCACATCAAAACCACAATGAGATACCATCTCATGCCAGTTAGAATGGCAGTCACTAAAAAATCAGGAGACAACAGATAATGGAGAGGATGTGGAGAAATGGGAACACTTTTACACTGTTGGTGGGAGTGTAAATTAGTTCAACCATTGTGGAAGACAGTGTGGCGATTCCTCAAGGATCTAGAAGTAGAAATACCATTTGACCCAGCAATCCCATTACTGGGTATATATCCAAAGGATTATAAAACATTCTATTATAAAGACACATGCACACTTATGTTTTTTGTGGCACTGTTCACAATAGCAAAGACTTGAAACCAACCTAAATGCCCATCAATGATAGACTAGACAAGGAAAATGTGGCACATATACACCATGGAATACTATACAGCCATAAAAAGGATGCATTCATGTCCTTCTCAGGGACATGGAGGAAGCTGGAAACCATCATTCTCAGCAAACTAACACAATAACAGAAAACCAAACACCACATGTTCTCACACATAAGTGGGAGCTGAACAATGAGAACACATGGGCACAGGGAGGGGAACATCACACACGGGCCTGTCAGGGGGTAGGGGGACTAGGGAAGGGACAGCATTAGGAGAAATACCTCATGAAGATGACGGGGTGATGGATGCAGCAAACTACCATGGCATGTGTATAACTATGTAACAAACCTGCACGTTCTGTACATGTACCCCAGAACTTAAAGTATAATAAAAAAAAAGAACAAGAATACAAAAAAAGAAAATAGTTTTGTGTAACTATATAATATGTTTGTTTAAAACTGTTCTTACAAGAGTCAAGAGTTTAAACTTTTTTAAGTTTATAAAGTTAAAAAGTTACAGTAAGCTAAGGTTTATTATTGAACAAAGAAAAAATACTTAAATTTAGTGTAGCCTAAGTGTGCAGTACTCATAAAGTCTAGTCAAGTACAATGATACCCTAGCCTTCAGTTTCACTCACTCACTCACTCACTCACTCACTCAGAGCAACCTCTAGTCCTGCGAGCTCCATTTACGGTAAGTGCAATATACAGGTGTGCCATTTTTTATTTTTTATATCTTATTTTTACTCTACTTTTTCTGTATTTAAATACACAAATACATACCAAGTATTACAGTTGCCAACAGAACTGAGTACAGTAATATGCTGCACAGGTTTGTAGCTCAGGTGCGGCAGGGAGTGCTATATAGATGTATACGTTTGTAGTAGGCTGGAACATGTAGGTTTGTGTAACCATACTCTGTGATAGTCACACAACAAAATCACCTAATGATGCATTTCTCAGAACATATCCCCCCCGTTAAGCGATGTGTGACTGTATTTCCTATGTTAACAAACTTAGTGTACACATCATTTTTAATGTCTGTTTTATCAGCTGTGTCACACTTAATTCTCCTTGGCTGAATATTTAGGTTGTTTGTGACTTTTAATTATATTAATAACTGCAACAACCATCCTTATACACTAAAATTTTTTCTATATTAACCATTATTTCCCCAGGAATTGGAGAAATTTTAAGACCTACTCCATATTGTCAAATTGTTTGATGTATAAAAACTTGATCCAAAAAAAAAAGTGTAAATAAAAATGCAGGGCCAGGCCAGGTACAGTGGCTCATTCCTGTAATCCCAGCACTTTGGGAGGCAGAGGCAGGCAGGTCACATCGGATCAGGAATTTGAGACCAAGCTGGTCAACATGGCAAAAGCCTTTCTCTACTAAAAATATGAAAATTAGCTGGGTATGGTGCTACACGCCTATAATCCCAGCTACTTAGAAGGCTGAGGCACAATAATCACTTGAATTTAGGAGGCAGAAGTTACAGTGAGCCAAGATCACACCACTGCACTCCAGTTGAGGAGAAAGAGCAAGACTCTATCTTAAAAAATAAACAATGTAATCCCAGCACTTTGGGAGGCTGAGGCAGGTGGATCACGAGGTCAAGAGATCAAGACCATCCTGGTCAACATGGTGAAACCCCATCTCTACTAAAAATACAAAAAATTAGCTGGGCATGGTGGCGTGTGCCTGTAATCCCAGCTACTCAGGAGGCTGAGGCAGGAGAATTGCCTGAACCCAGGAGGCGGAGGTTGCAGTGAGCCGAGATCGCACCATTGCACTCCAGCCTGGGTAACAAGAGCGAAACTCCGTCTCAAAAAATAATAATTAAAAAAAAAATTAAAAAATAAAAATAAATAAGTGCAAGGCCATACTCAGCTGGGCTGAAATAGAACAAGTGTGCTCATCACTACATAGAATAGGGCATTTCAACACAATGAGGCAGACGATGGGGAGCCACTGCAGGTCCTTGAAAAGTATTAACAGGATATTTTGGGAGATTTTTCAGCTTCTGCTAGACCCACTGTGAACTGGAAGAAACCAGACTGGAGGCCAGAGACCAACAAGAGAGTTGTTATAGTTATCTTTGGTATAAGGCGATGAGGGTCTGGATTAAGTTGAGGCAGCAGGAACACTGCAAGGACATCTGAGAAACAACAATATACAGTACATGACCAATGAGAATTACTGGTTCATACAAATTTATTATCAGAAGATTCATTAAGTAAGCTTCTCTACTGGGTGGCTCTGAAAGACAGGGAGTCTTTCAGTTGATTTATCATCCATTCATTCATTCCTTCAACAAAAAAGGGGGACCAGAAATACACATCCGCTTAACATTTGATCACCCCAAAAGCTAACTAGGAATACCTTCCAGTCATCTCCAGTATAACCTGTTTGTTGTTGTTTCAATGACTTAGAGAGAAACAGCGGTCTATAAACCCTGAAATTCCACTAAATTACCACTATATCAGAAAATCATCACATGGAAATAACACAGTATGAGACCACTTACAAAATTGTCCAGAGTAAGCCTATCATCTGGATGAATCTGAGATCAGCTTGCTTTTTCATAGGCATAATAGCCATTTGTACTGGAAATTTGAGAATTCTGGATTTAAAGGAATATGACAAAAAAAAAAAAACTAGTCCTTGAACAAAAAGAAAGAGATTAGAAGAATGTTACTAGATTGTCTTTCACTGAAATCTATACTACATGAAATTCTCATTTCATTCATATGCAATTATTATGCTGAAACATAAAAAAGAGAAAGGGCAGTTGAAGAGTCACTAATGACAGCTCAGAGGACACTTCTGAGTTTCAGTGCTTAATGTATGAATTGAAGATGAAGACAAAGCCAACAGCATTTTTCTTGAAATGTACACTGAGCTCACAGATGTTACATAATCACTTTTAAATTGGTGAAATAATCTTTTCAAACTGCTTGTCTGCTCAAGTTTTAGAACTGCAATATGTCAGCCAAACATATACCAAGTGAAACCTCATTTTAAAGGATAAACGTAAGTCCTTCTTGAGGTGTTTCATGACTGGGATATTGCACTCTTTCATTTGAAGCTTCAGAGAATATGGAATTGGCCTGGATAAATGGTTTTCAAATTTATCTAATAAAAATGTCAAAGCACTAACAGCCAGAATACTCTCCGTTTACCCATGTAAAATAATGGGGGGGCGGGGGAGGCGAATTAAAAGCAATGAATTCAAAACAAAGATAATCAGAATAGACATTAATGTTTCAGTCTCCTTCCTGAAAGTCCTAACCTCCACACAAAGTCACAGTAATGATTCAATTAAAACATATTTATAAAATCAAAAAGAGTCCTTCTTTCCTCAAAAACGCATTCTGAAGTTTGAAGCCAGCCTCAGATTTCTTTTAAATCATTCCTAAACCTTGGTCAGTAGAAAAATCACTCCATAATTTTTACATTTAAAACTATCTTCCATTGCCTTAATTATTTACACATTTCATAGATTACCTCAGACTTTGTTCCCAGGAGGAAAGCATGAACTGGATACAATAGGTAGCAGTGTCTAAGTTAAATTCACAAGAATCAGTAAATATTTCTACAGCTAGTTCGGAGTGTAAATATTTGGTTCCTGAAGAATCTCTATTATTGCCTGAAGACTAATCTTGTCTAGCAAACTTCTTCAAATAAAGCAAAACTATGCTGGAAGAGAACTTTACTTGGTACACACCCACTTCCAAATTTTAAAAAAAGGAAAACAGTAGTTTCTCTCCCCATCTGCCCAACTATGGAGGCAGAGGGATGTATGGTTCAAAAGTTTAACAGGGTATTTTTATTCCCAGCCACACCAAAAAATAACATCCTTCAGTGCTATTTCAGAAACTTAGAAGCACCATTTAAGTTCATCAAGTTTTTTGCTAAAGAACATATTCGAAAGACCTGGAACTGAACCTCAAAGTCCATCCGAAAACACAGACCAAAGATTGGGAGTTTTCCAAGCAAAATCAACATGTGATTTAAATCTCACTAAGACTAGTTCCTATATTTTAACAAGGGAAAAATATTTTTGGTATTTTTACAGAGCCAAGAGCTTCTAGAAATAGCAGCTCTGGGTACCTGTCATCTGGTGAGTTTGCAGCAGCCTGATAGCGAACCTCCAGGGAAAAACATGCAAAAGTGAAAAGGGTTTCTAAAAGTAGGTGAAGGGTCAGCAATGTAAATTCTAGCAAATACTTTGCTTTCTGGTCACACCTGCAGCTAAAAAATCAGGAGTTCAGGCCAGGCATGTGGCTCACGCCTATAATCCCCACACTTTGGGAGGTTGAGGTGGGTGGATCACAAGGTCAGGAGTCCAAGACCAGCCTGGCCAAGACAGTGAAACCCTGTCTCTATTAAAAATACAAAAATTAGCTGGGTGCAGTGTCAGGTGCCTGTAATCCCAGCTACTTGGGAGGCTGAGGCAGGAGAATCACTTGAACCCAGGGGCCAGAGGTTGCGGTGAGCCGAGATCGCACCATTGCACTCCAGCCTGAGTGATAGAATGAGACAAAAAAAAAAAAAAATTCAGGAGTTCAAGTTCGAATCCATTTATCCTAGATGCAAACTCTGCCAGGGCCCAATCCTAGAAACTTCTGACTTTCTCTCTAAATGGATCATGTGTTTTGACAGGAGAAAGAACAATCCATCCTTCCTCAAAGGCAATGCACAGTGAGATGGCCAGGGCTGGAGACCTCAGGACAGCAGATGCCTCCCCATGGCAAAAACACGGGCCAGGGCCTTAGCCACCACCTACATCTGAGTCCCTCTGCCTTCTGACAGCTTCATTTCCTCCTTAGTCACCCCTAAGACTATGTGTTTCTTTTGTTGTTACATCCCCTCCTTACAAAACTTAGTCAAATTCAGCACTTCCCAGAACTTGGGATACGCAGATGCTCACAGGTGCTGCGCCACCAAATGGTTCCAGGATCCAATACTTTCAGGAAACTGAGTTAAGGATGGTTTAAAAGGTTTCCTTTGCTGAAGGATTTCTCCAAGCCTTCAATATGCTAATGTGTGTTGAGAAAGACTCATTTTCTAAATTCTTTTGACATGATCCCTTTTGTGTGTCATGCTTATTAACATCTCACTAAAGAGTTTTAGTGAGTGAAACCCTTTCTGAGCTCAGCAAGAGTCTAATTGGAGGCTACTTGACACAGAACCCAACCCTGGAATATTAAACAACAACTTTAATAAGGCCACACTTTTTTCCCTGCCTCCAATTCACCTTCTCAAGGTCCTAAACTTGGGGAGAGAAGGATGTCTATTGCCCCTGCCCTCCAATCTGATTCCCTATGATGCGTATTTGAACTAATAATCAGAGGCAAAGAAATGTTAAAAGGCTTAAAATTGATGCTTGAGGCCCTTTGCACAGCCCCTTTGGCCATAAGACTTAGGGATCAGACTCACTGGCAAGCAGTGGTCTGGGTATGCCAAGAGTATTCCACACCTCCTTAGACAAATCTGTAAGACACGAATAGCTGGAGTTGATACACTAAAGGAGATAATGGGCATAATAGCATTAGCTGTAATAAAATATAAGGGATTATTATTATTTTCACATCATTAAGTCAGCCCTTTTATATATCACCATGCACAATTAAGCACTTAATACATACTTTTTAGTATTGCAGTAATAAAACTGAGTAAACTCGATCCATGAATTTCAGTTTGTAATTAAATTTCTGAAACACGGAGATATGGAATGACATATGGCCAAAGTGGGGAGAGATGAGCACAAAAGAAGGGTGTTGAAGTGAGTAATGAAGTAAATGAGCCTGCAACCCAGGAGGACTGGTTGGACAGGTTGAGATTTACCCCCACAGGATCCAGAGATGACATCATGGAAATCCATATAAGACCAGCGATGTGGTTACGTGGCTGACAATTCCCAAACCCATCTGAAAAGTATGGCTGCTCATAATTGAGCCAATGCTCCACATATACAAAGACAAAATATTCTAGATAAGTCAGAAATGTGAACATTGATGGGGAAAGGGGGACAACATAAGAGGAAAGAACAGGAAGGAGATAAAACAGCAGAGATTTCTCCAATTCAGCACCCCCAGAATTTCTGCTCTCTGGAAAGACAAAGGCATTTGCACTGAGTGTCGTGTCTGTGAATCCCATTACATCATATAAAGGGTACCCCAGGCTCTACTGGTTCAAGAAGAGGCAACCAAGCATCATCAACCCCAAAGCAGCAGTTGATGTTGCCAACCCCCAGTTCATCTGTAGACCCCACTAAAAGGAAATAAGAAGCTGGGACCCAGAAGACAAGAAGTGGCTCAGACTACCCCAGGGAAGAGAGCCTGGGAGGCAGGTGCTTAACTCTTATCCTCATGCCCCACCCCAACTCCCCAACCAATTTTAATTCAACGTAGGAATGACAGTTAATGTTTCATAGATAAGGTAATAACCTTTTGTAAGACACAATCTTGTAAGAGAGGTAATCAATACAAAAAAAAAAAAAAAATGCAGAGGCCAAGGGGACGGGACCTAACCCTGCTGCTAATTGGCTTTGGAAACTTGAAGCAATTTTTGCTCTTAGTCCTTCAGTGATCACCTCTGTAAGACAGGAGGAGAAAAAGAGATCATGAAAGTGAAGGTGCCTTGAAAGTGTAATGCCCCACGGCATGTGAAAGGCCTGTTCTAGATGAGCAAGCAGGGCCTTTCTAATGGGTCCTACTTTTGATTGGTTGCAGCCACCATCACGTAACTTAATGGAACCCATTTCCCTCTTTCATCCCCCAGAAATGCCAAAAACAACCTGGGTTTAATCAAGAGACCTATGTTTCCCCAATGTACTTAGCTCAGAAAGATTGTCCATGGGACCCCAATGCCTTCTCCTTTTCTCTGTGTATCCGTTTGTATTTTCTCAGTTATGTTTTTACTTTCTGTATGTGTCCAATTTTATTTTCAATGATTGACCTGGATTTTAGGTTTTAATAGCCTAAATATCAAATTTTGTTAGTTCAGCTGTATAGTCAAAATGCTTTTACTCTTTTGCCCTTAATTAATGGATACCATTCAACAATGAAGAGTTCTGTTTAATCTTTTTTTCTCTAATGAGATTTAAATTATTCTTTGTTTGCACATGGCCCAGGAGAGGCTGTTCTTGGGGGCTGGCTGAAGAAGTCATGCAAGCTGGCCTCCCTTAATAGAAAAAGATTCACTGTGACTATAAAATCGAGAGCTTCCCCACCTGGTAGTTATTTAGGAAGCTGATTTTTTAACTTAATCACAGGATTTTTACACTTATATTAAATTCCACTTTTGTTAGTTTTGATCTAGCAATTCATCCTGGACATCCGTTTTTAAATTAAGCTTTTATTGTGTTTTTTTTTAATGATATTTTAAAGCAAAGACTTACAAAGTCAAAGGAAGGCCCAGTCTTCTCCTTTCCCCAGCCCCACTGTGCCACAGTCAGAAAACAGGGTCTGTAATACCGAATGGCTATTTACTCCACACACAGTTACACAGTTTGGGAAAATCCATGCGAGGAATACCTCCCAAAGGCTGCCAACATTGTGTATCCAGATACAATATTATCCTGCAAATAACCCAAAAAGCCAGCTATTGTCTTGACTTTAGGACATACATATTTCTAAGATGATGAAGACATCAAAGAGAACCCAAATCACAAACACACAACTCGATCTTTACTATAAAAATGTTTCAGGTGAGCCAGCTTGAGAGTATTGGTAAATTCTTCAGTTGGCGATGATCTTGGTCTCCATCAGGAACAAGCTGCATTAAAATAAGACCCTTGAAAGGGGTTACTCCAGACTCTCAGGGAAAGGAGCTTGTCAACTGCCAAGTAATTTCAAGAGAGAATTCAGTTCCTCTGGAAACAGGTTTTGACAATGGCTCTGTGTGCCAAAGGGTTGAGCAGGCAGAGGGCACTGGGTTCCCACCCCTTCCATAGTACTTGAGGCTTTGCTCTCCAAACAGATGACTTCATTCCCAAAACAATGCTTTTTTTTCTGAGAAGCTGCCAGTTCATACACATTATAAAATAAATTCTATCATTGACATTGGGGTGGCTGAAACTGCAAACATTGCTTTTTAAAAGTACACAAGTTGGAAAAGGTAAGCTGGAAAAGGAACAGAATTCCTCCTCCAAAAAATAATTTCTCTCCAAAAAGGTAACCATAAAAACTAAACACCTAATCAACAATCACTTTATCAGCCACAGTATTGACTAAGGAGGTATGTGAAGCTATGCACAAGGACTTTACCTCTGCCTGACTACAGTGTCTTGAAGAATGGATCTTAGTAACATTCTAAGTCTTCTCTCCCCTTAGCTTCTCAGGAAACCACTTTAATTAAAGGAAGAAAAAACCAACAGATAATCTGTCCTTACTCAAAGCCTCATTGTTTTGTCTTGTTGTTAACATCCCATGTCCCCTATCTCCCAGGGGGTACCAGAGGGGAACAGAGATACAGACAAGGAAGACTCTCCACATGTCATTATTCTCCCTTCAGGGCAAACAGCGAGGCAGGAGAAGAGACACTTCTCCCTCGTGATACTTGCCCTGAGCCCACATGAGCCTGAGCCATGGCTGTGAACACACTTGGAAGATGTATAAAAAATGAGAGTTTGCACAGGATAAATCTATTCCATTATTTATACCCACCCCCAAACCTTGGGATTTCTTTCTCTATGTCAAGCGTCCTCAAACTTTTTCTGCAAATGTCCAGAGAGTATATATTTTAGGCTTTGTGGACCAATGGGCTTTCTGTCTCCCTTTCTCCTCCTCTTTTCCCTCCTCCTCCTTCTCTCATCCTTCTTCTTTAAACTATGAAAACTGTTCTTAGCCCACAGACTTGACCCATGGACCATAATTTGCTGACTCATACTCTACATTATGCCACAGAATTTGTGACATCTCAGCCTCATAGAATACAGGCCATCATTTAGCCCAAGTTTCAGTCAACTAACCACACTGTCAGGCCACCTCCAGCTAGTTATGCTGACACATTAAATCCAGAATCTTTGGTAAGTGTACCCATATCAATAAATTCAGGCTGACCTCATATTATATTCTATTCTCCTTGGTCTAATACACTTAGAATTTATTCCTACAATACTCCATACTCCCCAGATGTTTGCTGTTAACTAAATCATGCAATTCTCTGGAAGTCTATACTATCTCTTTCCTGTACCTGAGATCTGACTTGATGTACAAGTCTTGAGGTAATGAAGAGTGGGTTTTGATGGGAGTGGGAGAATAAAACACCCTCACAAGACAATAGGATAAGATGAGATTAAAAGTTTTCAACCAGGGAAGAGATATCCTCAGACATGGAAGAAGGAGCTTGTTCTACTAGCAAGGAAAGTTTAGGGATGCTTGCAAAATTCAAAAGTTTTGGCTTTTTCTGAGTCCATTCGGAACACTCTTATTTCAAATATAAAGGTCCCACTTCTTCCCAATCAGTTCTCCAACTTACACATAAGAATTTGGTGAGTCTGTGATTTCAATTTAGATTCTAATTTTGCAATCCACATAAATCTGGAGTTTGGCTTTCAGTGATGGTTGCTCCACAGCAACAGGAAATATAATGGTCTTTTATAGAGTAATTGTAGAAGTTCTCTGGCTTTCTGACTGACACTTTAGCTGAGAATTTAAAAGTCTAAACTTGTTTTTTTCTTTTTACTATTCCTCCAGTGCAGACAGAAAAAAAAACATCCATTCCACCGTCCTTGCAGCCATTATTACTACAAAAGAGTCAAGCACAGTAGTCATTTGGTGCCCCAAGAAATGTACTTTATCAGGAAATTTAACAGAAACTTTATCCTAAGTGATAGTAGTTGATAGTTTAGTTATTATCCACTGCATACCATGAACTAAGAGTATCCTTTGGAAAGGAGCTCGGGGCTGCATTCAAAGCCAAAGTCATAACCAAATCAATCCATAAATATCATCATGTATAGTCTGTCCAATAGGGCTATTCTTATTAGAAAAATTCTATCCATTTGAAAGAAGAAATAAAGAAGAGAAGAAAAGAGGAAGAGAGGAAGGGGAGGGAAGGGGAAGGGAGGGAAGGGAAAAGGGAATGGAAGGTGAAGGAGAAGAAGGGAAGGAGAAGGGAAGGAGAAGGGAAAGAGAAAGGAAGGGAAGGGGAGGGGAGGGGAGGGGAGGGGAGGGAAGGGAAGGGAAGGGAAGGGAAGGGAAGGGAAGGGAAGGGACACGATTATACCAGATATTTAAATAAAAAGAATTTAATACAGTAATCTCCCCTTATCCATGTGGAATATGTTCCAAGGCCTCCAGTGGAGACCTTAAACAGAAAATAGGATTGAACCCTATGTATACTATGGTTTTCCAATCTAAAACCAAGACGGCTACTAAGTGACTAACAGGCAGATAGCATATCCAGTGTGGATATGCTGGACAAAGGGATGATTCCTGTACTGGGAAGACCACAGCAAGACCCAGAGGGACGGCACACATTTTATCACACTACTGAGAATGGTACACAATTTAAAAAGTATGAGTTGTTTATTTCTGGAATTTCCATTTAACATTTTCAGACCACAGCTGACCATGGATAACTGAAACCACAGAAAGAGAAACCATGGATAAGGGAAGACTACTGTTTAGGAAATTGTTTTTACAGGTGTTGGAAATATGAAAGAACAAATGGAAAGCATTAAAATAACCCAGAGATAAGAATCTACAACCCTTATGACTAGGTGAATAAAAGAGAAGTGGTTGGGATTATCAAAACCTAGAAGCTCAAAAGAAGGCAATCCATTAAACTAGGGCTTAGCCCTCTGAGGAGACAGTACTGTACTTCCCAGCTGCTGATAGAATCTCAGAGTCTCAGAGGAGCCGCCCCATTGAGCTGACGCTCAGATCTCTGAGAAAGAATGAACACCTGGCTCCCAACTGTATCCTTGGAGAGGTAAGATGAAGCTAGTTCTGGCAATGGTAAAAGAAAACAGACAAGAGTAAACTTTCACTGACAAGACCAACGAGAAACAGGAAGTAAGCTCCTACCTTCCAGTCTTCTCCCAGTGGCAGAAATTAACAGAACCCAATAGGAAGTCATCTGGCAAAACAGTATGGGATATGTAATTGGCAGAGTTCTAAATCTAGCACCACAGAGCAGAGTATACAATTGTGAGCTTGGGGATGAGAGTCAATAGGCAAGCTATAAACACAGATAGTGGTATGTTTCTCAGTGTCTTTCTGTTTAAAATAGGCCTGGTGGCTTCTATAATACCTTTTAACATTTTATAACTACACTCATTACTTTTTAAATTTTTTTATTTGCCTAGGTTATTTGGGAACAGATGGTATTTAGTTACATGAGTATGTTTTTTAGTGGTGATTTGTGAGATTTTGGTGCATGCATCATCCCAGCAGTATACATTGAACCCTATTTGCAGTCTTTTGTCCCTCAGTCCCTTCCCACAGTATCCCCCTGAGTCCTCAAAGTCCACTGTGTCATTCTTATGCCTTTGTATCCTCATAGTTTAGCTCCCACTTGTGAGTGAGAACATGTGATGTTTGGTTTTCTATTCCTGAGTTACTTCACTTAGAATAATAGTCTCCAATCTCATCCAGGTTGCTGCAAATGTCATTAATTCATTACTTTTTATGGCTGAGTAGTATCCCATCACATATATACCACAGTTTCTTTATCCACTTGTTGATTGATGGGCATTTGGGTTAGTTCCACATTTTTGCAATTGCGAACTGTACCACTATCTTAATACTTTAAAAATTACATTCTTGTCTGCCACACCAAAATCCAAGCCTCAGACAGGAGAACTGTGCCTACAATGCTTCTTCACACATCTGTGAATTATCACAATTTAATTTCAGTTTTCTTACCTCAGTTTTCTTGGTTTTGGCAGATAATGCTGAATACTGAGGTAAATTCAAAGCCAAGGTCATAACCAAATAAATCTATGAATATCATTATTTATAGTCTGTCTAATAGGACTATTCTTATTAGAAATACTATATCCATTAAAAGAAGAAAGAAAGAAGGGAAGATAAGTGGATGAGAGGAAGAGAAGGGGAGGGGACGGGGAAGGGGGAAAGGGGAAGCAGGAGAAGGGAGAAGGAGGAAGAGGGAAAGGGAAGGAGGAAGAGGGAAAGGGAAGGAGGAAGAGGGAAAGGGGAAGAGGGAAAGGAAGGGAAGAGAGAAGAGAAAGAAAGGGAAGAGGAAAGGGAAGAGAAAAGGGAAGAAGGAAGGGAAGAGGGAAGGGGAGGAGAGGAGAGGGAAGGGAAGGGGAGGGAAGGGGAGGGAAAAGAAGAGACAGGGAGGGGAGGGGAGAGGAGAAGAGGGGAGGGGAGGAGAAAGAGAAGGGAAATGTGTTTCCTAAAGCATATGTTAAAAAGAGGACATAGATAAACATTACCAAAAAGCTGAAACAGGGCCACAGAGGAGCCAAGCTCTAGTATATTCTACAGAATAAGTCTTGGAGTAACCAAGAAGCACTACCTTCCACCTATAATATAAAACAATAATAACAGTAGTAAAAATGTATTGAGCTAAGTCACTATGTACTAAGTCATTTACACACGTAAATTCATTATATTCTCCTATCCTATGCAGTACAAGTTAGTTTTTTTATTACAGATGAGGGATTGAGAAACTAGCCTGCATTAGTTTTATCTATATCTTAAAGCAATATGTAAACTAGGAATATTATATATAGAGCTACAGCATATATATTCAGATAGGTAGATAGATGAGAGAGAGAGAGAGATTTAACTCTTCCTAGGCTCACCCATTTGAAGAACCCAACACCTTAACAAACACAGTCACATTGACATTTGACACAGAAAGAGTCTTTGGCAGTTTCTTTGGTCTATTTCCAGTGAAAATAGAGAGCAATAAACTCATTCCAGATTCAGATTCCAGAACTTTCAGAGGCTGGAGATACTGGCGATCTGTCTGTGAGGCCTCCATGTGTATCATTTCTCAGAAGCCAGCTAGCAGACCAGGCCACCTGCCAGAAAATGGTTAGCACATTTATGTCAGCTGGTTTGTCAGCCAGGTACCATGGCTTTTTCTAAGTCATGGCTTCCAAACCATGAGAATATAAAACCACAACGGCAGCCAAGATACCAATAAGAACCCTTTCTTTGTATGCTGCACTAGTGGCTCTACAAAAAGGTATGTGACATATTTTTGTGTAATGTAACTGTCAGTTCAGAGCAGCAAATCCCTTCCGACCTGATGTGTCTCCTCCACAGCTGTTTTGAATTCACTTTCTGTAGACAAAAGCAGAGTGAGTGAGAAAATAAAGGATACTTTGATATTTGTTAAGAGAGACTACAGCCAAGTTCTATCCCAGATCATTCTGGAGCCCTGTCCAATGGTCAAAAGACATATCAAATTAACTCAACTCTAAGAGTTTAGTTCTCTTATTGGAAATTCTTAATTTCTCAGTATTGTACTAAAGGGATTTTTTTTTTCAGTTAACCACTCATCAGATAAAATTATATACGCCTGCAAAGAATAATGAAAAAAATACTGTTCTACTTTGACTAAAATATGATTTTATAACTTCTACTCACTGTATATGATACAGTAACTGGTACTAGAGTAACTTGCCCACTATAAACTATTTTTCCAAAAGGAAAAAGACTTACGTAACAACTCTTTTTAAACATAAACTGCAGACTGCATGGGACTTGATCCCCAAAAGAAAGAAAACAAACAAGGTAAGCCCTAAAACCATCCCAGCTTTCTATCTGAAGACTAGAGCATATAAAAGTGGAATCCAGCCAGGCGCAGTGGCTCATGCCTGTAATCCCAGAACTTTGGGAGGCAGAGGCAGGTGGGCCACCTAAGGTCAGGAGTTCGAGACCAGTCTGGCCAATATGGTGACACCCCATTTCTACTGAAAATATAAAAATTAGCTGGGCATGGTGGCATATGCCTGTAGTTCCACCTACTTGGGAGGCTGAGGCAGGAGAATTGCTTGAACCCAGGAGGCAGAGGTTATGGTGAGCCAAAGTTGTGCCACTGCACTCCATCCTGGGCAACAAAGCAAGACTCTGTCTCAAACAATAGATAGATAGATAGATAGATAGATAGATAGATAGATAGATAGATAGAAAAGTGGGACCCACATAAATCTCATGGAGTTAAAGAGACAATATTGGAGTTAGAAGAGGCTGGGGCAGCTTAAATTTGCAAGGCAGAGTTCCAAAGGGAAGAAAATCACACAGAGAAAGAGCTTCAGAAAGCTGCATAGGTGGTCCCTTGAGTCTTCAGAACATACCCTGTTCTGCATATATGTGGTAAGACACCACGAAACCAGGCAAAAAATAACTATCAGTGAAAGAACTAACAAGGAGCCGTAAGCTGAACAATTCCCATAACTCATACAAGCTTGGGAGTCATCCAAGTTCTAACCAATTGTGGTGTAGAAATCTCATAGAACAAGCAGGGCATTCAGAAAAGACCCCAGAAGTATTAGGCCTAGACTGAGGCTCCTGCAGACCTGTGCTTAAAACAAACCTCAAAATAATCAAGTTGGTCTAAAAGTAGCTAAACTGTCTGCCAAAATAAAATCCAAATATCTGTAAAAGAAGATTCCAAAGTCCACTCAATAAAGTGATATTTACCATATCCAGTATCCTATCAAAAAAAGAGTAACCCTGATAAGAAGCAGGAAAATGAGACTGGTAGCCAGGAGGGAAAGATCAGTCAGTAGAAACATACACAGAAATGACACAGATGACAATTCATAGGCAAAGACTTCTAAAGTGATATCACACATATATTCAAAGATTTAAAAGAAATAGAGAAATTGAAAATATAAAAAAGAACCAAATGAAACTTATGGAGCTAAAAAGCATACTATCTGAAGTGAAAATGTTTTGACTGAGATCAATAGCAGCATATACACTGGAAAAGAGAAGATTAGTGAACATGAAGACATAGGAATAGAAACATGAAATAATTGCTACATTTTTAAAATTTTTATAAAAAGCATAAACCTACAGATCCAAGAATATGAATACAGTTCGCATAATATAGACACAAAGAAAAACACGTTAGTGCACACCGTATTAAAATTGCTGAAAACTAGAAATAGAGAGAAAAGGTAGCCAGAGTCAGGAAGAAACATATTTGATACAAAAAAAAAGATAAGAAAACCAATGACTTCGTATTAGAAATGAAGTAAGCCAAAAGACAACTGAACGGCATGTTTTAAAGTTCCAAAAAGGGACAAAAAGTAAACCTAGACTTTTATAATCATCAAACATATTGTTAAAAATAAAAACAGGCCAGGTGCAGTGGCTCACGCCTGTAATCTCAGCACTTTGGGAGTCCGACGCAGGTGGATCACAAGGTCAGAAGATCAAGACCATCCTGGGTACCACAATGAAACCCCATCTTTACTAAAAATACAAAAAATTAGCTGGGTGTGGTGGCACGTGCCTGTAGGCCCAGCTACTTGAGAGGCTGAGGCAGGAGAATCACTTGAACCCCAGGAGGCAGACGTTGCAGTGAGCTGAGATCGTGCCATTGCACTTCAGCCTGGGCAACAGAATGAGACTCTGTCTCAAAATAAATAAATAAATAAAAATAAAAACAAAATGGAGACATTTTCACACAAACCAAAGCTGAGAGAATGTATGATTATCAGACTTGTACTACAATAAATTTAAAAGGAAGTTCTTCAAGCTGAAGGAAAACAGATAAAACCTCAGATCTTCAACAGTAACAAAGAGCTCCAGAAATGGCAAGCACATGAGCAAATGTAAGAGGATTATTTTTCATTTTTAAGTTTATTTAAAACATAATTATGACTTAAAACAAAAATTAGAACAATATATTATGAAATTTATAATATATGCATAAGTAAAAGGTATGACAACAGTAGCACAAAGAATGAGAGAAGAGAAATGAAACTGTATGTTAATGTTCTTATACATGAAGTGCTAGTGTATTACTTGAAGGTAGACTCTGATGACTTAAGATGCATATTTTAAATACTATAATAACCACAAATTAAGAAATATAAAGATTAGCCAATATTAGAAATAAAATAAAATGATAAAATACTCAATACAAAATAAATCAGAAAAAGAAAAATTGAGAAAATCAAGTATGGAATGAATAGAAAATCAGTAGCAAGATGATAAACTTAAATTTAAGCATACTGATATTACATTAACTACAGTCTAAGCACTATAATTTGAACAACAGAAATTGTCAAAAAAATAAAAATGGAAAACACCCACAGAGACTGTCAGATTTTCGAAAAGCAAGACCCATATATACTGTCTAGGAGAAATGTATGTCAAACATTTTGAAACAGAGAAGATAATTGTTGTAAAAGGAAAGAAAAATACATACCATTTGGATACTAATCATATAAAAGTTGGAAAGTATATGAAGTTTGAACAAAGCAGATATCGATAAGAAACATTAACAGGCAAAAAGAGATATAGTCTCTCATTGATAAAAAAGATCAATCTTCTTGACAACATAACAGTACTAAATGCGTATCCATTCAATTACAGGACTTCAAAACACATGAAGAAAGACTGATAAACAGAGGGGAAAAATCAACAAGCCAACAGGGACATGAAGATTTCAACACTCCTCTGCCAGTAACTGATAAAACAAGCATATTTTTAAAAAATCAGTAAGGATATAGAAGACATGGAAAACTCAACCAAGCAACATGACTTAATTGATATTTTTTAAACACTACCTGTAAATAGGCAAATACACATTCTTTTCAAGTACAAATAAAACATTCATTGTGGTAGACCTATGCTGGGTCATAAAAGAGGTAGAAATACATTTTTAAAATTAAAATTATACAGAGCATATTCTCTTATCACAATGAAAATAAATTAGAAATGAATAACAAAAATATAACTGTAGGATCCTCACTTTTTGGAAATTAACTAAAAACACCTCAAATAATCCATAAGCCATAAGCCAAAGAAGAAATTTCAAGAGAAACTTTTAAGTATTTTAACTGACGACAAATACACAGCACATCAGAATGTCTAGAGCATTGATTTTTAAAATGTATTCTTTTTCATGTCAGCAGGCTTAAAGAGAAATTCAAAGCTTTAAATGCTCACATGAAAAAGAATACATTTTAAAAATCAATGCTCTCTTGGCCGGGCGCGGTGGCTCAAGCCTGTAATCACAGCACTTTGGGAGGCCGAGGCGGGTGGATCACGAGGTCAAGAGATCGAGACCATCCTGGTCAACATGGTGAAACCCCGTCTCTACTAAAAATACAAAAAATTAGCTGGGCATGTTGGCGCGTGCCTGTAATCCCAGCTACTCAGGAGGCTGAGGCAGGAGAATTGCTTGAACCCGGGAGGCGGAGGTTGCGGTGAGCCGAGATCGCGCCATTGCACTCCAGCCTGGGTAACAAAAGCGAAACTCTGTCTCAAAAAAAAAAAAAAAAAAAAAATCAATGCTCTCATATTCCTACTCAAGGAATTAAAAAAGAGGATCAAAAGTGAGCACTAAATGAATCAAAGGAAGAAAATTATAAAAGCAGAAGTCAATGAAATAGGAAACAGAACTATAAAAGTTTTTTTCAGTCTTTCTCACTCTAACACTTGCTCTTTTTCTATTCTCTCCTCCCTCCGCCACAAGGTACCCACTCACTCACTCACTCTGGGGAAATCTAGCTGTCACATTGAGAAAACAGGTTCATCAGTAAAGAAAGGTCTACTTCCAAACATAGTTACATGAGTTTTAGCAGGAAGTTTCCTGGAAGCAGAAACTTTCAACCAGACAAGGCTTTAGATAACTTCAGTCCTAGCCAATATATTTACTCCAACCTCAAGATAGACACTCCATTGATAGACACTGAAACAAGATAATACATCATGACCAAATGGGAGTTGTCTCAGGAATGCAAATTAGTTTGCCATTAGGGAGTAATTAATGCAACACACTATATCAATAGAATTGAGCAGAAAAACTTTATAACCATTCCAATAGATGCATAAAAAGCAATTCAAAAATCAGGCATAATTATTTTTAAATCCCTCAGAAAACTAAGAGCAAAATGGAATTTCCTCAACCCAATAAAAGGCATCTACCAAAAAAAAAAATCTATAGTTAACATCACACTTAATATCATATTGAATGTTTTCCCTCTAATATTAGAAACAAGGCAAGGATACACACTCTTATCACTTCCTTTCAAAGTTGTATTGGAGGTCCTAACCAGTGCAATAAGGCAAGAAAAAGAAAATAAAAGGCATACAGATTGGAAAGGAAGAAGTAAAACTTCCTTTATTCACAGATGGTATGATTGTACATAAAGAATCCATAATAAAAACTATTACAACTAATAGATGTCAACAGCAAGGTTGCAAGATATTAGATTAATATAGAAACCATTTTTACCTCTGTATATTAGCACAATGAATAATTACAAAAATAAAACTTAAGACAATGTTATTTACAATAGGATCAAAACATAAAATAAGCACAAATCTAATAACTGTGTAAGAGATAAATTTTTAAAATCCTAAATAAATGAAGAGAAATACTATGTTCATGAATCAAAAGATTAAACATTTTAAATAGATAAATTTCCCAGAAGTGATTTATAGATTCAATGTAATTCTAATAAAAATCCCAAGAAGCTTTTTAAAAGAAATTGACAGAATGTTTTTGAAACTTGTGGTGATATAATGCAAAGAACCAAGAATGGTAAAAGCAGTTTTAGAATGAAATTTGAGACTTTCTATAAAGCTATAGAAATGGAGACAGTGTAATATTTACATAAGGATAGACATACAAATAAATGGAACACAATAGAGAGTCAAAAAGTATAATTACACAGTGGTCAATTGATTTTTAACAGAGATGCCAAGGTACTTCAGTAAGTAAAGGACAGTGTTTTCAACACAGTTCTTGAAAAACCACATCCTATATTTTAACAAATAAACTTTGATCCTTACCTCACACCATAAACAAAAATTGATCATAGAAATAGAAGCTAAAACTATAAGACAGGCATCCCCAAACTTTTTACACAGGGGGCCAGTTCACTGTCGCTCAGACCGTTGGAGGGCCGCCACATACTGTGCTCCTCTCACTGACCACCAGTGAAAGAGGTGCCCCTTCCTGAAGTGCAGCGGGAGGCCGAATAAATGGCCTCAGGGGGCCACATGCAGCCCGCGGGCCGTAGTTTGGGGACATCTGCTATAAGACTTCTAGAAAAATATGTGGAAGAAAATCTTTGTGTCTATGGAATAGGAAAGATTTTTTTAGATAGAACAGATAAAAAGAATAAACCATAAAATTAAAAAGTATAAATAAAACATTATCAAAATTAATGACTTCTAGTGCAAAGACACCATAAAAGAATAAAAAGACAATCCACAGACTGGGAAAAACATACAATACACATACCTCATGAAGGTCTTGTATTGAGACTATTTAAATAACTATAATCCAATAGGAAAAATATGTTTTAAAATACTTAATGGGCAGAAGATTTGAACAGATAGTTTACAAACAGAGATATATAAATGTCTAATACATGAATGAAAATTGCTCAACATC
Organism: Saimiri boliviensis; assembly: GCF_048565385.1. Lineage (NCBI taxonomy): Eukaryota > Metazoa > Chordata > Mammalia > Primates > Cebidae > Saimiri > Saimiri boliviensis. The sequence continues at coordinate 37,089,390 of NC_133449.1, read as the reverse complement.
CTGATGATCAGGAAAATGTATCTTTAAACCACTACACAGTGGATTATCTGAAACTGAAGACTGACACACCCAAGTACAGTGAGGATGTAAAGCTATGGAAACTTTCTTATGTTGTTGATGGGAATGTAAAATGGAACAACCACTTTGGATAACAGAATGATAATTTCTCATAAAGTTCAACATAAATTTCCCATATTGCCCAGCAATTCCAATCCTAGTTATTTAATCCAAGAGAAATAAAAGGGTATGTCTACATAAGCATTTGTGCATGAATATTCATACTAGGTTTATTCATAATACCCCAGAACAATAAACAACCCAAATGTCTATCAGCTGGAGAAGGGATAAACAAATTACAGTATATTTATTCTATGGCATATTACTTGGAAATAATGTTGATACATACAACACAATGAATGAATCTCAAAACTGTTATGCTGACAAAAGAGTATATACTGTAAGATTCCATGAAAATCTAGAACAGGCAGAACTGATCAATAGTAATGGAAAGCAACCCAGAAGTTGCCTGGGACCAAGGACAGCAAGGGTTTACTCCACAGGAGCACAAGGGAATTTTTTGGGTGATGGAAGTATTCTGTGTTTTGATTGGAGTGGTTGTCACACAAGTGCATACATTTGTCAAAGTTTATTAAACTGTATATTTAAGATGTGTTGTATTTACTGAATGTAAAGTATGCCACTATATAACATTTTAAAGTATAAAAAGCATGACTGCACAGAAAGGTCTGTATATTTTACCATTCAAATTGGCATGCAACATTTTGAGATCACAGAACTTCCCAAACGGATTATTTCCAGTTAGACTGTCCTTACTGTGATCATTTTTTCGTGAATAGAGCTATTCCTATGACAAATTGTATTCCCCAAAGATGGCAAATCCTATTCCACAATATTACCTTGATACTCCTCCCATAAAAAAGTAGGGTCTGTATCCATTTTCCTTATTTCTGAGTACACTGACTTGCTTAGAACCAACAGAATGCAACAGAAATAGTACCACATGATTGCCAAGGCTGTTAGGAAAGATGATGCTTCCCCCTGGTTCACTGGACACTAGCACTAAAATCCTGATTTATCACGTAACAGTCCAACTCCCTGAAGCCACCATGTTGTGAGGAAGTCCAAATTATCCCAAGAGGAAAGATTACATAGACACCCTGAGACTACATGGAGAGAGAGAGATGTCCAGCGAGACCCAAGCTCCTATATGTTCCTGCAGGAGACACCCCCTTCCAGAACCACACATCACAGGTTTACAAATTTCTAACCTACAAAAACTATGGGGTGATTTGATATGTAGTAAAAAATAAAGGGACATCCCCAGCAACATCCTCCATAACACCATGCTTTATGCAGTCCTCAAAATCAAGGGAAGGAGATGAAAGAAGAGGAACAGGGCAGGGCACGATGGCTCATGCCTATAATCTCAGCACTTTGCGAGGCCAAGGCGATAGATCATGAGGTCAGGAGTTCAAGACCAGCCTGACCAACATGGTGCAACCTCATCTCTACCAAAAATACAAAAATTAGCTGGAAGTGGTGGCACACACCTGTAATCCCAGCTACTCAGGAGGCTGAGGCAGGAGAATTGCCCGAACCTGGGAGGCAGAGGTTGCAGTGAGCAAAGATCATGCCACTGCACTCCAGTCTGGGCAACAGAGTGAGACTTTGTCTCAAAAAAAAAAAAAAGAGAGAGAGAGAAGGAACAGAAGCACTACACTCCTTTGGACACACTCCTCCTAAACAGAAATCGACACACTTCCTTTACTTCAAAGACTGACTAAATACATGCATTAAGTGACTCTCTGTTATCCTAGAAGAATGGCATTAAATTATCCCCAGTGGGAGAGCTTGGCTTTTTCACAGGGCAGAAAGGGGTGATGACAGATAAACTGTTAAACCCACAAGCATGATACACTCCTCTTCTGGATCCTGGCCTCACTCTAAGGCTTCTAGAAAAAGGATTTTACCAAAAGTGTATGCGCAAACCTAAGCAGAAGGACACTTCAGAAACACAGACCTGTTGCTTCTTTCTCAGTGAAGATTCATGATATACATTATATAAGACATGGCACCAGACCAGAGCTGGCCCAAACAAGACTTTGAAAAATAATTCCTACTCAAAACACATCAATCTTGACGCATCAGCATTTTGACAAGACAAGCTGAACTTCAGGAAGGCCTACTGACTGGTAGGCTTAAGCCCTGCCATGGCAGACAGTGGGCAAACTGCCTTTACCCTGATCAAAATCCATCCATCCATGTCTGCCAGGCAGCAAGCATGAAATGATGAAATAAGATAAATCAAAGCAAAAGTAGGGCCACAAAGAAGCATACGTACTCACGCACACAGACACACATACACATACACACATGCACACAGACCTTTCTCACTCACTAGTCAGGAAAAGAGTGCAAAAAGAAACTAAGTATGTGCATGTGTTTAGTTTAAAGTGGGAGTTTATTTTCCAGTTTCCATGGGAAATAATTGAGCTAATATTATCTTCCCAAAGTAAATACTTTTATGCAAAACTCCCTCAAACTAATCCCAGGCCAAGATTCCTGCTGCAGCCTCCTTTTGCCCTCACGCCTCCGAATTCTCACACCGTGGTCTAAAGCACAGAGGATTACTAACAGAAAGGCATGGCCTTGCTTCTTCCCCCAGCTTTTCTGAACGTTGAATTGCTGAGACTTTGGTATCTCTCTTGCCAGATCCTACTGCTTGAGATGGGAGATAAAATCTAACAGGAAACCAAAAATGTGAGGACCCCTAGAGTCTGACTTTGTCAGTTCCTCTTGGCCATGGACACTTTATTCAGACCCTTACTGGGTCTTTTCTGGAATTATGTTAATCCAGGAGGTCTGGAGTTTGTTTTGGGCTGTATTTCTGTGGAGCCCTGTGAGGTTTTGTGTTACTGTATTTTTAACAGTTTTTTTTTCCATACATTGTTTGTTGGGTTCTGTTTGCTTGCCTCAGTAAAGGGTTATGATTCATATCCTATTCATCAACCCCTCTCTCCTTCCTCAACACCACCAATCACCTTTTGCTATCATCTGCCTAATCTGAAAAGAACCAGATATTTCAAATGTCAAAGTAATGATCACTATGTATTTTTTATCAACAAAGCCTACATTTTCTAAGCATGATCCTTTTGGGAAATGCAGTAAGCTCCTGACATTTTGAGGGGACAGGTCCAGAGACTTTCTTCAACCCCCAAATCTCAGACACAGGAATGTTTATACAGGCCTCTGGCTCTGAGTCAAGAGGCCTGAATTTCCTTTGTATGTCATCACTCTAACCACATGTTGACCTGGATAAATGCATATAAATGGAGAAAACATGAGCAACTATAGACTCATACACATTTATTAAATTATTGAAGATAAGTATGAAGGGAGACCTTGAGAGGAATCTGAGATTTCTGCTCCTGACAGGAATTAAGCTCATGCATATTAAAGATCAGTTGTTGAAATCATTAAGCTAATTAGAGAAACATTACTAAAAATTTTTATCATTATGAAGTACATATTCTGTTTTTGCTCAGTGTAGTCACTAGAGATGAATTCTAGACTTACTACAAATCTGGAAGCCCTTATATGTTATTAGAATATCAATGTCATAAAACCATAAATATCACTCAATGGATACACTTGCAAAGACTGTTAAACCAAAATAAGAAAGTATTCCAGAAAGTATTGAGAAGGCAATAAGGAAAAATTATACTCAACCAAAATGTCCAACAAAGGCAAAGCAATAAGAATTGTCCATCCATTTCCTGAACTACAATGCAAATTGAAATTATTAGCATGTAATCATTGCATTGCAGATGCCACTGACCCAAGGGTCCTGGGTTCATTAGGGGCCATTACCCCATTCACTTGGCTCAAGCCCTCATCCAGGAAATAATTGTGCTAAATAACTAAGCATTCCCTGCTTTCAGGCACTGATTCTATATATTCATTTATTCAGCAAGTGTCCAGCATATTGGTACTGGAATGCTAATCTCATGACTAAGCTTAAGAAATAACATTCTTAATATGATAGCCACCATCTCCAGTGATGTACTAACAATCCTTGGCTTAAAGTCCCACCTCTACCACTGCTTGTGTGACTTTGGGACAGAAATTAACCTGTCCACTGTTTAGTTTCTTTATTTGCAAATAGAGATAACACCTCTCGTAAAAGTTATTATGAGCATAAAATAGCACTTAGGGAGGCTGAGGCAGGAGGATCACTTGAACCCAGGAATGTGAGACCAGCCTGGGCAACATCATGAGACCCCATCTTCTCTTCAAAATATTTTGAAGGGAGAAATATTTTTTGTAGACATTATCTACAAAAATCAAAATAAATCAGCTGGGCATGGTGGCACGTGCCTGTGGTTCCAGCTACTCAGGAGGCTGAGGTGGAAGGATTGCTTGAGACCAGGAGGTCGGGACTGTAGTGAGCTGTGAACATGCCACTGCACACCGGCCTGGACAACAGAGCAAGACTCTGCCTTAAAAATAAGAAAAAGATATATAAAGTGTGTGGCCCAGAAGGCAGGCTCTATTGACAGGTATTATTGTTTGTCTCGTTACTTTAACATAAAGCCGTTGTGTCTGCCTACTATTCAACTATTCACAAGCGTACAGGATTAAAGGCAATCTACAAGCATAAGAAACACACCATTTCTTTTCCTTAGATATTTATAATTCATGGTGGAAATTATAAAATCTCCTTTTCCAATGCAAACTTTCAACTAAGACCTCTTGTGTCCTTCGCTTATCCTTAAACCAGGGTCCTGCGATGTGCCATGTGTCATGTCATTACACATGGAGAAAAGAATATTTATCAAAAACCAGTTACATACTAGCCACTGCTCAAGGCATATATATACTCTTTCACATTGCTATCCCCATTTTTAAAATGAAGAAACAGAGGCTTAAAATGCTTAAGTAACTTGCCCTGGATCCCAACAAAGTAAATGAAAGAACCAGGATTCATATTTGGGCCAGTTCCACTCCAAAGACCATGCGTTTTTTGTTATGTTCAGCTGCTAAGCGTAGTTTCTTACCACAATGTCATGAACTATTGTTACAAGAAAATGAGACCGTTGTTTACTATCTGTCGTGGCTGTTTAAATCAAGCCTCAGGATATAAAACTTATGACCTCTAAGTCTCAAATAAAAACCCACTTGAATTAAAACAAAACAATGGAAAATGCCTTAGTAATAATATTTGAAAAATCTTCAGAATGTGAGATATCAGTTGGCTTTGTTTAGCAGAATGTCCCTGCGCAGAGATGGATGGATTTCATGGGTGTCAGAGCCATCAGCTTTGCCAGAGTAGAATTTGTGAGTCTAGTGTGATGTGTTCTCTGTTCCTGATCATCAAGCTGTAATTCCAATTTGCCATAATTATCCTTTTCTATGGTTTGTGAACTTACATCTCAGGAAGATTACAAATTCTGACTAGGCTTCATTTTAAATGGAAGAATAAATTATTTTCATTCTTTCAGCATTTGAGTCGTGTAGGCAAAGAAAACCATGCCTGGTGGTATCTTTTCCAGTTCCATGGTGCTCTGACAATACACGCTTCTCCAAAGAATCACTAAGGCTGAGCCCCAAAGGGTGTCATGTGTCAAGGGCTAGCTCTTAACCCATCCCCTGGTACAGCACCTGGCATGGAGGGGCTGTTCAGTAAATACTGTTCAATGAATAACTGAATGAAATCCTGTCTGCCCTAAAAAGCAGGAAAACAATATCATTACTTCCTGATTTCCTTATACCAAGACTGGCCTTTCTTTCTATCTAAACCTGCCTACCCACAAAAGCCTCCCAACTCACAGGCCAAATGCAAGGTAGTGATATCTTCTATCCCACAGGTCTTGAGAGAATCAAATTGGATGAGGCTGTAGAAGTCTGGGAATCACAGCATTTGCCCCATGCCCTCAAAAATGGGGCAGAGGGAATGTGTCCAATTTTCATCCTTGGCCACATGTTGAAATCACTTGAGGAGCTTTCAAAAAATAGGGACTCTATGTCCCACTCCATTTAAAGCAGAATCTCTCAGGATGGGGTAAGCACTAATAATATTTAAATGTCCCCCTAGTAATTTGAACGTGAGGCATAGATAAGAGGAAGCCAAGAAAGGGGCACACCAGCCCCATACAGGCAGGAGAAGCATTAGCTGTGCTCCTTGATTGGGAGGGTAAGAAGACAGGAAGCCTGACATGGAACAGCAGCTACTGCTGTTGGGCAAAATGCCCTTCCCAGCCCTGTAGTCCTGGCTGCTGCCCGGGCTACCTCCACCACCTCCTTCCTACTCCTCTAAATGGTCCTGGAGCAGGCTGCAGTCTCATCCTGGACAGGGCAATGGGACCTGCCCCAGGCATCCAACTCTTTTTAAATAGAACTAGCCTCCAGGTCATGATCTCCACTATTATCCCACCTTGTCCTCAAAACTAAAGATCCTAAGTGACAAGCCCCAGATGGGTACGGATGGGCTGTGCATAAGCCCAGGGAAAGCACTGTAGAAAGGACTGCATGTCAGCAAGTCCTCAAGACAAGCTGGGAAAGGAAGAGTAACCAGAGACCCTAAATGCCAGACCTGTTTATGTCCTCAGTGTTAAGATGAAGTCACATATTCATCACATTGGGAAAAAAAATGCCTCTTAGATCTAATATGGTGAAGGAAATACACCAGTGTGTGCACACATGTGCAAGCACGCACACACACGCGCACGCGCGCGCGCACACACACACACACACACTTGTTGGCTGAAGCCCCTAAGTTCATTGCCCAACTCTTATGCATTCAGTTTGTGCTCCCCCAAAATTCCTATTTTGAAGACTTAACCTGTCAGCATGGCTATATTTAGACATGGGGCCTCCCTGGAAGTAATTAAAGTTAAATAAGATAAAAAAGGTGGGGCCTTGATCATATAGGATTAGTATCCCTTTAAGAAGAGATACTAGAGAGCTTGTTCACTCTCTCTCCTTCTCTACCATGTGAGGACACCTTATGAAGGTAGTCATCTGCAAGCCAGTAAGAGAACCCTTACCTGGAACCAACTCTACAGGACCTTGATCTGGGACTTTTGGCCTCCAGAACTGTAAAATAATAATAATAATAATAATAAATACATTTGTATTGTTCAAGTTATCCAGTCTGCGGTATTTTATTACAACAGTTCAAGCAGACTATGACACCAACTTAGACAAATCACAACGTCTTTGAGCCTGAGTTTCTTCATCAATAGAGATAAATCCTACCTGTCCATAAACATCAAATGAGATCACATATGTTTTAAGGGTTTTGCAAACAAGAGTATTAAGAAGGCATTAATTCATTCATTAATCTCTACCTCTGTGCTCTCATACTTTAATCCCTCTGCTAGCTGAGCATTTGCCACATTTTATTAGATTCAATTGTTTATATGTCTCTTCTGTCAGGTTTTAAATCCTTATGGCCAGGAGCCAAGTCTCATTCATCTTTGTATCCCTATGCCAAAACACACAGTCACTGCTCAAGAAAGGCTTATGGAACAATCCCAAGGTGGCAATGGACCGGCTTCCTCTGTGTCCCGTAACACCGTCCTGTATACTTTTTTTTACTTTTTTTCTTTTTTTTTTTTTTTTCTCCTGAGATGGAGTTTCGCTCTTGTTACCCAGGCTGGAGTGCAATGGCGCTATCTCGGCTCACCGCAAACTCCGCCTCCTGGGTTCAGGCAATTCTCCTGCCTCAGCCTCCTGAGTAGCTGGGATTACAGGCACGTGCCACCATGCCCAGCTAATGTTTTGTATTTTTAGTAGAGACGGGGTTTCACCATGTTGACCAGGATGGTCTCGATCTCTTGACCTCCTGATCCACCCGCCTCGGCCTCCCAAAGTGCTGGGATTACAGGCTTGAGCCACCGTGCCCAGCCCGGTCCTGTATACTTTGATCACTTAGCATCAGGTATTGGAGTTCTTAGCTTTTGTGTTTTTCCTACTGTCCTATAAGTTCCCAGATGGTAGAGACTACTTGTTATCATTACTACATCCCTAGCAACTAGTACAGCGCTTGGTACCTAGTAGGAGCATTGATGAAACAAAGGGAAAATGATTCCTTTCTTGAGGAATTTGCATCGCTGAATTTCATTGTTCAAAGCTGTCCTGTATTCAATCCGTCTCTTCTAACAGAACAAACTGAATGCTCTCCATTTCACCAAGTCTTTTTTCAAATGGTTCCCAAAAGGTCCTAGCTCTTTTATCCTATTATAGCTGGAAAAGTATCTGAATGCATCATTTTATTGTGCAAGTCAATATCATCCCCCAGAGAACCAAGACTGGTCATTTATGTCAACAGTAGTTGCTATGCAACCACTCTCCAAGGCTTGGTTGAAAGATCCAGGGCTGAGGCAGTGATTTTTCCCACCTGGAAAGGACTATAATTTCTAAGGGGAAAAATACACCATTAGGCAGAGTCACTTAATCTTTTTACAAAAGAAAATTTGACCACATCAAAAAAGCATATTTTCTAGGTTTCCTATGTATATATAGCCTTTACATAAATAGACATGTATATTTAACCACAGGAACCCAAACACACATATACTACATATGTATTTATAAATATGTAGATGTTTATTAGAAAGAGTAAACACTCTTTCTATTCCAAAGACGTTCCAAGAGAATTATATCATTTTATTTCTTTTAACAGAAGTAAACTTTTTAAATGAATTTCTATTTTCTCATGGCAAAAACAATTTATTTTTCCAGAAAATGGAGGGAAATAAGAAAATAGAGAAGCCTGTGCCAAATAGCCTAGATCAAACCACTGTTAGCCTTTGCTATGTAGCCTTCCAGATGTTTATATATAAGAATATTTACATATTTAAAACACAAAAATGGGAACACGTTATATCCAAAGTTTGGATACCTCCTTTCTTTAAAACTTAGCATGCCATGGATGTCTCTCCAAGTCAATATAGAGTCATATCATCTTAAAGGCTGCATAGTATTCCATTGCTTAAATATATATTTAATTATTTTTCTGTTGTGCCCATTTTTTCACCATTGTAAATAATAAGCATCCTCATGCACACTTCAAAAACTCATCTGATTGTTTCAGTAAGATTAATTCATGTACCATGTCAAAATGATGCAATTATTGGAAGCCTTTTAGAATACTTAACAGTAAATAATCTAATATTACGCATTTGTTCCCAAAAGCTAGATTTTTAGTCAATACAGATTTAGTCAAACCTTGACATAATTTAACATTTTTTAAATAAGAATCTAAGGTTTGTGAGGACACATTATAACAGAATAATTTGAAGTTTCTCCTCTTATTTTGCTGTATAATCATTCTATTCCCTGTTACCATTTGCCACGCAAACTAAGCTGTTTTTCTCAGCTCACTGTACTTCCTGCCTTCACTCCTTGTAGCCCCTCCCCTTGGTCTTTCCTGTTGTTATCAGCTGCATTTTAAAATTGGCTATTGATGACCTTACCTGGGCTCACAGCTGAGCCTGAGGCATACTTCAGAACTTCCATGTGGGATCTGGGGTGGGTTCATGCTTATATCAATATAAAAGCCGGATGTCCTCAAAACATTCAATTGGAAGTATGCTGACAGCTGCCTTTCAAAAGACATGTTAATTTCTGTTAAAACTTATTTCTTCATTATTGAAAGCATCAGTTCCCACCACTTGCAACCTTGTCTTGTTCTTCAAAGTCAACACATACTCTTTTGCCATGGTAATCATCCTAAATATGCAAGTTTGATCATTTTTTCTCTCTCTCTCTCTTTTTAGAGACAGGGTCTTGTCCTGTTGCCCAGGCTGAAGTGCAGTGGCATATTCATGGCTCCTGCAGCCTCAAACTCCTGGGCACAGTCAACTCGCATTCACCTCAATCTCCTGAGTAGTTGGGACTGCAGGAGTGCCACCACACCTGGCTAGTTTTTTGGGGTTTTTTTATTATTATTATTTTGTAGAGAAGGGGTCAACTATGCTGTACAGGCTGGATTTCAGATCTTGTTTAAAACATTAAGGCTTCCAACACCAATAAAATCCAAGCTCCTAAAAATGACATTCAAGGTCCCTCCAATCTTACCCCATACCAATCTCATTCCTATACCAGGCTATCTGCCATTCTGTGGACACATGATATTTCTGCTTCATACATTGGCCCACACTGCTCCTATTTCCCTGTCTTTTTCACTTTTCAGCATATTTTTAACTCGCCCCCAAAGCTACCCATTCTACAAAATTTCTTTCTTACATCCATTTCTTTTAGAAACCTTCCCCATTTCCTCCAAAGTAGAATCTCTCCAAGGAATCAGAATCAAGAAATACCCAGAGTATCCAGGACCAGGTAGCCACGGTCTGGGTCCACATTTGCTAATAGCATCTGAAAGTTCACTACTTTGGAAATAGTAAGCAATAGTCTACTGCATTAAAGCCATTCTCAGCCAGGCATGGTGGTGTGCACCTGTAGCCCCAGTTACTTGGGAGGCTAAGGTGAGAGAGTATCTTGAGCCCAGGAGTTGGAGACCAGCCTGGGTAACATAACAAGACCCCATCACTTAAAAAAAAAAAAAAAAAAAAGTAATCACACAACAGAAACTAATATTGTCAAATGAAATGAAATTGAGCAAGAGAGAGGATATTAAGACTACAGGATTAGCTCTTAACCCCTTCCATCTCCTGATAACCACCAACAGTGCCTGACCAGAAAAGCAGGGGCAAAATGTTAAGCCCCAAGTGGTGCCAGAACCCTCACTCCCATGCACTTCCCAGATCCCCTCCCTATTCTTTCACTCCCCCTCAATCTTGAGAAGCTGAATATACAAATGCACAATGGGTAGATTATACATAAAAATAAAACCAGAACCCATAACCTGCAGCAACCAGCCCAGGAAGCCAACCTACTCTCTGTAGTAACCAGTCCAGAAAGCCAAACAATAATCTCTATAGCAACTGATGCAAAAGGGTCAGGACTCGACATTTGACACTGACTGCTTCTCTTATTTTTTTTGTTCCCACTTCCAATTTAGGGCCAACTGGAGAAAACCAAATAAGCACCCTTAACTAATCACATAGACGCCCATTCCAATTAGCCCACCTGTGATTTCCCTATGCTAACAGCCTCATCAAGGTGTACTGAAGGTCTTCTCCTTTTTCTACTATGAAACTTTCCCACTCCTCTGCCTGCCTTGGAGTCTCTGCCAAATATGAGTGGTGGTGACTGACTCCCTTGTGAGAGAAAGTTATATGTAAATAGCCTTTGCTTGTTCTAATTTGAGTGCTCTTCATTTATTTTCACAATCCCAACCTAAGCCTCGCAGCTGAAAGGTGACTCAAAAAAGTTTTCTAATAAACACATTTAACAATTTTGATTCAACCTGTACTGAGTGGACCATTGTGACCACAACTCAGTCCTTTTTCATTTGAAATGTTAAAGCCCAGAAAGTTAGTGTGGCAACCCCAGGTGGTCCTAGATTAGAAAAACCTGGACCTGTAGCTGGAAAGCCAAGTCCCCTCCTGGCTCTGCCATTAACTTGCTTTATAATTTCAGGCATAAGATCTTAATGTCTCTATGTTTTACTGTCTTATATATAAAATAGAGATAAATCCTATGTTTGCTCACAGGCTTGGTATAAGAATAAGACAGGGCTGGGCACCATGGCTCACATCTATGATCTCAATACTTTGGGAGGTCAAGGGAGGAGGAATGCTTGAGCTTAGGGGTTTGAGATTAGCCTGGTCAACATAGCAAGACCCTCATCTCTACAAAAAATAAAAAATAAAAAATAAATAAAGCCAATCACAGTGGCACGCACCTATAGTCCCAGTTAGGAGGATTGCTGGAGCTTAGGAGTTCGAGGCTGCAGTGAGCTATGGTTGTGTCACTGCCCTCTAGCCTGGGCAAGAGTGAGACCCTGTCAAAAAAAAAGAGAGAGTAAGAGCATAATATTCAACTGTGCTTTAAAATGGTTCCTAATTGTGAAAATATAAGATGTTATGTCAGACACATGCAGCCTTTCTTCCAACATCCCTTGGTGCCTCAGACATGGAAGAGATCAAACAGGGATAAAGGAGGCAAAAAAAAGATTGGCTCCAGGTACATTAGCCGGACGCAGTGAGCAAGCACGAGCTGCCCAGCCACTGGAGCTGGTTCCTAGTCATGTTATTCTATGCTTTCAAACTCCCACACACACACCATCCTCCGCCAAAATACATAAACCTCTTTGAATTACACTCCTTCTCTTACAGGAGCAATTGACTACAGTTGGATGTGATTTGTCTTTGTTTGTTTTAATTTATGGATGACCAGGAATGCTGCCCTACCTTCTTTTTTCAAACACCCACCACTCCTCCATCAGAGGTCCTCTTCTGAGGTCTTAGTTTTCTGGTAATTCTTTTTTTCACTAAGAATAGTTGTGGTTAGAGGCAGCACAAGCACAGCCCCCAGTCCTAAAGCTCATTAAGGACATTCTCCAGTGCTCAGACTACAGCAGAAAATCATCAGCTCCAAGAAGGAGAGGCGGGGCATGGATGGCAACTGGAGATCCTTCAGCTGGCGTCCAGGAAGGAAGGCTGCATGGGTCTCATTCCAGGATGACAGCCCTTACAAAGGTGAAAGGTTTAAGGAATCTAAGAGGGAAAATACTGAGACCTATAAACACAATTTTCATCTCTCAGACAACACCTGCTATTTTGCAAACTTTGTAAGCACTCTAAGAACCAGCTCTACTCAAAGATTGCTCAGAAAAGCATCTCAGCTTAGAATTAGTCACTTAAAATGCCCAAGAATGACTTCTGCCACACCCACCTCCCAATATTAGAAGGTAGTTTTTGACTGAAGTACCCTGAAGAAGGACAAGTTACAAGCTAACATCTCAACCCAAAATACAAAACAGAACCATTTTTGCTTTTCCTGACTTCAGTATCAATAGAAGACTATACCTCCAAGACTGGCATTTTCCAAAGCTGTTAATATACATACACCCAAAATCAAAAGAATAAGAGTGTATGAGTTTGGGAAAAGTTGATAGATTCCTTCTCTTGGATCACAGTACACATTAGCATGCTAAAGTTTGACAAGTCCTGCATTGAAGAAACAGGTTTATGGAAAATACAGCATTTCCCAAGTTTGCTTGACCACAGAACCTTTTTGTTCCTAACACCTATCAATATTCTGCAGAAAACATTGCCCCCAGAAAAGAAAAGCCTGCATTTGGCTGTTGGCTGTTTTGGTTTTGTTTGGTTTGAAGATAAAGGCAAATTTGCCTCCAGAGAAAATCTTCATGGTACATAAGTCCTCACGAGAGTGATGCTGACATTTCCGTGAATCCCAGGCCCTGGACTGGGAACAAGTGTTGGTTACTCTTAATGATTCTCCCTGCCCCCAACTCCTACCTATCTACTACCTCTCAGTTCTCTTCTGCCACATCTCCCCCAGCGAAGACCAGCTGATAGCTTTACAGAGCCCATGTGGCACAGAGTAAAACAATTTAAATGGACACCACCCAAAGAAATCTGTGAAGCAGATGATAATGTCAAATATACATTCAGAGCATTTTTATGCGATTCTTAAATGGAAAAAAATATTTCTCTCCTTTCAATCCTTGCGTTCATAATTTTTAACAAATGGGCTTCTTGGAATATACAAATTTGGGGATGGAAGGAAAAGATCTGTATATAGAACTTAAGTTTTAATTAAACAGAGCATCCAAAAAAAAGTGCCAGGTCATTTCCAAGACCCAGCTAAGGAACGATTTTCTGTCTATCCATGGAAAACTATTCACAAAGTATTATTTCATGAAAAAACAAGTCGCAAAACCATATACACAGTGATTCATTTTGTAAATGCAGTTGACTCAATGTTTATTGAAAGACAAGTATGCATTAAAAGAAGACTCTAAGAATTTATATCAAATTGACAGTAATGAGATCTGAGTGAAAGTCTTTTTTGTTAAGAGAAAATTTTAACTTTCCTCATATAAAAATGATATTTTTACAATAAAAATATTATTTTGGAAATGTTCTAGTCTACCACTTGTGTTATCTGCAGAGAAATATCCAAGGATGAAAGAAGCACTTTTCCTCATGAGGAGGAAGGATCACGAGACCAGACTGTGTGGACAGTGAGCAGCCAAGGGCAGGACCACATTCTCCACAGCATTCAGTGTGGGCTTTTCCACACAGCAGGCATCAAGCACTTGCCATAAGACAAGATAAACCATAAGGTATCTGCAGCAAGGCATGATTCTAAATACTGGGGACAACCCGTACGTTCCAAGTAAGATTAGCCAGTAGGTATAAGAGGTTACAAATAAGATCCCAAACCTAAATACTCAATACAAAACCACCCCCAGCCCTGACATCCCCCCCACCACCACCCCCTCTGGTTTGAATTTCCTTTTCCCAACCAGTTCAAATAATTTTCAGGGCTGTAACCCAAATGTCCACTGGTTGGTAGGTCTTTGGATCAATTCCCTTGGAAGTCATAAAGAAAGGTGCAGACTGTTGCTTAGACAATTATGGTCTCCACCTGCCTTCTGCTCCCTGCTCTGTTGACCACTTTTACTCCATCACCCACAGGCGACTACCCACTCCATGCAAACTAGTCTCCTCTAAGCTATGCAGATCAGCTGCTCTTCATCTTTCGCCAGTTGGACAACACCTGCTGCCTCTCATCAGCACTCTTGCAGAAGAGTCTGCCACGGCAGAGCTGCTGAACCCCTCTGGTTCTCTCCTGTGTACACAGCCCCTTTCCCCATAGATTGGATAGAGTGAGAAGGCGTTGCAGGGCTAGAAAGGGGGTCTGGTGGTTGTGCAAGGGGATTTGGGGAATAAAGGCCATGTCTGGGTTGAAAAGCACAGCCTCACGTTCTATCTGAACTCTAATATTTAGGCCCTGCTGCTCAGCTTAGTTCGACCTGCCAAAATTCTTTCTCATACAGAGATATTTTTAAAATAAATGTTTTGTCTCTCTCTCTTCATTCTGGCTTCCTTTAGACATCCCCTGCAAGTACCTCAGAAAGTGCAGTACATATTAAAATTCCAAAAGTGGACAGAGTTCACTTGTTTTTCCCACAAGAATCTTGGGCTCCAAGCAAAGCAGAAACTTTGGATAAGTTTCATTCCCTGATAGTTGAGATGTTAAGAAAAATTCAGTTGCAAAATAATAATAATCATCATCATCCAATTTAAAAATGAGCAAACGATCTGAATAGACACTTCTCAAAAGAAGACATACAAATGCCCAACAGATAGATGAGCAAATGCTCAACATCACTAATCATAAGAGAAAGGCAAATCAAAACCACAATGAGATATCACCACATCACAGTTAAAATAGCTATTATCAAGAAGACAGAAAATAACAGGTGCTGGCGAGAAAGCAGAGAAAGGAAATGCTCATACACGATTGGTGGGATTGTAAATTATTAGTACAGCCATTATGGAAAACAGTACAAAGGTTCCTCAAGGAATTAAAAATAGATCTGCCATATGATCCAGCCATCCCACTGCCAGGTATCTATCCAAAAGAAAGATCAAGATTTGGAAGAGATATCTGCCCTTCTATGTTTATTGCAGAACTAATCACAATAGCTAAGAAATAAAACCAGCCTGTGTCCATCAATGAATAAATGAATAAAGAAAACGTGGTGGCTCACACCTGTAATCCCAGCACTTTGGGAGGCCAAGGCATGCGGATGGCCTGAGGTCAGGAGTTCCAGACCAGCCTGGCCAAAATGGTGAAACCTGGTCTCTACTAAAAATACTGAAATTAGCCAGGCATGTTGGCAGGCACCTGTAATCCCAGCTACTTAAGAGGCTGAGGCAGGAGAATTGCTTGAACTCAGGAGGCGGAGGTTGCAGTGAGCTAAGATTGTGCCATTGCATACTCCAGCCTGAGCAAAGAGTTAGACTTCATCTGAAAAAAAAAAAAGAAAAAGACAATGTAGTATATATATACAATTGAATATTATTCAGCCATAAAAAAGAATGAGCTCCTGTCATTTGTAATAACACAGATAGAACTGAAGTTCATTATGTTAAGTGAAATAAGCCAGGCACAGAAAGACAAATGTCATGTGTTTTCAGACACAGGGAGGAGAACATCACACACCGGGACCTGGGGGATGGGGTCTAGGGGAGGAATGGTAGGGAGTGGGGGGATTGGGGAGGGACAGCATGAAGAGAAATATCTAATGTAGATGACGGGGCAATGGATGCAGCAAATCACCACCATGGCACATGTATACCTATGTAACAAAGCTGCACGATCTGCACATGTACCCCAGAACTTAAAGTATAACAAATAAATTTTTTTTTAAGTTAGACAAATTTTAAAAAAAAGAAAAAAAGTTTTTCTCAATGTCCCTTGGTATCTTCACTTGGAAATACACTCTGCCACGCTTCCAGTAGTCAAGTTGGTTTCCTCTGTGTAGAGCAAGGAGGGAAAGGTGTTCCTACTGCAGTTCTCTAAACAGTGGCGTAGTCTAAAATCTTGTCAGCTGGGCGCAGTGGCTCACCCCTGAAATCCCAGCACTTTAGGAGGCTGAGGTGGGAGGATCACCTTAGGTCGGGAGTTCAAGACAAACCAGTCTGACCAACATGGAGAAACCCCATCTCTACTAAAAGTACAAAAAATTAGCCGGGCGTGTTGCTGCATGCCTGTAATCCTGGCTATTTGGGAGGCTGAGGGAGGAAAATCGCTTGAACCTGGGGAGCAGAGGTTGCGGTTTGCCAAGCTCAGCTATTGCACTCCAACCTGGGCAACAAGAGCAAAACTCAGTCTCACAAAAAAAAAAAAAAAAAAAAAAAAACCTGGTCAAGTCTGTAGTCAGTTTCTGGGTCCCTTGCCCCTAACATAACTATGTCACTATGTAACCAAGTTATGTAATTAAATAAAAGAAGCTGCACTGAAACACTAGCCTTAACATTCTTTGCTCCATGATGATTTTAAGTCTTATGAGAAGGAAAATGATTTTGTAGAACTCTGTGTTTGTGTACGTTTATCTGTCCATACCTGGAAATATCTGTCATCACACAAGGATAAAACCCCTAATCTTCATGACTCAGTCTCTAAGAAGTTGAAACCCTGCAAGTTTGTAACATAAATTTGTTTATTTAAATAGCACAGTAGGGTGACTATTATTGTATGTTTTGAAATATCTAGAACAAAGAAATAGTAAATGTTTGAGGTGACGAATATCCTAATCACCCTGACTTGGTCATTACACATTGTATATATGTATCAAAATTTCATATGTACCCCCCATAAATACATGTAATTGTTATGTATCAATTTAAAAATTACTTCAGAAAAAAAAGTGCCTCCCCCTACCGCCCCGCACTCTGCCAGCTTCCTAGGACAGAAGACACATCAGCCTCAAACAGAGACTCTTTAAGGAGGGCTTTGCTAATTCCAACCTAGTCTCAGCTCTGATGTGGCCACAGCATCTTACTACACATGTGACCATGCAGAGTAAGATTTTTACTCAAAACCCCCATTCAGAGCTGAAAGGAGCCTTAGTCATCTCTAACCTCCTCATGTTACAGATGAAGATGAACAGCCTCAGGATCACGTCGGCCAGGTAACAGTCAAACTTAGGCTGGACTCTAAGCCTCCTAGTTTCTAATTCAGTCCAGTGAAATAACAAGACCCTAGTACAGGAAAACAACAATGGTTATAGCATAGTATACATAATTAGAGACATTTAACCAATTCAGTTTCAAGCTCTATACTAGTTTGTCATTTTCTTTTACAAATGTCATTCCCTTCATCCTTAATATTATTCTGATTGTACAGATAAATAAACTGAGGCTCAGAAAAGTAACCTTCCCCAAATCATACAGCTGGGACACAGTAGAGTCAGAATTCCAACTAAAGCCGATATGAACTCAAAGCTTATGTTTTGTTTTGTTTTTTTTCTGCTTCGTTACACTGACGAAGCTTCTCTATTTAAGCATAAAGTGGTGATTCATCAAACGGATTTACAAAGAAAATAAAACTGCCTAGGTGTGTTGAATGGCCCTGAATTCTCACATTAAAAACCAGTTCCAAATAAATCAATGTTCTATTTCAAAGCATTTTTTAAAACTACTATGATCTCTTTATTGATTACAAAGAAGAATGACAAGATGAGCTACTATGAGGAATAGCAACATTATTATTCTAATCAAGTAATTTGGGGCAGTAAATAGTACAATGCCTATGTGTTGCCAGGACATTGCAAACAACAAATAGTAACTTATTTTTTAAAAACCACACATAAAATGCCTCTTTAATCCGTGGATAATCTCCTTTAACTCCTGAAAACAACTAGAATGTAAGACGGCACCAATTCATTAAAATTTTATAAATTTAGAGCAAAGAAAGATTGCCGTATTTTTGCAAAATTCTCTTGTACATACATACTCATACTTTTCAATTTGCCAGATGTAGGCTAAAAAACTGGAAAAAAGGCGTAACACTTCCCGACGGTTTTTGGCCAACAAACACATGAGTAGACTTGGGGGAGGGTAAGTGTATATGTGCGTGTAGGAGTTCTATGTGTCATACCATACATGAGTGTATAAAGATTTTGTTCCCACTACACCAGTTGGTTAAAATAAATATGATATATTTGAGTGGGTGCATGTCAATGTTGCTCTGATTGAAAACAAAACAAACTCAGCAAAACTACGAAACAGTAGGCACACCTTCTGTTCCAGAAAGCAACTGAATCTTCCTCTATCTAGGGTTTCTCTCCAGCCTAGTTCATAGATTCAGTGGAATATACACGTCAGAGAGAGATTCAGAGAGGGACCATGTGGACTCCATCTATGTTCTGCTTGCTATCACAGACTTTCCTTTTTCTTTCCTAGGAGCATTTTCTAAGATTTTAAATATAAACAGTTTATACAATACAGAAGTAAAAACCATTATCATTCAGAGATAATCACAATGAAGATTTGGTTCTACATACTTTCTATTTTCAATATACTAAGTATAGTTTTAATTATATTTTAGCACTTAATATATCTTTTATGTTTTCCTCACATTTAGATATATTCTTTGAAATATAATTTTTAATGGTAGCATAACATATTATCACATGTATGCTCAATAATTTATTGTCGTGTTTGTGTTGTTTTATATTTAGATTATTTGCAATGTTTTGTCATTATAAATATTAAAGATGTATTAAATATATGACACATATATTTTTGCCTGCATACGAATTGATATCCTTAGAATTAACGTTAAAAAGTACTTACCAAAAGTAGAATTATTGAGTCAATTCCATTTTTAAATTTTTCTTTTTTTAGTCAACTAACGCTTTTTTTAAAATTCGAACAACATAGAAATACATAGAATAAAATGAAAATCCCTCCTGCCTACCTAATTCTATTCTTATTCCTATCACTATTGAAGTCTTGAGTTCAGGTCATTCTATTTCTTATTCTTTCCATTAGACTTTTTTTATTTTGACAATAATTTTTAATTTTCAAAAACTCCTCTTGTTCTATGATAGTTACTTTTTTATAGCTGCCAATTCTTATTTTATGAATATGATAATTTAAATATTGTTATTTATATCCAAAGACAGAAAGTAAACTTTTTATAATCTTTTTTTTTCTTAATATTCTCTTTCTGTGTTCTAGTGATCTGTTCATCCAGCTTGATTCTTCTCCTTCTTGCTATTGGTGTTCTTCTACACAGCATCTGAGAGTCTTAGAATTCCCACTTATCTCTATGAATGAAGACCTGGGAAGCTTTATTATGTAGCTTTGCAGTTGCAAAGGTCTTTCCTCACCCCCACCCTAAAAAGTGTGAATTGAGGGGGGCTGACAGCATGCTCTCTAGAAGGGTCCACATCCTAACCAGAAACCCTGCCGAGGCAGCAGTTGACTCTCTAGTGTGAAAATTTCCTTCACCTCTATGACCTCTGGCTCAGTGTGAGAGAATTTATGAACCTAACTGGCCCCTGTTCAGTAACAATGACCCATCTATTGTCACATGAGCCCTTCTGTTGTTTGTTCTCTTGAAATTTCTCAAAATCTGCTCTTATCAACCTAGGTGTTTTCAGTGTGTTTTCTCAACCCTTATCAAGTTGATCCCATTACTTTTCATCACCCAGGAAATTTCCCACCATTTCTCATATATTGATGTCACCCTTTCTTGTTTTCCATGAAAGTGGTGGATCTAGTCTTTGACAAATATATTTTCTTTTATTTCAAGGGATTTAGAGGAAGGCCAGAGGTGGTCAAATGTGTCTAAGCCAACACATGGATCCAATGCATCACACCTTTTTTCTCTTGTAAGAATATTATTTTACATTTGATTTTTATTCCCTATCAAAACCATCATCATCTTTCTTATTAAAGTTGTTTCAGAAAGGTATTAAATACACAAATCAGAAAGAACTGATCCCTCATATCCAGCAGAAAGAGATTATCTTGTCAGGCAGGCTTTTTGCGATTTTAAGAAAATTTCTTTCCTAGAAACCCTTAGAAAATATCTCTCCATAGCTCATTGAACCAAAATAGGCCACATAAGTCAACCATGATGAATAAAGGAAATAAATGTGCTGATTTAGCTTAAACAAAAATAATTATTGGATTTAAAGTTGGTTGTGGCCTGCTGTTCAAGAAACAGAAGTATGTATGGGATGGGAGGCTTGGAAAGTACAAGAGGGGTGGATTATAAACAGAAATCAGAGTCTACTAGAAAAAAAAAAAAAGAGGGGGAAATAAGCTAAAATAGCAAATGGCCAGCACAGTCATGAAACAATATGAATATCTACGAAAACACACATTTGGGCTACAGGGCTGAGAATCTGCTCTTCCCCAAGTGGTAGTTACACTTGCCCATTGCACAAAGTTTTTCACTTTTAAACCCTTTTCACAGTGCATTACTAAGAGATCTCCCACCCCAAGAATTTTTAATAATGATTGTATGATTGTTACACTTTATATTAAAGATTTTAAACTGAGATATTTACAATGCATATTCTAAATTATAAAGTCTTAGGGCATAGTCCTCCACAAGACTGCCCTCACTTAAGACACCAGTCTCAACTTCGGGGATCCCCATGGCCACCCTCATTTCAGACCAGCTGGCTACAATTTTGAGTACCTCCACAGATTCCCTCAGGTTTAATAATTCACTAGAATGACTCCCAGAATTCAGGAAGTGCTATGTTTATAGCTGTATTATAGCAGAAAGAGACAAACTAGAACTGGCCAGAGGAAGAGATGTAGAGCAATAAGTGTAGGAAGTTTCTGTTATCCTCAAATGTGTATTACTCTCCTGGCTTCAAAGAGTTACAATAACCAAAGAGTAATTCCAGCTGGGCATGGTGGCTCAAACCTATAATCCCAGCACTTTGGGAGGCTGAGGCGGGCAAATCACTTAAGCTCAGGAGTTTGAGAGCAGCCTGGGCAACTTGAAGAAACCCCTTCTATACAAAACTACAAAAGTTACCCTGGCATGGTGGTGCATGCCTGTAGTTGCAGCTACTTGGAAGGCTGAGGTGGAGGGACTGCTTGAGCCCAAGAGGCAGAGGTTGCAGTGAACAGAGATCATGCCACTGCGCTCCAGCCTAGGTGACAGAGTGAGACCTCATCTCAGAAAAATAAAGAAGAAGAAGAAGAAGAAAAAGGCAAACTTACACTTCAATGTCCAGAGTTTTTACTGGTGTTTCATTACATATGCATGATGCATGATTGGTGAACCATT
Source organism: Saimiri boliviensis (assembly GCF_048565385.1). Taxonomy (NCBI): domain Eukaryota; kingdom Metazoa; phylum Chordata; class Mammalia; order Primates; family Cebidae; genus Saimiri; species Saimiri boliviensis. Next base: position 37,067,658 of record NC_133449.1, on the reverse strand, counting down.
GCCCATGTGACTCAATATCTAAACACCTCCCTCCCCAGAAGTTGGACTGATACAGAGTTGGACTGATATCAAGTGGCTCAAAGCTTCAATCCCCTTTAATCATGTGGTTGGTCTTTCTGGGGTGGCCTGTCCCCATCCTGAGTCATCTCATTAGAATAAATTACTAGATGTAATCTGAGGGACCCACCATGAATAACAAAGACACACCTATCACTCAGGAAATTCCAGAGGTTTAGAGATTACCTCCCAGGAACCACACACAAAGGCCAACCAAATTATTTATTAAACACAATTCATTTAGAAGAGTTTATTACTGAAGTTGTATTAAATAAATTATTTTATTACCATCTTTAATATTTATAATAAATCAAAGAAAACATCCACCTATTCACTATTTAACAAGTAACATTAAATGCTTGATTTATTTAAACAACTATATAATGTAAAATATGATTTCCAACAAATAGATTTTTTATATGAATTATATCAAGTTTGAATTAGAGTCCAAGTGTTTATGAAACTATTGATTAAATTTAACTGTGTGTCCTGGCATAAAAACAAACACACATAAAAAACTGTGACTCAACATTTAAGATTCTTATATTTTACATTTTTTTAAAGTTAAAGAATTTATTTTTATGATATTATGTTTTGTTTTTAAAACACATAAAAGATTTTCAACTACTATTTGTAAACATTTATCTGCAAATAATTCATTGCAAGGTTTTTAACCTTTATTGCAAATATACAGAAAGTCAACTGGTTATAATTATCAACATATTTTATTTCTTAATACTAGAGTTTTTAAATTAATGCTGAGGTTCCTATTATATTATTGGCAGAAATGGTGATTCATTAGTTTAACAGACTGTTGGAACACAGAACTGTATAGAATTAATGGTAGTAAATGAAACTAAATTATTATTTAAAAGACTATTAAACAGACTCACCCATTTACTCTTTTATAAATTAATTAAAATACCGTTTACATTTCTTGTCATTACCTTCTTTTCCTTGCTTTCAAGAAGTTTTTTTTAATTGGCCTTATTGAAGTATAATGAAAATACAATAAACTACATCATCTAAAATGTAAAACTGATGACTTTTGACAACATATATGAAAATACTATTACAATAAAAATACTAAACATTTCCATCGCCTCCCAAAAGACTCCTCCTTTCCTCTACCTCAGCCCAGCCTTCATTAATGTACTTTTCATCACTATAGATTTCTTTGCATTTTCTAGAATTTGATATAGATGGAATCATGCAGTATGCCTATGCTCTCTTTTGTGTATGGTTTCTTTCACTCAGCACAATGGTTTCTGAAATTCTTCCATGTTCCTACATCTATCAGTGGTTCATTCATTTTAATTACTGAGTAATTTTTCATTATATTGATATATTGACATTTTATTTGTCCATTCAGCTAATATTGATGGACATTTGGGCTATTAGCAGCTTTGGGCTATCATGAATAATTATACTAAAAACATTTGTGTACAAACATTTTTGTGGATATACATTTTTAATTTTCTTTAGAAAATCCCTGAGAGAGGCATTCTGGTTTTTACATTAAGGATATCTTTAATTTTTAAATAAACTGCCACACTCTTCCAAAATAGAACCATTTTACATTTATATGTGCCAATCTTTTGTCCACTTTTTTCTTACGCTGTTGCCCAGGCTGGAGTACAGTGACACAATCTCGGCTCACTGCAACCCCTGCCTCCCAGGTTCGAGCAATTTTCCTGCCGCAGCCTCCCAAGTAGCTGGGATTATAGGCAAGCACCACCACACCCAGCCAATTTTTGTATTTGTAGTAGAGACAGGGTTTCACCATGTTGGTTAGGCTGGTCTTAAACTCCTGACCTTGTGATCTGCCTGACTCAGCCTCCCAAAGTGCTGGGATTACAGGCATGAGCCACCACACCCAGCCACTATCTTCTTTATTTTGTGGTTTGTGCCTAACATGTCATGTCTAAGATGTCCTTGACTACACAAATCTACAAAATATTCTCCCATGTTTTCTTTTAAAATTTTTATAGTATTGGCTATTGTAAGTTTAAAATTAATTTTGTGTTAATTTTCTGTACAGAGTAAGATATAGGCCAGCGTTTTCTTTTTTCATGTGAATACCTGGTTATTCTAGCACCGTTTGTTGAAAATCAATTGAACACATGTATGTACACATATAATATATATGAAATTATTTCTGAACTCTATTCTCTCTTCTATTGATCTATGTTACTTGAACTGTATGCCTATCTTTTCACAAATATTACAGTCTTAATTACTCTAACTTTATAGTAAGTCATAGAGCTAAGTAATGTAAGTCCTTGAACTTGGTTCTTTTTAAAAATTTCTTGGCTATCTTAGGTCATTTGCGTTCTATGTAAATTTGAGAGTAGCATTTTCAATTTTAATTTTTCTTTGAGACAATCTCTTTCTCTGTGACCCAGGCTGGAGTACAGTGGCACAATCACGACTTACTGCAACCTCAACCTCCTGGGATCAAGGGATCCTCCCACCTAAGCCTCCTGAGTAATCAGGACTACAGATGGACACCAACCCACCCGGCTTATTTTTGCATTTGTTGTAGTGATGGTGATATCGTTTGGCTCTGTGTCCCCACACAAATCTCATTTTGAACTGTGTTCCCATAATTCCCATGTGTTGTGGGAGGGACGTGGTGGGAAATAATTGAATCACGGGGGCAGTTTCCCTATACTGTAGTGAGTAAGTCTCATGAGATCTGATGGATTTACAAACAGTTTCCACTTTTGCTTCTCTCTCATTCTTTTATGCCACTGCCCTGTAAGAAGTGCCTTTTGCCTTCCACCATGATTGTGAGGCTTCCCCATCAACATAGAACTGTAAGTCGATTAAACCTATTTTTCTTCCTGGACTTGGATATATCTTTATCAGCAGCGTGAAAATGGACTAATACAGATGGGGTCTGGCCATGTTTCCCAGGCCGGTCTCATTATTAGACAGAGTGCTATTCAGATTATCTGTTTCATCCTACATTAATTGTAGTTGTATTTTTCAAGAAAGTTATCTATTTCATCAAAGTTATCTCCTTTTTGGCATACATTTGTTCACAATATTATCTTACTATTCTTTTAATTTCTGCAGGATCTGTAGTGATAACCCTTCTTTTTTTCCCCAATATTGATTTGTGTTCTTTTACATTTGTGTCTGTTTTAGTGATATTTTCTTGTCTTTATTATTTCCTTTCTTCCAATGACTTTGGATTTACTTTGTTCTTTTTCTAGCATCTTGAGGTGGTATGTACATCACTTTTCTTTGTTCTGTTCTAATATAAGTATTTAAAGCTACAAACTTCTCTCTAAGCATCTCCTCAGCTAAATCCCACAAATTTTGAAATATTTTCATCATCACTGAGTTAAAGATATAATTTATTTGTGACTTCTCCTTTGTCCTATCAATATTTTTAAATGTTTTTTAATTGCCAAATATTTGGGATTTACCTAAATATTAATGATGTCGGTTTCTAATTAATTTCATTGTGATCAGAGAACATAATCTGTACTATTACAATCTTGTAAATATATTAAGGTTTGTTTTATGGCCCAAAATATGATGTATATTGGCAAACATACCATATGCACTAATACAAATGTGTATTACACAAAAATGATGTTTTTCAGTGGTTGAATGAGGCATCCCATAATTATTACTTGGATCAAGACAGTTGATAATGTGTTCAAATCTTCTATCTCCCTAGTTGTCCTCTGAAATCCTGAGAAACAGTTAAAAAATATCTTCCACTAAAATTCTGGAATTTTCTCCCTCTGATTCTGTCCATTTTTGTTTCATATATTTTTAGGCTCTGTTTTAGGCAAATACACGTTTATGTTTGTTTTGTCTTCTGATGAATTAATAATTTTGGCATTCCTTTTCATCTCTGGCAATACTCTTTTTCTTAAGGTCTATTTTATCTGATAGTAATTTAGCCTACTTCAGCCTTCATATGCTTACCATTTTTTATATAATTTGTTCCATCAATTTTCAAGCTATTTGTGTGTTTATATTTCTCTCCTAGTATATGTAATTGGGTCTAGCAACTTTTACCCATTCTGACCATTCCTGCCTCTTATTTGGTGTGTTTAGTCCATTAACATTGCAAATGTGCACTCAGCTATTGAGTTATCCCAAAGAAAGAGAACTAAAGCTTCCAGTGATGTTGGCTAGGGGATAAACTATGAGTCTTAGCACTAACAACCACAAAGACAAACACAGAGCATATAGCCTTAGAAAATAAATAAGGGAGACTGCAGTTGACTTCACAAGAATGTTTGAAATCTTAGTGAACTAAAAATAAACCAGCTGTGAGCTCTCCAGAGGATAAAATTCACTTTGTGTTGCAACAGTTTTGACATATTGAACTCCGATGTCATAGTCATAGCCCTATCAATGTAATGGGTTTACTGGGTTCAGGAACCCTTTCACTACTTAAATATTTTTGTTTTACAACTGATTGATAAAATTCAGGAAATAAATTCCTCATGAAAAATTTATGAGCCAGAAATTCTAAAGAAACCAGTACAAAGATCAAAAGCCATTTTTATCCTCAACTAAAGCTATATAGAACAATACATCAAGCAAAGTTCTCTTTTCCTGAAATTCTGTCAGTGAAAGTCAGAAATAAATTAATGGCTCACACATTTAAAGCTTCTGTTTAAAATGTGAGATGAATATTTTCTTTTCTTCTTCTTCTTTGTGTGTGTGTGTGTGTGTGTGTGTGTATGTGTGTGTGTGTGTGTGTGTGGAGACAGGGTCTTGCTCTGTTGCCCAGGCTGGACTGCAGTGGCAGTGGTGCAATAACAGCTCACTACAGCCTCAACCTCCCAGGTACAAGCAATCCTCCCATCTCAGCCTCCCAAGTAGCTGGGACTACAGGTGTTCACTACCATGGCTGGCTTATTTTTTTGTAGAGACAGTGTTTTGCCATATTGCCCACATTGGTCTCAAACTCCTAGGCTCAAGTGATCCACCCACTTCAGCCTCCCAAAGTGCTGGGATAATTTTCTACTTAAAGATTCATCATAAAAGATAGTTAATTAATTTAAACAAGAAATATCTAATTCATTTTCTTGTTAATATTCATTTTTCAAAATAAATTGATTGCTAAGAAGTAAATAACTTTTTAATGGATTTTTTGTGGGTTCCCAGAATCTGTACAAAATAATTCTACCCATAAATGAAGGCTCTAGTTAAGCTCTGTGTCTTATGCTCATTTCAGCAGAACATATACTAAAATTAGAACAATACAAGAGATTAGCATGGCCCTTGCACAATGATGATGCACAAATTTGTGAAATGTTCATATAAAATGTATATAAATTTAAAATTTAAAAATATAAAATAAAAAAATTTTAAACTCATTTCTTTCCTGAATGCTCCAGATTTCTCTAGCTCACAATTCCCTTCCCTTTCATAGAGCTTTTATGCAGCTTTTTGTCTACTCCACTTGTTTTGATACTGTGTGGATATTTGACTATGAATCTTGACCATTGATAATTTACTGGAAGAAATGGGTAGCAAATAAGCTGATTAAATCTTCCATGACTCTGTGGAAAGAATATAGGTTAGCTCTCAAATGTTATCAAGTCTAAAAGTAATTTTTAAATGGTTATTGCATTTTGCCCAACATTATATTTGATAACAGCAGGAGTTGCCTATATAGAGTAAATTTCTTAGCATGTCTCCTTCCCAAGAGAAAGGGAGCTCTGATTCTTAATGGCCAATGCCATTTACCCAGCCAGAATACCTCCAACATACAAATACAGACTTGTCAAGGTGATGTAAAAGTAGTCAGAATCAAAGTGGAGTCACACATTCCCTCAGACAGGGTTAGAGGCAGAAGGGATTGTGGCAGACGGGAGGCAGGACTAGATTGCAGCTTCCACTCAGATGGACAGAGCAGTGTGTGGAGGCTCACATGGTGAATTTTTTCTCCAGAACAACTGTAGGAATAAATCAGGAAACCCAAGAGGACTCACCTGCCCCCCTGAAGGAAGCAGATTGCTCCTGCAGGACCCAAGAAACACCCCAAATGCTGTGTTAGTATCCACAGCTCTTGGGACCCACAGATATTTCACACCACAGGACTCTGTCCAGACAACCCCCAGTACCAGTCTGGAGCTTGGTAAACTCGCTGGGTGACTAGATCCAGAAGAGAGATAACAGTCACTACAGCTCAGCTCTCAGGAAGCCACATCCATAGGAAAAGGATGAGAGTATTACCTCAAGGGGACACCTTGTGGGACAAAAGAATCTGAACAACAGCCTTCAGCCCTAGATCTTCCCTCTGATAGAGCTACCCAAACGAGAGGGAATCAGAAAACTAACTCTGGCAATATGATGAAACAAGATTCTTTAACACCCCCCAAAAGTCACACTATCTCACTAGAAAGGGATCCAAACCAAGAAGAAAACCCCAACTTACCTGCAAAGGAATTCAGGTGGTTAGTTATTTATTAAGCTAATTGGGGAGGCACCAGACAAAGGTGAAGCCCAATGTAAGAAAATCAAAAAAAATGATACAATAAGTGAAATGAGAAATATTCAATGAAATAAATAGCATAAATAAAAAAACAATCAAAACTTCAGGAAACAATGGACACATTTACAGAAATATAAAATGCTCTAGAAAGTCTCAGCAATAGAATCAAACAAGTAGAAGAAACAAACTCAGAGCTTGAAGACAAGGTCTTCAAATTAACCCAATCCAACAAAGGCAAAAAAGAATAAGAAAATGTGAACAAAGCCTCCAAGAAGTCTGGGATTATGTTAAACAACCAAACCTAAGAATAATCTGTGTTCCTGAGGAAGAAGACAATTCTAAAAGCTTGTAACATATTTGGGAGAATAACCAAGAAAAAATTCCCCAGGCTTGCTGGAAACTTAGATCTGCAAATACAAGAAGCACAAAGAACACCTGGGAAATTCATCACAAAAAGATCATCATCTAGGCACATTGTCCTCAGGTTATCTAAAGTTAATAGGATCTAATTAGTTAATCTAATAAGGAGAGAATCTTAAGAGCTGTGAGACAAAAGCACCAGGTAACCTATAAAGGAAAACCTATCATATTAACAACAGATTTCTCAGCAGAATCCCTACAACCTAGAAGGGATTGGGGCCCTATCTTCAGCCTTCTCAAACAAAACAATTATCAGCTAAGAATTTTTTATCCAGCAAAACTAAGCTTCATATATGAAGGAAAGATTCTGTCTTTTTTCCGAAAACAAGTGCTGAGATAATTCACCACTAGCAAGCTGCCACTACAAGAACTGCTAAAAGGAGCTCTAAATCTTGAAACAAATTGTGGAAACACATCAAAATAGAACCTCTTTAAAGCATAAATTTCACAGGACCTATAAAACAAAAATACAATTGAAAAAACAAAAACCAAGGTATGCAGGCAACAAGTAGCATGATGAATGGAATGGTACCTCATATCTCAATACTAACATTGAATATAAATGACCTAAATGCTTCACTTAAAAGATACAGAATTGCAGAATGGATAAGAATTCACCATCTTCTGCCTTCAAGAGACTTACCTAACACATAAGGACTCACATAAACTTAAGGTAAAGGGGTAAAAAAAAGACATTTCATGCAAATGGACACCAAAATTGGCAGGAGTAACTATTCTTACATCAGATAAAATGAACTTGAAAGCAACGACAGTTAAGAAAGACAAAGAGGGACATTACATAATGATAAAAGGCTTTGTCCAACAGGAAAATATTACAATCCTAAACATATATGCACCTAACACTGGAGCTCCCAAATTTACAAAACTATTACTAATAGGCCTAAGAAATGAGATAGTAACACAATAATAGTGGGGGGCTTCAATACTCCACTGACAGCAGTAGACAGGTCATCAAGACAGAAAGTCAACAAAGAAACAATGGGTTTAAACTACACCTTGGAACAAATGGACTTAACAGATATATACAGAACATTCCATCCAACAACTGCAGACTATACATTCTATTCAACAATTCATGAAACTTCCTCCAAGATTGATGATATGATAGGCCACAAAATGAGCCTCAATAAATTTAAGAAAATTGAAATTATATCAAGCACTCTCTCAGACCACAGTGGAATAAAATTGGAAATACACTTTAAAAGGAACCTTCAAAATTATGCAAATACAATGGAATTAAATAACCTGCTCCTGAAAGAGCACTGGGTGAAAAATGGAATCAAGATGGAAATTTTCAAATTCTTTAAACTGAATGGCAATAGTGACACAACCTATCAAAACTTCTGGAATATGGCAAAGGTAGTGCTAAGAGGAAAGTTCACAGCCCCAAACGCCTACATTAAAAAGTCTGAAAGAGCACAAACAGACAATCTAAAGTCACACAACAAAGAACTAGAAAAACAAAAACAAACCAAACCGAAACCCAGCAGAAGAAAGGAAATAACCAAGATCAGAGCAGAACAAAGTGAAACTGAAACAAAAAACAAGAAAATACAAAAGATAAATGAAAAAAAATCTGGTTCTTTGAAAAGATAAATAAAATTGATAGACCATTTGCAAGATTAACCAAGAAAAGAAGAGAGGAAAATCCAAATATGCTCAATTAGAAATTAAACAGGAGACATTACCATGGATACCACTGAAATACAAAAGATCATTCAAGGCTACTGTGAACACCTTTACACACATAAACTAGAAAACCTAAAGGAAATGGATATTTTCTTGGAAAGATACAACCCTCCTAGCTTAAATCAGGAAGATTTAAACACCCTGAACAGACGAATACAAGCAGTGAGATTGAAATGGTAATTTTATAATTATCGACAACAACAAAAAAAGTTCAGGACCAGACAGATACATAGCAGAATTCTATCAGACGTTCCAAGAATTGGTACCAATCCTATTAACACTATTCCACAAAATAGAGAAAGAAGGAACCCTCCCTAAATCGTTCTAGGAAGTCAGTGTCACCCTAATACCAAAACCAGGAAAGGATATAACCAAAAGAGACAACTACAGATGAATATCCCTGATGAACATAAATGCTAAAATCCTTAAAATACTAGCTAACTGAATCCAACAACATATCAAAAATATAATCCACCATGATCAAGTGAGTTTCATACAAGGGATGCAGGGATATTTTAACATACACAAATCAATAAATGTAATATGCCACATAAACAGAATTAAAACAAAAATCATATTATTATCTCAATAGAATTCATCCTTTTATGATTAAAACTCTCAGCAAAATTGGCATACAAAGTACATACTTCAGTGTAATAAAAGCTGCCTAGGACAAACCCATAGCCAACATAATGGGGAACTGTTGAAAGCATTTCCTCTGAGAACTGGAATAAGACAAGGATGCCCACTCTCACCACTTCTCTTCAACATAGTACTGGAAGTCCTACCCACAGCAATCAGACAAGAGAAGATAATAAAGGGCAGTCAAATCAGTAAAGACAAAGTCAACTCATCACTGTTTGCTGATGATATAATTGTTCACCCAGAAAACCCTAATGACTCCTCCAGAAAGCTCCTAGAACCAATAAAAGAATTCAGCAAAGTTTCCAGATACCAAATTACTATATATAAATCAGTAGCTCTTCTATACAACAATAGCAACCAAGCTGAGAATCAAATCAAGAACTCAACCCCTTTTACAATAGCTGCAAAAAATAAGTAAATAAATACTTAGGAATATACATAATCAAGGAGGTGAAATACTTCTACAAGAAACACTACAAGACACTGCTGAAAGAAATCATAGATGACACAAAGAAATGGAAATACATCCCATGCTCAGGGATGGGTAGAATCAATATTGTCAAAATGACAAAACTGCCAGAGCAATCTAGAAATTCAATGCAATTCCCATCAAAGTACCACCATCATTCTTCACAGAATTAGAAAAAAAAAATTCTAAAGTTCATGTGGAACTAAAAAAGAGCCTGCATAGCCAAAGCAAGACAAAAAGAACAAATCTGGAGGTATCACATTACCTGATTTCAACCTATACATAAGGCCACAGTCACCAAAACAGCATGGTACTTGCATAAAAATAGTTGAATAGACCCATAGAGCAGAATAGAGACCCCAGAAATAAACCCAAATGCTTACAGCCAACTGATCTTTGACAAAGCAAACAAGAACATAAAGTTGGGAAAGGACACACTTTTCAACAAATGGTGCTGGGATATTGTCTAGCCACATGTAGGAGAACGAAACTGGATCCTCATCTCTCACCTTATACAAAAATCAACTCAAGATGGATTGAGGAGGACAGGCATGGTGGCTCATGCATGTAATCCTAGCACTTTAGGAGGCTGAAGCAGGTGGATCACTTGAGGTTAGGAGTTTGAGACCAGCCTGGTCAACATGGCAAAACCCTTTCTCTACTAAAAATAAAAAAAGTTAGCCAGGCATGGTGGTGGGTGCCTGTAATCCCAGCGAGTCGAGAGGCTGAGGCAGGAGCATCACTTGAACCTGTAAGTGAAGGCTGCAGTGAGCCGAGAGGGCACCATTCCACTCCAGCCTGGGCAACAAGGGAGAAACTCTATCTCAAAAACAAAACAAAACAAAAAGATAGATCAAGAACTTAAATCTAAGACCTTAAACTGTAAAAATTCTGGAAGATAATAGCATTGGAAAAATCCTTCTAGACATTGGATTACGCAAGGATTTCGTGACCAAGAACCCAAAAGCAAATACGATAAAAACAAAGATAAATAGCTAGGACTTAATTCTAAAGAGCTTTTGCATGGCAAAAGGAACAGCCAGCAGAGTAAACAGACAACCCAACTGGGAGAAAATCTTCACAATCTACACATCTGACAAAGGACTAATATCCAGAATCTACAACAAACTCAAATCAGCAAGAAAAAAACAAACAAACAATCGCATCAAAAAGTGGGCTAAGCAGTTAGAATGACAATCATTAAAAAGTCAGGAAACAACAGATGCTGGAGAGGATGTGAAGAAATAGGAATGCTTTTACACTGTTGGTGGAAATGTAAATTAGTTCAACCATTGTGGAAGACAGTGTGGTGATTCCTCAAGTATCTAGAACTAGAAATACCATTTAGCCCAGCAATCCCATTACTGGGTATATACCCAAAGGATTATAAATCATTCTATCATAAAGACACATACATATGTATGTTTATTGCAGTACTGTTCACAATAACAAAAACTTGGAACCAACCCAATGTCCATCAGTGACAGACTGGATAAAGAAAATGTGGCACATATACATCATGCAATACTATGCAACCATAAAAAAAGGATGAATTCATGTCATTTGCAGGGACATGGATGAAGCTGGAAACCATCATTCTCAGCAAACTAACACAAGAACAGAAAAACAAATTCTGCATGTTCTCACTCATTAGCGGGAGTTGAACAATGATAACACATGGACACAGGGAGAGGAACATCACACACCGGGACCTGTTGGGGGGTGGGGTAGGAGGAATAGCATTAGGAGAAATACCTAACGTAAATGATGGTATCCAGCAAACCACCATGGCATGTGTATATCTGTGTAACAAATCTGCACATTCTGCACATGTACCCCACAACTTGAAGTATAATTTTAAAAATACATACAGTATATGCATATAGCCCAAAATAAAAGTGTTTGATGTTTGGGGAAAAAAGTGGGCTAAGGACATAAATAGACAATTCTCAAAAGAAGATATACAAATAGGCAAAAAACATACGAAAAAATGTTCAACCTCACTAATGATCAGGAAAATGCAAATCAAAACCACAATGGGATACCACCTTACTCCTGCAAAAATGGCCATAATCAAAAAATAGTAAATGTTGGAGGGGATGCAGTGAACAGGGAACACTTCCTCACTGCTGGTGGGAATGTAAACTAGTACCATCACTATGAAAAACAGTGTGGAGATTCCTTAAAGAACTAGGAGTAGAACTACCATTTGAACCAGCAATCCCACTACTGGGTTATCTACCCAGAGGAAAAGAAGTTATACAAAAAAAAAAAAAAAAAAAAAAAAAAAAAAAAAAGACACTTGCACACAGATGTTTATAGCAGCACAATTCCCAATTGCAAAGACATGGAACCAACCCAAATGCCATCAATCAATGAGTGGATAAAGAAACTGTGGTGTATATACATGATGGAATACTACTCAGCCATAAAAAGAAATGAATTAATGGCATTCACAACCTGGATGAGATTGGAGACTATTAAGTGAAGTAACTCAGGAATAAAAAACCAAATACCATATGTTCTCACTCATAAGTGGGAGCTAAGCTATGAGGATGTAAAGGCATAAGAATGACACAATGGGCTTTGGGGACTCAGGGGTAAAGGGTGGGAAGGGGGTGAGGAATAAAAGACTACAAACAGGATGCAGTGTATACTGCTCGGGTAATGGATGCACCAAAATCTCACAAATCACCACTAAAGAATATACTCATATAACCAAACAGCAAATGTCCCCCAATAACCCACGGAAATAAAAAACGATTTGAGTGGATTCACCAATATTAAGAGAACCCTGACAGATAGGTTCATTTTCTTGTAGAGAGCCTCTGTTTATTATATAGATTGACAGGGATATAGCCCAAAGGACATGCTGCTTAATAACTTCAATGTTCTTTGCTCTAATTCCATGCTATTACAGGGACAAAAAGGGAGTGAACTTTTTCTTCCCCATCATAAGGGTCACAGCTGCCTCCCCTATAACAAAAGACAGGATAACATAAGAAAAGTATAACAGATTTGTTAACATTAATAAGCAAGGGAGCCATTAAAAAAAAGAAAAAAGAAAACTAAAAGAAGGATCAGATGGTTGACACTAAATACCTTCTTTATTGGGGAGAAGGTAGCAGGGGTGCTGTACATGGAACCAAAGGCCAGACAATGGTTTGTAAATGACTTCCTTTGGAATTTGAATGTACCAGAGAGGGAGACATTCTTCTGTGAAAAAGTCCTTCCATGTGTGATTACATACCTTTGTCTTCTGTTCTGGTATAGAAAATTTGACTTAAGGGAGAGGATGGAAGGCAATGGTGTTCTCTCTGGTAGATCCAGTCTTAAGGTAAGTAAGAGATATCAGAGTAAAGTCTCTTCCAACATCTGCTGACCTTCAGTGAACTTCAATTTAAAATAATCAACATGGGAGGCCAAGGCAGATGGATCATTTGAGGTCAGGAGTTCAAGACCAGCCTGGCTAACATGGTGAAACTCTATCTCCACTAAAAGTTACAAAACTTAGCTGGGTGGTAGTGGTAGGTGCCTATAATCCCAGGTACTCAGGAGGGTGAGGCAGGAGAATTGCTTGAGCCAGGAGGCAGAGGTCCTGATGAGCCAAGACTGTGCCATTGTACTCCAGTCTGCGTGACAGAGTGAGACCCTGTCTCATAAATAAATAATAAACATACCAACGTTCCATATTTGAGAGTAAAATTCCCCGGGGCTCCTTCACTATGAAACAACCTCTGGATGTGTAATTTGGACTCCTGGAAGAATGCTTCCCCATCAGTGCTGACCGAGAGTCAGGAACAAGAGTTAGAGGTTGCCTGTACTCCCATGACTGCAGCCTTCTAACTCATCCAGACGCACCTTCTTTATCTCTAGTGTACCTCTGGATTCAGTCTCATTTCATACTTGAAAAATAGACATAGCCCTGGCCAAATTCAAGGAGCCTGACTTGAAGAATGCTCCAGGTTGGTATAGTTCAAGCACCCGTTGACAAAAAGAGTCAAACTCTATAAAATATTTGAAGAGATTTATTCTGAGCCAATATGGGTGACCAATATGAGGAGATACTGAGGAAATGCACCCAAAGTGGTTGGGCCACAACTTGGTTTTATACATTTTAGGGAGATGTAGGACATCAACCCACACATGTAGAATGTATATTGGTTCAGTCTGGAAAGGTGGGACAACTGACAGCGGGGTCTTTCAGGTCATAGGAAGATTCAAAGGTTTTCTGATTGACAATTGGTTGAAAGAGTTAAGCTATTGTTTAAGGACTTAGAAAGGAATGTCTGGGATAAGGCAACAAGTAGTAGGAAGCAAGGTTTTCTCATGCTGGTGAAGCTTCCAGATAGAGGCTTTAGAAAGAATAGATTATAAATGTTTCTTATCAGACTTAAAGAGTATGTTCTCTCAGTAATAGTAATTCCAAAAGGGAAGAGGGTATAATGAGGCATGTCTGAGCTCCCCTTCTCATCATAGCCTGGACCAGTTTTTCAGGTTAATTTTGGAATGCCCTTTGCCAAGAGGATGGGTCCATTCAGATGGATGGGTGTCTTAGAATTTTTGGGGGGTTTACATACCTATTGTGGCATACAGATTGGATAGTGTCCTGATCTTTGCCTTGGTATTGCATCCTCTTGCTGCTCCTCCCACTCTAACTCTGAATCCCCTGCCCTCAGCAGTTGGTTGGGCTTTGGGAGTCTTTCCTAGTGACCCAGATATGGAGAGATAGTCAGAAATTCAACAATTGGAGACTCTCCAAGATGGCTGAATAGACACAACTCCAGTGCACAACACCCAGCAAGAGAGACGCATAAATCCAGAGATCTCCTAGCTCCAACTGAGGTACCAGGTGCATTTCAACAGGTCTGGTCTGATGGTGATCAAAGCCCAGGCAGGGCAGACTGAGGTGGGGAGGGGTGCTGCTTCACCCAGAAAGTGCATCTGACCAGTGAGTCAGAGGCTCCTCCCACTCTGGCACTCCTGTCCAGATGTAGTGCTTCCCCCAAAGCCTCAGCAATACACAGAACAGGGGATCTTTACCAGTCAAGCGCTGGGAATTACAAGCGCAAAGTTTAATAATAATCCAGGATGGTGTCCTGGATTAGCGCACGGACCTAAACAGACGTATAAGCCCAAAAGCCAGCCAGGAGAGCCTGTAGACTGAGCTATTGCCCCCTCCCCCAGCCTGGAGAGAGAGGGAGCTGTAAGCGGGAGGACAGACAGAGCAGCAGGGCAGGACCTATCCCACGACCAGAGAGAGAGGAAGCTGAAAGGGGAAGACAGCCAGGTGCAGCTGGTGGGTCCCTACCCTCCCTCACAAACCCCAAAGGGCTGAAGCTCTGACTCTAGTGGGTTGCACAGCCAGTGTCACAGTCTGAACTGAACCCTGAATGATCCAGCCCAGTGGAGGAAGGGCACAACCCACCATTAGAGGGGTGGGACTGGGCTACATGTTTTAACAAAATACACAGGAAGCCTATGTAGTAATGGGACTGCATTCTTGACCACCCAGCAGTGCCACTAGGTCAGCAGAAGAGGCAGGCCTAAACCCCTAGCATAAACAAAAAAGACAAAGGAAGCTTACCTAGCAACCTGAAACAGTCCTTAGAACCCCAGTAGCACCTCGAAAGGCAGACAAGCGACCTCATCAAGCAGCTCCCTGAGACCACAGCCAAGTAAATCCACAAAGATTGGGAAAAAACAGCACAAAAAAGATGCAACCATCAAAGATCAAAACACCTCTTCTCCTTCAAGAGATCACAACTCCTCAACAACATGGGAACACAACGTGACCAAGAAAGAGCACAACGAATTGACAGAAACAGGCTTCAGAAGGTGGATAATAAACTTTTCTGAGCTAAAGGAAAACGTTCTACCTCAATGCAAAGAAACCAAAAACCTTGAAAAAAGGTTAGACGAAATGCTAACTAGAATAACCAGCTTAGAGGAGAACATAAATGACTTGATGGAGTTGAAAAACACAGCATGAGAACTAAGTGAAGCAAACACAAGTTTTAATAGCTGAATCAATCAAGCAGAAGAAAGGATATCAGGGATTGAAGATCAACTCAATGAAATAAAAAGGGAAGGCAAGACAAGAGAAAAAAGAGTGAAAAGAAATGAACAAATCCTCCAAGAAATATGGGATTATGTGAAAAGACCTAATCTATGCTTGATCGGTGTACCTGAATATAATGGGGAGAATGAATTCAACTGGAAAACACCCTCCAGGATATTATCCAGGAGAACTTCTCAAGCCTAGCAAGCCAGTCCAACATTCAAATTCAAGAAATACAGAGAACTCCACAAAGACGTTCCTCAAGAAGAGCAAACCCAAGGCACATAATCATCAGATTCACCAGGGTTGAAATGAAGGAAAGAATGCTAAGAGCAGCCAGAGAGAAAGGTCAGGTCACCCACAGAGGGAAGCCAATCAGATTCACAGCAGATCTCTCAGCAGAAACCCTACAAGCCAGAAGAGAGTGGGAGCCAAAATTTAACATCTTTAAAGAAAAGAACTTTTAACCCAGAATCTCATATCTAGTAAAACTAAGCTTCATAAGTGAAGGAGAAATAAAATCCTTTACAGACAAGGAATTACTGAGAGATTTTTGTCACCACCAGACCTGCCCTACAAGAGCTCCTGAAAGAAACACTAGGCACAGAAAGGAACAAGTACCAATCACTGCAAAAGCAAACCAGTTGGCAAAGACCAAAAATGCAATGAGGAAAATGAGTCAAATAATGGGAAAGAAAACCAGCCAGTAACAAAATGGCAGGATCAAATTCACACATAACAATATTAATATTGAATGTAAACAGCCTAAATGTCCCAATCAAAAGACACAGACTGGCAAACTGGATAAAAAATCAAGACCCATCAGTATGCTGTAACCAGGAAACCCATCTCACATACAAAGACACACATAGACTCAAAATAAAGGAGTGGGAGAAGATTTACCAAACAAATGGAGAACAAAAAAAATGCAGGAGTTGCAATCCTAATTGCCGATAAAATGGACTTCAAACCAACAAAGATCAAAAGAGACAAAGAACACTACATAATGGTAAAAGGATCAATCCAACAAGAAGAGCCAAATATCCTAAATATATAAGCACCCAACACAGGAGCACCCAGATACATAAAGCAAGATCTTAATGACCTAAAACGAGATTTAGACTCCCACACAATAATAGTAGGAGACTTCAACACTCCACTATCAATATTAGACAGATCAACAAGACAGAAAATTCACAAGGACATCCAGGGCTTGAATGCAGAGCTGGACCAAGTGTACATAATAGACATATACAGAATGCTCCACCCTAAATCCACAGAATATACATTTCTCAACACCACATTGCACTTACTCTAAAAATGACCACATCATTGGAAGTAAATCACTCCTCAGCAAATGCAAAAGAATGGAAATCATAACAAACAGTCTATCAGACCACAATGCAATCAGACTAGAACTCAGGATTAAGAAACACACTCAAACCCGCACAACCACTTGGAAACTGAACAACTTGCTTCTGAGTGTTGACTGGATAAACAATGAAATGAAGGCAGAAATAAAGAAGTTCTTTGAAACCAATCAGAATGAAGACACAACTTACCAGAATCTATGGGACACCTTTAAAGCAGTATTGAAAGGGAAATTTATAGCAATAAATGCCCACATGAGAAACAAGGAAATATCTAAAATTGACACCCTATCAAAAGCTAGAGGAGGAAGTTCAAAAAAACTCAAAAGCCAGCAGAAGACAAGAAATAACTAAGATCAGAGCAGAACCGAAGGAGATAGAGATACAAAAAAAACCTTCAAAAAATCAATAAATCCAGGAGCTGGTTTTTCGAAAAGATCAACAAAATAGACAGACCACTAGCCGGACTTATAAAAAAGAAAAGAGAGAAGAATCAAGTAGATATAATAAAAAAAGATAAAAGGGACATCACCACTGATCCCACAGAAATACAAACTACTATAAGAGATTACTACAAACAGCTCTATGCACATAAACCAGTGAACCAGGAAGAAATTGATAAATTCCTGGACACTTATACTCTACCAAGACTAAACCAGGAGGAAGTTGAAACCCTGAATAGGCCAATAACAAGGGCTGAAGTTTAGGCAGCAATCAATAGCCTACCAACCAAAAAAAGTCCAGGTCCAGACAGGTTCACAGACAAATTCTACCAGATGTACAAAGAGGAGTTGGTTCCATTCCTTCTGAAACTGTATCAAACAATACAGAAGGAGGGAACCCTCCCTAACTCATTTTATGAGACCAACATCATCCTGATACCAAAACCAGGCAGAGACTCAACTGAAAAAGAAAACTTCAGGCCAATATCCATGATGAATATCAACTCAAAATCTTCAATAAAATACTGGCAAACTGATTGCAACAGCACATCAAAAAGCTTATCCATCATGATCAAGTAGGCTTCATCCTGGGGATGCAAGGCTGGTTCAAGATACACAAATCCATAAATGTAATCGATCACATAAACAGAACCAAAGACAAAAACCATATGATTGTCTTAATAGATGCTGAGAAGGCCTTCAACAAAATTCAACAGCCCTTCATGCTAAAAACTCTCAATAAACTAGGTATTGACAGACTGTATCATAAAATGATAAATGCCATTTATGACAAACCTACAGCCAATATCATACTGAATGGGTAAAAGCTGGAAGAATTCCCTTTGAAATCAGGTACTAGGCAAGGATACCCTCTCTCACAACTCCTGTACAATACGGCATTGGAAGTTCTAGCCAGAGCAATTAGGCAAGAAAAGAAATAAAGGGCATTCAATTAGAAAAGGAGGAAGTCAAATTGGCTCTATTTGCAGACAACATGATTGTATATCTAAAAGACCCCATCGTCTTGGCCCAAAATCTCAAACTGATAAGCAACTTCAGCAAAGTCTCAGGATACAAAATCAATGCAGAAATCACAAGCATTCCTATATACCAATAACAGACAAACAGAGAGCCAAATCAAGAGGGAACTCCCATTCACAATTGCTACAAAGAGAATAAAATACCTAGGAATACAATTAACAAAGGACATAAAGGACCTCTTCAAGGAGAACTACAAGCCACTGCTCAACGAAATAAGAGGGGACAGAAACAGATGGAAAAACATTCCATGCTCATGGTTAGGAAGAATCAGTATCATGAAAATGGCCATAGCGCCCAAAGTAATCTATAGATTCAATGCTATTCCCATCAAGCTACCAAAGACCTTCTTCACAGAACTGGAAAAAAACACTTTAAACTTCATATGGAATCACAAGAGAGCCTGCATAGCCAAGACAATCCTAAGCAAAAAGAACAAAGCTAGATGCATCACACTGCCAGACTTCAAACTATACTACAAGGCTACAGTAATCGAAACAGCATGGTACTGGTACCAAAACAGAGACATAGATCAATGGAACAGAATAGAGGACCCAGAAGCAACACCACACATCTACAACCATCTGATCTTTGACAACCCTGACAAAAACAAGCAATGGGGAAAGAACTCCATGTTTAATAAACGGTGTTGAGAAAACTGGCTAGCAATGTGCAGAAAGCAGAAACTGGACCACTACCTGTCACCTTACACTAAATTAACTCCAGATGAATTAAAGATTTAAACATAAAACCTAACACCACAAAAACACTAGAAAAAAACATGGGCAAAATCATCCAGAACATAGGCATAGGCAAGGACTTTATCACTAAATACCAAAAGCAATGGCAATAAAAGCCAAGATAGAAAAAATGGGACCTAATTAAAATTCAGAGTTTCTGTACAGCAAAAGAAACCATCATTAGAGTGAACCGGCAACCAAGAGAATGGGAAGAAATTTATGCAATCTACACATCTGACAAAGGGCTAATATCCAGAATCTACAAAGAACTAAAACAGATTTATAAGAAAAAAATAAATAACCCCGTTCAAAAGTGGGCAAAGGATATGAACAGAAATTTTTCAAAAGAAGACATATATGAGGCCAACAAACATATGAAAAAATGCTCATCATCACTGGTCATTAGAGAAATGCAAATCAAAACCACATTGAGATACCATCTCACACCAGTTAGAATGGTGATCGTTAAAAAATCTGGAGACAACAGATGCTGGAGAGGATGTGGAGAAATAGGAACACTCTTACACAGTTGGTGGGAGTGCAAATTAGTTCAACCATTGTGGAAGACAGTGTGGCAATTTCTCAAGGATCTAGAGACAGAAATTTCATTTGACCCAGCAATCCCATTACTGGGTATAAACCCAAAGAACTATGAATCATTCTACTTTAAAGACACATGCACACATATGTTCATTGCAGCCCTGTGTATAATAGCAAAGAGCTGGAACCAACCCAACTGCCCATCAATGATAGACTGGACAAAAAAAAATGTGGTTCGTATACATCATGGAATACTACGCAGCCATAAAAAACAGTGAGTTTGTGTCCTTTGTAGGGACTTGGATGAATCTAGAAACCATCATTCTCAGCAAACTGACACAAGAACAGAAAGCCAAACACTACATGTTCTCACTCATAGGTGAGTGCTGAACAATGAGAATACATGGACTCAGGGAGAGGAGCATCACACACTGGGGGCAGTTAGGGGGTACTAGGGGAGAGACAGTGAGGGGTGGGGAGTTGGGGAGGGATAACATAGGGAGAAATCCCAGATATAGTATGCACCTAAAGTAAAATTTTTTAAAAAAAGAAATTCAACAACTGGTACAGCATGAGACAACCAGTCCCAACAGGTGCCAGATCTCAACTATAGTGTTTTTACAGTGTTGCACGCCAGCCTCTCAGCAGCTAGAACCTGAGTAATTTTCACCACTAATTCATCACAATCATTCAGCAAGCACTGTGCTGCGTCTTTAAAATACATTATTTCATTTAATCTTCCCACCAATGCTTCCCAGGAAACCCAGGTTCAAGGTTATACAAATTGACCAAGGTTTCATAGCTAGTAAATGGTAGAGCCAGGATTTAAAATCGACTGTTTTGTTTCTAAAGCCCATGCTCCTAATCTCCATGCTATACAGTAGCTTCAATTCCTTTAAAGCTGTTCCTCAATCTGGACTGAGAGTCTTAGAGACCAACATTCAAAGCCTGCTGCTTCCCCTCTTGGTTACTTGTCATCCAGTTTCCTCTGAATCCCGATTTCTCTATCTGTAAAATAAACTTAATGTGCCTTCTTCCATGGCTGTAATAAAGTTTAAATGATTTAATGTATGTCAAAAATATGTAGTCTTGACCACAAATTTTATCATTGTTTTTCTTCTTGACTCAAGCTCCTACCTTCCAGTCCTGGGTCCCCAGAGTCTCTGTAGTCTGGTTCAGGCTGTGCTTAAGAAGAACCCCAATTCTCATGCTTCTGTGCCTTCTATATCTCAGATAAGCATGGGGGAAAGATCATGAGCTGACTGCTTTATTCAGCCCTATCAGCCCCCAGTCCCAACTGCAGCCCCACCATCACAAAGCCTTTCATCCTACTATGGAAGATATAAGGCCTCAAGTGCAAATACCCCTAGGAGAGCCAACATAGAAAATACAACAATTTCACACTAGCATACTTTAAGATATAAGATCTAATCTCTGAAGGGAAACTTGAATTAAAACTAAAAGCACTAGAACCTCAAAGGAAGGAGAAGGAATGAAAACAAATTGTATGGTTTGTTTTTATCCCTCAGCGCCATTCTAACCTCCATCTTCAGATCCTGTGGCTCTAGAGAGGTCCACATCTGAGAAAAGGTAGGGTCACTTGTTGTCTTAGTAAATGAGAAATGGCACCCAATATGTGAGTAGTAACTCCATCCTTACCACAATACACACACACAAACACACACACACACACACAACCCTTCTAGAACTAGGAGCCACAAAGCAGCTTATCTACAGGAAACAATTCCTTTCTCTTCTTTTTTCAGCTCTAAAACAAGGTGATTCTACTTGAAATGATCTCTAATGTCCCAGCCAATTCTGCCATTCCGTGCTGAAATATCATTTTTTTTTTTTTGAGACGGAGTTTTGCTCTTGTTACCCAGGCTGGAGTGCAATGGCATGATCTCGGCTCACCACA
This sequence comes from Saimiri boliviensis, assembly GCF_048565385.1. Classification (NCBI taxonomy): domain Eukaryota; kingdom Metazoa; phylum Chordata; class Mammalia; order Primates; family Cebidae; genus Saimiri; species Saimiri boliviensis. The sequence goes on along the minus strand of NC_133449.1, from coordinate 37,045,772 downwards.
ATCTTTGCCTCCTGGGTTCAGGCAATTCTCCTGCCTCAGCCTCCTGAAATATCTATTCTTTCAAGTAGATAATAAAGGCTAGACTTACTCCTGTGAACAACTACACACACACACACATATATATATACATATATATATATGCACATATATATCCTCTCAAATGCCTCCATTGACTGCAGTGAAGAGAGAGCCCAGAACCCTGCTCTGGCCTCTTCTATTTACACTCACTGCCTTGGTGATCTCACCCAAGCTTGTGACTGTAAATAGCCCCTATCACAGCAAAGCATAATTTATCTCTAGCCCAGACCTGTCCCCTAAACTCCTGGCTTGTATAAATAGCTATCTCCACCTCGATGTCTAATAGCCATCTCAAACTTAAATATCCTAAGCTAAGCTTCTGATATTTGCCCTCAAACCTGTTCCTCCCCATTCTCCCTCATCTTAGTTAATGACAACTGCACCTTCCCTGCAGCTCAGATGCTTGACTCCTCTCTTTCTGCAATATCCTGCATCCAATCTCTTGTGAAATCCTGTTGACACTACTTAATGACATGTATCCAGAATCCAGTTATTTATCACCACCTCTGCTGTTACCGTAGGTAGCTAGTCAGGCATGAGCAGGGCAGGAGGGGGCTCCCCAAACACACACACACACACCGGGACCATCAGGTGATGGTCAAGCAGTTGTTAAGTCTCTCTAAAATAATAATTGGTCACAGCCGATGCCAGGGAAAGGCAGTCTCCTAGTAGATAGAAAACACCTGAAACTGGTGGTTGGCAGCATCCCAATATGATCTCAGGAGCTGGGCAAGTGGGCTCCAGCATTTGCATTAAGAGGCAAAGTGGCAGAGTTTAACTGGTATATGACCTTCCTCTAGGAATGCTAGACTGGTAAGGAATGAACAAACTCAAGTGGTCATGTGTACAACTCTGGTAAACACACTGCACACGCTCCCCTGCCAAGCACTAGTAGGCCACTGCATGTGCGGACAGGCCCCCTCAAGGGAAGAATCAGGGGAGAAGGAGTAACACAAGACCCCAGAAGTATGCCAGTGTATAAAATCCCAGGTCAGAAGGTCAAACCATGCTTTTGATCACTCAAGTCGCCCGCTTGACCCTCTTCCAGGTGTTCCAGGTGTACTTTACTTCCTTTCATTTCTGTTCTAAAGTTGTTTTTTTTTTGTTTTTTGTTTTTTTTTTTTTTTTTGAGTCAGAGTCTCTCTCTCTCTCTCGCCCAGGCTGAAGTACAATAGCACATTCTCAGCTCACTGCAACCTCTGCCTCCCATGTTCAAGCAATTCTCCTACCTCAGCCTCCTGAGTAGCTGGGACTACAGGCACCCACCACCAGGCCAATCTAATTTTTTGTATTTTTAGTAGAGCTTGGGTTTCACCGTGTTAGCCATGCTGGTTTCAAACTCCTGACCTCGTGATCCACCTGCCTCAGCCTCCCAAAGTGCTGGCATTACAGGTGTGAGCCACCTCACCCGGCCTCTAAAGCTTTTTAAAAAACTTTCACTCTTGTTCTAAAACTTGCCTTGACCTCTCTTTCTGTCTTATGCCCTTCAGTCAAATTCTTTCTTCTAAGGAGGCAAAAATTGAGACTGCTGCAGGCCCAAATGGATATGGATTCAATGCCGATAATACCACTGCTATCACCTGAGCCCCAGCCACCATCATCTACCATCCTGGCTGTTACAATGGTCTCTAATTGATCTCCTTACTTCTTACCTCATATCCCCAGAGTCTTTTCTCAGTAGAGCAGCCAGAATAATACTCTTCTTTTTTTTTTTTTTTTTTTTTGAGACAGAGTTTTGCTCTTGTTACCCAGGTTGGAGTGCAACAGCACAATCTCGGCTCACTGCAACCTCCATCTCCTGGGTTCAAGCAATTCTCCTGCCTCAGCCTCCCGAGTAGCTGGGACTACAGGCGTGCACCACCATGTGCAGCTAATTTTTGTATTTTTAGTAGAGATGGGGTTTCACCATGTTGACCACAATGGTCTTGATCTCTTGACCTCGTGATCCACCCGTCTCGGCCTCCCAAAGTGCTGGGATTATAGGCATGAGCCACCGCACCCGGCCGCCAGAATAATACTCTCAAAACAAAAGTCAGATGATGCCTTTCTCCTGACCAAAGCTGTGGTTGCTCCCTTTCTCCTTCAGAGGAAAAGCTAAGGCCAATCTGACCTTGGATTACCTCTGACCTCCTCTCCCTCCATTGCCCCCATCTCCCCTGCCACACTCTGCCCCTAGACAGTGCCCTCCTGGATGTTTCTTGAACATGCTGAATATGGCTTGTCTCAAAGCCTTTGCACTTTACTCTTAACACTGTTACAGTAGGTAGCTAGTCAGGCATGAGCAGGGCAGGAGAGGGCTCCCCAAACACACACACACACACCGGGACCATCAGGTGATGGTCAAGAAGTTGTTAAGTCTCTCTAAAATAATAATTGGTCACAGCTGATGCCAGGGAAAGGCAGTCTCCTAGTAGATAGAAAACACCTGAAACTGGTGATTAGCAGCTTCTCAGGAGTTAGGCACGTGGGCTCCACAGCGTGCCCCCTCTGCCAGGAGTGCTCTGAAAATCCAACTTTTTCCCTGGTCCCAGCAGTCCGCTTCCTCTCTTGCCCTTAATTTTCTCCATCACCCTTATCATCCGACATACTGCAAATTTTGTTTATTTATTTACTTATTGTATTTTAATTTATTTATTGTCTTAACATACACAAATGCACACACATACGAAGTTAAGCTCCATGATGGTGAAACCGGCCAAATTGTCCCATACAACTAATATTTACAGTGTTTTGAATAAACATTGAAATTGACCCTTCCTGGTCTTAAAATTTGAAACTTACATTTGCCTTACCTGAGTTCCTGCCTCAGGAAATGGACCCTCAGGCAAGGAACTAAAACTCCTCAGATCACCACATCCAGATGAGACACCAGACCCCTCATCTATCAGGTGTGCTTCCTTACCCCTCCCCAATTCCTGTTTTTCCCACCTTCACTGCTATATAAAACCCTGCTACCCAAGTTTAGTGGGTCAGGGAGACAGATTTCAGACTTTATCTCCCATTCTCCCTGGCTGGCATTCTGTGCAGCAAGCAACAGAACTGAGGCCAAATCTCTGGCATTTCCATAACAGGCCTTAAATGTTTGCTCATTGCTATTATCTCCATTTGCAAGAATTGTGCCTGACACATACTAGGTACATAAAATTGCTAAATGAGTGAACAGGATGATTATTCAAGATAAACAGCACACCCCAAATTGTAGGTGAGTAGTTGGGAGAAGTTAGCAACCACCTAAGTCTTCCAGTATGCATACCCACTGTACCGACACTGTCTTCCTGCGTGCATATCCACGTGGCTGGCAGCTGAGTGCATTATCATAGATTTCCCATGCTGACCTGCCCTGCCAGAGGTACCTATGAACTCTGAAGTAGGAATCACCTTTACACCTTCAACGTTTGTGAAGTACACTACTTGAGTCACTATGGGTCTGTGATAATGCATTTGGGCCTCTGCAAAAGGCAAGGGAGATAAGCCAACCCCAGCTCATCTGGGAATTCCATAACTGGGTAAGCCAAGTATTGTTGGCTCCCATAGACCCAGCCTGATACCCTCATATCTGTCCCGTAAGAGGGTCTCTGGAGCCAGAGTTATGTGTTAAATCTATCAGTAACTGAGTATCGTCCTTCTCCATGTCTCTCCAAGACTGGAGGCAGCTAAATGAGTAAATGTGGTGTGAGCTTTCTGTGATGCTGGCAGTGTGTGTAGGTTTGGTTTTGCATGCAGCTTTGATTTTCTCATCTGGGCCATCTTAACACCCGTAACACCAATGGGATATTGGCTCAGAATAAAGACTCAGCGGCTGAGATTCAGCATTGCAATGTCTTCCAGAACAGTGGTCCCTAAACTTTTTGGCATCAGAGACTAGTTTTGTGGAAGACAAAACCATGGATGGGGGCCTGGGGATCCGGGGATAGCAGGATGATTTCCATATGAAACTGTTCCACCTCAGATCATCAGGTATTAGTTGGATTCTCACAAGGAGCACACAGCCCAGATCCCGGGCATGCACAGTTCCCAATAGGGTTTGTGCTTCTATGAGAATCTAATGCCGTGGCTGGTCTGACAGGAGGCAGTGCTCAGGTGTTAATGCTCACACTCACCTCCTGCTGTGTAGTCTGGTTCCTAACAGACCACTGATCAGTATCAGTCCACATCCAAGAGACACCTGTTCTAGAAGAGGCATTATCTCCAGCCTTGGGAGCTCTTTGGAGTCAGAGGTGATGTGGTCTGGATGGAATATGTGTATTGAACAGTTTCAAATTTATTTATCATACAACGTGAGGCTCCTTGTTTTCTCATATGCCATGATTTAGAATAGATATCAGGTCTTATTTATCTTTCCCTTCCCAGCACCTGGTACGGTGTCTAACGCATGGCCTTGCTCAGTAAATCTGTTGCACTACACCGACCTGCACATAGCTCTCAGAAGGATTCTTTTTCCCCCTTTAAAATTAGGCATAATTGTCCAGGTGCAATGGCTATATTTCCAGCACTTTGGTAGGCTGACATGGGTGGATTCTGAGGTCAAGAGTTCAAGACCAGCCTGGCCAAGATGGTGAAACCCCATCTCTACTAAAAATACAAAAAAAAAATTAGCCAGGCATGGTGGCAGCTGCCTGTGATCCCAGCTACTCGGGAGGATGAGGCAGAAGGATTGCTTGAACCTGGGAGGCAGAGGTTGCAATGAGCTGAGATTACTCCACTGCACTCCAGCCTGGCCAACAGAATGAACTCCATCTCAAAAAAAAAAAGTTGTAATTACCGTGTGCATTTTCTTTTGCTTACCATTTCTAAACTAGTTACAATAAACAGGGATTAATTTTTATAACATGGGGAAAGTCCCTGCCTTTCTCTCACTCAGAGCCTTCTCTAACAGCACAGCTCAGCCCCTGCGTTTCTCTCCAGTCCAGCAAACAAATGTCATTGTACAAGTTATTGGCAGAGCAAGGGGATGTGTGGTGTGGTAGAGAGGCAAAATATTTAAAATACAATTGCATGGTATTTATTCATCTTAACTAAGAGTTTTAAAGTACTACTTCCAAAGCAAGAAATTATCCAGAGAGTGACTCCCAGGGAATAAAGATCAACAGTTAAGTGCCAGCCTATGGCATTAGCCATCTTGTTTCCACATCCTGACCCTAACGCTTATGAGCTGCGTGACTCTGGACAAGTTACTTAACCTCCCTGAGTTTCAGCTTCTTCATCTCAGAAGTAGGGATAAAACTGGTGCTTGCTCTAGCGGTTGTTATGAAGAATAAATAAAATAATGCCTATAAACAGCTTATTTAGCACAATGCCTGATAGAGTAACTGCTTATTATGAGTGATGCTTATTAGTGTCATTATTTCTAGTAACTGGGCTTTCCCATGCCTACCCTTTAGTCCTCTCCCTGGGTTTAGCTCCCATTGCACAATTATTATGGTCCTTCTCTGTGCCATGTTCAAGTACTCATCTCTAAGTACACTGACATTGTTGCACTCCCACCTTCCTTGATCCAGAGGAAAGGCTGATGTTGTTGCAATTTTTCTCCTTACTTTAAGCGTAGGTCCCATTCTTTCTTCAATGCATTCTGAAATTTCTCTCTTTTTCTTTCTACTTTAATTCAACCAGAGGGTTAGCTTTAGCACTAGGGTTCTTTGCTCAGCTTTCCTACAACATTCTCCTACCTCTTTTTAAAATGGCTTTTATTAATAGACTTTATTGCAGGGAGGCAGTTTTAGGTTTACAGAAAACTTGAGCAGAAAGTACAGAGTTCCCATGTATCTCCTGAACCCGACTTCCCAGTTTCTCCAATAATTAACCTCTTAGATTAATGTAGTCCATGTGCTATAACTGATGAGCTAATACTGATGTATTATTACTAACTAAAGCCCATAGTTTACATGAGGGCTCAGTGTTTGTGTTGTTCTTTCTTGACTTATCTTTTTCTTGTCCATTCTTTCCATGAGTCTCTCTGCTTCCTGTGCTAACCCCCCTTTTATTGGAACATCCTCCCTTGCTCCATCATTTGCCCAAGCTGTATCCAAGTCATTAGTGCCTTTGCATAATTCCTCCCTAGCTTCAAAGTAAAATCTATGCTTTCAAAACAATCTCCACATTTTTTAATTTATTTATTATTTTAGAGACAGAGTGTGTCTGTCTCTGTCTCTGTCACCCAGGATAGAATGCAGTGACACAATCCTAGCTCACTGCAACCTCAGCCTCCTGAATTCAAGCAGTTCTCCCACTTTAGCCTCCTGAGTAGCTAAGACTATAAGCACATGCCATTCACCTGGTTAATGTTTGTTTTTTTGTTTCGTTTTGTTTTGTTTTGTTTTTTGTAGAGATAGTCTCTCACTACATTGCCCAGGCTGGTCTCAAACTTCTGGCCTCAGGAGATCTTCCCACCTCGGCCTCCAAAAGTGCTGGGATTACAGGCATGATTGACCACACCCAGCCTCCACTTTTTTTTTTTTTTCTTTTGAGACGGAGTTTCACTCTTGTTGCCCAGGCTGGAGTGCAATGGCGTGATCTCGGCTCACCACAACCTCTGCCTCCCAAGTTCAAGCAATTCTTCTGCCTCAGCCTCCTGAGGAGCTGGGATTACAAGCATGCACCACCACACCTGGGTAATTTTTGTATTTTTAGTAGAAATGGGGTTTCTTCATGTTGGTCAGTCTGGTCTCGAACTCCTGACCTCAGGTGATCCACCTGCCTTGGCCTCCCAAAGTGCTGGGATTACAGGTGTGAGCCACCACACCCGGCCCAGCCTCCACATTTTTAAATAGTTAAGTCCTCACATGTACATTTAACACAAGCCTTCCTTGGCTGAACCAATACTGTCTTCCCTCTTAGAGTGGGTCTTCCCTGTGAAAATCCTCCTGGGATTCCAGAGTCATCCAGCCTACACGCACTTTTGCACATGTCTAACAGAGGGAAGAATCCATGAAGAGAGCAAAACTCACTGCTTTTCTCACCCTTTCCTGCGAAGTGCTCTCTCTCACCACTCATTCGCTATCACTCCCACCCTTGTCAGACCAAAGGAACAGAAAATACAATGAATACCAAGAGCCCGTGACCCCCACCTTTCTTCTTTCCTCGACCCTCCTTACGTTGCCTAATGAACTAATTAATGAGAGAATATCTGCAAAACCCACAAGGTTTGGAATGAGAGACCCATCAATACAAGGTGTTAGTGGTGGTGCTGTCTTCAGAAGCTGACATTCCTGTTCTTCTCAATGTCCCTGTCACCCATGCTGTTAACACTCCAGGAGTCTATCTCCAGGCTCAGAGAGTCGTCCTAGCAATGACCCATTCCCTTGGCAACACCTTGACTCCAACAAAACTAGAAATTATGGATGAATGAATGTGATAGATAGAATGTGATTTGATAGCGTTACCAACTCCAACAAAACTAGAAATCCAGTACCTGCCAGAGTCATCATGTTAGGAAGCTGATATTTGGGAAATGCTTATCGCTTTATTAAAGACTTTCATATCCAATTTACTGACTGTGAGTTTCAGGCCAATGGCACATTTAGGCCACATCGATATGAATCAGTTTGACTGGATTCAGAATAGTATATGTGCATATAATTCAATCAGATAACTGCCTTTTTTATTAACATGACACTAGTGATGAATTTTTTTTACTTTTCAGTTGCTTTGACACATATGGTCATAGATTAAACGACCATTCTGCTTTTCTACTTTATAAGAGCTGGGTTGGGGTAAAAAAAACTGTTGGCACAATTTTTTAAATGGTATTTTCAAATCACAGAGGGGATTTACCATTTCCTCACAAGCTAAAATGCCTTTAGGATGTGTGTTTAACTGCATTCTCACCCCATCCTGTGCTGCACAGGACTTACAAGCCCCAGTGGAGAATCTGGGGCCAGTTTTATCATTAAATAAACTCTGGAATGCCCCAGGCAGGGTCGTTAACTTGTCTCCACTACAGACTATATGTCCAAATAGCCACCTCCCTTCTGTGGGTTCCCACAGGGTGCTGGGTGTGCTCTGTAACCCAACCCCCTGACATAAGGGGACAATTGGGCCATTATATTTGGACCAAGAACAAGCAGCCAACTCAGATGAAAAAAAAAAGGAGCACCAAATACAGACCACTGGATAATTTATTTGTCCTGAGAGTGTTTAAAACACACAAGCAAACCCCAGCAGGCTATCAATGGTCAGCTTTGTGCAATAACCATGCAAGTCTAAAGAGTATTCTATGAGGATACCATTTAGAAACCGTATGGTGGGCCACGTAGGTGGCCTTGGCAAGGGTCTCACTTTTTGCATCCATAACAACCCTGGAGACTAAGAACCCACCCAACACCCTTATCCACATTGTGTTTTTAAAGATTTGTATCATTGTCTTACTCAAAATATCAGTTTGAAATTTCCATTTTTTCCCAAAAATAAAATATTAGAATGAATGAGACTTTCAAAACTTCCAAAAACTCTTCTTAACCAAATCTCAGTTCCTAACAGGCCAAAGACCAGTACCAGATCATGGCCCAGGGGTTGGAGACCCCTGATTGATAGCATGTCATTTGAATAGCAGTGCTAGGAAGGGTCCCCCTCCACCTCCCAGAACCACGCTCTCCACTCTATCAAATCACATTTTATCTATTACATTCATCCATCCATAATTTCCAAGGATTCCAACTAGCTGGTCTGGTGCCTTACTCTCTTCTGGACAGGTAAATGTGCCATCCCTCCATGTAATTCAGCACTGAGTATTGCAGAAAGGGACTCCTGGGGACAGTGTCTTAACCCACAACAGGAGAAGGTATCCACTGCCATACCAAGCTTTGAAGTCCTGGACCATTGCAAGGGTGAAGTCTCCAAGAAAAAGAAGCTGCTGGTGGTCAGAAGAAGAGAGTGGGGTGTGAATAGGAATAGAGGTTGCATGAGTGACAACTGTGAGCCTCTCTTAAAGACAAGTGGCTAAGAGATAAAAATCTGGACTAGAGGGGGAAAAAAAAAAAAACAAGCAAAGCCATACATCCATACAAGCACAGGGATAAGATTGCAAGATCAGGGCCGGGCGCGGTGGCTCAAGCCTGTAATCCCAGCACTTTGGGAGGCTGAGGCGGGTGGATCACGAGGTCGAGAGATCGAGACCATCCTGGTCAACATGGTGAAACCCCGTCTCTACTAAAAATACAAAAAATTAGCTGGGCATGGTGGCACATGCCTGTAATCCCAGCTACTCAGGAAGCTGAGGCAGGAGAATTGCCTGAACCCAGGAGGCGGAGGTTGCGGTGAGCCGAGATCGCGCCATTGCACTCCAGCCTGGGTAACAAGAGCGAAACTCCGTCTCAAAAAAAAAAAAAAAAAAAAGATTGCAAGATCATTCACCTTTGTGTTCCAACACTGTCATGGAACTAAGCAAAGGTGCCAGAAAGGACCTCAAAGCACCTCTCCCCTCGAGGAAGGGATGGCTGCCACTCAGTGTTGACAGAGCTGACCAGGGAGTTCCAAAGCTAGGAAGACTCAAAGAGGGTGGCAGAGTGTTTTTGTTCAAGCTGCTCTACCCACTTTGGCTTACTCTACCCAGCACCCAGAGATAGGCCATCTCCAATCAGCCCATGATCTAAGCCAGGATTAAGGTGGCCACAGCCCACAAGGGCCCAGTGGTAGCAGAATTTGCCACCCCGCAGCCTTCCACTGTTTCCACTGTACTGAGATCCCCTTGACTCAGCCCCACCACCGAGTTCCCACCTTTCCTCTTTCTTTTGGCCTCTAGTAGATGCTGCGCCTGCAAGATAAAGAAGGGGAACGCTCTTGACCAGGAGAAGGAACACCTAGTCCAAGCTTCTTCCCTAATCAGCCGAGAACCAGAACAAGTCCCTTAACTACTGACCTCTATCAAATGGCTCCTCATCTGGCCAGTTGGGATAAAAACCAGGAAGCAGAATAGCTAACTGATTAAGCGAGCAGCTCTGGGGTCAGAGAACTTGAGTTTAAATGGCAGCTCAGCTGCTTCCTAGATGGGTAACCTCGGATAAGTTTCTCAACCTCCCTATGCTTCAGTTTCCTCTTCTGCAAAATGAGGATAACAAAACTGTTGTGCCCATGAACTGAGACAGTGTACATGAGGGTTAAATGTGATAAGAGAGTATAAAGGTGTTAGCATGGTGCCTGGTGCAAAGTGCAATCACAATAAATGTTAACCATTTGCACTGCCATCATCACTGTCCTCTCCCAAAGTGACAAAACAGTGTTGACAGCTCCCTGAAAGGAACCAGGTGCTATGCATCTTATTATCCTTAACACGGGGCATCTGCTTTGTCAGTTCCTTCAGCCTGTTTCACTACGTGTGACTAAGGGCAAGAGTAGACTTTTTCACTTTGGAGAATTAATAGGACCTGAGAAACGAACAGTTTTGCCCTCAATTCTCAAAGAATTTGGAACAAAAGAAACCTGCAAAACTCAGATAAACGTAAAACAAAAATCACCAAGCACTGCTCTAACTTCTTTGAATCTTGTGCATCTCCTAGTGGTGATCTTTTGAAATAACTCTGAAACTCTTTCAGAGTTACTGATCCAGTAAGGAAGCAATTGTGGAGTTATTCAGACTTCCAGTGTAGTTTGGGCCCAACACACCAAGACATTTCACTATTAAAAGAGAGTAAATCTCACTTCTCCCCAATGAAGCATCAGGGAAATTGAGGGTCAGGGAACTTTCTTTTTTTCTTTTGAGGCAGAATCGCTTTACTGTCCAGGCTGGAGTGCAATGGCACAATCTCAGCTCACTGCAGCCTCCACCCCCTGTGTTGGAGTGATTCTCATGCCTCAGTTTCCAAGTAGCTGAGACTACAGGTATGGACCTCCATCCCTGGCTATTTTTTGTATTTTTAGTAGAGATGGGGTTTTGCCATGTTGGCCAGGCTGTTCTCAAATTCCTGGCCTCAAGTGATCCACCCACCTTGGCCTCCCCAAAGTGCTGGGATTATAGGCATAAGCCACCACACCTGGCCAAGGGCCAGTGAACTCTGACCTTCAACCTTCTGAGTATAAGAGCCACAAGACACATGTTTTGCATGCTCCCCTCCAAAAAAAACTGTAAGAAAACATCATTAACTAGCAAATCTCTAGTTTTGCTAGTTTTCCCCTTTGCTATCTCCTGCCCTAATCCACCCAATCTCCAGCCCCAAGACATATCTACCCCACACCTCTCCACACCCCGGGATTCCTTGGCCTTTTAAGTGTGTCCCACAAGGTACCAAAGGCTGCAGAACGAAATGAAGGCCACGCAAAGAACTGGCCTGTGGAATCAGCCAGACCCATGGGTGATTTCAGACCCTGCCACTCGCTAACTGTGACCTTGGGAAAGTCATTTAACATTTCTAAGCCTCAGGATCCTCCTCCAAAATGGAGATGCTATCCACTTTGTGGAGCAGTTGTAAAGAATGCACAAGAATATTCACACAAAAAAAATGCCTAACCGTGTGTCAGACACATAACAGGCCCTCAGTCTGCATGCTCCATCCCCAGACCCCTTCCCAGCCTTGATCAGAGCCCTGTGAGAGATTAACTCTGAAAGAGCTAAGAGACTAGCCTACAACATGGGGCCCCCTGAAAGTGGTATTTCCTTAGAGAGTACTGTCTCTAACCAAAGATACACAGTCCCTTCAGGCCTCTAACTGTCCTCTCCACACTGCGTAAAGGTGTCCTGGGCAGTGTTAGCAACTTTGCTTGATAGCAACAACAGGTAAGTGGTTATATAAATTGCCATAAACTCATATGATAGACTATTATGCAGCTATCAAAATGTTTATGAAGAACTCGCTATAACATGGAAAGTGTTTATGCTATAACAGAGTTCAAAAAGCAAAGGAAAAGCCTGGACACACAGTATAATGAGAACTATGTTAACTATGCGAAGAGAGGAGCCTGGCAAGAAATACAAGACACCATTAACTATAGAATTCTCTAGGTGGTAATACTTGGATTCATTTTCTTCTATATATTTTAAATTTTCAGACATTTTTCTAATTATAATATATTAATTTCATAATCAAAAATAAGAAAATAAAATATGTTGGTGTTTTCAATTCCTTGCTGAATTAAAAGGACCAGTGATTTTAGACAAGAGGGATTGGGCAGGTCTAGTAAATCATAATAGCTATGTGTGTATTCGTTTAATTTTATTTATTTTAGATTCGGGGGTGCCTGTGCCTGTTTATTACATGAGCATATTGTGTCTGGTAGGGATTGGGCTTCTAATGTACCCATTACCCAAACAGCAAACATTGTACTTGATAGGTAATTTTCAACCCTTTTAACGGCTATTTGACTGGAAAGAATTTATGCCAACAACTTACTGGAGAATATGACATGCCTGGGAAGCAGATGCATTCAAAAGGAATCCACTGGTAACTGCAAGGACTAAAACTTATTTCATTTCTCTATAATAATTTAATTTCTAATTAAAATTACTTCCTAATTATGCCAGATGGTAGAAACTCGATCTCTGTCAATTCATGATCCCTTCACACCTTTTCTCTCAAATGCTATCTAAATTACAGAAAGCTTATATAGTGAAAAGCAGTTTTGAAGGTAGAGGAGGGGTGAGGAGGCAGGGCCAGGGCCAGGATCTGCTCTCAACTGGCCTCACACAGCCCAGCTGGTGTCCCTGACATACCCCATTCCCGTCCAGCAGGAGTTATTGATCCGCACAGACACTGTCACAGCTGGTCCTCTAACCACAAGGTCAACTGTGCCTCACAGCTCGCTCGCTCTCAGAGGGAACCAGAAAACCACAAGCTCTGTACCCAGTGGAACACAAGCATAAATCTCTTTTTTTTTTTCCTCCATTTGCTGCCTTTATCCATGTTCTGTCCCTTGATGACACCTTAGGCACATTCTTCAGCTTTTCCATCTCTAAGATATTAAAAAGTTTAATCTAGTTTAGTATACAACTTTAACCTTTATGGCCAATTCAAGACCTTTCCTTTGCCCCAGCTCAGGCCTAATTCCTGATCCAAAGGACCTATCCTACAAGGGATCACAAGGGGAGGAGTATCATCCACTCCTTTTCCTCCCGGCACCCCTGCTTTGCCTCTCCACGTGAAGAAGGGGGAGAGGAGCAGGTTTCTTTTGCTCAGCTCTCCCAGCTGCTTTGGCTGGCTGTGCTTTCCTGGAAGCAGGTGTCTCCAAGCTGCCTCCCTTGGCAGGGCACAGACTCCTGCATGTGAGACACCCCTTGCACAACCTCTCCTGGTCTCCCCTGGGCTCCTGCCCCAGGCCCTGTCCTCCATGGCTTTTTACTCCTGGAACCCTCTGGCCTGCATCAGGCTCTCCTGAGTGGGTTATCCACAGGAAGGCACAAGCTCAAGCTCAGCACCCATTTGGCCTGCAGGAAATTCAAGAATCATTGATCCAATATAGAGTAGGATTCTACACTGCTCTACTGTAGTTCATCTCTCTCCCCATTCTCTTCAATTCATTCCCCTCCAGTTCAAACAGGAGCTAAGTGGGAACACTATAGCTATATAAGGGAAATCCAACTGGATGACAAGATATCAGCCTTACTTTCTCATTGGCATCCCACCTCTAGAGTGGCTCTCCTACAATCATGTGGCTTGGGGTCAGGACAGGAGATTATAGGAGGAGAAGAGAAAACCCATGGTACTCTCCCTATGACTCTCCAATAAAATATCTGACTCTCCCACAAACTATCCTGCTTCAGAAACTTCTCTTTGAATATCTAGTCTACTCTTTATAATGGCTGGATAGATGATGGCAGGATCCCAGAACAAGGTTACCATCTCACAGAAGTTCAATAATATGCTTTCATGATAAGGTTGTTTAACCTAAGTCATTTCATTGTGGGGTTGTTTTTGGTTTTGTTTTGATACAGAGTCTTGCTCTGTCACCCAGGCTGGAGCAATGGTGCGATCTCAGCTCACTGCAACCTCCACCTCCCAGGTTCAAGCAATTCTTCTGCTTCAGCCTCCCGAATAGATGGGATTACAAGTGCCCACCACCACACCCACCTAATTTTTGTAATTTAAGGAATCTTCAATGAAATTATACTGGTAAAAAATGGTTTAAAAAATCAACAGGTCTTTAATCCCATTGCAAATTAGGTCAGTTGACCGCTAAACAATAGAGAAAAAAAAAATGAGGAAATAAAAGATGGCTCTGGTCTCTCCCAAGTCGGCATGTGTGGACGTGCTCAGTCACTATGGTCCCCATGAGGAGAAAACAGCTATATCCTTGCCTGCCAGATGGCCAGGATGGATTCCAAACTAAGAAAGCATCCATGAGTTAGGGCACTCATCCCAGCTACCTTGACTCAGAGCCTAGAGGACAATTCTCCAAAGGTCAGACCTGGAAGTAAAATAATTTCCCAATAGGAACACTTAGCTTCCTTCTGATGTTAACCCAGCACCCATGGGCCTGATCCTAAACTCTCCTGCCCATAGCAGGGCCTCAAGCCCTCTTGTTTGACAATGAACATCAAATATACATTAAAAAATAAAATAAATGCTTTTCCTTATCCTTGCCCTCCCATCAAGCTACTATAACATTCCTTTACCACCAAGGTTTTCAAAGATGTGTGTCTCTAGCTGACTCCTCTTCTTCACTACTTAGAGCTATGATTCCCTTAAATAGCTACTCCCAGGGGTGGGATTCACAAGATTTAACCACTGAAATGGCATCAATCAAAATGGAGCACCCATCAAACAGACCAGCAGCAGCCATGGAGAGCCAGTGTGGCAGTGCAAGGGACGGGGAGGCACAGGTGAACAGCAGCCCACACTCACCCACTCTACAAGGTTAAACAAAAACACTCAATGTAATACTAGCATGGTGGCTAGTATAAAATGCTGGCAAACTCTCTTTTCCCTAATGCCCCACTAATATTTTTCCAGGTCTTCAAGTTCTTGACCTCTTAGAACGTCTAAGGGTAGGAATCCCCACACCATTCTCACGGATCGCACTTAAAGCCCTAAAATCCTGGCTCACTGCTGGCTCCCTCCATCTCTTTCCTCAGAAACCTCAGACCACTCAGAGCTGTGATGGGTTGAACTGTGGCCTCCAACAAGATTTGCTGATGTTCTAATGCCAACTGCCTCAGAATGTGACCTTATTTGGCAATAGGGTTGCTGCAGATGTGGTTAAGATAGGTCATAGTGGAGTAGGGTGGGCACCTAAACCAATATGACTGGTTCCTTATAAGAAGAGGAAATTTGGACAGAGACACAGATGGAAGATAGCTGAGGGAGAAAGAGGATTGGAGTGATGCGGCTATAAGCCAAGAACACCTGGGGCTACCAAAGCTGCAAGGGGCGAGGAAGGATACCTCCCTCCATGTTCAGAGGGTATGTGGCCCTGCCCACACTGCGATTTCACACTTCCAGCCTCAAGAACTGTGAGAGAATAAATTTCTGTCATTTTAAGCCACCCAGTTGGTGGTACCTTGTTACAGTAGCCCTAGGAAGCTAATACAACAGCCATCTTGAATTCTCTCACTCACCTCAGGTCACTTGCAGAGCACTTTGAGATTTCAAAAGAAAGGTTGGGCCTCGGATCTTTTTTCTTCCTTTCACAGCTGACTTCTCTTTCCCAATCCTATTAAATTACCTTCTCTCTCTGCAGGGAGTCACCTCCAGTCTCCCTGGTGGCCTCTTCCCCCCGCTAAAAGCTACCTAAGAGAATGTCTCTCTTGTGTTTTGAAAACCAAGAGAGACTTAAAAATGAAAATCTATTTTTGAATTAGAAGATAGCATATTTGAGAATTCTAGGTGAACCTCTTAGGAACACACTTTATCCCACATTGGGATACTTTACTTGAGGAAGCAAGTTTGAACCAGCCAAATGCTATCATTCTACCTTAGAAATTCAATGCTGACTAACGCTTCTGAAGAGATTTAGTCCTGTCTCATTTCTACTCGTGATATTTGTTCAATATTCCCAGCATACAATTTAGACGTGCTAGGCATAATTTTACAAAAAAAAAATTAAAAAGTTTAAGTAGTAGAAGTCCACTTAAAAGCTACTACTGGTTGAAACTGATAAATAAACTTTAGAAAACCTTATTCCTTATAGTTAGTTTGTGCCTTTATTAAAAATATACTAGAACTGATTTTTAAAATAATATACATACTTTTATTCCAATAGCATTTGGAGTATAGGTGGGTCTTTTTTACGTGGTGAAATCTGAGATTTCAGTGAGCCTGTCACCCAAGAAGTGTACATTGCACCCAATATGTAGTTTTTATATGCCTTATTCCCCTTCCACTCTCCGCCCCTCCTACCCTCCACCCAAGGTCCATTATACCACTCTGTATACCTTTATGCACAGCTTAGCTCCCACTTATAAGGGAGAACATATGATATTTGGTTTTCTATTCCTGAGTTAATTCACTTAGAATAATGGCCTTCTGCTCCATCCAAGTTGCTGTGAAAAATGTTATTTCATTATTTTTACGGCTGAGTATTCCATGGTGTATTATGCCATATTTTCTTTATCCGTTCATCAATTGATGGGCACATAGGCTGATTCAATATCTTTGCAATTGTGAACTGTGCTGGTGCCTTTTTGATAAAACAACTTCTTTTCCTTGGCATAGATACACAGTAGTGGTATTGCTAGATTGAATGGTAAATCTACTTTTAATTATCTGAGAAATCTTAATACTGCTTTCCATAGAGATTGTAGTAATTTACATTGCTACTGGTAGTGTATAAGCATTCCCTTTCTACCAGATCCATGCCAACATCTACTGTAGAACTGATAATTTTAAAATCTGCAAATATAGCCTATATCAGTTATTTCCAAATTGTTTTACTCTCCCATCATAAAAAAGTTATGTGTGTATATTCACTGTATATGTATATTTATAGAATGCATACCTGTATACTGCCCATTAAAATGCACTAAGCTTAGAATTTTAAAGGGTAAAATTGAATATAAGTACAAATAATAGTTCTTTTGTTTTTTACAAAGACCTCTTGAGAAGCCCACTTTGGGGACCGCTGGCTTACATACTAGTGAGTCTGATAAGTAAAGAGCAAAATCCTGAGTTACTTCAGCAGTGAATAAGGATAATTGGAGGTATTCCAGAAGAATCACAGAACTGGGCTATGGAGAACTCATTTCAGGCCCTATGACTTGTGTTAGCATATTAACAAAGTATAAAAATGGACAGAACAGAGGTGTCACCAGAAGATCAACAATAAATAGTTGCCCCAATGATAAATGGAAGAAAAAATCTCAAATTTCACAATAATATAGATCTTCACAAATAGAAATAATAGAAAAATAGCTATACATTGAGAAGAAATATCACATAATTGTTAAGGCTCTGATGTGAGACCAGGTTGAAAGGAGTGAGTCAAGAGTATTGGGTCATTTCTTAATAAAAACACACATACATACAGGGGATTCATATGATTTAGAATATGTGACGCAAACCCTATAAAAATATTTCTCTGTCCATCTTTCTGGATTTGGTATGGGCCTTTTCCATATACCAGTAAGACCACTGATTAGGGACTTACATGATTAGAGATTATATCCTAGAGTTTTAAATCTTTATTACAGCTCCCACTTACTGAGTGCTTGATAAGTACCTTGCAGACACTATCTCACCCAACTTCCCAAGGTCATGTTTCCTCATCTGTGAACAGTAATTATAATAACTGCCCCCATGGTATGGTTATTATGATCAAAGAGCTCATCCAGGATCACACAGGAATGAGGAGCCAGAGAAGGATTCCCGGCCAGGGCAGTCAAACTTCAGTGGGCTCACTGCTCCTATACTAATGGTCAGCAATAAAGACCTCTTCATTCCATTTGATCAGAGAAATGGCATCAACTTGTCTTTTCAGCAATGCTCGTTACTCCACTGAATCTTCTTTCCTACTCAGCAAATCAGACGGAGGGGTAAGAAAGCACTAAGCAATGAGTTATCTCAGTCTTGCTCTTTTATTCCTTCATAGCCTTCATTGTTAATTACTGGAGTTTGGGAGGACCCAATAAATCATAGTCCCTCCTCTGCCAGAGTTCTGAATTTATTTATTTATTTGAGGGTGTGTGTGTGTGTGTGTGTGTGTGTTGAGACAGAGCAAGACTCCCCCAGCCTGGAGTGCAGTTGCACTGGTGTGACCTCGGCTCACTGCAACCTTCACCTCCCGGATTCAAGTGGTTCTTGTGTCTCAGCCTCCTGAGTAGCTGGGACTACAGGAGTGCACCACCATGCCTGGCCAACTTTTGTATTTTAGTAGAGACGGGGGTTTCACCATGTTGCTAGACTAGTCTTGAACTCTTAAGCTCAGGCAATCTGCCCACCTTGGCATCCCAACCTGCTAGGATTACAGGCATGAGCCACTGAGCTCAACCAGAGTTCTGAATTTACTGGATGACACAAAGGAATAAAAGCGATGGAGACAGATTAGCACCTCTATTATTGATAAAGGTTATGTTATGCAGTGACAATGTTGTCCCCAAAAAGCTTTAAATAGGCTATAAGAGTTCATCGATTAAATGTATCCCAATGCCACCCTTCATACAAGATTGAAAATTCACTCCCTCTTCTATTTGCTACTTCAATTAGCCCATTCACATTGTCTAAACTATCAACAGTTCTGGGGGAAAAAAAAAAAAAAAACATTCTAATGACAATATCTGATGTCCTATGTATAAATTTAAGCCCATTCACTATGAAGTTCCCAGAGAGAAATTAAAACACTCAAATTAAATCTCTTTACAAATTTAAGTCTTAAAAGGGGAACATTCCAAAGGGATTTAAATCTAAAATCAAATTCACTTTCTCTTATATATTAAAAATCCCATGAAACCCTCCAAACCTCCTCTTTCTGGCAATAGAGCTGAATAAGCAGTATGAAAACCTCTCCTACTAAAGGACACTTAATAATGCTGAAAATAATATACAAAGTATTTCTTTAAATGCCTAGCAGCAGAGCTGGCAAGAGAGTAACAGAAATCCTTTATGGTCAAATGTTATTTAAGAAATAAAAATCCAGCAAGATAACTAAACATTGAAGCCAACAGCTACTCCAGGGACATGTATCTGATCTCTGTAAGCAACAAAGCTTTTATCCTGAGGAAGGTGAGATGCCAGATGAAAGACTCCTGAAAGAGCCTGGACCCCCAAAAGATAAATACCCTCAGAGAAAGAAAAAGCAATAACCCCATAAAGATAAACCATAAAGAAACTTGACTCCTTTTTGTGGATCAAGAGGGAGAAACATATTTTCTGAGAATTAATATCCATAAACTGATCTTCCATTGGGTCTGGGACTGGATTTATAGTAAGAATATGGCCAAAAAAAAAAAAACCTTCAAGTTGAATATTTAAAGTAGTCCCAGATTGGTAATGCCACTAGTCCCATCAAAGAACCAAATATAAATTATCTCTGAAGGAATGCAATATAATCCAGTTCTGAGAGAATTTTCACAGATAAAAGTTCTCAGGGGCATCAGCTCATAACTTAAAATCACAAAAATAAATGTAAAAATGAAACCAAAAAACAAGCCAATATGACTGAGTTGACAGAAAAACAAACTAATTAAAAAATTGGGCCAGGCACAGTGGCTCACCCCTGCAATTCTAGCACTTTGGGAGGCCAAAGTGGGTGGACTGCTTGAGCTCTCAGAAGTTCGAGACCAGCCTGGACCACAGGTTGAACCCCTATCTCTACAAAAAACACAAAAATTAGCTTGGCATGGTGGCATACACCTGTGGTCCTTAGCTACTTGGGAGGCTGAGGCAGGAGGATCATTTGAACCCAGGAAGTCAAGGCTTCAGTGAGCCAAGGTTGCACCATTGTACTCCAGCCTGGGTAACAAAGTAAAACCCTGTCTCAAAAAAATAACGTGAATAATATTTACAATTCATATAGGTATTGAGTTTAGCAGACATAAAACATAAACTAGGTTAAATATGTTTAATGAAATTAACGAGCTTGTAATTATGATAATGTAAAAAATGTTCAGGTAGGCTTAAAAAGTTGTTAATGTAATATTTCAAAATTAAAAATATAAGAATCCAAATTAGAAACTCATGATTAAACATAAGTACATCAGATTAAACATAAAGAGAAGAGTTCTGTACCATAAGACCTGAATAATTTATTCATAATTAATCACAGAAAGACAATAAATGTATAATATAAAAGGTTAAAAGATATGAAGGATGGCATAAGGAGGTGTAATGCAGTGCTTGTCAAACTTTAATGGGTATATTAATCTCCTGGAGTTCTTGTTAGAGTGCAGATTCTCATTCAGTATTCTGGAATGGGATCTGAGATTCTGCAGTTTAAACAGACTTCGAGAGCAAGCCAATATTGCTAGTTCACAAACCACAATTGGTTAGCAAGTATCCAATATGTGTCTAATCAAAAATCCAGGAAAGTGTCAAGCATGGTGGCTCAGTGTAATCCCACCGTTTTGGGAGGCCGAGGTGGGCGGATCACCGGAGGTCAAGAGTTCGAGACCAGCCTGGCTAACATGGTGAAACCCCATTTCCATTAAAAATACAAAAAAAAAAAAAAAATTAGCCAGGCATGGTGTCACCCACCTGTAGTCTCAGCTGCTCAAAGGCTGAGGCAGGAGAATCGCTTGAACCTGGAAGGCAGAGGGTGTAGTGAGCTGAGATTGCACCACTGCACTCCAGCCTGGGTGACAGAGCAAGACTTTGTCTAAAAAAAAAAAATCTAGGAAAGAATACAAAGGAAAATGGAGACAAACACAAAATTAGAAAGAATATTAGCTGAAAATTTTTCAAAATTATGAGAAAACACAAATCTTCAGAATCAAAGATGCCAATGATTAGCAAACAAGATACATAAATTCA
Source organism: Saimiri boliviensis (assembly GCF_048565385.1). Taxonomy (NCBI): domain Eukaryota; kingdom Metazoa; phylum Chordata; class Mammalia; order Primates; family Cebidae; genus Saimiri; species Saimiri boliviensis. Next base: position 37,024,872 of record NC_133449.1, on the reverse strand, counting down.
TTAAAAAATAAATTTGTAATATTTGAATGTATTAAAGACAAGGAAATTTGTACTTAGGTTTACTGTAGTAAAATTACAGAAAATCAAAGAAAAAGAGAAACTTAAAAAGAAAGACATTACTAACAAAGGAATGACAAATAGACAAGCTTCCCAGTGGAGTGTGTAACAGTGGAAGCTAGAAGACAGCAGAACATATTTTCAGAGGGCTAAAAGAAAACAACTGTCAACCTAGATATTTATATCCAGCAAATCCATATAAAAACATTTAAGACAAATGAGTTTTCTCCCAACAAATTTAAAGGAATTTCTAAAGGATATACTTCAGAACGAAGCAAAAAGAATTCCACAAGTAAGGACTGAAATCCAAGGAAAAATATTGTTCAAAGACATTGTTATACATGTGAGAAAAATCCAAATAAATGGACTTAATCAAATGCTAAAGCTAGTATCTAATTTATTGTGTTAAAAAATGAGGGAGAACTGAAATACCAGACTAAAAATAACATATAGGTAAAAATGTACATACTAAAAGTTCTTTTGACAATCAGTAAAAACAGTAGAAACAGAGTATATAAGTTCCTAACAACATGGGAAGGCAGGGTGATTAAACGAGACTAGTTGATCTAAAATAAGAAAGGGGCAAGGAGAAATGACTAGCAGACAAATAAGGAGTCACAAAATAAGATGATGGAAATAAACCCAAATGCAGAAGTTACCACAATTAATACAAATGATTGCTACACCCCAGTTAAAGGACAAAGATCATCAAATTAGCTACAAAAACAAAATCTCCTTACATGCTGTCTACTAGAGGCATACCTAAAGTATAAGAGCAAAAATTATTGAAAATAAAAGGATGAAAATGTACAAAGTAAGAGCTATAACTAAAAAGAAAAAATCAATTCACAGTATAGTGGGAAATTTTAACACACTTCTATCAGTAATTAATAAATGAAATACACATTTAAAAATCAGTAGGGTCACAGAAAATTTAAAACACACGATAAGCAAGCTTGACATAAACAGTATAAAAAACTATGCCACCAACAATCAAAGAATATGCATTCTTTTTAAACATTTGAGAACTGACTATATACTATATAAAGTAAGCCTTGACAATTTCAAAGTTTCAGCACATATTCTCTGACTTCAACATATCAAAGTATAATTTTATAAAAATTAAAAAACATGACTCATAAAAATATAGAATGAACATGTGCTGAAGAGGCAACATGTAAAATGGTGAAGTTAGTTCAAAAAGTATTTGAGAAACTGGGTATTTATAATCATTTTGAAAAAAGAATGTTACAGTAAGATTGCTGGATTAGCACTTTGGGAGACCGAGGCAAGCGGATCACCTGAAGTAAAGGAGTTTGAGACCAGCCTGGGCAACACAGCGAAACCTGTCTCTACTAAAAATACAAAAATTAGCCAGGCGTGGTGGTGCATGCCTGTAATCCCAGCTACCCGGGAGGTTGAGACAGGTCAATCACTTGAACCCAAGAGGTGGAGGTTGCAGTGAATCACAATCATGCCACTATACTCCAGCCTGGGCAACAAAGTGAGACACTGTCTCAAAAAAAAAAAAAAAAAAAAAGATTGCTGAATACAAAACCAGCGAGTGACCTATCGGGCAATAAAACCATAATTTTAAAAGTTTTCTTCCTAACAGGTAAAAATCTACAAACTAACATACAACTTCACAAAATCTGGGCTTTTGTTCAAGAGTAAATAGCAAGTTAAATAAAGGTATATTCATCTAAATAACTAAATAATCCTTGGGCAGTTAAATAATGCTCCATTCTGATAGCAAAAGAATGCATTACCATCTTTTTGTCTTATTCTTAAGTTTCAGGTAATTTTTCTTAACATGTATTAGCCTTGTTGATTTAAATGGGTTTTCTCCTAGGCAAGGGAAGTTACAATAGTGGAGTAATAGTGGGAATAATTATAACCTTTGGTAAAAAAGAAAAAGCCCTCAGTTCCACTGTGGTATTGGCAGTGCTATATTTTAAGACATTTTCAAACAAGTGCCTTTTTCGAGGGTCACCTCGGTTGAGAAGTACAAACCCAGGCTTCTGTGATTCTCGGTTTGTGGAAGGTTTCACTGCCACCCAAGCCCCGCCATTACTGCAACCTCAACCCCACTGACCCAAGCTCTGCTTATATCTGGAGCCAGCCCTGCTTTAATTAAAGGGTTACCAATATTTTTAAATGCTTTTTTTTTTTTTTTTTTTTTTTGAGATGGAATACTCACACTGTTGCCCGGGCTGGAGTGCAATGGGGTGATCTTGGCTCACTGCAATCTTTAAAATGTATTTTTATACCTCCCATGACAGTCGCTTGGATAGACAAAATTATTTCCCCAGGAGTCAATTGTCATTTTTGTGAATGCACTGCTTAGAAAGTTGCCTAGGTTTTGAGGCCTATGCCCCAAACCCAAAACCTTGCAACTTTCTAAGCATGCAAGGTTTTCAGAACTGTATATGCCATATTACAGCAGAAACTACATTATTTCATACAATGCTTGAAATAGCAGGAGAAGTTTTTCATACTGCAAGAGGCAAAACATCATGGTAGATAAGGGAGATATCTAACAGACTGACAGATATTCCAATCATGTCCAATAATTTGTCTCCTATTACAGAAAAGAAAATATTACTGGTAAGATTATGGCAGGCAAGGATGTGATTTATGACATGCAATGTAGTCCTGTTTAGGAATACAACTTGAAACAGATTTTTCAGACTTTTTATTATGAGTTTATTCAAGTTTAGTTTCAAACTGTGAAGAAACATCACTCCAAATGGAGCTACTGCAAAGAAAAGAGACAGCAACTTTGTGACTCATAGCCTCATTTTAAACGTTACTTTAATTTCTAATACTATCTTATTCATAAATGCTTTAGTTGCCAAAAAATGAATCTTGATATTCACAGAGCATTACCTATTGCCACTAAGTTGTAAATAGTATTAAATCCAGGATACTAAGCTCATATTTTTAAAAACTGTTGTGTGTGAGGAAGTGCAATCAATTCATATTTAGTGATTGTTCCCTCAGAAGTGACAGTTGCCACAGGGCTGTATGTTAACATGCTGTTGTTGTTAATCCAAATGTGAAAACAGACTTTTTTCTGAAAGAAAAAAAGTTTGTTAGGTGAGTCTGACACATGGATGGCTTTGTCACTTGGGTTTTATGGTAAGTATTTTCTAAAGGTTGAGTGAGTTGTGTGTGCAAAGATTTTGACCAAAAAAAAATTTAGAGCATTTTATGAAAATGTTATATTGGCAAAGGTGCATTGATATCAACAATATTTATATTTTCCCAACCACTTCTGAGTATATTCAATTAAACATGACAAAAGAATACTAAGTATAATTCGTAGTCATTTGATAAGCCTTTTTAATGATTTTTATTACTTCAGGCATTAGGTAACTCATTTTCTAAATTTTATAAAAATTTTTAATTTAGAAACTTTTTATAAAATTTAGAAAGTGAATTATCTAATGACTGAATAAGCATCCTTTTGCAAGATATGTGGCTTCCAACTCTTTGCTTCAACAAAAATAAAAATATTAATTTTAAAGGATATAAGATACATAATAATCTCTATAAATGCATAAAAGCATTTAATACAATATCCTTTTATAATTTAAATATATACTCAATAAACTAGGAATAAAAAGGAACTTTTCTAACCTAATAAAGGGTATCTGGGAAAAATTTACAGCTAACATGACACTTAAAAGTAAAAGACTGAATGTTTACACCCTAATATTGAGAAAAAGACAATGAATGGTGTCTGCTCTCAAAACTTTTATTCAGCATTGTACTGGAGGTTCTAGCCATGCCAATTAGACAAGAAAAAAAAATAGAAAATATCCATATTGGAAAGGAATAAGTAAAACTATCTCTATCTTATATGTAGAAAATTCTAAGGAATTTACTTTAAAAAAACTATTCAAACTAGTAAACGAATTCAGCAATGTTGCAGGATACAGGATCAATTCACGAAAGTCAATTGTATACATAAGCAATCTAAAAACAAAATTTTTTTAAAAAAATTAAGAAGGCTTAACAAATAGATATCCAGCATTCATGTATTGGAAGATTTAATATTGTACAGATGGATATAGTCCATCAATTGATGTACAGACTCAACATACTCCCATCAAGATACCAACAGGCCTTTTTGCAGAAATTGATAAGCCAATCCTAAACTTTACACGGAAATCTAAGGGATCCAAAATAGCCAAAGAAATCTTGAAAAAACAACAAATTCAGAAAACTTACACTTCCTCATTTCAAATTTCATTAGAAAGCTATAATAATGAAGAGAAAGTAGTCTAGCATAGGGAGACATATAAGCCATGGGTTATAATTAAGAGTCTGAAAATAAATCCTTACATAATAGATTATTTTCAACAAGAGTTCCCAAACAATTCAACAGAGGAAAAACAGTCTTTTCAACAAGTGGTACTGGACCAACTGATATGCACATGTAAAAGAATAAAGCTGGACCCCGTAACATCATACCACATATACAAATTAATTCTAAATGGATTGAAGACCACTTAATCCAGTTGTTTTAGCAAGAGCTAAAAACAATAAAACGCTTAGAAGAAAATATGGAAGTAATCCTCATGACTTCGGGTTTGGCAATAGAGTCTTAGATATGACACTAAAATAAGCAACAAAAGAAAAAATAGATAAATTGAACTTCATCAAAATTAATAAACTTTCTGCTTCAAAAAATACCATCAAGAAGGTGAAAAGACAACTCATGAAATGGGGAAAAATACTTGCAAGTCATGTATCAGTTGTAGGTTTTGTACTGAGAATACATAAGGATGTCTTGTTAACTCAATTGTAAGAAGCCACATAATGCAATGAAAAAGTAAGCCAAAAAGCTGAATGGACACTTTTCCAAAGAAGTTATATATAAATGGTCAATAAGTACAAGAAGATACTCATCATTAGTCGTTAGTAAAATGCTGATCAAACCCACAGTGAGATTCTATTTCTCACCTAGTAGGATGGCTGTCATCAACAAGACAGACACTAACACGTGTTTGCAAGAATATGGAGAAATTGGAACTCTCATACCTTTCTGATAGGAATGTGAAACAGTACAGCAGCTTTGGAAAACAGTTTGGTTATTTCTCAAAAAATTATGTAGAGTTACTATATTACCCAGCAATGCTATTCCTACATATATACCTAAGAGAACTGAAACCATACACTCACATAAAACTTGTATTTGAATATTCATAATAGCCTTATTCATAATAGGCAAAAAGTAGAAACAATCCAAATGGTCATCAACAGATAGACAACATGTATTACAGATATATCCCAATGTATCCATACAATGGAATATTATTTAGCAAAAAAGAAAAGAACTACTGATGCATGCTAAACCATGAATGAACCTCAAAAATATTGTGCTAAGGAAAGAAGCGAGACATTAAAGATTACATACTTTATGATCCCATTTATATGAACTGTCCAGAAATGGAACATCTACAGAGACAGAAAGCAGATCAGTAGCTGCCTGCGGCTAAGAGTAAATAATAATTGACTGCAAACAGGCAAGAGGAAGCCTCTGGTGTGATGGAAGTATTCTAAAACTGGATTGTGGTGATGTTGTGCAACTCAACAAACATACTAAAAATTATCAAACAGTACACTTACGATTGATAATCTTTATGGTATGCATGTGTAATAAATAAACCTCAATAAAGCTGCTTTTAAGTAACTAGAAAAAAGACAGTTACCTAGGTTTAATGTTGCATTTTTTTCACCCTGCTACTCAATTTTTTAAAAGAACTATTCCTTTGTCATTTCCTGAACACTTATTATGAGCTAGGTGATGGATATTACCTTTTCACTGTTAGTGCCTTATTTATATTCACCTTAACCCTATGAAGTGACTATATTTACACTCATTTTTCAGAGGAAGTTGCTGAGCCTTAGAGCTTTGGCAACCTGGCCAGTATCAGAGAGATGTTAAGTAGCAGACTTAGAATTCAAACTCAGGCCTGTTTGACTTTAAAGCACAGGCCTATTCCCTAAACCACACTGCCGCTCTGCTAAGGAGTGAAAAGGGTTTCAAAGAATCTTTTTAGCCAAAAAAAGAAGAGTGGTTACCAAGGCCACAAAACTTTCCATTTCGAAACATATCACATGCTCTCTCAAAGCCAGTTCTAGATTATTTATTTCAAGACCTTTGTTGCTGACCTAAAATGGAAACTGGACAAGCGACTTAAAGACTCAGACCAACCAAGGTCAACCCAGCCTCTCCCCACCTCCCATGGTTTCTAGTTGATTCAGCTGGTCGCAGAACAAATGAAATGGGTACCTCTGTTTAGTGCACAGACAAATCTCCTGAGATCATTTAAACGGAAATTCTAGGGCCCCATGCTGAGATATTCTGGTCCAATAGGCCTGGGACCAGGCCTCAGAATTGACCTTTTTTTTTTTTTTTTTTTTTTTTTTGAGAGAGGGTCTCACCCTGTCACCTAGGCTGGAGTGCAGTGGTGCAATCACAGCTCACTACAACCTCCATCTCTCAGGCTCAACCGATCCTTTCACCTCAGCCTCCCAAATAGCTGGGACCACAGGTGTGCACCACCATGCCCAGCTAACTTTTTTTATTTTTGGTAGAGATGGGGTTTTACCATGTTGCCCAGGCTGGTCTGGAATTCCTGAGCTCAGCGATCCTCCTGCCTTAGTCTCCCAAAGTGTGGGGTTGCAGGTGTGAGCCACCATGCCCTGCCAGAATGAGCATTTTTAAGAAAATGGGAAAATTGTTAAAATCACAGGCTTCATGGATCAATGTACCGAGGTCTAAATACTGCCTTAAGCCATTGGCATCTTAGCATTTATCATCTATGAGCCTTAATCCCCTTATCTAGAAAAGAGTGTTGATAATAACTATCTTTTAAAATTGCTGGGAATTCATTATTACTAGATGCTTTGAGGAAGTCCTCAGTACGCAGCTTTTTCCACGTGTGTGTGTGCGTGCGTGCGTGCGTGCGTGCGTGCGTGTTTCCTAGACAGCCTGAGAGGATGGAGTTTTGCCAACAGTCCAGATTCAATGCATTTTCTCAGAATCAGCTCAGCAGCAAATACTGCTGGGCTGGACAAAATCAACCCAACACAGAAAGCAAAATAACCAGGTCCACAGCCCTCAGGCACTGCTAATTTGTATTCCTTGTAAGAAACTTTTAATATTTGAAGCTGAATCTTATTGACTCACAAATTTATTGCATTCTTGGCCTTCAAAAAGGATCCTGGAAAAAAAAAAAAAAGAGAGAGAGAGAGAAACCATGAGGCGAAGATGACACCTACTGGCAGCGCGGGGGCCCTGCAGAGGCCTTCCCATTGCTCAGCAGCCTCAGATGGGATTGATAATCCTCCCAAGTTTTCACCCTGCTGCCCTCATAGGCAAAATGCTATCAGTAAGGAAACAACAGAGACATAGCAAAACTTTACAGGCAGAAAGTTTACATCAAGTATTATTTATCAAAGTGAAATATTGGAAAGACTCTTTAGTGTTCAACAGTAGGAAATGGCTTAAATAAATCTTGTTACATCCATACAATGGACTATCAAGCAACCATTAAAAGCTTGTTTTTAAATCATGTTAATAACATGAAGAAATATGAAGAAGAAACATTAAAATAAGGGCAAAAAGCAGGTTATAGAACAACACAAACAGGACCATAAAAAGTGAAACTGACATATGTATATGCTTGTAGAAAGAAATCTAGAATGAATGTAGAAAGTGATCATCTGTAAGATTAGTGTTTTCTTCTTTACACATTACAGGATTTTTCATTGTTTCTATGATAGACATGTTTAGGGAATATAAAGCAAAAGAATAAAAAATAAATTCTTGGTTGGGCATGGTGGCTCATGCCTGTAATCCCAGCACTTTAGGAGGCCAAGGTAGGTGGATCACAAGGTCAGGAGATCAAGACCATCCTGGCCAACATGGTGAAACCCCGTCTCCACTAAAACATAAAAAATTAGCTGGGTGTGATGGCATGTGCCTATAGTTCCTGCTACTCAGGAAACTGAGGCAGGGGAATAGCTTGAACCTGGTAGGCAGAGGTTTCAGTGAGCCTAGATCTCTCCATTGCACTCCAGCCTGGTGACAGAGCAAGACTCAGTCTCAAAAAATAAATAAATACTTAATTAAAAAAAAGAATTTCTATGACATTTTAAGAGAAAACCAGAACCCCAAAACAGACACTGATAGAACAGTGGTGAAGATCGGGGGTGAAGAGTAAAGACTCAGATCTCAGGGACTATGATCAGAGAGGCCAATGAGAAACAGTCTGATCTATGCGATGACGTTAGTGGAATCGCATACAGCCGCTTTGCAGGACCGTGGAACAAAAGAACAAAAAAACAAGCCATGTCATTGTCCAAGAGGCAGAAAGTTTTTTATTTTCCCTGGCCTAATCATCAGACTCTTACGACAGCCTCTCCTTTAATCTCTAGAGAATTTTCATACATAAATAATTGTGATTAAAAGGTCTTCCCTGCTGGGTAAGTGCATACAACCATCTCTGTCTCTTCATTGAATGTCTGATTGATATACCTCTTATTTCTTCCACGGTATGAGGCGAGGCCCTGACTCTATCACACACCAACTCTGTAACCAAAGAGATATCACTTGACTTCTCTGAGCTTCACTTTTCTCATTGATAAAAATAAAGATAACAATAGCCACCAACTGACCTCCCACAGTTGGAATTTTTACATGAAATCATATGCTTTGAAAGCAATCCCATATGAATCACATGCAGGGTCATAGTGGCCAATATCCCTCACTGAATGATTAGGTGCCAGACACTTTCCAAGGTGTTTTCTTACATATTATTTAATTGAATCATCATAAAAAGCCTATGAGTGAATATAATCCCCATTTTATACATGAGAAAATTGAACTCATAACCTGAACAAAATTGAACATGTTTTACATTGCACAGTCTATCTCCAAAGGTGAGGCTCTTAAGTAGTATGCTACACTGCTCCATAGACTCATAGAGCTCAAAGGGACCCAAGAAACCATTAGGTTGAATCCCTGTAGTTTGCAGATGAGGACACCAAGGCCTGGAAAGGGAAAATGACTTGCTGTTACAACCAACAAGAACCACAAACATCTCTTCACAGTACACTAAGATCCGTGCCATAGTCTTCCAGCCGATGTGGTTCCTGGTCACTCAAACTCCAGGGAATGGGCTGGGGTTTCTGTTCTCATTTAGCACTACTTCTCCATTGCTGGTAACCAGAAACTTCTGAATCCACCCTGTTATTCAGTGGCCAAATTACATATTCTGAACTGTAGAGGGTGAACCTTTGAACTTCTGTGGAATGTGAACTTCTACACATTCAAGTTTTCACCGTCACCAAAGCCAATGGGAGGGAGCAGAGGGGTGGGAGGCAGAGAGTCCACAAGTTGGAAGAGTCCAAGGTCACCACCAAGCTAAGCCCTAGAAATAGGGTACCCCCCAAATTTTATCATCTTAACTTGAACTCTTAAGAGTGAAAGGAGATGCTACTTCTAATCATTAGAGTCACCATCTCCATAAGGTGCTATTGTCAGAAGCACCACCTTGAAGGAGAAACTAGCAAGAAACAGAGGTACCAGAACCTAAGTCAAAGGTTACGAGACCAGAGGCAGAACGATGAAGTTGGGTTTGAGCATCCCTCAGGTTGTGGTCCTGAAAGTGTCAGATGATTTGCTTTTCATCAGTACCAAGGCGTCACTTCTCTGGTGCTGGGCCTTAGCACAGGCAGTGATAGCAGTGGTTGTAGTATATGCCAACATCCCAAACTTAAAAGTCAGCATACCCACTGGGTATGCATGGACATAAGATTCAATAAGAAAATGTTCTCCAGTTAGCTCACTCTAGCTGCAATTCTATGAACAAAGCATTTCCCCCTGAAACTTTTCACTTTTCCTACCATTTTTTATGTCCACATAAAAGAAGAAAAACAGAATCAAGTATCCATTCCCCTTTGCACCATGAAATATGATGTAGCCTCCCAAAAACCAAGGCAAAGTAAAACAGTAATCCAGAAGTCATGCCTATTCGTGGGGTTTAACTAATAGGATGCCTGATTTTTCTTTTAATCAGATTGGCTTCTTCTCAACGACCACAAAACAGACCCCAGAGGATGTGTACACTCACAATTCTGGCTCACAGTGTTATCTCGAGTTACAACAAAGAATCTCTCTGGTCCTCAACCATAACTAGCCACAAATTAAACTCTGGTGCTCTGTGGACTCTTTCCCACCTTTCATTTGCCCTCCCTTGTGGGACTATCCCTGATTCCATTGCTATTAATCCACTCATTTAACAAACCCACCATTGCCAGCCTCTGTTCAAATAAGCAAAACAAACATCCCTGTCTTTGTGGCACTTATATTTCAATAAGGAAGGGAAAATAAAAAATAAACTTTTTTGTTAAGACAGGGTCTTGCTCTGTTGCCCAGGCTGGAGTCCAGTGGCATGATCATAGCTTTCCGTAACCTCAAATTTCTGGGCTCAACCAGTCCTCTCGGCTAAGCCGCCTGAGTAGCTGGGACTACAGGTGCACACCACCACACCTGACTCTTTTTTTAGTAGAGGCAAGATCTCACTATGTTGCCCAGGCTGATCTTGAACTCCTGGGCTCAAGTGATCCTCCTACCTCAGCCTCCCAAAATTCTAAGATTACAGGTGTAAGCCACCAAGCCCAGCCAAAAGCAAACACATTAAATAGGCAAATTTTACCATATGTTAGAGGATGATACAGAAATAAGTAGAAAAGAGTAAAAGAGCTCAAGATTAAAACTTGAAACTAAGGGATCAAGGAAGACATCATTGAAAAATTGCATCTCAGCAAGGACTGGAAGAAGATTTTTTAAAGTAGCTATGGAGGTATCTGGGGAGAAAATATTCCAGGCAGAGAGAACAGCCTGTGCAACAGTCCTGAGGTAGGATTAAGACTAACATGTTCAAGAAACAGCACGTAGGCCACTGTGGCTAGAGAAGAGTGAGCAATGTAGGAGACCAATCAAAGATGAAGTCAGAATGGTGCTCAAGGACAGGTCACAGGGGACTAAGCAGACCACTGTAAGGGCACTGGAATTTATTCTGAATGAAACAAGAAACTATTGCAGGGCTTTGAGTGGAGGAGTGACATGATGGGACCCAATTCTTTAAAGAACCACTCTTCCTACTGCATTAAGAGTAGACTGAAGGGGGTGAGGGTAGAATCAGAAAAGCTTGATGAGATGCTGTTAAAGTAATCAAGGCAAGAGATAATGGTGGCTTGGACCAGTGTGGCAGCAAGGGGTGTGGTAAAAGGTGATTGGATTCTGGATGCATTTGGAGGACAGACCTACTTGGGCTATATTCTACTAATCAGGTATAGGATGTGAACTGGAAGAGTCAAGGATGACTCCAAGGTTAGGCGCGGTGGCACATGCCTGTAATCCCAGGACTTTGGGAGGCCAAGGTGGGTGGATCATTTGAGGTCAGAAGTTCAAGAACAGCCTGGTTAACATGGCAAAACCCTGTCTCTACTAAAAATACAAAAATTAGGTGGGCATAGGGGCATACCCCTGTAATCCCAGCTACCACAGAGGCTGAGGCAGGAGAATTGTTGGGCAGAGGTTGCAAGGAGCCGAGATTGCACCACCGCACTCCAGCCTGAGCGACAGAACAAGACTCCAGCTAAAAAAAAAAAAAATGACTCCAGGAAAGTTGGAGCAACTGTCAGTCGAGATGAAGACAATGTCTGAAGCAGGTTTGTGGGGAGCAGACCAGGAGTTCAGTGGGAACTTTCTGAATCTAACCTTCAGGTGGAACTGTTCAGTAGGCAATTGTACATACCAGTCTAGAAATCATTTGAGAGCTCTGGGAGTTACCAACATATATGTGGTGTTTAAAGACTTGAAGCTGGCTGAGGTCAGCAATGGACTAAGTGAAATGGAGAAATGAAAAGGGCCAAGAACTGAGCCCTAGAGCCTTTCAACCTTGACAAGTCTGAAGATGAAGAGGAATCAGCAAGAGACTGGAAAGTAGCCACCAGAGTGTTGGAGGAAAATGCTGTACAATTCAAATATCAGTGGGCACAAAAGCCAGAACATTCTATTCTCCAATCTTTTTTCTTTGGTTCCCTGAACCAATATAAAGAAATTCCACACCTCTGAGTGCTTTTTTCTTTATACTTGATGCGCAACCATTTCAAGCCCTCTCCCCGGGGTTCCTGTGTAGCTCTGGTAACAGCCAGAGCAGTAGCCGTGATACCAGGAAAAGCTCAGATGGGCAGCCTGTTTCCTGCTTTGATACACCCCATGTCCAGAGGAAGAACTGTGGATCAAAACAGAACCCACAGATGGTGCCCTTCCTAACACTATCAAAACACAGAAAGAATGAATGCTCACACAAGCTGCCTCTCATGGTGTCAGGCCACTTTCAGGAGCCCAGCAGCATGTGGAAGATGATGTGTGGAACTCGGGGAAGAGGATAGATAGACTTGAGGGTCAGAGCATCCTACAACTTGAAACATGCAGCCTACTACCTCTGTATGGATCCTGCCCTATATCCTTGGGACCATGTGCTGAAGTTGCCCTGAGGAGGAAGCAATGTCTAGGAATTGACTTCTGAGGTTCTGAGAACACAGAAATATCTTCAAACCTTCATCTCTACAATCAGATCTATATACTGACTCATGTTTGAAATTCCACCATTATCAGAGTTTAATTCTTGATTTTAAAATGTTTTTAATAAACTCTGCTGTTCTTACTCTCAGCTTAAAATGGGAACATAGAGTTTGACAGAGAGGAACAGGGAGAAGACAGAAGGCATGGGATGATGAGGAGGGAGAAAGTCCCCTCCGCTTCCACCTCACCTCCCAGGAAGGAAAATAGTCCATAACAGGGAAGCAGGAAATGTAACCTCCCACCTGGAGGTTCCCCTGTTGACAGATGGGGGAGGAAGTCATGGGATGAGTCAGAAACTCTTTGAGGGAGGCTTTGCTTGAGAGCTGCCTATGCAAATTGTCTTGGGCTTCCTTTTCTGCCACAGAGGAAGCAGACTAAACCTAAAGGCCTTGCTGGTACACAGAAGCCAAAAGGAGATCAAGTGTGATTATTCCGAGGGCAGATTTCTCGCTCAATGCCTGAAGGAGCTTCAACACCCCCTCCTTCCTCTGCCTACTCCTTCTGGCCTTCTGCCCTCCACCCAATTCTCTCTCACCCACAAATCTTACCCAATGCAGAAAAGTACCCTATACTTTGTTTCTTCATTTCACTTTGTTTCATATCCATGTTTCTCATCTCTCTTCCCTGGGACTTCTTCAAATGTCCTTCTTTTGAAGAGGAGAGATGAGAGGAGGCAAGAGGCAGACCAAGGGAGTTCTCTGGACCCACTGAACCTTGTTGCAGTTCTGTTTCTAAGTCACCATTTCCCTGACGGCACCACTTTCAGGACCTACTGGAAACTGAAGGCTAGATCCCCATCCTGGAGCTCAGAGCCTCCCTTTGGCAGGCCCTGGGAAAGGAGGACAGGCAGACAGCTTACACCCAGCATCCGGCTCCTGGCTGCAAGCTTGGATCTCTCCCTGCATCCGTTCCCTCGGTGCCTAATTCCAGCCCTGTGGGTAGATTTGGTCCTCAGTAGCAGTCTGATGCTTCAAGTTTTATCTGTCTAGCTAGGACCTTCAATTCTTATTTCTTCTGTTACTTCAAATAACCATGTACTCCATAACACTTGGAGTACCCATCTGAAAACCCAAAATGAGTCACTTTGATTTGAAATGGAGATACAGGATTAGCATACTAGAGTGAAAAAGCATTAGACTGGGTAGAAATCCCGAAAGCTGACTTCTGGCCCAATCTTCATCATTGTATAAACTTGAACAACTTGCTGAAGCTCTCTGTATCCAGTTACCCCATCTCCTCCAGGGTGATGCAGGGAAGGCCTTGAATGAGGACAGGGCCCCTGAGAGCTGGAGCTGGGAGGCTTAGATGACCATGGCAGCCAGTAGAGCCAGAGGACAAACTAGGTTCTTAGAGAACACCAAAGGCCCAGACCAAGGATACCAAATCTCTCACCAAAATCAAGTGTCAAAGCCAGGAGATACACTGTTACATTTTATACAGGGTGGTTGGAGAAGGCCTGCGAGAAGGGGACATTTGAGCCAAGTCCTGAAGCCAAAGAAATAGAAGCTGGATCAATTCTTGAACATTTATTTAATTACCATATATGTATTAAACCTCTGCCACATGCAAATATCTCTCCAAGGTGCTGAGAATACAATGATGAAAAACATAGACATAGTCCTTTCCCTCATGAAACCTACAATTGATCATGAAAACAGGACCCCCCATAGTAAAACAATATTATAATGACGAGTTGTGATAAGAATAAAGAAAGGAATGAGCAGAGTGCTGAGACAGAAATATATAGGGAAGGACCTTTTTTGGATAAGGGGATGTGAGAAAAGCCCTCTGTGAGAAGGCCAAGAAAGAGACAGCCATGTGAATCAGGAATAAAGCAGAATCCCATGTGGAGGATAAGGATGTCCAGAAGCCTCCCTATGGCAGAAGAGAGCTTAGCAAGCACAAGGAACAAAAGAGGGTCATGGGGTTGTAACCCAGAGAGGGAGGGAAAGAGTGGTAGAATGTTGAGTTCTGAGTGGAAAGGGCCTTAGTAAGGAGTTCCTATTAATTCTCAGTGCAGTAAAAAAAAACATGAGGGGGTTTTACACAGCATAGCAATGAGATCTGATCAATGTGTTTAAAACCTTTCTCTGACTATTGCATGAAGTCTAGAATGGAGCAGGGTGGAATACTTCAGGGAGTCCCATTGCATATCACAGGTGAGAAAGGAGGAAACAGGAGTAAGATCAAGAGCAGATTCAAAGCAAGAGGTGTCCAACGATTGCTACAGATGAGTGGGACTTACCAGGTGACTTACAAGTGAATCATCCAAGCTTAAGTGAATAATCCTGGCTTAAGGGCCAGGATTAGGGAAGACAAGTTTCCTCATGGTGAAGTTCACTCAACAAGTGTTTAGTATGCATCTACCATGTGCCAAGTACTAGTTTGGTCATTGAAGATACAGTAGTAAATGAAACAAAGTCCCTGCTCTTCTTCTGGGCTCACATTCTAGAGAGGAGAAAGACTGAATGCACAAATAAGCTAGCAGATAACAGTGCCCTAGAAATCAGAGCCTGAAACAAAAGCTCATGGCTAAGACTTTATGAGAGAAGGTGCAATTTAGGGACAGTAAAAGTGAAGGAAAGTAGGAAGTGAGATAGGAAAGGAAGAATAGCAAATACAAGGGTTACGTTACCAAGATGGCCAGCTTTGCAACAAGTACAGCTTGTTTCTCCATCTCCTTCTCTTTCAGAGAGGTCAAATAAAATCATTGCATCTCAAAGCAATACACCGGAGGGAGGAAGGGTGAGCAGTTAACCCTCAGTTTCTTCCCATCTTCTGCTTTTCATCGATTCGTCTACTGTGCAGGACATTAACTGTATGTATTTCTGGGTTGTGTCATTGGCCCCCCGGGCAGCTGCTGGGGAAGCCAGAGCTTCCCTGGGTTCAGTGGTCAGACCTCAGTGCTGCAACTGCTGCAGCTCCTACCAAAGATGAGTCTAACCCTCATCTCTGGTGGAAGAGGAAGCAATCTGTGGCATTAGGGGATGAAGTGATTAATGGTGGCGGCCTTACAGCGGAAGTTGTCACTAAGACCTCTCCAGGATGGAAAATGGACAAGCCCAGGGGACAGGATGAAGGGGATCAGAGAAGGGCTCTCCAATGAAGTATTAGTTAAGCAGAGCCTCAGATGAAATGTGGGCACATGCCATGCAAATATTTACGGGAAGGCATTCCAGGCAGAGGAGCAGCACATGGAAAGGCAATGATTCAGGACTGTGCCTAGCTTGTTTGGGAAAATCCAGGGGAGGAGTGTGGCCAAGGGAAGGGACGTAGAAAGAGAGACATAGGAGGAGGGACCAGAAGAGTGGAGGAGCCTGGTCACATGGGACTTTGCCAGACATGGGAATGTCACTGGATTCTATTATGAGAGAAATGAAAAATCATTTCAGAGCTGTAATATGATCTGATTACAATTTTTTTTTTCTTTTTGAGACAGAGTCTCACTGTGTTGCCCAGACTGGAATGCAGTAGTACAATCTCAGCTCACTGCAACCTCAGCCTCCTGGATTCAAGCGATTCTCCAGCCTTAGCCTCCCAAGTAGCTGGGATTACAGGTGTACACCACCATGCCCAGCTAATTTTTGTATTTTTAGTAGAGACAGGGTTTTGCCATGTTGGACAGGCTGGTCTCAAACTCCCAACCTCAGATGATATGCCCACCTCAGCCTCCCTAAGTGCTGGGATTACAAGAATGAGCCACCATACCCAGCACCTGACTGCAATTTAAAAGGATTGTTCTGGCCCCTGTGAGAGGAGACTGCAGAAGCAAGGATGGAACAGGGGGGCCAGGAAGAGATGATGGCAACTTGACCCAGAGTGAAAGCAGTGCTCAAAGTAGACAGATTGAGGATACAAAGGAGAACCTACGGAACTTGATAATGTCCTGAACTGAGAAAGAAAAGTCAGTACCTGGCTTTAAAAGTGTCCATTTACTGACATAGGAAGACGATTTGGGAGGATGCAGGGACCGGGGAGTTCAGTTTTGCACTTCATCATTTGAGGTGTCTTTGGGACAACCTAGTGGAGATGTTTGGATTTTGGGGAGAGATTGAGACTGGAGATACTAATTTGGAAGTTATCTGCACATCATCTTCGAACTGTGGGGCTGGATATGATCAGCTGGGAAGTGAGTATAGCTGGAGAAGAGGTCCAAGAACTAAGCCCCAGAAATACTCTGATTTCTAAGAGTCTGAAAGACCAAAAAAAAGACACAGCAAAGGAGACAGAAGGAGAGACTGGTAAGGTAGAAGAACCAGGTAAAAGTGGTGACCTGGAAGCCAAGGAGTAAATGAGCCACCAAGTCATTGCCTCTGAGAACTGAGCAAAAGGAGACTGGAGATTAGATCAGAGCTCCAAGCTAAGGTTTGTGGAGCACCAGGCTGCAGGGAGGTGCTGAAGAGTCCCTGCTGCAGTGGGTTAGGGTGAGTGTGCTGGGGGTTTGGATAAGATTTTGCCAGTAAAGTTCTAGGCCACTCCCCTTGCTTCAACCAGATCCACACTGCTTTTATCTTTGAGGTTTTCATGTGAGATATCCTTCAAAGAAAGGATACAAAAACTTGGAAAACTGTTAGAGTACATTGTATCACTGGGAAAGAGGCAAAAATGTGGACAGGGACCATCTATGCAGTGCAGCCCCAAGAAAAATCTAAAGCTGAGGGTGAAAATCATAGAGTAGATCAAACTCGAACAACTCGTAGCCCATGGGTGGCATGCGACCCAGGACGGCTTTGAATGCAGCACAACACAAAATTATAAACCTTCTTAAAACATTACGGGGTGGGCACAGTGGCTCACATCTGTAATCCCAGCACCTTGGGAGGCTCAGGTGGGCTGATCATCTGAGGTCAGGAACTTGACACCAGCCTGGCCAATATGGCAAAATCCTATCTCTACTAGAAATACAAAAAGTAGCTGGGTGTAGTTGTGCATGCCTGTAATCCCAGCTACTCAGGAGGCTGTGGCAAGAGAATCACTTGAACCAGGAGGCAAAGGTTGCAGTGAGCCAAGATTGCACCACTGCACTGCTGCCTGGGTGACAGAGCAAGAGCACATCTAAACACACACAAATACACACACACACATATATCATGGGATATTTTTGCAATTAAGTTCATCGGCTGTCATCAGTGTTAGTATATTTTATGTGTGGCCCAAGACCACTGTTCATCTTCCATTGCAGCCCAGAGAAGCCAAAAGATTGGCCATCCCTGGAGTAGATGGTTTATAAGGCCTGTTTCAACCCTGAAGCACTTGGATTCTACTCTCTTGGTTCCAGCTGCTGAACAACCATCTCAGTTCAGACTCCACCCCACGGTGTGGTCTGATAATGGCCTTGATGGAGACCAATGACCTGGCTGGCCCTCACACATTGACCTGATAACATATATCAACCTCTGAGGAATCATGTAAGAAGCTTATATTTGCCCAAAGTGCTGCCTTGAACTCTGACTTTGAAGAGAACTGCTGGACTGAAACGTTCACGGTGAGTCAACAAACCCTTCCTTCCTTCTGCCGACCTCATCATCCGCTTCACGATCAACCTGGCTTCAGGCTGTGTCCAAACAAGGTCTTGCCCATGACTGCCAGCCTCTGGTAGCAGAGAAGCTTACTTGTCCTGGTCAATTCCTAAGTAACCTACATTTTTCTTGGTTTCCTACATACTGTAATCCTTCTGCCTTCTGTCAAGGTGAAATGTTAGCAAGTTTAAATATCCAAAGACGTTCTTCCTTCCTTGGATGAAACTTTGTAAGCTCTATCAACTTGTTTGTAGATCTGGGGAAATACAATGATCTTGAAGAAAATCTGAGCTTATGTGAAGCAACTTTGTTTTCCTTTAACAAACTCCTATTTCCAACACCAGAGTCCAACTGCAAAGAAATGAAGCATGAATGGCTGAATTTACAAATCTTCTAATTCTCATTTTTAATTTTTGTTTTTGAGACAAAGTCTTGTCCTACGGCCCAGACTGGAGTGCAATGGTGTGATTATAGCTCACTGCAGCCTCGAACTCCTGGGCTCAAGTCATCCTCACACCTCAGCCTCCCAAGTAGCTGGGACTACAGGCGGGAGTCACCATGCACAGCTACTATTTTTATTCTTTTAAAGATGGGATCTTGCTATGTTGCCCAGGCTGTCTCCAGCTCCTGGCCTAAGCAATCCTCCACCTTGGCTTCCCAAAGTGCTGGAATTATAGGCATAAGCCACATTCCCAGCCTAATTCATATTTTTAAACAGGAAGCATAGTCTACCCTTATAACTCAAATGCTCTTCTTCTAAAACTTTTACACTGTAGTTTATGAACTGTGATGAAGGACCAAGGACATCTCCATTCTAACAGCACAATATAATGTCCACACAGTATATACATAGAAGAAAGGCAGGCTAGGCACAGTGGCTCATCCCTGTAATTCCAGCACTTTCAGAGGCTGAGACAGGCAGATCACTTGAGGCCAGGAGTTCAAGACTAGCCTCACCAACATGGTAAAACCCCGTCTCTACTAAAAATATTTTTTAAAAAGCCAGGTGATGGTGGTGCATGCCTGTAATCCCACCTACTTGAGAGGCTGAAGCAGGAGAATCACTTGAACCCAAGAGGCAGAGGTTGCAGTGAGCCGAGATTGTGCCACTGCACTCCAGCCTAGACAACAGAGTGAGACTTCATCTCAAAAAAATTTTTTTTAATTTAAAAAAGAAAGATAATGTGATACCATGCCTTATATCATGCATAAGTCACCCAACTCACTCACGTACTATAATGGGTATTTGTTGCTCTTGCTTGCACAGCACTCTTTTTCTAGATCTTCCTTTGGACAACCACCTCCTCCCTGCCTTCATTCCTGTGGTTTGGTAAAGCTGACACTTCTCCCAGCTATAGGAAGGGGCATGAGCCACAGGCAAAGTCAATCAGTGCATTCCATCCACCAGCCCAGAGGCTGAATCAGCAACAGTCCCAGAGCCCCACTTGGGCCAATGGCAGCAAGGCCAAGGACTTTGTGGAACTATTGCTCAGAGGACAGGTAATTTCCTTGCACTGAAACTGGAGTTATGGGGCTATGAACCTGGGGATACTAGCAGCCATCTTGCCCCCAGAAGAAAATACTGACCTAAGTTTAATGCCAACCCAGAGGAGGGCAGAGCAGATAGATAAGAGATAGAGTTCTGGGGTCAACTAGGTCTGAAGTCAGAGACGTGAAATAAATTTCTCTTTTTGCTCAGGTAAGTTTGAATTTTCTGTCACTTGCAACCAAAGGAATCTTATATGATCCATCATCTCTAGATCTTGATAGCTAAACCTTTAAAATGAGGATGTTGAAAACTAGCCAGTGCTGTGGAGGCACCATTGGCATTTGGGGTGAGACGATTCTCTAGTGTGCAAACGGTCCCGAACACTCATTTTGCCCCTGACCACTAAATTCCAGAAGCACCTCTCAGTCTTTGTGACAAGCAAACATTCACCACCCATTTCACTACATAAACACACACACACACACACACACACACACACACACACACACACACACATATTTTTCAAATGTCTCCTGAAGGGTAGCTGAAAACTAGTAAGTCAGTGAACTAGAAATCTCTAAAGTCCCTTCTAATCAAGCTGAAATCAGCCATGTCATGTATCAGAAATTAAGTTCCCTAAAGGCTAGTCTTAGCATCAACTGAGAATAATTTAAACTCTCTTTTCACTTATTTGTAAAATGAGGACACTAATATACAGCTCTCTGTGGGTAAACCTATGAAAGGATGATCACAATCGGTTAGCTGATATGGAATCATTTCTGACATAACCTAAAACGGAGCTTTAACAATTCCCAAGGAAAATATCCTAAGGGCTTTTGAATACCATTGTTGCATATAATTTTCCCCATTAAATAAAGTTTAAAAACTGAAATTTTAAAGTCATCTTTTCATAGTATTTTAGTAAAGGATTAAAATCACTCATAAAGCCACTCACTGTAGCCAGCATTTTTCTAGACCTCTCAATAACATCTCCAGCAAGAGCAGCTGGCTTGGAGGAGGGGTTCATTTTTACAAAGAAGCAAGGTTTATCACTTCCCAAGTGTTACTGCAAGGATGGCTAGAGAACAACAGTGAAGTTGATGGCTGGTAGTCAGCTGTGCTCATTTACTTTTCCACACCAATCTCTTAGCTCGTGTAATTTACTACATGTTCTTCTTTGTTAACCAAAACCACAAATGTTAAGTCCGTGAGTGCCAAGGACCACAGAGTGCTCAGTAAGTGTAAGAGAATAAAGTTTCCAGTGCTGTTTATAATTTATGAGTTTTTAAATCTATTTTTACATCACCTGTGTAACCTTTGTGAATTTGGGGTTTCTGTTTCTTTTTTTATTTTATTTTTGCTTTAAGCCATGCTATTTTCCCTTCTTAGCAATTTTGTGCTCTTAATGTTAATTCTCAAACAAATGGTCTAAACTCTTCACTGGCAAATTCAGATATGTCAGGAGAGTGGGCTACGTTCCATGTGTTGCCTTTGAAATACGAGCACAGTAAGATGACTTCACACTGCCTGCGTACTCCAACCAAATTCCGGCTGAAGAATACAGCCATGACACAAGGCAGTCCTTTCATCCCAGCTCTCTTTAAAACTGTCATAAATTATTGCTGCTGGATGTATTGCCAGGAGCCTGGGGCCAATGTGCATATCTAGGAGCACGGGAGGGGTATCCTACGCCACCCTCCTGGCTCAACCAGCTAACAACCTTTTCCTTCCACCTCGGCACCTTGAAACACAGCAGTAGATTGACACAACGCTATCTGCCCCTTGCCACAAAGCAGTCATTTCACTATTTGAGGGATGGAAAAGATGTACCTTAAAAGACACAGAAGCGATAGACAAAAGGGAAGTTAAGGGAGGCAGTTAAACCACTTCAAAGCTACTTTTAGAATTTCAGGCTGCGTAAAGAGTGGCCCTGAAACTGAGAGTGAAACCTCAATCTTTCGTACATTCATCTTTGAAGCCAGAAGTTAGGAGGAAGGTTGGCTCTGAAAGCACAGCCTCATGACTTCATGAATAGCAAATTTGTTATTTCCCCCAAATTTTCTACATTAGCTTTGCTTTAAATGACTGCAGCTGCCCTGAATAGTCTCCCTCATCTTCTCTTTATTTCTTCTATTCCCCTCTCCCACCTTTGTTCCTCAGATTCAAGTCTTGCACAGAAACTGAGACTTGATTTTCAGCAGAATATACTGTGACCAAGCCCCCTGAGGGGCTGTCTGTACATTAAAGAAATGGAAGTGTCTTGAATCTTGTCTGTCGTCCCTCCTTGACACAAAGTAATCACCTTCAGCTGGGCCAAGTTTATTGAGGAAATGTTCAGTTTTCACATAATTTTGCTGCAGCACCACAATGAATGTATTTCTTTGATGGAAGAAAGAAACTTCATGAAATAAACTGCTTAAGGATTTGGAGTTGGAGCTGAAAACATGAGCTGCTTTGTTCTTATGACAACTGCTTTGCCATCTAAAACATTTCTCCATGTTGAAGGATCTGTCTTTTCTCTTCCAGCCACAACCCTCAAGCTACAATAACAGGCTCCTAATTTTTTTTAGATGCCAAGGTTATGAATACTCTTTTATGAATATTTTCCTTTGAACTCATTTCTCTTGCAGAAGAAAAATAGCCCTTCGTATTGCAGGGTTGACAGTAATAGACAAAACATACAAATTGTTCTCTTAGGGGCGATAAAATGCTCCAAAACGCACATAGAAAAATTCCAAATGCAACCTGATGTTTATGGAGCACTGTCTTTGCAGCTATAATTTGTAAAAAGTAATATTTCTGACAGGCATGAATTATAGAGAATATATTTCAGAGATTAATATCCGGTTAATGCCTTAAAATGTCTCCGTTTATGACATCATGGCTGCTTTTCCCATATCAGTGCAAACTCTTAGTGAGTAGAATTTGAGGATATGTCTTTTCAAAGGAAGAAAACCTCCACTGAATTAAGCTGCTTATGGTTTTTTTTTTCTTTTATCCTATTTCAACATATCCACCAACCTCCTCTAAAAATAATTCAACTAATGCGAACTCAACAGATTATAGTAGATCTCTTATTAATTTCATTTTGCCTTCAAAGGAGCTTATCATTTAGGCTTATAATTATGTATGCAGTACTGTCAACTAATGTTCAGGTTCCTCCTTAAAACTTCATTTCATTCTGCTTTAATATCTTCAGTCTGTTAGACCATTTCTTTTTTTTTTTTTTTTTTTTTTTTACTGTTAAAAAAAAAAATATTTTCCCTGAACTCTTTTCAAATGTTTTCTCTCATCCAAAAAATTAATCCAGAAAACTCAGCTCCCTTTAATCCTGCTTTGTGGCTTAGATACTTTAGTCCAAAACCACTCGTGTTGATTTCTATATACCCATGCTTATGCAAAAATAGCCTTCACTACAGCAGAGTAATCATTCTGCATGGAAATGATGTGTCTCTGAAGCCTATGTTGTCAGGTGAAACACAGTAGCAATGACCTAAGAATTCATCCCCAGGTTGAAATGACCTATAAAAATTTCAGGCTGGGTGCGGTGGCTCACGCCTGTAATCCCAGCACTTTAGGAGGCCAAGGTGGTGGATCAGCTGAGTCGGGAATTTGAGACCAGCCTGACCAACATGGAGAAATCCCATCTCTACTAAAAATACAAAATTCCCCAAGCACGGTGGTGCATGCCTGTAAACCCAGATACTCGGGAGGCTGAGGCCAGAGAATCATTTGAACCCAGGAGGTAGAGGTTGCAGTGAGCAGAGATTACGCCACGGCCCTCCAGCCTGGGCAACAAAAGCAAAACTTTGTCTCAAAAAAAAAAAAAAAAAAGGCCGGGCGCGGTGGCTCAAGCCTGTAATCCCAGCACTTTGGGAGGCCGAGGCGGGTGGATCACGAGGTCGAGAGATCGAGACCATCCTGGTCAACGTGGTGAAACCCCGTCTCTACTAAAAATACAAAAAAACATTAGCTGGGCATGGTGGTGCGTGCCTGTAGTCCCAGCTACTCAGGAGGCTGAGGCAGGAGAATTGCTTGAACCCAGGAGGCGGAGGTTGCGGTGAGCCGAGATCGCGCCATTGCACTCCAGCCTGGGTAACAAGAGCGACACTCTGTCTCAAAAAAAAAAAAAAAAAATTCAAAATACAACTATTGCTTTGCATTTGGCATTAGGAATATTCTGCATAGTTCTTTTCACATAAAGGGCCAATATTCTAGAGTGGTTCCCAAACATAAGCTTTAGAGCTAGACTGCTTGGGTTCAAATCCCACTATTACCGCTAACTATGTAATCTTGGAAAATACACTTAACTACTCTGAGCATCATAAAGTAAGCTTACTAATACCACCAACCTCGCACAATTGTGAGGATTAAGTCAGTAAAACATACAAAGCACACGTGACTCTGTCTAGCACAGAGTTAGCACTTAGTGTTAGCTCTTAATATCATTAACTCACAAAGGTATCACATCCCTTTACATGACTTTGGAAGGACATTTGTAAAACAAAAAGAAATCCTAGAAAAATCTAATTCTGTAAAATATACTAACATGAAATTGTAGACAGGTAATGTTATATATAAATGTATATATTTATATATAGCATAGAATACATCTAAATATACATGTAAAATTCTGGCTATATTCTTCTATATAATTTCCATAGTCAAATAGATAAAATTATTTTTATCCTTTTCTTACCTGAAAACTATGTTTTAGCAAGTAAATTACTTTCCCAGTGACTTCCATTGTCATTTAGCACATTAATTCACTGAGTATTTACTAAATATCTTGTCCGAACAGGGAACACACAGAAGACAGTGGCCCCAACCAACTTCATCTGTATGCCAGGATCAATTTCCTCATTATTTAATTGATCAAGTTAGTATTTCTAGATAATGGTTTGCTGTAGCTAAAGACAACTTATGAATGCCTGTGTGTCTTCAAAAAAACAATGCTCTAAGAAATTAACCAAACTTGAATACCATATAATCTACCTACTCAAAAATTGTCACAACTACTGCAATACTATTGTGTTACCTTAATATTGACTTGAGAGTTCTGTCCTCACCTCAATCCAAAACTAAAACAGCAAATATATGCCTGGTAATTACAACATTTAACAGGAAACAACAGGTCAAAAAACTATAATACAGTTTGATTATACTCTATAAGAAAAATCTGCAGTTAAGCAATGTGAGAAGCCTAGGTGCAATGGCTCATGCCTATAATCCCAGCACTTTGGGAGGCCGAGGAAGGAATATTGCTTGAGCCCAGGAATTCAAGATCAGCTTAGGCAACATGGAGAAACCAAATCCATACAAAAATACAAAAAAAAAAAATAGCTGGGCAAAAAAAATATATATATATATAGCCAGGTTGTACCAGTCTGTAGTCCCAACTACTCATGGGGCGGAGGGGCGAGGATCATTTGAGCCCAGGAGGTCAAGGCTGCAGTGGGCCATGATCGTGCCGCTGTACTTCAGCCTAGGCAACAGAGTGAGAGAGACCCTGTCTCAAAAAAACAAAAAAGTGGGGGGATATAAAACTAAAGATGAACTAATAGTGATTCTATTAATATAATGTGATTATAGTTTGCTTTTCTCCATTTTCCAAAACTTTTGTTATTGACTACTATTTTTATAATGAGAATGTCAAATTTGCAAAACCCTATAAAAATTGGACTGTGTGTTAAATAATAATCATTCTTCCTTTATATATAAAAAGACATCACAACATAGCATTTAATTCTGATTTTAATTTCCATAAGATTAACCCTACAAAGATTTCTCAAAGAAATCTGAGAGCCTTCAAACTACGTCTTTGTTTTGTATTACATGTAATAGATTCCCACACATGAAAAATCATAAAATGAAGGATATTTTGCAACCACCATTTAAGTACTGTTTAGAAGACTATGATATTGAATAAATGAACCTGATTTTGCTTCATAGTATTTATCCAAAAGAATTTTTGAAAGATATTTATTTTCCATTTTCCTTACACATTCCATCTTTTTCAATCCGTAAATAAAAATCAATGAGCAATTTAGGATGCAATATCACAGTATAATTATTCTATAATTCATCTGATAACCCAAAACACCTAAGAATAGGACAATCTATAGGATAGAAGTTTCCACACAGCATTTGTCTGAAATCAGGTTACTTTTTAAATATGCTTTGACTTTTGAATTCAATTCTAGAAGCAATTTCCATAAACTAAATCAGGATTACAAGTGAAGATATTCCAACACAAAGACTTGTAGGATTTTGTTTAGATTGTCAATGGTTGATTCATCCAGATTTTCTTCATTGTCATCCATGGTGTGCCAGACTTCAGGGAAAGGAGATGGTATCAGATGCAGAATTGGAACACCTTAGTAAGAAAGAACCAACTTGTAACCACGTGCATTACTCCAGTGAGTAAACTAGAAAGTGTCATTCTTCAAGCAGAGGGAGCTCTGTACCTTATGAAGACAGCTAACAATTCATCATCATCTGTGTACTTTCTCATATCCCACCGTTGTACTCCAAAATCACTCACTCATTAAACAAATATTAATTAATTCAGTAAATAATTTAAAAGCGCCTACTATGTACCGTTTCTTGTTCTAGAAGTTGATGTTTCATTAGTGGAAGGACAAAGCCCTGCCCATATACAGTTTATAATCCAGTAGAAAAAGAATCGAATAAACAAATATAAAACATAATTTTAGGAAGTAATAAGGCTTATTAAGGTAAGTGCTCCTCTTCTAGTCTTGCCTTTGTCAGTAAATGGTCTGCATTTATCCAGGTGCTCACGTCAGACTTCTGGAAATAATCCTCAACTCTGCCCTTTCCCCATGTCCCATGTACACATCTCACACACATCCAGTTTTAGATTTCCAATGTGACATCTAAATATCATACTGATAAGCAGCGTTGAACCTTAAAGCATTAAATGTTGTGTCTGAATCATACCTGGTGTCAATGAAGATCAAATGAAGGACTTCTTCCCTACCATTCATTTTGGTTTAAGCATCTGACTTCTAGCTTACCAGCACATAATCAAAAGACACATATTGGTGAAAGCTTATTTATAGCACAATATCTATATCTCTTTTTTAAAGATAGGTATTCATTCACATTAATTTTTATTTTCTGATTCAGGTCATTCAAAATAGTTTTAGATCGGTTCAGATCATTAGTATCTAAACTTAGCATAGTCAATCTTTAAAGAAGGATGGTCTTAATGAATCAAAATGTATCAATTATTATTCATGTTTAATTTACTTCTCAAATATATGCAGCAATTAAAGACCATTGAGTTTCGCTATGGAAGTGAGCTGATGACACCAGAAAGCTAAATAGGGTTTGGGGATGAGCAAAGTTTGAAAATATTCATCTTGATGTCCTCTTGTGAGCAGATAAGTGATATATAGTCTTGGACTTTCAAAATGAACGTAAAATACAATAAATACAATAGGTTAAAATATGTGCATGCACACACACACGTACACAACACATTACCTCTTCTTAAAAATGGAATATGATCATCCTGAATCACACCTCCATAACTGTAATTCTGGAAATACTGCCTCTCCAAAGAGTGATCCTTGAGCAAACCCAATTCATGAAGTTCATGTTCTGTAGATGACAATTAGATAAACATCTATTTTTATCTGATTGAGACTCATACTGTATCCTTAATGAGTTTGAAATCTTACCACATGTCCATAATTTTTAAAAGATTATGCAGCAGCAAGCATGGCCACACCCATGACAATAAACATCTGGGTTGAACACGAGTGCATACATTTTGGAGCAGGAGGAGAGAAGAGTCACACGTGGCTCTAAACTGACAGATGAGAACCTCCTTCGAGGTAGAAACTCAACAGAACAAAGGAGAGATAGAGAATGAAAAAAACAGAGGACAGGTGGCTAAAACAGGGGAACACAGGTGCAGGTGTAGGTGCTTATAGTTCCAAGATACTGTATAAAGAATGCCTTAAAGATACAGAGCTTAAAAGGTGAATACTCAAACAGAATAGAGATGAAGTATATCAAGTGACCATTCTATGGAAAGGGATACCTAGTGTGGTTCTCAAAGCAGTTCTTAAAGTTGTGATACCTGATCAGCAACATCAGCAACATCTAGGAACTTGTTAGAAATGCAAATTATCTGCTCCTACTCAGGCTTACAGAAATTCTGAGGCTGGAGTTCAGCAATCTGTGTTGTAAGAAGCCCTCCAGGTGATTCTGACGCACTTTAAGCTTTGACAACCACTGGCCTGCATAAGTCATGATTCAGGTCATTTAAAATAGTTTTAGATTGGTTCGGATCATTAGTATCTAAATTTAGATACTAAATGATGAATGATCTGTCATTGGTTCAGATCATTAGTATCTAAATTTAGATACTAAGTCATCAATGACAGATCAACTAGGGTCTGGAATTCGAGACCAGCCTGGCCAACATGGTAAATCCCGCCTCTACTAAAAATACAAAAATTAGCTGGGTGTGGTGGTGGACGCCTGTAATCCCAGCTACTCGGTAGTCTGAGGCATGAGAATCACTTGAACCCAGGAAGCAGAAGTTGCAGATGACAAGAGATCACATGAATATTATAAGACAACCAAATGAAATTTCCTAGGATAGCTTTTTATAATTGCTAAATTTAAAGGGTAAAACTAAACCAACTAGCAAGCAGCCATATGTCATATGATTCTAGGAGCATTGAGAACGCCCTAACCACCACCAAAAACAATATTCCTGTCTGTTTATTGGTACTTATAATTCCTTTACCATGAGACACAACTTTTTCTTACACAACTAGAGATATGGTTTGAAATGTAAATACCAGTAGGAGGGGCAGCTCAATAGGTTAAAATCGCATGAAGGTGCAAGTCATTGGCATAACTTCATTCTGGTCCAGGAAATAATAAAAGTACACAAAATCCTTGAAAGAAAGCCAAACTCAGTTTTTAGAGGTGACCATCAAAGTAAGGAAAACATACTGCAAGGAAGAAGCCCAAGAAGTTTATATTAATAATACCATCATAGTAATTCCTTCAAACCAGGAAATGAAATTTGCCAACGATGAGTATCTGAAGTTCAGACACAAGTTTCCCTAAGAATCTAGACAAATTATTTACCAATGGCAAAAGTGTGAGTTATGATGGCAGTGCTTTTCCCACTGCTTAGAAGTAATGTAAGTCTATCTTGCTCCAAGAAGTTTATGTGGCGAATAAGGAATTTCTAGCATGAAGTTCTTGCCTTCAGCACAGCCCCCTGGCCTGGATTCTACAATAAAGATCAATCTCATTTTCATCTTCCCTGATGTCTGAAGGGTTTGTTTTGTTTTGTTTTGTTTTGGGTAGGGTGGAAGCACAAAGGTAAGAATTTATTCTCCTTTCCTTACTCCAAGCCCCAAGCCCCTCTCCTCAGCCACAGATACATACGTTTCCTGGCCTGACTTGGTCTGGTCTGGTCTGAGCTAGTCTACTCCCATTTATTTGACTCTAAATCTTGAAGGATCTGGCTTTCTCTTCATCCTGACCTCTTACTTCTTTGGAAAATTGGCAGAGATTGTACTAGATTTAAAGGAAAATAATATCTGGATAAGGCAGAACATAGAAGACGCCAAAGACAGATGGAAAAGAAAGAAAACTGAAGAGTATCTTTGGTATCATTGTAAGGACTTGATCTTCATCATTAGCCAACATGCTTTGTTGAGTAAAGTTTCCTCTAGAAATACATCCTATATGCTTCAAACAGGACTCTGGGAAAATACTCTCAAACCATTTTAAAGGATGTGCAAACATGAAATATAGTATTTTATGTTTCCAAGTCAAAATATAGTTTCATGCAGGAAAATAAGCTGGGCTTACTACAAAGATGAAAATAATAATAAACTAATCAATCAAGAAATTTTTTGAGACGGAGTCTCACTCTGCTGCCAAGACTGGAGTGCAGTAGCGCCATCTTGGCTCACTGCAACCTCCGCTTCTGGATTCAAGTGATTCTCATGTCTCAGCCAAGTAGCTGGGATTACAGGCACCTGTCACCACACCCACCTAATTTTTGTGTTTGCAGTAGAGACAGGTTTTCACCATGTTGGCCAGGCTTGTCTCAAACTCCTGACCCTAGCTGATCTGCCCTTTTGGCATCCCAAAATGTTAAAATTATAGGCATGAACCACTGCGCCCAGCCAAATTATAAATTTTGAATTTTAAAATGTAGTATTTGCCAGTAGGAAGAAACTATGTTTTCTTCATTAATAACAGTGGTGCTTACCAATTGCTTGAAGTCTTTCAAACCATCTGGCTGAGTTTGGAAAAAAATTGGGAAATGTTGGGTTTGGAGCACCAATCAAATCCAGTAAGACCAATAAATCCTAAGGGAGAAAAAGTACTGTTTAATCACCGTCATCAAAATGTGTTTTATATTCATCAATAAGGAAATACAATCAGTCAAATTTAACTGCATTTTAGTAATTGAGAAAAATATGGAGAGCTATATGAATGAACAAAAGATTTACTAACATTTTATGCTAATTATTTTGGAGAACACTTTAAATCTTGCTGATGCAATGTGGACAAATAGCAAAGCATTGATTCTTTGTGTATGTGACTCCAAAAGGATATCATTAAGGATAAATTAGAAAGAACTTAAAGCATAAAAATAAAAAATTAAAAAAAGAAAGAAGCCATTTGGATAAACATTTTGTGGACTTTAAAAGCATACATTTACTTGATTTTCAGAAAGGAGTCCAAGCCTGTCTGATCTTCTGTGCCACTCTGTTTAGCCATTTTATCCTTAATCTGTAATAATACAACTCCCAAAGGAAGGCACTTGGATATAACTATTTATTAATTAAGCAGTATCTAAGAAAACTTCCTTGTACCAGAGCTATATAACATCATGTCTCTGGATCTCCATTTCCTTGTGTATCAAATAAGAAGCTCAAACTAGCTGATCTCTAAGGTTTTCTTCTGGTTATAGCTCTCTATCATCTCATCAGGAGGACTCTCCAAAGACTATTCACTAGATTAAGGCCTCCTCCTGATTTATCTAAGTGAAATAATGTGAAGGTAAATATTTAGCATACATTCTAACACATAGTAGACAAATATTTTCAGAGTCTGTGATCCTAAGGACATAGCATAAATAAATTCATAAATGAAAATTCAATATAGTCATTGTAAGAAAAAGAGGCTTCTTTGGTTTGTTATATAAATAAGTAACTTTGTTCTACTACTGATCAACCAGGCCTCTCCTCTTTGTCTGAATGTTTTTTGGCCACTTGGGGACAAGTGAATAAACGAGATGCTGACCACATTCCCCTGGCCCATTAGGAGCTGCCAATGAACAACAGGAGGAGGCAAATGCCAACATGAGGTGTGTTAGGGTTATAGAAGACACAGAATTTGGCCACTTGGACTTTCATAGAGTGAAGGTCAGTGACAGGGCAAAAGACAGGAATGAGTATGGGTGCTGGGAATAAGCTATCAGTTCACAGATGGAGTGAGGCTCAGGAATGGATGGAGGCACTGGGAAGAGTGAAATCTCAAAGGTAGCATGAGGTTCCAAGCTGCGGTTAGTGAAGATTTGGGGACAGAATAAAGATCAAATATGGGAAGACAGTCAGAGTAAGGAGAGGATTCAGGGGTCAGGGGAAGGATCAGGGATGGAGTGTGGGCCCAGGAAATGGGGATGAAAATGAGGCTGTGTGTTGCATCCATTACTTAGTAATAATAGCAGGGGTTTAAGGCAGCAACAAAATATCCCCACCCCCATGTCAAAAATGCCACATCAAAACCAACACATCAAACTGTCTAGTCACATTGGAGACATGGTATAGTTTTGAAGCCACCAAGGAAATTCTTCACCCCCACCCCTCTCTTATTCCATTTCCCAAAGCCCCATGTTCTTCAGACTATAAAGCCCTCAAAGAAGGGGGTTGCCCTCTCCACCTCCATACAGTACTGAGGGAATGTGCTCCCATTGGGCCCAACTGAATCTGATGTTCCTGTAATCCATTAAATCATTTTATCATTTTAATTAAGCTCAGTCAAACATGGTTTTTAACCATGAATTTTTGTTTGTTTTGCTTCGTTTTGTTTTTTTGACAGGGTTTCCCTCTGTTACCTAGGCTGGAGTACAATGGAGCAATCATAACTCACTGCAGCCTTGAACTCCTGGGCTCAAACAATCCTCCTGCCTTAGCCTCCTGAGTAGCTAAGATTACAGGCATACACAACTACACCCAGCTAATTATTTTATTTGTTGTAGAGACAAAGTCCCCTTAGGTTGCCCAGTCTGGTCTCGAACTCCTGAGCTCAAGTGATCCTCCCTTCTTGACCTTCCAAAGTGCTGGGATTACAGGTATGAGCCACAGTGCTGGCTCAGAATCATTCTTTTTAGCTCTGGGATTCCTCAAAAACCCAATGCCTGCCAAGGAATGTTCTATCATAAACAGTCTGCTCCAAGGACGCTGTGGCATTTTTAGGTCTTAACTTGGCTTTTGCAACCTTTTTCTTAGAGGCAGAGCCTACAGCTACAAAGCCATGGAAATTGCCCCGACTAACCATGCCATGCAGTTGGCTGGTGCCTCTCGCTCCAGGTGGGTGTGGGGTCGATGCCATCTTTGCAGCTAAGTGTCGAGATCCATAGAGAGAATCTTGAGGAGACCAGTGAAGAAAAGCCTCTTCCCCATCAAAGAAAATCAGCTGAAGTGACAGATCTGGCTTGGAGTCTGAAACATTCTGGTAAAAACAACAAAAAAATACAGCAAAAAAATACTGTGATGTTGGGAAAAAAACAGCATGATTTTCAATTAATTGGGCAAAAAGATAGATGTGCCACGAAGAAAGGAAGATACCAGAGCAAGTGAAACTATGCCAAAATTTATTCCACACCACTTCCTCTTCAAATGTCAGTACACCTCCCACAGTCTTCACCCATATAAACCACGTTCTTCCATCCCCTCTGAAAATAGAAGTCTTTTATTATTTTTTTTTTTTACTCCTCATAGAATTTTGAAACAATGAAAGTGCTGTGATGAACCGTGTGATACACCACCCACTTCCCATACAGGAGGGTGTGTTGCCTCAGCTGCTGGGAGAGCTGTCAGTCACTTTAGGAATTGCCTCAGCTGCACCTCCTGGGAGTGTCCTACATCCAGTGCTGTGGTACTGGGGGCTCTCTAAAGAGTCATTGTATCTCCAGAGCTCCCCAGGGATTGGCTGAGGCTGTTGTTGATCCTGCATTACAGCTCAACTTCTCCCTCTGTCCAATACCATTTCTTTCCCTCCCTGATACCCAAGGCCACTCCCTAATAAGTGACCTGAATGTTAAACTCCATATCAGAGGGTGCTTCCTAGGGAATCCAACCTGAAACAACTGTAAATCTTTCTTGCTTCTCACCTTAAGTCTTCAATTTTGTACTGAGTCTAGCTTCAAGAGTCTGCCCCGGGAATGCTACAGAGACACAAAGAATAATAACTATAGCCCTTCCCTTGAAATAGCCTATACTTTAATTGGGCTGGGGAGAGATAAAACACGTGAGCATGGAAAAATGTGCCAATAGCCACAAATGTAACATAAAAGTCCTCTGGAAATTGGATAGAATGAGAGGCAAGATCTTGGGGTGTCAAGGAAGGCTTTATGAGAGACAGTATTTGAACAGTACTAAAAAGAGTGAGTAGGACTCTGATTGACTTTACACTTTACTCTGTCTGACAATAACCCCTGTCTTTCAGATCAGTCCTGGTACTCGAAACTCCAAAATCCTTCAATCCCACTAGAACCTCTAACCTATTAGAATGTTTCACCTTTTCACAGTCCTTCACCTTTGTAATGTCCTCACTTCACTCTATATTTTGCTTAAATTCCAGTCAATCATTCCAATTGCTCCTCAACTCCATTGCCTCTCTCTGCCTTGGTCAAACCTTCATGGCAAAAACATAATATTGAGTCCCACTCTCTACCTACTTTGTGCCAGCACTCATGCAGCTAAACCATGCCAGAGAAAAAATATATAACCACACTGCATAGCCTTGCTTAAAGTTCATGACCACCAAACCTCATGTTGGCCTTTCATGTTGACTGGCAAGTCATATTGTATTTTCTTAGTTCAGTCACTCTAGCACTCTTCCAGTATTCCACATTCCTCCCTGCCTCCTCATCCGTCTTCATTTCTAACCAATGACCTTCATTTCTTTCTGTCATGCTCATATTAGATGCCAGTCTCTGCTTGTGCACAAAATCCTATCCCCTCTCATCTGCTCAAGGACATTGCTCCAGCAAATACCATTACTCTACTTCATCACCAGTTTTTCTATCTCTGCTGGATAATTCCCATCAGCCAACAAACATGCTGCTGCTTTTCTCATCTTAAAATGTTTGACCTCACTATCTCCACCATCGACTGCCCAATTTTTTAATCCCATTTATAGCAAAACCCCTTGAAGGAGTTGTCTATTCACACTGTCTCTAATTCCACTTCTTAAACTTAGCCCAGTTGGGTTTTATCTCTATCGTGTACTGAAACCGCTCTTGTCGAGAACACCAATGACTACATTGCTACATCCAGTGCTCAACGCTAGGTCTTCAACTCTCTTTACTTATTGTCAGCATTCAACACAGTTAACCACTCCTCCTAGCTACACTCTCTTCATTTGGTTCCTAAAATACTGTATTCCTCCTACGGTAGTTAGCACTAATGGATCCCTCCATCTCCCTTCTGTCTTAATGCTAGAGAGCCCTGGGGGCTTGCTCCATGGTTCTCTTCTCATCTCTGTCCACACTCACTCTCTTGATATCTCTTCTTGAGCCTTTAAATCATATATGTGTGGTTTCGTGTGTGCTGTCTTGTGTGTGTGTATGTGTGTATTGTGCTGTGTGTGTGTATTATATAATACAGAATTTTTAATATAATTATTTAAAGTAATCGTAATATTGTAGAGATGGAGCTTTAGTATGTTGCCCAGGCTAATCTCAGTGTATATATTATATGTAGTATAATATGATAATACACACATACAAACACAACACACACATACACAAAACACAACAAACACAACACACACAGACACAAACAACCCAACACGCACATACAAATACACATACAACACAACACACACAGACATGTATATATCAATTCCAAAAACTGTGTCTCCAGCCCTAACTTCACTCCCAATCTCCAGACCACATATTCAGTTGCCAAATGAATATCTCCACACAAACATTAATAGACACCTTAAACAGCATGTCAAAACTCAACTCCTGAGGTTCCCCCTGAAACCTGTATTACCAACAGTCTCTTCAACCAAAGGGATAGCAACACCACCCTTGTGGTTACTCAAGCCAAAAATCAGTGGGGATCTCTCTCTTTCTGTCTTTTTTCCATATACACACATACATCCCCATCGAGTTCGTCCTGCCTCTGCAAACTTGTTTCCCACCATTCCTCACCACAGGCCTCTCTTTCATTTGCTTTGTTTTGTCTGAACTTAATATGTCATCATCATTATGTGGTCGAGCGTTCCCGACACTATCACACCTTTGTTTCTCCTGTGTCTGTCTGGTTTTGTTTTTTAAGAATGGGCCCTTCAGGAGCCCTCTCCTGCCTGTTCCAGTCTGGACTGACCACTAGGTCTGCTGCCCATCTGTTATCTTGGGGCTCCCGTCACCATCACCCTGCAGACTTCTGCCTCTACTACATGGGATCCCCAGTGAGCTGACCTCCATGACTCCCTCTTCCTTGATTCCTTTCTTGATTTTACTAGAGCACAGCTTTAAGCAACTTCTGAAGGAAAAAAATACAGTACATGGGAGTGAAAATTGTTGAGATTTATCTCTGAAAATGTCTTCATTCTATTTTCCTATTTAATTTGTCTGAGTCTGAAGATTCTGGGTTGCAAATTATTATTATTTAAAATATTTAAGGCATAATGTTATTGTTTTCTAGCTCCCAAAGTTTCCACTGAGAAGTCCAATGCCATTCTCATTCCCAATACTTTTTATATGAACTACTGGAATTGTTACAATTATTCTCCAGAGATCGTAATCATCTCCTTTTTTGTCATTCTTCTTTCTAAAAAAAAAAAAAAAAAATGTTTACTCTACTTTAGGATCCAACTATTTTATTGATTCTTTTTTTATTTTGAAAATAGAAATTTTAATTTCCAAAAGTTCTTTCTTATTGACTGATTGTTCTGCTATTGCAGCATTCTGGTTTTATTTCATAGATATAAAGTCTCCTCTTATTTCTGTAAGAATATTAGAATAGTGTCCTTTAAGTCATTTTCTCCTCTATTTCCTCCAACTTCATTTTTAAATTTGTATTATTTGTTTTGCTTTCTTTCTTTTCTTTTCTTACATTTTTAAGAATTTTTATTTATTTAGACAGGGTCTCACTCTGTTGCCCAGACTGGAGTCCAGTGGCTCAATTACAGTACACTGAAGCCTTGGGCTCAAGCTATCCTCCTGCCTCAGCCTCACAAGTAGCTAGGACTACAGGTATGTGCCACCATAACCAGCTAACTTTTTTCTTTTTTTTTTTCTTTTTTTTTTTTTTTGGTAGAGATGAAACCTCACTATATTACCCAGGCTGGTCTCAAACTCCTAGCCTCAAGCAATCCTCCCACCTCAGCCTCCCAAAGTGCTAGGATTACAGGCATGAGCCACTGCTCCAGGCCCTTTTTTTCATGCTGGAGTCTGTCTGCAAATGTCTGGGCATCCGTTGTGTTCATTCATGTTAAAGAATAAGATATTGAAATGCTGGTTGGAGACACAAATTGGTTGGCTTCACTGAAGGGCAATCTGGTGCCCAGTCGGTGTTTTCTCTGAGGATTACTGAACGTCACTCTCTGGATTTTTTTGGTGAGGTGGTTTATATTCTCTGGAGAAGAATCCTCCAGTTTCCCATCTGATGGGTATAAGCTGGTCATTGGTTTTCTGGTGCTGAAGATGGGAGAGAGACTGTAGATCTCACTGTTTGATGTGTAGGCTTTCACCTAGTCTCCCCAGTTTCCATGGGGTACCTCACTGCCACCCTCCTCTCTGCTTGCTATTCTCAATTCCATAACCTCCATGGTTCAAGTTCTCTAGAAAAATATTTTCTCATCTCTATCAAAGACGCAAGGGGCACTCACCTGCCTGCCTGGTGTGGGGCAGGAATCTCTACATCCATGTACTCCTTAGACAGACTTACAAACACTCTCCACTCCAGCCCCTTTGTCACCTCTGCCTTCGTCAGCTTATCACATCTCAAATCTCTGAGCCTTTTTAGGATTCTGTCAGGGAAACCACTGACTTCTTCCATTTCCTTCCCTCTCCAGGACAGTGTGACTTTTCTCCACTCTGATAAGGCATCTGCCATTTCTCCATCCAACTTCTGTCTTCATACTGTGGTTCCCATTCACAGATGTTCTCTAGTTTCTTCAAAAAAAATGGAGTTTCCACTGGGCACAGTGGCTCACATCTGTAATCCCAGCACTCTGGGAGGCCAAGGCAGATAATCACAAATTCGAGACCTGCCTGATCGACATGGTGAAACCCCGTCTCTACTAAAAATACAAAAATTAGCTGGGTGTGTTGGCGTGTGCCTGTAATCCCAGCTACTCAGGAGGCTGAGGCAGGAGAATCGCTTGAACCTGGGAGGTGGAGGTTGTAGTGAGCCAAGATCATGCCACCGCACCCCAGCCGGGTGACAAAGTGAGACTCTATCTCAAAAAAAAAAAAAAAAAGAGTTGCCTTGATTGTTTTAACAGTGATTTCAAAGGAGAAAAAAATTGTCTTCATCATCTGAAAACTAAGTTAATTTTTTATGCTAATCATTTCATATTGCTCCTTAATTATGCCATGAGGAAAGGACAGTTTATTTTGTTTTGTATCCTGCATAATTCCTGGATAAGAAAGCAAAGGACATGTTTGTACAATATAAAGGCACTCAGAGTTTAATAAGCATTAAATAATTAAACAGATTTTTCTCACTGGCAAAAATTGTAAGATGCTTACTTTCAGTAGAGACATTGTTCTAAGCTTCCAGTTGTTTAAAGGGCCTTGAAAGTTCTAGTTCCAAATCAGACAACTTAATCACAGAACAAGAGGCCAGAATGGGACAGGTTGGGACAAGAGGCATTCTGCTCATGCCCAGGGCAGAGGCAAAAGTCTGTAGTTTTTATCTCTTGAAGCTTGACAGTTCAAGTACCTCAGTGAATCTTCAACAGCTGGGTCACTCCAATGATCAGTACAATGATTTAGTCTCATTCTGTTCTCCTCATATCCATTCATTTATCCAGCAATAAACTGTTGCGGACATTCATCCTGAGTCCCACAAGGCAACCTGCTTTTTTTGCTTCATTTCAGGATTGACAGAAAAATAGCCATGGCCTTCATTTCTAGTAACTCAGCCTAGTACCTTGGAGCTAGGAGAATCTTACTGGCCTGATGTATGAAGGTCTTCATGGTAATGCCTAATTACCAGTGTTAACATAGTGGATTACCTGCAGTCTTTCCGCCTTCAAGGCTGTATCAGTTAGCTAATGCCACAACAACAGAATGAAATAAGCCACCCCAAACACAGTGGCTTACGATACCATTACATGTCTTCCTGAGATACATAATCTCTGTTGGTCAGTGAGGGAGCAGCTGATCTAGACTGGGGTTGGCTCGGGCAGCTCTGCTTCATTCTGCAGTCAGCAAGGTTGGTTCTGCTCCAGGTGTCTCATCCTTCTGCTGGGACTGGCAGGCTAGCCAGGGCATGCCATTCTCATGGTTATGGCAAAGACACAGGAGAGCAAGCCCAAAGGCACAAGCGTTTTCTAGCCTCTGCATGTGTCACCTCTACTAACATGCCATTAACCAAGGCAAGTCAAATAACCAAGTCCAGAGTGAAGGGATGAGGAAGTACAACCAACTACAGGGGGAGGGCATAGCAAAGTTACCAGTCAGAGGATGTGGATGTGTAATTACTGTCCTATTACTGGAGAGAAGAGGGGCTAGAGGAGTTGAGAAGAATCCAGTCTACTTTCAGGTCACTTTCTACCACCATCTACCCAATTCATGACAGCTGAAGAACTTAACTCCTCAATACAAATTTAGTTACAACGTATTACTAGAAGAATAAGTTTGATACTCTCAAACTCTGCATTCAAAATAGCCTCTTAAAAAAGTTCCCACCTCACCATTTATCTCTAAAACAAAGGATTACTATGAGAATGTGTATGTTGATTCAAATTTTTTTTAACGATGACCCCAATCCAATAACTCATTCAGAGCTTTCTATTAATATTTCTGTTCACCAAAAGCAGGCATGAGCTATCTGGGAAAAAGCAAAGGAGTTCACTCAGAGAAAATATATCCATTACACAGAACAATGTCTTCAAGTCATACTTCATTTTGTGTCCTTATACTAGAAGAGCAAACATGAAAAATTAGACTTTTTCATCAGCTTCTGAACTCCCTCATCCAATTGCTGGGGAAGGAAACTAGTTAAAAGCAGCGCAAAGCATGGGACAAAGGCATTGTAGAAGGTTCAAAAAACAAAACAAACCCCCAAAAAAAGTGAAAAGGAGACTGAGAGGGTATAAACAATTCTTGCTTTCTTCAAGTTCTGCATATACAGCAAAAATGGAACCAAATATCTATTACTTCCATTACAAGATAAACCTTTTACTTCTTTACCCCATTGTATCAAGAGCTGGATCCTCATAAAGCTCTGTCTGAGGAGGGAACAAAGTATTTGTTACCTGTGAACAAAGTTTTTTGTTTTTGCTTTGTTGTGTTGACTTGGTTATGAGTGATATCAGAACAAAATGTCTTCATCTAGCTTAGCACTTTTTTTCCAATAGACCCTTAAGAACGCCAAGATTAAAATAACATCTGAGAGTCCCAGAAGTATTTTGAGCTGAGAGCATAACAAAAGCTCTGCTATGCTACATAAAATGGAGCTGAGATTCACAGATAATAACAATAATGCATTTCTGCTTCATGCTTTTCATCTTGATAGGCCTTAATTACCCACTCTCCACTTCAGAACCACTTTGCCGAAACTCCCTCCTCCAACCCAAGAGCCACCATCTCTCAGATCAGAAGGTTGTGATGTCTCATGGCCACAGAAACAAGAACAATTCTCATACCTGAAATAAACTTTCTCCTTCATTTTGCACAAAGAAATGTTGCATTTCATTTAATGTGCATTCACACCTGGGAAATCAGGTGCCAATTAATGAATGCATTGCCACGTATCTTAGGTTTATTGCCCACGGTTGATATGCCAAATCATATAATCTTTCAATTCATATTCACAATAAAAATGTACCAAAAGTCTCCATTTCTAAATGGCCTTCTCATTCCTCCAAGGATTCTATAATTCATGCTGGGTTACTGCTAATGTACTTGATCCTAGGAATCAACAAGCGGAATATAGATACCTTTAAGGAAAGGAGTTGCTTGTCTAAGGCACGAGCAAGTTCCAACATCATTGCACACGGCACTGCTGAATCAGTGGCTCCCACAAACACTCTGTTGTCCCAATGGGAAAAATACTTGGAGTCATAGTGGCAGGCGAAAACCAAGTGTCGTCTAGCGGTGGGATTGAGGGTGCTGATGATATTTGAGAAAGACCGGTACCCATAGGGCGTCTGACCCAAGAAGGTGTCTATTTCCAAGACCCAGTCAGCCTGAAGCCTCTGAATTCGCTGCATGATGTGCTGATCAAAACAAAAACCAAAAATTTAGATCTAAATGAACAGTTTTCATTTGTTAACTGTGATTTTAAAACTTAAGTAATGCCTTTCAAATTAAAATTGCAATACACGCTTATTGTATTAATAGCAATATTGTTGAAATTAATAATTGCTTTGTATTGTTATTGTAATTAACAGCATTTTTCCTGTTTAAAGGAGAAGCTAATCCTCTGCCTCTTCCCTAAACTTCCCCTAACTAATCAATTTCAACCAATTGTTAATATTAACCAATGTTAATACTTTGATGCAGATCTTTTGACATTTCTTCTCTTTGCTTATGCAAACCTACAGTAGCATGCAAACACATATATTTGGCAGAGGAGTATATGGTTTTATAGTAAAAGAATACTACTTTATATATTACTCTGCCCTTGCTT
This sequence comes from Saimiri boliviensis, assembly GCF_048565385.1. Taxonomy (NCBI): domain Eukaryota; kingdom Metazoa; phylum Chordata; class Mammalia; order Primates; family Cebidae; genus Saimiri; species Saimiri boliviensis. Next base: position 36,984,021 of record NC_133449.1, on the reverse strand, counting down.
TTTTTTTTTTTTTTTTTTTTTTTTTGAGACGGAGTTTTCGCTCTTGTTACCCAGGCTGGAGTGCAATGGCGCGATCTCGGCTCACCGCAACCTCCGCCTCCTGGGTTCAGGCAATTCTCCTGCCTCAGCCTCCTGAGTAGCTGGGATTACAGGCACGTGCCACCATGCCCAGCTAATTTTTTGTATTTTTAGTAGAGACGGGGTTTCACCATGTTGACCAGGATGGTCTCGCTCTCTCGACCTCGTGATCCACCCGGCTCGGCCTCCCAAAGTGCTCCTTGCTTTTCTCATTTAACAATATATTATGGACATGTCTACAAGTCAGGAGATAGAGACACAGTTCGGTAGTAGTAAAGAACACTTTTAATATTTCTAGGAGGCTACAAAGGCATATTTGAAAAAATCAAGTAAACCAGCATCCTACAGGTCTCTATCTCTAAGCTCTTCAGGGAGAATTGCAAAGGTAGCTCTTTCTGTCCCAAGTGCATAGCATGTATCTAAGTTCAGCAAATGCTTTATATGTAATGAACACTAATAAAAGACAGCAATGCTCACCTAAGGATAATGTAGAAAGCTCCCATAACTAGGTGGTGGTTGGGGATATTTCAGCTCTCTGCTCACTGTAAGAATTAGTAAGCAACTCTGAACTATAATAACATATCAAGCAGCTTTCCCTCTGCACCCAAGGCAGGTCAAGACGCACTGCAACTGCTGGCAAATATAAAAGAGACTCTCTTTCCCCATCTCTGATGACCACCTTGAGCCTTATAAGGCAACACAGTGACTGACAGAAGAAAGCAACAGGTAGAGAAAGTAGTATCACTTCAGGAACTAGAAGCATTTTTTAAAGAACATATAGAATTTGTGATGTGAGATGTTATAGGTGAGTTCTTTGCTGGTTCACTTGCCTTTTCCCATCCTTATTTTATCTTGGCTTCATTTTCCTATGTTCCTTGTTTTCTGTTTTGTTTTGTTTTGTTTTGTTTTGTTTTGTTTTGTTTTGTTTTATAGGGCTTCACTGAGTCACCCAGGCTGGAGTGCAGTAGTGCAATCTCGGCTTACTGCAACCTCTGCCTCCCAGGTTCAAGCAATTCTCTTGCCTTGGCCTCCTGAGTAGCTAGAATAACAAACACATGCCACCATGCCTGACTATTTTTGTGTCTTTTTTTTTTTTTTTTTTTTTTTTTGTAGAGATGGAGTTTTGCCATATTGCCCAGGCTGGTCTCAAACTTCTGAGCTCAAGTGATCCACCTGCCTCAGCCTCCCAAAGAGCTGGGATTAAAGTGTGAACCACCATGCCCAGCCTGTTCCTTTCCACCCCCCCCTCAAATATCATATATATCATCATAAATTGACTTAAATTATTTTTATAAAAAGTCAAATAACAATCTAACATCAAAATAACTATTTGTCCCTCAATTAACATCTAACCAAAAACCAAAATTTCAGATCTGAACAGTTTATTTCTGGGATGGACCTTAAGATGATAAATAAATAACTGGAAATCAATGTGAGGGTTTCCTTTTTTTTTCATCCTCCAAAGAAATACAGGATTTTCTGTCCTAGCCAAGTCCCACGTGGCCTGCGCTAACTAATGTGACATGACACGTAGGCAAGAACCTCAAAAAAACTGTGGCAGGAAGCTTCCAAGGAGAGGGGAATTTAAATGGGAGAGGACACTGATACTACAGTCAATCCCGCAAAAGCCAACTAAACAAATGATTCCCCAGCTAGTCACTGCTTGCTTTTTACAGTGGGTGGACTTTGTCCTAAATAGCATTATGTATGCAGTACCTTACCTTTCCTATTGCAAATTTGCATGCTGTCTTATCACAGAATCAAAGGAAATGTTTACAACCTTTTTTGAAATCAGCGTTCATAACTCTCCACAATTCTTAGTACTGTGCTTTGCTCACAGTAGGCTATCAGTAAATATGGGTTCATCGTAAGAATAAATATGAATTGATTTAATGAGAATATATAAAACTACATAACGCAAAGAATTAATAGTTTGAATAGAGAGAAATCACTATGCATCTAACATAAGTTTTTCTGAAAAATATGAAAATGACTTGTCCCTAGACTGTAAAAAAAAAATTTTTCCATAAAAAGGGTCATTTAAAAAAAAAAAAAAAAAAAACATATACTCCAGAACATCTGGTATCCAGATGACAAACTGCTACATAAAATGGCTTCTTCAACACCAACAGCAGATTGCAAGCGTACAAAATGAATTGAAATTTTAAAAAATATATCTGTTAGCATTACTCAGAAGTTACACACAAACTTATTTCTCAACTTGCTACCAGGTCTTGACCATATCTGATGACCATGTTGACACTAAAATCCACAAGAGAATCAGCAAATGTCCTCAAAAGAGTTTTTCCTGAAGGAACTTTTTTATTCGGCGTAAATATTTTGTGTTTATCTTAGCAGCTAAGATAAATCATCTTTATAAACAATCAAACTGGCTGCATAACCTAATTAGCTCACCAGTATCCCTTGTTGTTTTGTTTTTGGCTTTCAGACTTAGTCTACGAGTCCCCACTACATGTCTCTAGGGAAACTCCCCAAACTACCACTACTATCATTCGAATACCCCAAAGCAGGGAGTGCGTGGCTGTGGCAGAGAATCGAAAGCAGCTGCGCTTCCCAACACCAAAGAAGCCAAGGGCTGGGCCCTCCAGGAGTGCCAAAAGGCAATTTAGAATATAGATCACACTTTGGGTTGCTATACATCTATGTTTTAAAATGGAGAGGAGAGAAAAAGGGAGAAAGAGAGTGAAAGAGATGAAGATAGAGATGAAGCAGGGATAGACGGAGACAGAGAAGAGAAAGAAAAAAATACAAAGATGAAGACATGAGAGCGAGAGAGGCTACTACGTGATATTCTAATTACATGATATTCTACTTCCAACAGGTGGTAGGGGGGTTTATTCTAGGTTAACACTAGTAAATGATCCTGGGTCTCATTTAATTGAACATAAATTCTAGTTTCCAGGTTCTGAGAAACACTGACATCAGTAGACCAGATTTGTTTGGAAGACACCTATTTTCCAGTATTTGCACTAAGTCTGCAAACACATCGTCATCAGCATGCTGACTTCTGCCACTTGAAGATGACTTCAGGTACCTCTTCCCTCTTGAGTGTACCATATATGAGTCCCTTGGGCTCCTCCTCTTAGGGGGCTGGCCTGAGGGTGCACCTGGGATCTATGTGCCTGATGATGTTCAGTTTCAGTGGCTCAGATGCACTATGCATCTATGGGGGATTTTACTCCCCGAAGTTTCTAGCTTGCCTCTTTTAGACAAAGGACATTGCTTACCCATTTGTAAGACTTTATCATCTTAATTTTTTAATTTTTTAATTTCTATCTTGTAAATCAATGAAATAGCTCCAAATGTAATGCCTTCAAATTATTTATTTTACAAATAACTCATCTCCTCAAAATAAAAATATCCTAATAATCCAACAGGCGGCTTTGGGCTCATCGATCAGAGTCTATGAAAATGCATAATATGGGACAGGGTTTCCCCAAAATATTATCTTTCTGTAAAAGAGAACCTATAGTAATACACATCTTTATTGATAACTACAAAATTTAATTCACAAACCAATTTTTTATCAAGTTTACCCTTTTTTAATAGCTAAGGATCTTCTCTAGTTACATCCTTGAAACTCTAAATTATAAAACATCTCATCTAGTGCTCAAACAGACCTCAGGAGAAAAAAAAAAGGCTCAATCATTTCTGTTTAAATTCAGTTCTGCATGAAAGGAGCTAATCCTAGTCAAATTAAGGCCATTAGTGTAGTTCCCTCATAATTACACTGTCATCTACCTCACTTTCGAAATGAGAATTCCTTTGTCTTCCACAGCTTAGGAGATAAGTCTCTAAAAATTAATGGTAATTTTCTTCTCAAAAAATTCTAAAATAGAATCTAAGTGAGATATCTAACACAGCCATCAGCCAGACCATGTACAGGCAGCCCAGCAGTAGTTCCCAACACATTCTAAAATACTGTCTACAAGTTTCTCCTTTGCCTCCACCCCCATGATAGTGGAAAATGTTACTGAAACTTCAGTGACACTCTTAAATTAATATGTATCTTTTTAATCACAACAGTATCTATGTATATTATTTATGCTATATACTGCATTGTGTTGAAGGTAAAGATCTATGAGCAATGTTTGTTGTGTTCATGGATTTCCAGAGCCTGCAGGCAAGGAACCTCACGCCTGAAATATGCATATCATTTCCGGCAAATAGTATGGGGAAATAAAAAAGGTTGAGTTGAATGGGAGGAGTAAGCATCGTAGACCTAGAGTCTTCCTAACAAGGAACTGAGGCTTTTGGAAAATGCCAGTTTTAAGAAAATGCTTGAGAGATAAGGCCCAGGGAATATTGTTAAAGTGAATGGTATGTGCCTCACTCTCCAACTTGGGGGTAAGAAGATGGAGAGCTGGAGACATTTGAGTGCACAAAGCACAGAGCTGATTCCTCCCAACTCTCCAGTGATAGGATAGAGACCTTAAGGAAATTCTGTCCTCATCACTGGGACGTGTATAGCCTAGAGCAAGTTAATTCACATACCTCAACCTCGGACCTTTTTAAATTCCTAACATTGAGATACTAACGGCCATCTACACACTGTTGTGAAGACTGAATGAGATGATCTATGCAAACAACTCAGTAAAGTGCCTGACCCTGAAAAACTGCTCAGTGAAAGTCAGCCATCATTGCTATTATTCCTCACTCTGCCTAAAGGTTAGACAGAACTAAGGTGCCTGCAGGGTGTCTACCATCTAATTACTTAGGGAAGCCAGAGCTATTCAGATGGAAAACACGAGGCTAATGGGGCAACAGACATAGGATATCTAGGCTAGCCTGGGGGCAGAGACTACACACTGGGTAGAAAGGAAGAGGCCAAGTGATAGGCACCTGGGCCTTGCAGTTCTCACTCTGGGCACAGCAGTGGGTGCAACAGTCTTTTGCCTGAGGAGTTTCAGAGGAGGATGTGAAGGGCCAGTCCCATTCATCCCAAGCTGCCCCTCAAAATGGGACTAGTTTGGGAAAAAAAAAAAAAAAGATATTCAGAGGAGAGGTTTCAGATTGCTTAGAAGACTGACATTAAGGAGGCAAAGATACATTCAAGGTCTGGCCCAGCTTATTCTACCCTCCACAGCAGTAGTAAAATCAATGGGTCTTGAAATCAGTTTAGTGGGTTATGACCAGCATTTTTTAAGGACCAATAAAATAGAATTGACAATATTGTAGTAAAATGCAAGTAATAAAGTGTATTTTTCGTACAAGTTTTGTTTCAGTTAAATATACCAGTACATTTGCATGTATGAAATGTAAAAGTCATTTTTTTTTTTACTTGTGTGTCAGAGTCAGAAGTCTGAGAAGCACTGCCCTGGAGAAAGGTAGTTTATCACCAGCTTTAACTCTCCCTCCAGGGACAATACAATTTCCCTAAAGCAAGCGATAACCTGACAGTACAATGATACTCTTGGCCCCGAACCTTAAAGGACTCCCTAAGGCTGTTGCTGTTGATTGTTTAGGATTCAAGAAAACTTGGTTGGGAGCCTCGGGGTGTGTTATTGAAGGATCAAGAGTTAAGGGCTGTGTAATATTGTACCCCTGACAGAGATTTCACACCTAAACCATTGACATTAACGTGTACCACTTAATTCAAAACAGACGTGTACTCTTCAGTCATTTGATTTTTCTTGGTTGCCTATCTGGTGAATGAGGTGATGACAGATCTGAGTATTAGACACCTCAGAACTTCAGCCATAACATTATCCCTCATGGGAAAGCAAAGCATTCAAAACCTTGAGGTTTATGTCCCATGTTCTCACCTGGCGAACGGCATAGCTTCCAGGAGATCCCGGGTATCGCTCTATCAGCAACGGCCGTAAGTCATTTTGCCACATTTCAGAAATACTGGTGCCTTCTGCAATTTGCTGAAGAGCCGATGAATTCAAAATTGCTGGTTGGTGATAATTCTGAGGATTAAATAAAATTATTTAACTGGCTATCATTTCATAATAAGTTTGAAACTCTGACATATTTGCAATTAATTGCTTAAAACTTCAAAACAAGGGAGAAGTTTAAGTCAAATCAGGTAAATTAAGATACTCAATTTTAAAATTGGGATCTTAGGGCCAGGCATGGTGGCTCAAGCGTGTAATCTCAACAATCTGGGAGGCTGAGGCAAGAGGACTTCTTGATCCCAGGAGTTTGAGACCAGCCCTGGCAACATAATGAGAGTTTGTCTCTACAAAAAATGAAAAAAAATAGCTAGACATGGGGTCACATGGTACATGTCCATCGTTCCAGCTACTCAAGAGGCTGAGGTGGGAGGATTGCTTGCTGGAGCCCAGGAGGTAGAGGCTGCAGTGAGCAGTGTTGGTGAGCACTACAGCCTGGGCAACACAAGGAGACAAAAATTTAAAAAATAATTTAAAAACCCAACTGTTACCCTAAGTAAATCTTACACAGTTTAGAGGAAGAGTGATCATGGAAGACTTTATAGATTAGCCACAAATTAAGGGGTCCTCAAATTTCAAGTGAGCCTAATTCAAAATTTTATAGTAATTACATGTTGAAATGGTAATTTTTTATATATTAGGTTAAATAAAGTATATTATTAAAATTAATTTTACTTTTTTTACTTTTTAGTGTATCCACTAGAAAAATTAAAATTACATATGTATATATGTAATTTTTATATAATTTTTATATAATTTTTTTTTGAAGTTGGGGTTTCTGTCACCCAGGCTGGGGTACAGAGGCGCAATCTCAGCTCACTGCAATCTCCACCTCCCGGGCTCAAGCAATCCTCCCACCTCAGCTTCCAGAGTAACTGGGTCATTATTTCTACCAGACACTGCCAACTCAGATGATTGTTGCAATTCCTTTCAGCCCACGTTTGGTGAGTCTTACAGCCAACTAAATAGGAAACTTTTTAACTTCAATTAAAATTATTTTAAAATTCCATTAAAGCTCACATAACATTCAAATTTGTATTTTGGATGACTTCACACATACTGTATATTCTTATGATACTGGTAATGATGAACCATTCATTCATTACATGTTTGTCAGGTATTTAGTAATGGAATGTGTTACTCCTCTTCAACAGGAAGAGAATAATTGATCAGATGACATCCTTCTCTAAGGGGAAGGATGAGGATAACATAAGAATATTGAATTATTTGGAAGACAAAACAGAAATTAGGGGAGGCCTATTTTATAGTTCCTTCCAGGACCAGCATTAGTTGAATATGTTTGCATAGTCATGCAAGTATTTTTATTCCATATGAACCAGTCCATGTGACTGGTGTGAAACTGGGCTTAGAGAATGCTTATTGCCTAATCACGTATATTCATTTACACTCTAAGATAGCTGTTTACTTTCTGGTACTACCATGCAAAAAGCATGGGCTGTAGGATCAGACAGACCCTCTCAACTCAGCACCCCACCACCCATTAGCTATAACTCTTTGCAAGTTACTAAACCTCATTAAGACTCATTTTCCTCATCTGTAAAACAAAGGGAATAACATCTGCATCCTAGGGTAACTAGAATTAAGTGAGCTAACATGTAAACTGCTATAGTAAACATTAGATGTATTACTTCCTTCTATCAAACACTAAAGTGGCACAGAATGAATTTTAAAGCTGGAAAAGCCACTTAGAGATGCTCTAGTCTCCAGCCCCCTTCATTTATATCAGTGGAAACTGAGATTCATAGAAAACAGTTGACTTCCTAAGGTTGTAAAAGAGTTACAGGTAAATCCACAAAAAGACCCCCAGTCTGTGGATTTCCAATCCCGTGCTAGTTTTAATCCACCTCACTGTCTCATTTATGCACTCCCAGTTCACTCCTAAATATTAATGCTGTTCCTGAACATCAGAAAATGTATGTTTGTTTACTGGTAGGACATTTTAAAATATATTTCCTTAGTAAATTTGTCAGTGCAACCTTTAAATCCCTTGGTACCTCCAGGATCTAAGTCCTCATGCCAGCTCCCAAACAGCAGTTGAAAAAAGAAAGCTGAAGCTGGAAGACAAAGCAATAGAAATGTGTGAAGGGAAAAGAAGAAAATGGAGGCAAGAGGTCAGAAGACTTCTATAGTTAATTATTACTCAACCTGGGCAACAGAAGCCTGTCCGGTCTCCCCTCTCACCCTTGCTCACCATGCTTCAGTCACCCTGGCATTAGGCCAGGCCCCAAATGCTCTGAGGTTCTGCCCCCATGAGGCTTTGGCTCTGTGGTGCCTTCTGCCTTACAAGCTGTTTCCCTTCCTCTTCACCTGGCTAACTCCTGCTCACTTCAGCTTGTGGCTTAGAGGCCACTTCTTTGTGTGTTTACTTGTTTAATGTCTGTCTTTCATACAAGACATCAGGTCCATAAGGGCTGGAACTCCCTCTCTCTCTCTGTTGTTTACCACTCTCTCCCACACAGGGCACACAGCGCCTGCTTCATCTTGAACATTTGATAACTATTGGGCAAATTAATCAAATAAGCAATCAACAGATGAACTATCTTTCTAAAATGATCTTTGCTAAGACCGTATTTATATAATAATAATGTGGGCATTTTTCTGCCACTGTAAATGGCAAATCTGTTGAATGCAGAAGCAAGCATAAAGACAGAAGAATCAGGTGGCTACCTGTGGCAATGACCAGGAAGTGCTGTGGTTCAATGTTATTGGGTTTTGCTCTTTTTGAATTCCTGACAGTGGATGCTTCTGATGATGAAGAGCTGGGTTGACCCAAGTCACTATGACAACCAAAACTGTTGTGTCAAAGGTTGCTTGACCAGTGGCTCCTTATCTATTTACTGTCTATTACTCTATCCCAAAGCCCACCTGGTCACTGTGGACAGACGCTTTCACTCCATGTCCACAGTGAAACGAAATCACTTGTGTTTAAATGGGTAGTTTCTAGAGGCT